>NC_134643.1:127382925-128039711 GCF_030463565.1 Pelecanus crispus
CCAAGGATGGAGACTGCACAAGCTCTCCAGACAACCCGCTCCACCGCCCGACTGACCTTGTAGCGTAAAGCCAGAACCTCCCTGGTTTTCAGATTTATTCAGATCTTGCTGAAAGCACAAACACTGCCCCGATCAGAGTCAACCTTTGAACAGGCTGAGAAGCAGAGGCTACCATATTCTTCCTCTTTTCAAGTCTCTCCACGACAACAAAGTTACCTGGTTAGTAGCATGGCTCCCATGCAGTCCGCCATTAGAAAAGCAGCATGATGAGATAGATGAGCCGTACTTACCACCTTCAGCGTACGAGCCGAGTGTCTTTGCTGCGCTCCAGCACTGAGCTTATATGTGCCCGGTGGCAGGGGACACCAATGAGTGGAGGTAAGCGCTCTGCGGAGGGACGCTGATTGGGTCCTGCCCCACACCTAATTATGCCCAGCACCTGATTGCTCTCCGAGTGTAAATGATTGGGGTATAAAAAAAGATAAGCAATTTGCTTATGTGCTGTCAACCCATCCCCCAGCAATTTTGCGGTGGGTTTAGGATTTCATTTCTGATCTGATTTTGTGTCTCATACTTAACCTGCTGCTTAAACCCAGCTCATCTGTGTCAGCATGTACCTTGCTGAATCAGGCACAAGCAATGACAGAAATGACATATTACGTTAGGTGCTATCTGGTATGGATTCTTTGTGTTCTCTGGGAACCGAGGGTTAGTCTCCGCACGACCTCCAGCCCTAAACTTCTTTCTCTTTCTCATGCTAGCTCCCTCTCCTAATGCAACTGCTTTACTATTAAATCAGCTGAAAGCAGTGAGCAGCTTCTGCTCTGCGGTGATTCTCAAAGGCCAGCTGGGCAATTAGGAAATTATGTGGGTGCAGATTTACTGGAAGAGGAAAAGCCCACAGGAATTTTGGTCCCTTCTTTCCCCGCTCCTTCCCACAGCCGGGGCAGTGCACAGAGTCGCCTGGCCCGGGCTGGGGCCGTGCTCCCCCAAAATACAGTCACGAAGGAAACTTCACCTCTATTCAGATGATCAGGCAAGAATAAGGTTTATTGGAACGCTTATTCTGGAATTAAACCTTTCAAAGACATGACTGTCATAGGTATTAGCACAGGAATGACATTACCTTTGGTCTTTTTGCAATAAATGAACTCTCTGGAAAACATTGCCAGAGGTAATCCGTTGTAGAAAAATCTTGTGGGCTATCTGATGTGACGCAGAGCATGCAGGTCTCTTGTAAAGAGGCTGCAAATAACCCTAACCCCGGCAAGAATTGTGTTTTCTGGGCATTGCAGTTACAGAATAACCCAGCCACCCCTTCCTGGCTACCTCCTGAAGCAGCGTGTGCTCGGAGTGAAGCCACATTAAAAAATAAGATTGTTCCTTTCAGTGACCAAGCTGCAAGAGATGGTGATCTTTCCAACCTGAAAGGAAACCAAGATTGAGATGGGTATTGGAGGGACAGAAGATCATTTTGAAATAAAACACTTTGTTTAGAGAAATATTTTTTTCTTAATGGAAGATTTTCTTCAGAAAACTTCTAAATGGCAAGTTTGGGGACTTTGAAAAAAAATCTCCCACCCATGTCCCCTTTTTTGGGGCAAAGTAAAAGCTGTTAGCTACATCTGATCAGAATGCTCAAGTAATTGGGCCACCACCACCACCCCAGAGCTGCTACACGGTCTCACTCTGTGCGGCATCACCAGCCGTACGGGCAAGTGTGCAACTGGTTTTGCCCCCGGCAGGTGAGGCCGGCAGGCATTTTGACGTGGGTTTTCCTGCTTTGCCTACGCCTGGGTTAAAGGCAGAGGAGGAGCTGGTCCGCGGGGGGCTGGCTGGGGTCCGCACAGGCATCCTTGTCGTGCTTCCACTCCCCGTAGACACACCAGGCGCTTCACAGCCCATGCACATAATAAAAACATGTCCCGTGGGTACCTGATCTTACCTTGCCGTTCTGCAGTGCTTGTGTTTAAGCGTTACTAAGTTGAAGAAAAACCACATGAAAGCACATCGCACAGCTGTTTATTCCACAGCGGGCTTGCACCACCCTGTCCTTTATCGGAACGGTTACCTTGCAGCTTTTACCCTGCAGGATCCCGCTGACCAAACGGCAGTGTCCTCAGGCCGGGAAGCAACAACCGGAGAGAACCGGCCAGCCGGCCATAAAAAGAGAGGGGGGCACAGGGAGTGACAGAGGCGGCCGAGAGCACTGGGATGGCTCCTTGCTCTCACAGGGAGTGACGGGAGAGTTCATGCCCTGCACAGGGAGAGGGCCTCTGCTTTTAAAGCATCATCAAAAAGACTCTTTTGCAGAGGTAGTTTCATAGTACTTGTCTCAGCAGGGTCGGAGGGGACGCAGCACTCAGGTTTTACTTCTGGGCGCTTGGGAGGAGAGATCTTTTGTGACCACAGAGCCACCTCCTCCCGGTGAATTTTTCTCCTAGAGGAGACAATCCAGTTTTAAAACGTTCCTGATTCTGCTGTACCAAGCGGGAAGAAAACCATGTTTTTCCCTCCCATGTAATTTAATAATTGAAATGGCTTTGTCAAAGCGGTTGAAGCTCCATGGTAGGGCTTGATAGGATGTCAGGAGAAGAAAGGTTAGCAATGTTCTGGGAAGGCCCAGCGGACAATTCAAGGCAGAACAGGCTTTCCTTGGCTCTTGGCTTATCTTTGGCCATCAGAGAAAGCCATTTTGCTGTAAGGACATGCAGTTAAAACTGCTACTGGTCAAGCTGAATGGGGCTGTGAGTTGGAATACTGGTGATAATAGCTGCTATCTGAATTATGTGGGTAAACTGGGAAAAAAAGGGGGTTACTTGCTGTTAAACAGATTTTTCACCTGTTCAGCACACTTGGTGTAAAAGCCTTATTTTCGTGCAAAACTATTCTAGCTGAAACATGACAAGTGTCATCTGTCCAAAATATGGATTTTTATGAAGCCCTCCTCCCCATAATTTAAGTCTTACTAAAACCAGAGGAAGAATGTAATTACTCGTGGCTAGACCCCATTGACACGTCTGAGCAGGGCTGCGTTTCGTGAGTAGCTTCACCTCAGCAGGGCTCTGTATGACGGAGCTCGGTGCTCGGTGTAAGGTGCACTAGCCCAAGCCTGTCACAGTCCAAGGCAGAAATGGGTTAGAAAAGTTCCAGTTTTGTTACTGGGTTGATGAAGCCATTCGCACCCACCTGTTTCAGGAGAGGTCAGCATTTGCTTGTACAACCCATGGAGGTTTTCAGTGCATCTGATGTGCCTCCTTTGCTGATGCCTCTACTGTAGGTGGCTGTAGGGAGAGCCATGCTCCAGAGACAGGCAGGGGAAGAGCAGACCTGCTAGCTTTTCCTAGGAGGACACCAAAAGGAACCCAAGGCATGAGCAGCTCCAAACACGCTGGGTTTCCCACCCTTCACAGGTCAGACCCGCTGTGCTTGCCCCACGGGGCTGATCAGCGCATTCCCGTAGCCTGATGGGTCCAAAAGGCAGCGGAATCACTGTGAATCAGCACATTGCCTTTACTCCAGTTTCCCCACAGACGTGGAATATCTATTACATACCACGCTCCGCAGGGAATATAGGGGCGGTCGGTGCATGCAGGCCACTTGCCCTGTTTGTTTGGGCATACAAATCCAGCTGGTTACCGCTAGAAGAGGCAGCGACTTTTCAAAGCCCGAGAGTTGGCAGGTGTGAAAGAAAAAGGTGTATTTGTTTGCAGAAGCTATGGTGTTTTTAGCTACTGAAAGAGTAGTGCAAGCTGTGGTGCAAACAGCACTTGGCTTTTCCCCAAAACAGGGGTAGATTTTTTTTCTTAAGACTAAGGCAGGGGTGCACGGGTGGTTGCAGGCGAGTTGGCTGTTCTTCTTACTGCCACACCACGGGTCGGGTCCTGCAGGCTCTCCCCTCGCCCACCGTCGTCCAGCACTGCAGCCACTGGGTGACTCCCGGCGTTTGGCACCGAACGAAGCAGTGGTTGGACATAGCCATGACACGCGGCTCTCCTCCATCGTTCCCCCCGACCTTGAGGAAGGCACGGGGACGGTCCGGATTTGCAGGAGCCGCTGTTTGATGCAGCAGCCATACGCAGCTGGGCAACCCTTGCCTGCAGCCCTCCCTCCCCCCCACCCCTATCATACATCGCCCTCTCTGTTATGGATGCTTAGAAAAACAAACCAGAAAACTGATTTCACTGATGATGTAATGTGGTGTGGGGGGAAAGCTGCATTGCAGCTGGATGTGGTCCGCAAGGCAGTTCACTGTGCAGAGCTAGGGCAGCTCTGAGGCCAAGCCGGGGCCCCGGCAGGCAGGACGGCCGCGTGGGTGGCTGGGTGCAAGGCTGGGTGCAATGCTGGGCACAGGCATGGCTGCAGCACAGCTTCGGCAGGGACTGAGGGAGAGGGCCCAGGCTCTGTGGGACCCACACGCACACAGAACATCCCCACTGTACGTGTTTAACCCCACAGCAAGCAGGGCCAGCACCCTGGTGCAGGCTGGGCTCCTTGCTCCCTGGCAGGGGCTGTGCCTCCACACGCCTTCGCACAGCCACTTCCCGCTCCAAAGCCCTGCTTCCGATAAGCCCATATAGATAAAGAATGCCTTCAGGAATATTTCATGAGCAAAGCCCAAACACATCTGCCTTTACCTTGTAGTGGCAAAAGGTACTGGCACTTCCATCAGCAACACAAGTGTGGGTTGGTGGTTTGTTTTTTTTTTTTTTCTAAAGGGAATTTATTGCTTTTGTAAGGTAGCTTTCCAGACTGAAGTCCTTTGTTTATCTCCAGAGCCAGTGCAGCAAATTGTACCCAGTAATTTTCCCCCAGAGCCCGTGCAGTGAATTGTACCCAGTAATTTTCCCCCAGAGCCCGTGCAGCGAATTGTACCCAGTAATTTTCCCCCATAGCCCGTGCAGTGAATTGTACCCAGTAATTTTCCCTGTGTCCGTGACCCACGAGGAGGGGCACCTCCGCAGCTGGGGCCAGTTCAGTCCCAGCAGTGCCATTAGGAGTGCTGAGGCACCCCTCAGCAGTCAAGAAAGGTCTTGCCCCCTTCTGCAAAACCGGGGTGTGTGTGGTCACCTGCACGCAACCCCAGAGGGGGCTGCTGCTAACGGGACGCCCTTGGGGCATGCAGAGGAGCCCCAGATGTTTCTCTCAATAGCTGCACTGGCTAAACTCCCCCCCATCTACCTTGCTAGGGTATTTTTTAACTGGGTCAGCTCTCTGTTGGGGACCGTGGCCGCGGCCTGGCTGCAGGAGCAGCAGCAGCGCAGAGCAGGGGCCGGGGCCGGGGCCAGGATGCCTTCAGCCCGCTGGCAGGTGGAACTTGATCCCGCGTGCTGCCTGCTGCTCTCGGTGCCGGGTTGGCCTTTGGCCTTTTTGCTGAAACGCTTTTTCCATGCACGGGCGAGCCTGGGAGCGATGGCAGCCTTCTGCGTATCAGACTGCGATACGGGGATCCTTTTTGCCTCCAAGCAGACAGCCAAAAGGCAAAGGTAAGGCAACGATCTGCGATTGCTGCCGGCAATGACAGCATTTCAACTTATCACATAAAACGGATGTGCAAGGTGAAGAAAGTTTAGTGTATCGTTTGCCTGCTGTGTCAGTCACCCCATGCTGCTGGAGAGCACACCGGATCAGGAGTAAGAAGATAAAGCCGAGCACAGAGCACGCAGTTGCGTGAGGAGGTAGATGAACCGTGCCCCTGTAAGAAAACCCAGAACACAGACGAGCGAGCCAGCAAGTTCATGACACACGCCCAGGGGACTGGCCCTGGCACCCGAGGCAGAGGAAGCCCCCGCCCCGCACCCCTCCACCCACCGGCCTGTCCCCGTGCCTCTGCGAGACGGAACAACGTCCCAGTGAGACAGGCAGACAGGGTCCTAAGCTATTTGGATGGGGCTGAGCAAGGACTGACTGCGTAAGGAAATGGGGACTAAAAAAACCAAGGGATGAGGAGTTTATTCCCTTGCCTAGCAGATACAAACCACCTTCATCACGAGCAATCGACCAAGACGCTAAGCGGCAACACAAATATGTAGCTCTCAAATACACAGCCAGCCCCTTCGGTTTCTCCTAGCTGCTCCTTAGCCACAGAACAACACCCACGCACCTCACTTGAATTCACACACCTTTTAACGTTATAGCTTCACCGTAATTCCCAAAAGACATTGCCTTCTCACAGAAACACAGGCTGGCCCACACCCCTTGCATTTATTCAGAAAGATCCATCCAATTGACCACACAGGCACCTGCTGCTGTCGGAACTTCCAAAGGTGGCACCCGAGCCCTAGCTCTACGTCCTTCCTTTCCTACCCCGTACAGACACACCAGGACTGTACTAAAGCCGGCCACAAGAAGCAGACGGTGGGCTGGCTCACCGACAGTCCTGCCACACCAGCAGCTCTCCGGAGACAGAAGAGAAGAACTGCAGAGCATTGCAGTCCACGCGCTGAAAGCGAGAGGTCTTCTGCAGCCGACAGAAATTTCTCAGTCTACAGTCTCACACGCTTTCAACTTGAACTGCCATTAAAAAACCCAGAGTCATTCTGCAATCAAACAGCTTTTATTGAACTCTTTATATTGTACATTTGTGCAATAAATACAGCGCACAGTATTGATTTTTCCCGGCTCCTTAAAGCATAAGAAGTCTTCCCTTTGTCATGGCGGCGTGTTGACGCTACGCAGTAAGAAAGGCTATAGGATGAGAGTGGCAATGCTAGGCAACGCCTGACAGTGAGCGTGTTGTGTGACATTCATAACGGCAAGCAGACGTTTTCAGAAACCATTTAGTGATGAGCTTGGTGCGCAGATGAGACTGGTCTGGCTGCTTAGAGGAACCTCAGCTAGACAGAGTTCCGGAGTCAGCCACAGCTTGTGGAAGAAGTGGGAAGTAATACTGGATGCAACGGCTTCAAAATGATCCTTAAGTCATCACCTGATAACTGCTTGCAAAATATTACACAGATTTTATTGGGTAACTGTCTTCAGGTGAAAAAATAAAAGCATTTTTGCAGAGCCAACATTAGACCAAAAGCACTGATATTCTCTTACAGTGACAAACAAATACAGCATAAATTGTTGATATAAGTATCCATGTGCAAAATAGTTTCCAGGCTTAGTCAGCACTTGCATAACCAGCACAGGTAAACAGAAGATGCAGGCACCCACTTCAGGAAAAAAAAAAAAATACAGTTCTGTTCAAGCACTGGACTTGAACTTCAGGTTAAAGACCAAACAAACAAACTGCAATGTCTTTCTTGGTCCTCACAGTATTTGAAACAGAGAAACGAGTCAAGCATTAATCCAGCCCTACAACTACTAAGCAGGACCAGGCTAGTAACAACATTCTCACACATGCAAAAAAGCATCACGCTCATCAGCTTTTGCATCAAAGAAACTTCAACTTTGCAGGATTCCCTGTCCCCTTCTCTTTCCTGCCTTCATCCCTACTACCGGAAAGAGCTCTGAAAAGTTTTTCAGTCATTCAGCAATTCCCATCTATCTCCCCAATTCCTCTGGTCAAATAGGGTCGCTACTGTCGGTAAGAGAGGCTGGCGGCCACCGTTCCCTCCTTGTGCCAGTGCAGAACAGGAAACAGCTCCTGCTCTTAACAAACCGCACAGGCAGAGCGGCGCAGGTGGATTTCTTGGATACTTTGGCTTACTTGGATTGCTTTAGACTCGCATCCCCTCTTCCCTACCAGCTCTAACCACCTCTTCTTTCTTAATCAGCAATACTACCTGATTTCATGACGCTGCGGAGATTAATCTATGAACACTAAACTAAAAAAGCAAATTAAAATCTTTACACACTGTTCTCTGTGTCACAGGTAAAGCTACCTATTAATCTTCTGCTGCCCCAACTCTTAACTTCTCTCCCTTGCTGCTGTTCTAAAAAGCAACTTTGAGAATCTCCTTCTACCGTCCTCCTATTTCTTGCTGAATTCAGTTAGGCTGGGACACGGAGCTTTTACAGGCACAAAAAAAGGAAGAAAAATCCCAAATACTTAAGCACCCTCCTCCCCACCGCCATCAGTGAAGGTCAGATGGAAAATGGAGGGGGGAGGGATCACATAAAAGCAAGTAGGGTAGATGTTCAAGAGCAACAGTACTGCCAAAATTTAGCAGCAGTGACAGCTACGATTACAGCAAACACTTCAGTTAGTAGCATCTAGTGAAGTACACAGGTTCTTTTACAAGTGTGGGAATCGAAGGATGCAGTGAAAACACAAGTAATCAAAGAAATAAGTCCCTCTCAGCCTTCTGTGTAAATTAAGAATAGATAGGAAAATATATCTGACAACAGTATTTGAAATAATTGGAAAATGAGTGTAGAAGCTTGGCTGAAATACTGATGTCTCAAGGGATAAAACTGACCATTCACAGACTCTCTCTACACTGAGAAACATAAAGGATATTAAAGTGTTAAGATCAAAGACTGTGCCCTTAACTCTGCTAAGTTATTTATGACCCCTTGGGAAGCAGCTAAAAAATAGTTTGAAAGACGAGTTATTAGGCTCTGCCAAGCAGCAACAGAGGTAAGACAGAACTGTTCAGCCTAGAAAAGTTAATCCAGGTTTGAAAACAGCGTCTTTAATGCACAGGTACACACATCTGATACTCACACTAGTTCAGCTTTCCACTAGTCAAAGCTGGGGTTGCTACTACAGCGATGGGGAACAGTGAGAAAGGAATCACTGCACAGCATAAGGTGGGGGGGGAATCAACCACCCTAGAACCAATTACTGAAGATGCACATTTTTAGACTTTTAGTAGTTTATTGCAGAGCCTTGGGAAAACTTAAAGTATATGAATTTAACAGTTAAACCATAGTTTAAGGCAAGTATGGGTCATGTTACTTCAGTAGTAGCCCTAATCTGAAGGAACAGCCGATGTCTAAGGAAATAAACTGAACAAGGGCAGAATAAACTTAGCATTCACCAGCACGGCATTTAAAGAGTTATCAGAAATCAGTCTGAGGCTTTTTATTATTACAACAAAGTTCTTAACAATCACAAATCTAAGGTGACAGGGAAGCAGCTAGAAAACAAACCAGGCTGTCACACTGCTGGCAGGCAGACACTGTCCCTGGTGTCACTTCTTTGGCTTCGAGCTCTTGCCTCCCTGTGGCTTGCCTCCCTCCTCCAGCCCAGCACCACCCAAGGCACAACTGCGAAGGCTCTGCTTGATGTTCTTTGCTCAGCACCGACATGGGACAGTGCGGCTTCCACCATCTCTCTCTCTCTCCTCTGAGCACGCGCTTCCAAAACGTACAGCAAATGCCACTGCCACAGGGGAGGGCAGCAAGGTAAAAAGAAATTTATATACAGGAGGTAGTAATTGTGATTTTTAAATAACCCCTTTGTTTTCTTTCAGCTGACTCACAACTCCCTTCAGGTTTTTTTTTTTTTTTTTAAAAAACAAACCAACCAACCCAAACACCACCACCACAACTTTGCTATCCTACCAGCAGTAGCCCCAGCCTAAATAGTATTTTTCTACTGCAGTGGAAAGAGAGACAAGCTAAGAAAAGTGTCACTCTTGCTGGTCAAAAGCTTCATTCTTGGCAAAAGGCCAGTCAGAAGATGTTTAGAGCAGTCTTTCTGAAGATGAAGAACAGCTACTTTTCTCCTGTAACCACAGGGCGATTCCACTCATCGTTACCACTAACAGCAGTCAGTAGCCTGAGCACAGCCGAATATGGATGGGGCTGCTAGTGTTAAACTGTGCCATGGCTACGCGAGTCAAATATTACTGAAGAATCCAGAGTTACAGAAGTGGTGAAAAGTTGTAGCTGCATACACCTACTGCACATTACTCTTGTGTACTCTTGACAGTACCAGTCCACATCACGTTTGCCAGTTACTTCCAAGCTTGGCTACAGTAAATTAGATTAGTAGTAGAGTTTTTCTCCCGGAATAAGGCGCTACAGTGTAGGAGCACTTGAACAGGACTTGAAAGAGTTTACAGCTTTTGACAGATTACCTTTGGCTTTTCTAAAACAGGCATAAAAAGAAGCACTTCAAGATAAATAAGAGGGTGGGGAGGTAAGGGGAAGGTACTAGATGAAACAGCGTGATTTTCAAAAACCTTCAGGCAAGAAGCTAGATCTTACCTTTTAATCTTTTCACTTGTGCTTACTTATCAGGGTACAAGTGGAAAAAAAGAAAGGTCTGTCTTCACAGTGAAAGCTGGCGCACCGTGTGGAACAAAGTCACTAGTTTATGTTTGTCACTTCACTGTAAGGCTTCCACTGAAGTCAGTTTTTCCTCAGAGCAGCTGGTTGAAACAAGCTTCAATTCCAGCCCTCAGAATTTCCTCCTGTTTTACACCAATGTCATCAAAAGAGAACACTCCCCCTGCCTTCCTTCTCTCCACACCCCAGTCCCATTTTTGTCTCCACACAGGTATTACCTAACTGAACAACCTTGTACCAAAAAAAAAAAAAATTCCAGAACTTTCCAGAGCTCTCTTGGGCCTCCGCTTCAGTAACTCTTTATTTCAACATATTTTATGAATCTGAAACAATGTTTTGGAAAGCCAGACTTTAGACATACAAGTAAGGAACATACCTTAACATACCATTACCTACCATTAATTTAGGAAATATTTTTACTTATATATATAGGTAAAAAAATAAATTGTCTTGATAAGAAATACTGTGTAACCTGATTAAGAAATAAGTCCCCAGAAACTGTGCAATACAGCAAAATGCACTGGCTGTATAGCTGACACCAGGATAGCTAATTGCTTATTTTCAGAATTTAAAAACCAAAACCAAACCCACCCTAAGGACAGACCGTTCTACCTAAGAAATAAACCTGATTCTTTGTTGGAGATTGCAAAATGTTGTTGGAAGAGGCTCCACGTTGCTACTTGACTTTAGTTGGACTTTCTTTCCCGTTCTCGTGCAGTCACAAAGTTAAGCAGGTCAATGGCTGTAACGATGCCAAACACCATTTGCCGCTTACTGGAGGAACCATCAGAGTTATCTACACAGAAACAAAGAGGGGATTCTGGCTTTAGGAGGCACAAAACCACACCATCCCACTTGGTTTTAATGGCACCGTTGGTAAAGGCGGGTGCCAAGCCATCCCAGCTCCACGCGTCAGGGCCGGTTGGTGGAGCTGGTGATCACTGATGACCCTTGTACATTGAAGGGGAACCCAAACAGCATCTTGGCCAACAGTCACATAGGAAGTGGCAAGGATTTTCATTTCCGAAAGGCTCCACAACAAAAGGGATATAGAAACTGAAACATTATGGAAGGAAGGATAAGGGTCCATCAGATTTATTTTTCTTGACATGAAAATTCAAACCAAATCCTCCGTTATGAGCCTATTTTCCTCATACATTAGTTTCTGTGTCTCTACCTGAACAGCTGCAAACTGATATTATCCTGTTTGAACCAGGGGCCACTAGAGGAGGACATGCGACACTACCATCTTCCTACACCGCTGTCAAATACGGAGTTAGTAGAAAAATCACAATGCAACATTTTCCCATTTATATCCCAAAAACTTATTAACCATCTAATCATTGCTGCATTGAAAGCACAGCTTCAAGTGACTTTTCATTGTGAGCAGAAGCCTTTGAGCTGGGAACCAAGTGGCCAAGTGACCTCTGGCCCTTTATCTATGGTCTAAGTTCCCTGTTCCTAAAGTCTGGCTGTATTGAGATGTTTAGGCTACTAATATACTCAGTTTGTTCAGCCAGCTGTCTTGTCCTGGACTTTTCATTTACTCAATCTTTGTTCCATTGCAACCTTCCAGTGAGATTCTAGGTTTATAAATAGTTAGTCAGCACAGAGTCAAGAGCACATCCTTATGGAGTTTATCAGAAACAAGCCCAAATTCGATGACTATTCTTCATTTACAGTTATAACTGAGATAGCTGTCAGAGAAATTTATCCGGTGAGTCTTATATTGGTTATACTCTAGTTTCTCAGTGTTTGTAATTTTGCAGGTTACCTGCTATAAGGAAGATAAAACAGGAAACAGTATTATTCACATATCACAGTGATATATCCTAGCTTTGAAGATTTATTTAGTCATTTCCAGTTCATAAAGAAGGCAGTGCAAAGAGCTTTGAGAAGGATGAAGAAAAGTGGAGTTTGGAAGAAAAACATCAAGAGAAGGGAAGTAAGTTAGTCTAAACAAAATAAACAGGAAAAAGAAATATTAAGCTCTCTTGAGACACTGATGTCAGTGTTGACATCTAGATCTTACTAAGCTTTATGAAGTTTTAATAAAGGTTTTGCTTTAGAAAGGCAAAAATTGAAGCGTAGTTAACCTGGAACGCTCACTGCGATGGAACTACTGGAAGTTGTACGACAGGCGTAGGAAGAAGCAAAGATCAGCTGTACTGCAGGAGCTTATTCATTGGCTTACTGCTACTAACAAAGCCACTGTACAGTGGACTAGACTCAGGCATTCAGTTCTGAGCAAGTATGTGGGGTTACTAATGCATTTAACATTTACTCCACAAGAATTACAGCACTAGTGTCTTACTAAATGTTAGTAGCATCAGAGTTACATACACAGAAAGAGGACTTGGCTTCTTCGGAACTTGTTTACACACTCACACTTGTACTTGCTTCTTGTTACCACTCAAAGATTACCTCTTACAAGGCACAGTACATGATACTCACATTGAATTTGTTCATGAACCACTAGAGCAAAGTGGTCTATTTCCAGGATATGAGAGAGCTTCCCCAAGTTGTCTTTCAGGTTAATCTGAGGAGAGAGTTACAAAACTTAAATAAAACAGTCCTTTTATGTTTAGTGGTCAATAATCCCTATAGACTTTGTGCAGTATTAAAAACAATGCATCAGCATTTATATACTGCTCCCATCTGAAGTATTGTAAAACACTAACAAATCAAGGCCAACTTAAAAGATCAGTTTTCTTTGTTTCTAATTTCCAAGAAAGCAGAACAAAAAATTGAAGCTCTACATGAAGTTATTTGTTCTGATTCTGTAAACATAATGAATATACTGACCATACTGAATATCTGACAAACATTAATGATGGAAGAAGGTCAAACGTTCCGTGTGTCTAACAAAAGAAGTTACCATAAAACTCATTATACTTGGTGATTTTACTCTAGCAAGACTGGGAAAAAGTGAATGAATCAGGCTGCAAATCATTGTGGAAGTGAATACTGTCTGCAAAGGCAGCAGGGGAACAGAAAATCCCAAACAAGCCAAAAACAAAACCAAGGGTGAAGGCTGCTCAGCTAACACTGTATTCAAGTGCAAATCAAGGAACTGAGAATTAAGAGTTCATTTTTAGTGAAGTTCAACTTTGCTAAGACTAAATAGGAAAGCACCCAGTGTTGACTCTGCAGAAAAATACAGATCCTTCTGAAACACCTAGCTCATCAGCTGCTGGAACCATTTGAAAGAATGCACAAAACTGTTCTTCCTACCTGTGTTAACATATTAAGCAGCAGCAACAGGTCTATTATCCAGGTGACTCTCCCCAGGTAACAGCAGCACCCACCATCTGACATACTTTAATGAAAGGGGATTAAAGGAAGGTACAGCAAAGGAAACTCTTGCACTGCAGATTAGAAAAGCCTTTATCCTGCAGTGAACTCAGCTTGTGACTGAGGAATGAATGCCACAGCATGAACAGTTGGGCTGCACTGGAACACAGAGCTCTCCTCTCCATACTGTGAGTTAGATCAAAAGGATTCCCAGCAGTCTGTGTTTAAGGGACCAGCAGGCTATAGTGCACACTGAAGCATCAATCCTTAAGCTTGTGGGCCAGGCAAGGGGTAGGGGGGGAAATCTGGACCTACTGCCATGTCAAGTCAACTATCAGTCACCACCACTGACAAGCAGTTTTGTGCAAATGTTCGTGCAAAGCCTAACTTTTGAACCTAAGTTCAAAGCTGACTGAAGGGGTAGAGCCCCTCGCTGTGTATAGTCAATAGACTTGTTTTCAGGGACTGGGTAGGCTAAAGATGACCAGGACAAGCAGCCCACAGGCAGCACTGGGACAGCTATGAAGACATAAACATGTTTTGAAATGCTTCAGGAAAATTTAACAGAACTCCCACAGAGTTTTCACCTGTCTCACTACTGCTCATTCATGCCCACAAGTTTTCCCACACAGGCATTTTTTTTTTTTTTTAACCTACTAAGTCTTTAAGGCAATAAGCCCATGCACATGCTACCACGCTGCACATGACTGGGACTGCTTGTTTGGCTCTAAGGACAAGTGACATGGCACTGCTCATGGTCCTAAATTCTAATTCAACTAAATTCTCTCCTTCCCCAGAAGTAGGCTCTGGGACACCAGGGGTGCTGGGGACACCAGGCCTTGTGTTGTTTAGCAGAGTGCTAAATGGTTTAGGATGCTAACCAAAAAGCCACATCAGGGAACAGGTTAACAATTAAACACTAGGTATAGTAACAAGAAAGTCTCAGAGACCATGCCGCAGCCCTATTTTCCAGCAAAGGCAGACAAGAAGTCTGCTAAGGCTTTGTCTGCACCACACCTAACAGTAGCTGATGCAAAGGTCCTTTGGGGAAGAAAGGGTAAAGAGACCCCAAACCACTGGAACTAACATATGACTCCACAATACGGCCTTCCTCTCTGCTAACACACAGCACTTGTTTGGATTCGCAAATTATCCTGTGGCTAGTGTTTCAAAGCCCTAAAATACTATCCTGCTGGAGACTTTAAAAAAAACCTATAACCATTACTCTTCCATTCTAAGAGATTGCCACAAAATAATTGTGGTGCTCATATCAAAGAAAGCTTCTTGTGTTGCCAAAAGATAGTTTTGCCCTGGTAGTCACAGGCTAAGCCGACCTCTTATTGATGCATGCTGTGGTACAGATCCTAACTGTAGGATATCCTAAGTCATTTCACTGACACAGATGATCTGTTTTCCCAATTTCACCAGTAAACAAGCCAAATAAACTTGACTAAAGTGATAAGAAAAGTAAAATCCACAATACTTCTGAGGTTATGTGCATTTAACCATGTTTCTCCATTAAATTGTCAATTCAAATGGAAAATAACCAATGAATGATGCTTTTAGTTAGCATGTTAGCAATACCACCACTTTTGTGTCACTCCTTTTCCATCCTCCACCAAGAAAAAAAGTTAGAACTAAAAAGAAAAGAAATGGTTAAGCTGTTCTTTACCGAAGCATGAGAAACTTTAAGCTGCCCATGGAAAAAAGCCACAACCTCAGAAGTGCAGAGAATTGGCTACTACAGCTAACACCAGTGTAGCTACAGAAATGATTGCACACCACCAGCCCCAGAAACTCTTAAGGTGTCTAAGTGAGGGAGAACGTGAACTAAGCCATTTTGTTACGCACCACATTTCCACCTGATGCTTGATTATCTGTCTGGGAAGGAAAAAATATATTTACATTTCTCCATAAAGGACTAGCATCCCTTCTCAACCTCAGGGACTTGATAGTTTGTAGATTGAACGGAAGCATTACACATACTTCTGGAATACAGCACCTCAGCTACTATGAGACAGTGTTGAAACTAAAAGCCTGGTGAAAACTAGGTCAAGGTCAAGCATTCCATGTTAAAAACAAAATCCTTTTCCTGCAAGAGAAGCAAAGCAATAGCAACAACACTTATATATTTCAGAAGAGCACCCATACAGCTGGGAAGTTGTGGTACCTTGGCACACCACATTGGATGGACAGGTGAAACTGGCTAACATCAAAATTCACATATCTTGATAACATCAGCTTTCAGCAGCCACCCCCCTGTTTCAGCAAGGCATCTGATACAAAAGGCAAAAAGTTGCTTGTTTTTAGCTGATACAGAAATTATTTAGAAGAGCTGTTTCAACATCTCCCTGTCTCTTTCCCTGGATAGTTACATTGCCCAGATTTGTGCCGGGGTTTTGGGGAAAGGAGGAAAGGACAAGCATGCTAGAAGAAAGCCTGCTGAAGTAACGAACAGCACAGTAGAGACACAACACAAACCTGGGAGCTATTGAGTGACCTAGGACAGAGTTTAGAGCACATTTGTGCTCAGTAACAGCTGCTCTGTATGGTCCCAGGTAAACCTTACCCAACCTGATGCCACTGTAGTGTTAGGACACCTACAGTAGTACTTTAAACCAGGGAACTAGGAGTTGTAGAATATACCTGCTTACCTGTCTAAATTGTTTGTAGATTACTTTGCTGACTTCATCAGAAGGCTGAACTTTTCCAGCAAGCAGTGAAGAAAGCATGTTACCTAGGGTAACCATGCCCAGAATCACCCTGGGGAAGGGGAGAGAAGATAGGGCTAAACAACTGTCCTGGTTTCGGCTGGGATAGAGTTAATTTTCTTCCTAGCAGCAGGCATAGTGCTGTGTTTTGGATTTAGTAGGAGAAGAATGTTGATAACATGCTGATGTTTTTAGTTGTTGCTGAGTACTGCTTATGCTAGTCAAGGACTTTTTCAGCTTCCCAGGCTCTGCCAGGCGCACAAGAAACTGGGAGGGGGCACAGCCAGAATAGTTGATCCAAACTGACCAAAGGGCTATTCCATACCATATGACGTCATGCTCAGTATATAAACTGGGGGGGGTTGGCCGGGGAGCAGCGACCGCTGCTCGAGAACTGTCTGGGTATCGGTCGTTGGGTGGTGAGCAATTGCATTGTGCATCACTTGCTTTGTATATTATTATTACTATTATTATATTGTTGTTATTATTATTTTACTTTATTTTAATTATTAAACTATTCTTATCTCAACCCAGGAGTGTTTCTCACTCTTACTCCTCCGATTCTCTCCCCCATCCCATCAGGGTAGGGGGAGTGAGCGAGCGGCTGCGTGGTACTGAGTTGCTGGCTGGGACTAAACCACGACAACAACACAAAAGCCTCAGGTGTTCCTGTAGATAAAAGCATCCACTCTCAGCCAGCCTGGAGAAGTCAGTTCAACTGCTTCATGGTATAAAGCAACATTATTGATGTTATATTTGGATTCTGTGTCTCTGCAGGAGACAGAGTCCAGTTTTCAGGAGTTCTGGAGACTCACACGGAAGTCAGCAGGTGCTGTGGGTGCCCGGCCCTTCTGAGCATCAGAATCTGTATCTTTAGTCCTTGCAACTGGAGAGCTTCTTGCAACCTGAGCGAGCTTTTGAAAAGCACAACTTCATTGTTTTACACCCTCATCTGTCCCTTTGAAAGGGGTGACAGGGCCAGAGACATGCTCGCCTCAATTTTGCTCATTCCCCTTCTCCCTGCAAGGATGTTGCGAGGTCCTGCAACAATTAATCCCTTGAGTTAGCAGTGTAGCTGGAGAGTAACTGAGCAACCCTTCATTATTCAGCCTGTCCTACAGGAGACCTATGAAGTAACAAGGCATACCAGCTTGCTGAGGACACCCTGGTTTATAGGGGCCACTACAACATTGCACTACAATGCAGTGTTCTGAAGAAACTGGGTGAAAGCTGTGGTGGAGATGGGTAGGTTTGGGGTTGTTTGTTTTAAATATGAATTTTTGCTAAGTTAAAACGGCTATTATAAAAAACAATGAAATTATCCTGCAGAGACACACTGAGTAAGTATAGCATAATAATCATTACAAGCTTATTATGTGAAGGACAGGACAGTCCTGGCATAACAACATATTAAGTCCAGCACTGGTGTCTTTAAGGTAACATTTCTGAACTGTGTTACTATAACTGAAGAAAGATGAGCGAGAAGATAATTGTACTTCTAGGAAGCATCTAAAGACATCCCTTGGGACCTGGTGAGGGAAGTGATACATATATGGATGAGTAGTGATATATGTGGACATACCCAGATTCATCAACAACTGGTACCTGGTCGAATCCCTTCTCCCGGAGAATTTCAACAGTCTTTGCACAGGTAACAGTTGGAAGCACAGTAAGGGGAGCAGAGAGGCTTAGTTCCTGAACACTGATGTTCCACCACCTGGGGATGAAATAAAAAACAAGCCCATGCAAGTCTTACACAGAGAACGGAACCAGTTGCTCATGTACAGTGGCCTTCAACACTACACGAATGACAAAAGGCTGCAAGAAACAGTCAGGATTCAGCCAGAGCCAGTAAAGCTTCAAGGCTTTCAAGTTTTCTCCCTAATATCAGAAAGTCACTGAAGTGTGAGAAGGCTTTAAGACCAAAACTCTTTTCCTCATTTCATCTACTTTCGAGGATTACAGATAGTTAGCGGAGAGTACTAACCTCCCTAGTTTTATTATTTATACCTTACACAAAAAATTTTGAGCTCATACCAAAAGAGCTAGCTATATTTACAGTCATTATAGGTAGCAATTTAGGGAAGATCCCCCTCCAGCTATGTAGACTTGCAGGGCTTTGCACTCAAGAACTCTGACCTTGGAAGGGCTCTTTAGATAATAGTTTTTCATTTCAGATACAACCCTTTTCACAAAAAAGAAAAAAAAAATCATAAGTACCAAGTTTTCTTCTGCTGCTATGCAACTCAAAGAAGGAAATCAACTAATTTAAGCAGATTTGATTAATAGCTACAATTACACATCAACACAATAGCATGAAAGATTAGCTAAATCAAAGGAAGTAGTGCAAATTGAAATGAGTTTTAAATTAGCAACTGCCATAAAGACAACTGAATAGACTTATGAAAACCCGAATGGATCTGACATGCTTACCAAGGTTTTTTGACAAGGTCTTCTTCTTTCATGAACCCTTTCTGAATCATCCATTTGTCGCTCAAGAACTTGGACCTGGAAAGCATCAGGAAGTGAAAGCTCATTAGCAGGCTGAACATCTGACAGCAAACCTAGCAGCACACAGAGGCATCTGTTTACAGCTCACTACAACTAACAACTAAAGCGTAATTGAAAATATACTGCCATTTGCCATCCAAGCTTACCAGCCAGGGACATTGAGAAGAAATATTCATAGGAAGAAAAAGGAATCCCATAGGAAATGAAACTTCAATTACATCAGTCCCTTGCAATACGATAGAGACGCAGCCTGGAACGGAGAAGTGCCAACCTGTACTCAGACAAGGTCTGTCTGCAATTTCTAGTCGTCTAATATTGTGTTGGATGCAACGGAAGTCACGAAACACAGCTAAAAACATCATGTTTTGGGATATGTTTCAATGTGGTAGGAGAGAAACAACTTCTCAGCACAGCTCAAAGCCCTTGTGCTTCCACCATAAACTCACGCCAACACTGGCTGCTGCTACATTAGTGCTGTGTTCTGCTGTGGACACAGACAGAGAGAGCGGACAGCCTTACAGGGACCCTTCCAGGAATGGGATAATACCAACGGTCCCCAATAAATAAAACAGCGAAAGCAAGCCTCTTCCTGCGAAAGATGCTAACCAGTGATGGCTATATACTGAAGTCAGACAAAAGGAGGAGCTCAGCTTTCAGAGGGCTAAGCTCCTTTCTACTCCATGTCAGACCCTTTCTAGATAGAATCATAGAATGCTTTGGGTTGGAAGGGACCTTTAGAGGTCATCTAGCCCAACCCCCCTGCAGTGAGCAGGGACAGCTTTAACCAGATCAGGTCGCCCAGAGCCCCATCCAACCTGACCTTGAATCTTTCCAGGGATGGGGCCTCCACTACCTCTCTGGGCAACCCCTTCCAGTGCTTGACCACCCTCATTGTAAAAAATTTCTTTCTTATGTCTAGTCTAAATCTATTCTTCTTTAGTTTAAATCCATTATTCCTTGTCCTGTCACAACAGGCCTTGCTAAAAAGATTCTCCCCATCTTTCCTGTAGGCCCCCTTTAAGTACTGAAAGGCTGCAATAAGGTCTCCCTGCAGCCTTCTCTTCTCCAGGCTGAACAACCCCAACTCTCTCAGCCTGTCCTCATAGGAGAGGTGCTCCAGCCCTCGGATCATTTTTGTGGCCCTCCTCTGGACCCGCTCCAACAGAAGCTGGAGTTCTGAGATACCTCAGATGTTGTGTCCCAAACACATTCCTTCCTTTGGTAACTGGGTGCTAGAAGAAATATGTATTCAACTGCTGTAAGGAGGTCTGAGGGACTGCCTCATCCTTTTCCCAGGGAGAAAACAAGCAGGTTCTTACATGTAGTTCCTGACAGAGTCAGGGAGGATAACAACACAGCGCTGACCTTCCTTCAGCTCTTTGGCAGCCTTCACAGCTACAGACATGGCACTGCCTGAGCTGCCACCTGCCAAAATGCAGATCAGAGGCAAAACTGTCAAACCATAAGTGAAATGAGAAAGAATGAAGGAGAGGAGAGAGAGTAGAGGAGCCCAGGGTGAGGAAGACAGCTTCTGAAGTGGAGGGAGGTCTCCCTGACCTGCACAAGGCTTCAGCCTCCCACATACTATTCGGAGAAACCCAAAGGGTTCACATCTGCTCTTACCACACAGCAGTCCTTCCTCTCGAATCAGCATGCGCGCTAAAGCAAACGACTCTTCATCATTGCTCTTGTACCACTGGTCCACTGCCTGGGAAGGGGCAGGAAGACAGAAACAAGGGTCTATTTAAATTAGGAGGGCTAGGGGAGCTCCACAACTAGTGTGAATTCAACCCATGCTCTTTGAGGTAACAGCTGCCCTACTGAGCCACATGCCTGGGTTTCCATCCTCCAAATGCCAAGTGGGGTTTTTTTGCCAAGGTAAGATGATCACATTAGCACAATAGGCTCCTTATTGAAACCTCGCTGTGAGAGCAGGCTGTTGTGAGACAGCTACAGGGAGCATCAAACAGTTTCCTCCCCTCTTGGAGGGCTTCCCAGGGACACAGGCTCTGCTCAGGACACAGTCATGCCAGTTTTGGCTGGAGGGGTTGGGGGTGCTTTGTTGGGGTTTTGTTTTTTTTTTTGATTGGTTGGTTGGTTTTTTTAAAAAAAAAAAAAAAGGGAAAATGTTATCTGCTCCCAGCATTTCCACCTAGCATTCCACCTAAAATAAATGTGGCCAGTGCAGAAGCCTTCCGAGGACTGCTTTTGCTGATGAAAAGAACAGGAATAGTTCTGTCTGCTAGCTCTCCCCTTATAGCTCAAAGAAATACTTCCACAATTTTTACTCCACCTTTCACTTCACTTCTGCATCCCAACAGAGGGCAAAGGGCACTAAACCAAAAAGCATGACTTACAGATCTATCCAACACTGTCGGGACAAAATCATATCCGATTCCTTCCACTTCATACATTGTCTTGTCAGTCTTGTTCAGTTCTTCTGGTGTAGCAAGGATGGAGCCTTCAGGATCAACACCTATAATCTAGAGAAGCAGTTTCCACTTTGGCTACTGTGACACACTGCTTTTGAGAACACAGCTATCTACTCATGAGCGCTGGCCTCATTACAGCTGTTGGTGTCACGCTGGCTGCACACACAGCCGAGCTAACAGCAACCTAGTCTCCTATTCATTTCTTCCTGGCAACATTCACCTCCCCTGTGACCAAAATGTTTTGCTGCTTCTGGCCCCTTGGCAGCCCATCCTGTCTCCTCAGGCTGTGGACACTAAGGGAGGGGCACCACTTGTTTTACATGGCTTTTGCTTGGTTTAAACAGAAGACAGGGTTTCCCGGAGACAAGATTGTCCTCGTTGACATGTCAGGCACCATTACAGCCAATGCATTTTGTGCCAAGTGTAAGCAGGTAAGTTTTATTTTGTTTACCACTCCCTGCCTATATAGGAAAATATTCACGATTGAAACACAATACCAACTTCTGTGAGGAAACCTAACACGGCACATAGGTAGACACACAGATTCATGTGTGCAGAGAAAATTTCACATGGTAAAAACTCAGCAGCTCCAGACACATTAGTGAAGACACAGTCAGAGAGGAAACAAACAGAAGGCTGCAGTACACACCAGAGAACGAAGTTTCTCAGACACCCCATGAAGAGATCTGAGGGCCAGTTTTCATCTGCTGAGCCAAACCTGAACTCTGGTCACCAGTGAGACCAGAGCACAATGATTTCAGACAGTCTGAAAACCTTTCTTTGCTGCTCAGAACTACCTTCTAACCGAGAACATCCAAGAACATTCCCGTAGAGACCCAGGGCAGGCTTGCAAGGAATGGGACGTGCCAAGTGGACCAGTTTTGAGGTTCACCCCACTAAAGAGAAATGCTTTAGGCTTGCCACTTACTTTGCAACCTGGACACTTCTCCTTTAGCTTTCTGGAGATGCCAGTGATAGTACCTCCTGTGCCAGCCGTAGCCACCAGCATGTCTATTTTTCCTGTTTAAAGGCAAAGGATAAAAGGCAGTTGTGAAATCTCCCCCACAATAATGGATTAAAAACCCACTTAAACCTAAGTATGGACTTTCTTTAACAAAAATGGGCAAGATAAGGCTCTTTGCTTCCCAAGAGCTGTGTTATGAGACCTACTTTGAGGACACCTTTCTCAGTCCCCATTTACTTCAACAATGGTTTTGAAATGTCCATCCAGTGGCCTGGCAAGGCACCAATTTGTGGTACTTTGGACAGAGCTGGAGGTGGCTCACACAGCTGACACCTGTAGTTTTCCTGTTACTGTATTTGCTGATACAGATAATTAATTCTTGAACTTAGAATGAGCAGCCCATTACATTAGTTCATTTACTGAATGAGTGCCAAGAGCATGGGATAGGTACCCATTGAGAGAACTGTTAATACAACTACTCTCACATTTTCATGTGAAAAATACTGCTTTGGTCATGAGCACTCAGAGTGAGTACAGGTGTGATAGTTCAGTCTTCTGCCACGCCCTACAGTTTCCATGGTGCATCCACATGATAGCTTTGTTAATAAAAAAATACACACACCAATTCACACACAAAACCAAATGCTTACCTGTCAAAAGAATAACACCCTGCCAAGCAAAGGTATAAGCTCAGTAATAACTGAACAGTGACTGGCCTATGAGTAAAAGTAAAGACAAACAAGAAGCCTAAAGCTAGAAGTCATCTAGTATCAGTCTGTGGGATGGCAGTTTATTAAAGTATAGTCATTTTAACTCAGACTTAAAGTTTGACACAGAAAGACAAGCCAAATCCTCTGAACAGCTAGAGTTATTTTGGGGGGAGGGGGAGAAGAACCTTTCACATGGTCCTCACCTTAATGAGAAGGAATTTAATAGCTGATTTTCTTATTAGAGGGTCCCATTAGAAAGTGTACTGTCTTATAAGGCAGGTCAGTAGTGCCCTATAAGACTTCCTTCTACCACCTATGGCAAATGCCTACGTGGTAGGCTGCAGCATCACACTGAATGCTTCCAATAGCTCTCAAACCAATTCCTCCACTGGGTGAGTTAGCCCAGCTAAAGCTCTCTGCTGCCACAGCTCAATCACTTCTGGAACTCCAACCTAGCTGCCTAGAGCTAACATGAAAGCAGACTAAACAGGTCTTACTGGTAACAACTGCAACACAGTCTGTACTCCTGAGGACTCCTAAGTGAAGCAGCTTCCAGCGTAACGGAGCATTTGGTCTGAGAATGTAAAAATACCTAAGTGCTGGGTCCTGCACCTGGGTCACAACAACCCCATGCAATGCTACAGGCTTGGGGAAGAGTGGCTGGAAAGCTGCCTGGCTGAAAAGGACCTGGGGGTGTTGGTCGACAGATGGCTGAATACAAGCCGGCAGTGTGGCCAAGGCGGCCAACAGCATCCTGGCTTGTATCAGAAACAGTGTGGCCAGCAGGACTAGGGAAGTGATCGTCCCCCTGCACTCGGCACTGGTGAGGCTGCACCTTGAATACTGTGTTCGGTTTTGGGCCCCTCGCTACAAGAAAGACATTGAGGTGCTGGAGCGAGTCCAAAGAGCAACGAAGCTGGTAAAGGGTCTGGAGCACAGGTCTCATAAGGAGTGGCTGAGGGAACTGGGGTTGTTTAGCCTGGAGAAAAGGAGGCTGAGGGGAGACCTTCTCACTCTCTACAACTACCTGAAAGGAGGTTGTATCAAGGTGGGTGTCGGTCTCTTCTCCCAAGTAACAAGCGATAGGATGAGAGGAAATGGCCTCAAGTTGCACCAGGGGAGATTTAGATTGGATATTAGGAAAAATTTCTTCACCGAAAGGGTTATCAAGCATTGGAACAGGCTGCCCAGGGAGAAGTGGTTGAGTCACCATCCCTGGAGGTATTTAAAAGATGTGCAGATGTGGCACTTAGGTACATAGTTTAGTGGTGGACTTGGCAGTGCTAGGTTTGTGGTTGGACTCAATGATCTTAAAGGTCTTTTCCAACCTAAATGATTCTGTGATTCTATGATTCTGTATTTGTGATCAGAGAAAGTGACACTGTTCTTTCATGCCACTCTAGCTATGGCTTTTTTTTTTTTTTTAAAGATAACTTAAGCATCACTGCTTTTTCCACCTGGTTACAAGCAGAGGAATCTAAAAACCAAAGCACTCCTCTTTAATGGGGAAACAAAATTAATTACTGCAACTACTGAAATAAAGTAATTCTCTAATGACACACAGCATATGTACGGGATTTGCTGTATCAAAATCCATGCATTTCTCAACCACCTCAGGTCCCATTCTCCAAGTACCTAACAATAAGAGAATACTAGGGACTCATGGAAGAGGGGGGTAGTAGTAGAGCAAACATACCTTCACACTGTTGCAGGATCTCTTCAGCTGTGGTGTCATAGTGCGTCAGGGGGTTGCTGGCATTACGGTACTATATTGAAAGACAGAAGAGCCATTAAGTAGACTAGAAAGACAACAAAATTAATGTTGTGAGGCATTTCAAGAACACGACAAACAATCTCCAAGTCCCATAGTAGCTACATACACTCTTTCCAGACTGTTTCCTTTTTACCTGGACCTAGGCAGAATGCCCAAGGGGAGGTACAACCTTCCTAAGTGACCTAAGTTAAGAGTAGTTCTAAGGTTCCAGCACCCTCCAATGCCAAGATATGTCCTGTCTGTGGGACAGTTTCTTTGAAGAACATGACCCTTGTACCTATTCTTCCACGCAGGACTACCAATTCAGTGGAAAGCCACCCATGTTTTGCAGTTTCTGCAAACAGAGGCTCGTTGCTGCCCTCTAGTGACCATAAAAGCTTGCTACCCTACAGCATGGGGAAGGCTCTACTACAGCTCCAGACCTGGGACATCCTTTTCCTCCATGCACCAAGGCTATTGCACAGTCAGCCAAGGACGCTAAGGAACAAGGCTGCAATACCTCCTCCCATGCTACACCTGCACCTCTGACACTTTGGCTCTTACCTGGTCTAGTATATGCGAGTTGGGTATTTCATTTTTCAGTCTCCATGCTACTCCCACGTGAGACTCAGGAGAATCAAATCTGGCAGTAGTTGGGGTCCTCACAATCTCAGCACCCAGAGCTCTCAGGACATCCACCTGTAGTAAACAAAGGTGGTCACAAAACCCAAAACCGCTCTCTCAGCACAGAGACTTCATTGAGATGCAGGGGAAAGAAAACATCTTCCCTTTTACCTGGTCTGCAATAGCTTCCTTAGCAGTTCTCCTACACTACGGACTCACACCATTACTAAGCCATGGGTCCAAATCCTTAATTTAATTTGTTCTTAACTAAGCTTTGCTTGGGAGCTAGATGTCAAACTCCTGTCTCTATTCTAGGCCTTCAGGCCTGTAGGGACTATTGCTACATATTAAGAAGGCTCATTCAGGCAAAGCGCCATCTCCTCTCAGGCCAGTCATATATGCTCTGCATTCCAACAGTGCTATAGCCCAGGATTTTACGTTTAAGTGCAAATTACATATTTTTACCTCCTTTGGACACAGGCAGCAAAGGACATCCTCCACCACCCTATGCACCACCCAACTGCTACGAGGGCAAGAAGATTTATGTCACTGAGCTAAGGCAAGGCCCGTCTTCAGAGGGGAGGCCTTTGGTGCTGCACGGCACATGGCAATGGCCATGCGGTACCTCTCCCTCCAGAGGAGGTAAGAGCAAGTAATGGGTATAGGCCTTCAGGGGACATTGTTCTCATTTGTGCTGCTGCCTTTCAGCTGGAACACTGGAAGCGTTTGAATCGAGATAAATGGTTTTACTAACAGCGATTTGTTGCCTCAACTGTGAGACACGGAGGATCTCTTCTTCTGGCTGCAGGTGCAGCACCACCCTAGTGGAGCGCAGGACAAGGCTTGCTCTAGAGCTGGATGTTCTGCGCTTTCCACAGTGAAGGTAAGTGGACATTACCCAGGTGGCTTTTCCTTCCCCTTTGTTGCTGTGGTGACACAACTCAGATGCTTGCCAGTACTCCCCGGGTGTAACCTGCGGAGCTCAGCAGGCTCTTTAATGGCCTTGCTCAGCCCAGTGCAGAACAGAAGAATATTCAAAGCTTCAGCATTACCTTACTTTGATCTCCTTTGCTCAGTGAGCAACTGCTAACCCAGGGGCAGGTAGTTACTTCAATGTGCTAGGTAAATCTCAAGTTCCCTTGACATTTGTATTTAAAACAGTTATGACAGTTTTCAAGTGACAATGCTGCGGGGATGGGTCTTAAACGTATTTCGGTCCACGGCTAGCCAGCCTGGATTTCTCTGGGCACTGGCAATAGGCCCTCAGCAGAGTTCTGCCTGGCCAGTGACTTGGAGGCCAAGAGCCTACACCTTTGTTGTTTAAGCACTCATCTGCACCAGGAACTCTGCAAGTGCAAACATGCTTATTTTTTAATTCTTGAAAATAAAAGCAAATCTGACCTTCTCCATACTCATTTTCTCTGGCATCACAATGATACAGCGGTAACCCTTCACTGCTGCAGCCAAGGCCAGCCCAATTCCTAGAAACAAGCAAGCACACGTAGAGCATACAGTGAGGAGCAACAAAGAACAAAACCCACAATGCTAGCTTTGGCATGCCCCGGCTTTAATCAGATTTTCACCAGAGGCTTGAGTACAGTGTCTCTAGAGGGGTGGCAAAGGGAATGTTTCTGGCTACTGAGGAGAACTGGATCTCCAGATGCTGCTAGTTCTTTGAGGATCACAGCCAAGTTTAGCCAAGGGTGGGGAAACTTGACATGTGCAAACTGCTAACTTTACCACATGCACCTTCCTCCTGTCCCACCCTTCATTTTTACAGAAGTAATTTGGGAAAGGAATGAGCTTTAAGCTAAAGACAATTAGAGCAATCATTTTGATACTGTCAGAAGAGTATTAGAGGCTCTACTGACTCATTTCTGCATTAAATCCCTAGTTTGCAATGTGCCAAGATTAAGTCCTTTCTAAAAGGACACGATTTAGATGCTGCGTGTGATTGAGGTTCTAACGCACTATGTCAGCTTGCTACCACAGTGAAGTACCCTGACTGTTAGAGACAGACACCTAATTTCTACTTTAAAAATCTGTACCTCCAGCCTGATTTCTGCCTTCCAGCTTGTCATCGTCTGCCCACCTGAAGAGCTAAGCTCAGAAAGTGCCTTCCCCACAGAAGTTTACACCTGTTATCAAATCACCTCTCTGCTGGGTAAGCTAAACAGATGAAGTTAGTTGATATGTGTCTGAGGTCGGACTGCACAGCACCTCCCCTGCTGTTTTGGGTACCAGGCACAATACTAACACATGCATATGACAATGCCTCACAGGCAGTTTACCCTACACAGAGACTTGCTTGTTCAAAGCTGGCTCTGTTTCTACATGGTGCTGGATTGCACAGGGGTGAAGGAAAAAAAGAAAAAAAAATATTTAACTGTTCGTGCAAGAGAAGCGTAACTCACACGTCAAGTAATCCAAGTAGTGTTTAAATATTTGGAAGGGGGTGGGGGAAAACCCAACTATTCTCAGTATGGATAAATATGGATGCCAAATAAAAAAAAAAAGACAACAACAAAAAAAAACCCACCAAAGAAAAAAAGACAGCAAAGGCCTCACTAAGGCCAAAGACTGAAGAGAAGCCATCCAGCACTTTCCCTTATGGTCTGTGATGAAGCAAGCATTTTGAGACCTGAACTCTAACACTTTGTACTTTCTGTTACTGACCTGGAAATGCAGCAAACATCAAAATGGGACTTTGGCTGAGGGAGAAGTGGGATGCAGAAAGGACAAAAATACAACACATTAGCTCTCGCATTTAACATACTCAATAGCTCTGAGCAGTAGCCTAGAGCAAAATCCAATTCTCTCAGGTTACTGCCTGCCCTGGTCTTTGCTTTTAAATGAAAAAAAGACAGATTTCCAAACTAACTGTCCTGTACCTCCTTCAGTTCTGCCTTCTTTCTATCTTTTGAATTCTGTGGCAAGGAGAACCATTTATCAGGTACTGACCCAGAAAGCCGAATGTCATAGCATGACCTCAGATACTGGAGGAATGCAATATATGGATATTTTCCACTACATGCCATCGTTCAGGCAAGAGGTATAGCCACAGTCACAAGGGCTTCAGTTGCACTGCTCCCCCCACAGAGCACCTGCTGAGCAAATGGCAACAGATATGACTTCCCAGTTTTCTGCTGAAGGCAGGGGAACTGGTCACAGATCAGCTCAACATCCCAGTCCCTCCATGAACAAAGGCTGGACTGGATCAAAAGAATAACAGAAAGATCTGCCTGGCCTGTGTCTATCAGAAGGCTACAGTGGATGGGATGCCCAGGAAGAAGTTTAAGAACAGGACAAGGTACCTCTCCAGAACACAACAGGCAGGGAAGTAGCTTGTAGCTTAGCTCATGAACCTCCTCAGAGGAAGCAGTATATTTTATGTTTAACTCGCTCAAGGGGGAACATTCCAGGTATGTTTACTCCCCACCAGAAGAGCAGCTTAACAGAAGTACAACAGCTGTGATGCAGGAGCCCAGAGTTAACTCCTGTCTGCTTGGATCATCAGATGCTCTGCCCTGGCCCCTGATTAGAGGGACTGTTCCTTCCTCCAGCCCTCCAAGTAAGAGACACTGGCCCAGGTGGAATCTGTTGAAAATGTAGGTGCGCAAGGGCTGTGTTAGCAGATAAGTTGCATCCCTACAGCACTATCTCCCATCTCAGCTGTACGAAATGGGAAAGGCTGTTTCTCAAACCAGGCCCACCTGAACTGACAGAGCATAGGAACGAGGACCATGGGACCTCCCAAACAGAAGGGAAAGATCCAGATTCACACCAGTCTTTTGGTGCTTGATTTCCAACAATTTCAGTCAGACTTTAATTCCTGACTAGGACCTAAAGACCCTAGTGAGTCTGGCCTAACACTTTTTTTCTTTTAAAGCAAAGAGCCCCTGCAAATTTAGCAGGCCTCCTTCCCAGCTGTTCTGGTCAGCATAGGACACAGCAGAATTGTTCTTTGTGCGAGATGGAAGAGGCACTGCTCCCTACACCACGCGGGCAGGAAGAGATCCCCTTTCTTCCTTGCACAGACAGCCTCCATGCTCCAGTCTCAAGCCTGCCTGTTCCAGGAAAACCACCACAGCACTTTCCCCCACACTTTGCTAGGGTCTCTCCATTCCCTACCTGTGTTTCCAGAGGTTGGCTCTATGATCGTGTGCCCAGGCTTCAAGATCCCAGCCTTTTCAGCATCCTCTACCATCCTCAGGCTGATACGGTCCTTCACACTGCCCCCAGCATTGAAGAATTCACATTTTGCCACTGGAAACAAAGAAACCAAGCAGAGTTCTTGAACAACAGTCATTTGTTAGACAGGCTGCTGATCCCTAATATATCTGCAAGAGCAACTCTGTTAATGTGTCTGCCCAATTCACCTCCCTACTTTACGACACCAGAGACGGGGATTCAGTTCACAGTTCTCCACTGTTGTGGGTCACAACACCACAGCAAGTTTGGTACTTGATGCTGGCCACAGAAGCCAGGAACATGGCCATACTCTGTCAGTCTCCTCAAAATATGACCTCTCCTTTTGTCTTTCCTGTATTACAGCCTTTTGTCTTTCCTCCTTATTACAGCCCAGTCATTAGTATAAAAAGCCTCAGGGCTCTTCCAGTGCAATAGCACGGGGGAAGGGAACTCTACCAACATGCCTTGCCTCATCCAGCCAAAGAGTGTCTGATCAAACTGGAAGTTTCTCCCCTTGTTCAGCCTACACTTTCACTTCAATACTCCCAGCATTAAACCCCTCAATGGAGTTAACCACCACCTTTCAGGACTCCGATCAGGGCCTCCAGAGATCTCCAGTATGACTGGATTTAAAACACCCAAACAAACAAACACCAATGAATACTCTGAATATGAGAAACAGTCAAAAACTTCATACAACTTTGTTGAAATTTAAAAAAATTATTTTCTATGAGAAAAGTTTTACTTTTTCTGCAAAAATGGAAAATCTGCAGGAAATGTCCTCATGAAGTACAAGTTGAAAGATGTTTTAGATGACCAAATCCTAAAAACCTGAAAATCTTCCAATGAAAAAGAAGAATTTTTCTCACCATTTTCTGCAGGGTACCAGCACTCCTCCTATGCCCAGGTTACATGACACTACTAACTAGGACTACCCCAGTTTCTGAAACAGTGTTTCTTATTTTGATTTTCTACCTGCAGCAGTACTCACAGAGTTCACACTTGAGCCCATACCGCTTCCCAATCTTGTTGATTCGCACCAAGGGTGTATCGCCAACTTTATTCAGGATGCTTGGCATGATTTTCAGAGGCTCTGGCCTGGTACACATACAAAAAAAGTCAGTGTATTCACAGAAGGGGCCACAGGCAGGTCACAGAAAAGCAACACAGCATTTCTGATGCTTTTTATTTCAGCCAGCTTTCTCCCTCCCCTTTATCGGGCTAGTTATTTTAGCTATTTTGGTTTAAAAGGATGTCCGTTGGATACAAATTCATAAAACATCAAGTCCTTGATCCAAAACAAGGATTAATTAGACATCACGCCAAGTGCTGAGACAAGAATGAAGTGCTCTGCACTTCCTCCTGGCATGAAGTAGCTTAGCACTGCTCAGAGTCAGCTATTTTCCAAGCAAAAGGCATTAACAGTGCAATCTTTCATCTAGTCAGGGAACTGCTTGCCAGGTTACTTAAAATAAGTTTGTTCCAGCCCATGTAGTTTCACATCTTTGGTGCAAGGCCCATTGTATGCTTAATCTGGGCTCTTAGCTTTGCTTATACATGGAAATTTAGAAGCATCAGCATATCTACATGCTAAACAGCATCAATTTAAATCGGTCATCTTTTGTTAAATCCACATGGCTCTGAGGGGACCTGGATTAGTGCCATACTGAAAAATGGCAAAGAAAATTAATACTTACAGAGTGGTATGACGATGCGGGGAGGCAGAGGGGGGTTTCCCTAGCTTCCACGTGCATTTGCTAGGTGTATCAGGGCGGATCCACTCCCTTTCCTTCTCATTAGCCTTGCAGTTCTCATTGTCCATCCCACCAGGGAGAAAATATTTGCCAGGTGCATGAGGGCATGAGTTCGTATCTGGCTTCTCCTGGGAAGGAAGTGTAGGCATTTCATCCTTGGGGGAGGGGGAAAGGGGCGGTGGGAGGGGAAGAGAGAAAAAAAAAGAGGAGAGGGGAAAAAAACCCACAAACGACAGAGTGATTCTTATGCCCTGCTGTAACAAGGTCAGAGCATCTTTTGAGATTATCAAAGTTATTCAAGTTCTGCACTATGGGAAACCACCCACTCACATCATTGCCCCCCCTACAATAGCTAAAAATCATGGTACTAATAAGTCCTTATTCTTGTCTCCGTCCCTTCACCAACATATCTATTTCCAGTCTAGTGTTTCGGCATGAGTTCTTCTGAGGGAAGCCTGAACAGAAACAACCCTGGTGGCAATCTTCAAGAGAGCAGTACTGCCTACAAGCCAAAGGGGGCAATGGCAACAAGTAGCTTTTAACACCCAAGAACAGGTTCTGCCAGTGACTACAAGAGATCTTGTCACTATACCTAAGACCCGGGTATTAGGGGAGAAAGCATAGTATGTCTCAGACTAATCTCATCCTCAAGTGTCCCAGTCTTCTTTTTCCTTTATATGAAAAAGGTCACAACAAATGGGTGGGTATTTTAATAGTCAGTTGATGTTTCCACAGTACTGTGAAGATGGGAAAGCATTTCAGCACAATTTTGATTTGCCAAATCCTTATCACCAAAACAGAATCTTGTACTGCAATGTTGAGTGCAAAAGCTTAGTACAGTGCCCTACATGAAGATAACCGAAACACACCGAAGCATGTGCTTACTATAACTAGCCTCCATAAACATTAAGAAAAACAGGACTAGTCTCACGGGAGACACCCCTCCCACACCACAACACAGCTCTCTGAAATAAAACCTCCCCATTCCAAGTGGAGAGGAACAGACAAAGACTGTTTGGTGACTAATTAGCAAATGGTGCCAAAGACTCTGCACTGCTACTTGTAGTCATGAAGAACTCTTCCAGAAAGGCCACTTTCAATAGCACGTACCTCCACAGCATTCCAGAAAAAAAACCTAGAAATCCCTCTGAGAACAGACAGGGCTTTCCTAAATTCTGGTGACAGAAACACAAGCAAACAGTATTCCCCAAAGACCAATGAGTACCTTAGACACAGAAACAGGCCCTTCCAATATCAACTTCTCCATATTCTTTGGTGGAGGTGACGGCACAGCAGATGACTTTCTTCAGGAGACCAAATACTGTGTGTCACGGGACTGGAATCCTCTTCAAAGCTGCAGATCATGTAAGTTAGAGGGGAAGAAAAAAAAAAAAAAAAAAAAATCAGGAAACAGCCTCTTGTAGGGGCAAGACACACATCCCACCTTCACAGGCAAAAAAAAGAAGCTGCAAAACAAAGTGAAGATGACTTGTATAAACAGGATAAAAAAACCCCCATGCAGCAGAGGTATTGCGCAAGAACAGTGGAGGGTCTCCTGACCCTGTTCCTCCTGTATTACCTTATCTTCCCTCTGCCCTGCCCACCACAGTTCAGATCCAGTAAAGTAAGCAGAAAACATCTCTATTGGACTGTCTGCAATTCCATAAGCTTGAAAGCCATACAAAATAATAGAAAATACTCCAGTTCACAGGATATATACTTCTAGGGACACCAAGGATGAAAGGGCTTCATGGTGCCATCACCAAAAGACCCTGTACACAACTTAGGAAAAGGCTTTATACAGGAACACTTGCAGGAGCCTCTCTACCCTTGAGGAGACCAAAATCTCACAAGTTCCTACCCGAACTGAATTAGTGTTGCATGCACAACTATAGCGATGCTGGATACACACAGCAAACACTTCAACCACAAGGAAGCAAGGAAGCCTTCTAGCAGGCTTTTTTCCAGAAATTAGTAAATATAAAATGGAAGCAGTCAGTTCACTTCTCCTACACCAGCCAGTTGTTTACAGAGGCTGCCTGCTTCCTTTCCATTGAAGGCAAAAATCTGGCTGAATTCTTGGAAAGTGTGGGTTTTTTTTCCTAATATTTGTTTTTCTCATCACCATTTTGCAGCAAGATTCAAGCTCTTTCCATTACTGAATTGTGCTAGGCCTGGAAATGGTCCTTGGCCTCATCCTCCTTCTGACATATGCACACAAACCAGATACAGCTTGTATCAGGCAGAGCTGATGGTCTGGTGACGCACTGGAAAAAAGTCCAAATCATGGGGCCAGTGAACTTTAGCATTTGATCCTGCAAGTTAACATGCACCACTAACCCCTACTGCCTTAGGCCCACCAATTCCTTTCTTACATGCCTATTTGAAAAAAATGCCTATGGCATTTAAACTGCCCTCCTTTAGCGAAAAAGCCTCTGAACATGCCAACTTTCCAGACTAAGGCTTGAAATAATTCTCCTTCTGGATATAGAGACTTCCATGCCACCAAAATGATACCACTTTACTGTATTTAGGTTAATACATGCCCAAGATCCAAGATGGACTACATCCTGTCCTAGACTACTGACTAGGACTAGACTGAGAGACAGCAGTCCAAGAAAGCTAATACCCCATAAATACACATAATCTAACACCAACCAGTCTTTGTTACCAGAAAAGAGCTTACTTCTAGTTCCAGAGCAAAAAAAAGCCTTCATTTCTATTTCTGGAAAGTGCCTGGCTCACAGTTTAGAATATCAGCACTTTTTTTAGTAAAGAAAAAATACTGGAGAAGTTTCAAGGCTTCCTACAAGCCACATCCACATGCTCCTTCAGACAGCTGGCATGCAATACCGGACACAGAACCGGCTGCCTCTGCTCACAGGTAACACTGACAATATTTATAAAGTCCATTTAATAACAGTACCTTGCTGCCAAAGGATCAAACTATTTCAACACACAGGAAGAAAGCAGCAAGGGGTTATAGACAGGAAATAGCAGATTTTGTTCATCTTCTAGGTTCTCATAAAATAGTAGTACAAAACCAAACCTCAAAACACCAATCCTCAGTGTCCTTCAAAAGGGTTCAAAAATTGAGGGGAATGGGAAAGAAATTTGTTGCAGTAAAAGAATCAGAGGTTTCAAAAAAAAAAAAATGTGCTTGTTCTCTGCATTGCAGGCAAGAAAGAAAGGAATGTGGCTCTCTTCAAAAGTTGCCTTTTGGAGGATTCCCTCATTTCCTCTATTGTAAGGCAAAAATATCCACAATACAGTAACAGCAACACCCATCACCTCTTGAACTAGAAACAGCAGAAATGAAGGAAAAGCTGTATTTATTGCCTTCAACTAAATGGTGAGATTCTCTCATGTATTTAGAGGAATGGCAATACTTTGATGTTTGATCAAAGCTTCAGTAATGGGTCTAGAACTTTGAACAAAAGTGAGGGAAGAGAGAAAAAAACTAGCCACAAGCATTGCAAACAAAAATCCTGTCACAAAATACTAACCTTAAGCATCATTATTCATTGGAAGGAACACAAGCTCCTGCTCAATAAAGCCCTTCAAATCAGTTTATTAGGCCTTGTTTTAAATAACTCCACACCCACCCAGCCCAAAGTAGATAGGTATGAATATATATATTTATGAAGTCAAATTCTAATCATGCTGGTAGAGAATCAGTCTCAGCTATGGTCAGACTAGTATCTTAGGGTTTTGAAGAAGGACAAAATCCTAGGACAGACTTGGTTGCTCTCCAAGAAGAATTCTTACTACAGCACTCAGTGGAGACATAAAAGCATCTGCGATGGCTTACAGTTATACCTAAGAAACAGGTCAAGAGCCCAAGAGTGACTTGTCATGTTCAGAACCAACAGGAAGACCTCAGACCTCTGAGCTCCTTCAGTGCTACCCATGAGCTTCCTGACACACCACCCTGAACATCCAACTGGTGCTTACAGCCCAAGATGATGCAACTTCAGCAAAACAGGGAGCAGAGGTGGTCAGTCTAGGACATTGAAATTCCCCCCAAGACCTATGATCCTGCCTACGGGCCCAAATCAGGCCATAGGAAGCTGGTGAATCTTTCTGCTGCAGGGATCTTTGGGGGACAAAGAGAAGGGGATGAACAGAAATCACCAAAACAGAGGACGACAGCAACTTTTTCACTAGCCTGACCCTCCTCTCAGTCTTTCCTCTTGGAATGCAGACTGGGAAGACAGGACAGGAGAATGGTGGCTGCTGCTCCAACTGCAATTGAATGCTGCTCAGAAGAGTCTGAGAGACATAAGCTGCAGGAAGAGTTGCCCATCTTCAGGAAAGAAATTCTGTCAGCCTGAATTTAAGTTTGCTGTAAAAGAGAACACTCCCATAACTAGCTGGGGGTGTGGGCAGAGTCTAACTAGAAAATCCTGACTAACTTCTGCCATTATATCTGCAGAGAGCACGAGGCAGAAAAATCAGAAAGACAACTTACAGTCACTTAAACCTAAACCACGAAGGGGATTGGGACATAGGCAGAGGTATGGGATCCAAAAAGCCTCATGGGAAAAGCTCACATCTCTGGATCCATCTCCACAGGGAACCCAAGACCTAAACTATTTCTCAACTCCTACAGAACAGGACTGAAGGCCAACGAGTGAAATTAATCCCCAACCAGACTGAGCTGAACTCACTCCACAGATATGTTAGGAGCTACAGTTTCTAAGGCTGTTTACAGTACATGATGTCAGCACTAATGCAGACATTTAAAGAGTATCATGTGTGCGAGACCCTAATTAACTTGAGTCTTGTCTGAAGCAGAAATGAACCTGTCTAAAAGGCAGGTGTAAGAGGTGGATCAGAGAGAGATGCCCCAAGGGCTGACTACTCAGCAAGAGATGAGATAAAGGATTCCATTATGCTGCGGCCTGAGAATGGGAAACTTTGACATTAAGCAAGTACTTTACTCTGTGAACAAGTAAACCACTGCAAACCAATTGTTCTGCTCACTCTGAATATCACAGGGCGTAAGAGAGCTTTAGGATCTTTACAGGTTACCAGATGTAGCAGTACCCATCCAGCCTCTGGAAGCTGTTCAGAAACACTACAGCTGTAAGTGTTTTAGGAGACAATCAGCCACCCGTTTTTTGTTGTTTTTTTTTTTTCCCTCCACTCTACTACTTCTTCAGTAGCAGGCAGCCATCGCTTCAGTGTCAGAAGACATCAAGTGACCTGAAGCAATTGGGGTATGAATTAACAACACCGTGGCTCTAGGAAGAAATACTTTGAGAATCGACTCTTATCTGTTTTCCTCTACAGAGCAGATGACACACGTCTGTCTGTCCTCTCAATGATCACTCTTCCTTTCAAGGCCAGACAGGCATACTCACAAGCCTCCTGAGAGGAAATAAGTCATTCTTTAATGCCTCTGTAACACTGCAAAGATGTTAAAACTTCAACAGCAAAGCAACTTCCCCCACTATGGCAATTATGCTAGGCATCAGCCAGTGAAAACATGAAAGCGTTCAGTCTGCCTTCCCCCCACAGAAAGGAAGCTGCACATGCAGCCCCAATGCAGGTGTCTTCTGACATCTCCATTTCCTGCGTTCACTCCAACCCTGTCCGGACTCACCTGGTAAGTCTTCTGAGTGAAGACTGATGTCTTCAAGGAGCACAACAGCATTAGAGAAAAGACTGGAAAATGCCTTAATCTGCATTTTTACCTGCTGCAGTCAGAAGCTTTCGTTATTTCTTTCCCTGCATCTAGTTCCCTCTCCTCAGTCAGCATACAAAGATGGACCAACACTACAGCCTGAACAGCGCTCTTGATCTGCCAAGCTCACCATGTACAGGGAGAGAAGCGTTACAGGTAGGGTAACAGAGGCTCAGAGATTAAGCAAGTTGCCCAGCATGGCAAAAAGAGGGAGTTGGAGCTCTGCTCTCAATTTCTGACCAGGTCTACAAAACAGGTCAAAGCACAGCTCCCCTTCCCCGGCATTATGGTGCCCCCGCCCCCTTCAAGGCACCACATCTTTTGTTTCAGCCCAGGGACCTCTGACAAAGGCTGGCAGAGAATTGCCAGTCACACTGCCCAGGCAGGAAGCCAGCTTTTTGGCTGATGCATATTTTATGGGAAAGGCCAACTGCCACCCACTCTGGCTACATCTGTAGAGCTTTTGGCAGGCATCCACAGTGCAACCACGGGCACAGGACAGCCTGCTGCCTGCCTAGTTCCTATGGATCTCACAGGCAGACAGCAGGCACCTGCTGGTAGCCAGAGGCCAGCCCATCCCAGCAACCTGCTACACTGCCAGCACCAGATTAGCGACGTACCTGAGCCCGCATGCATGCTCCAGGACATGGGTCCCCCATGACCCTGGCTACCAACCCCAATTTTTAGAAGTACTGCTCTGGCTTTAGGAAAGCAGGCTGAGTTAACTCACACGCAGAGGGTCACGATAGGATACTGAAGAGCCACCAACTAGTATCAAAAAGGATGATCTGTCCGAACGGCCCAAGTACTGGACCTAATTTAGCACTTAAACCTTACTTCATCACTAGTGATCTCACTACAGCCACTCTCCCGCTGAGAAATAGCGGGTTCTGAGCAGGTCTCAGTTTCCCAGGAAATACCTTTCCTCCTCTGACATAAAATCCCCAGATTTCACTTATCTCCATACTGTGAGTTTTCCCTCCTTTCTGCAGCACAAGTTTTGCAGAACATGGAGCTTTCATGCCTCAGCTCAGCAAACAGACTCGTTTAAAGGGTAAACAGCCTGAGCAACTTTGCTGGAACAGGGCCCAGCACTCCAAAACCTCTGTGGTCAAAGGCTTTAAGATTAAAAAAAAAAAAAAAAAAAAAAAAAAAGCAACACACAAACCCACACAGAAGACTAGAGACTCAAACAGGAATAGGAAAGGACTTGTTTGCCTTTCAAGTAATGGCTGGTTCAGTAATATGCCAGCAGCATTACTAACATTGCTATTGAAGTAGATTCACAGGTCTCAGCCAAGTTCAGACCCTTCCTAATAGAGGAAAGGCAATGTATACAATAAAGTGTAATAGAAGAAGCTTCTTAGTCCACCGCGTTAGCCAGACTTGCCAAAAAACATCGGCAAAAGACTGCCACGGTACCCATGAGAGAAATAGGTGACAGGCAAAGCCAGCTGAAGAGCTGGTGCCAACCCCAGAGAGAAAAACTAAAGGAACAGCGTCATCTTGCAAGGCTGTATAAGCAGCAGAAAGCCCATCTTTCCTCCCCCTGCTCCCTGCCCGGAGCGGGCGCTCGGCGGGCACCCTGCAGCCGCCCAGAGCATCCCGGCAGCCGCCCGGGGCCTGCGCTCCCGCCCTCCCCACGGGCCCGCCAGCGCCAGGGCTGGCTCCGGCGCTCCGCTTGCCCAGGGCAGCCCCGAAGCTGCCCGTTCCTCTCTTTTCTTCATTAAAAAAAAAAAAAAATGGAAAACAAAAGCCCACCCGTGTAGCACAACGGCATTCACCCACCAGCCCGCAGCCCTCCATCCTTCAGCCCGCACCCTCCATCCTGCCTGAGCCCCCCCACACGCCACAGTGACCGTTTAACGGCCGCCCCCGCCGAGGCGAAGCGCGGCGCAACCCACCCCACGCGGCGCCCCCTCCCCCATCCCACGCCCGCGGATGATGCAACGGGTGGCGAGGTGGGCGGGGGGGGGGGGGATAGATAGAGCGGGAATGCGGCGCGACGGCCGCCACCTCACCCACGCGAGCCGGGCGCTCCCCAGGACACGGCCGCTGCGGCGCGGCACAGGGGCCAGGAGGAGGAGGAGGAGGATGGTGATGAAGGGGAAGCGGGGCGCAGCGGCTGCCGGCCGGGCGGGCGAGGGAAGCAGTCAAGAAGAGCCCGCGAGCCCCCGTGGCCCCGCCCACCGCCCTCCGAGGGGAGGGAGCGGCAGCGCCCGCGGCGATTGGCCAGCACGGGGGCGTTGGCGAGTGAGAGACAGCCAATGGGGAGCGGGAGCGCGGGCACGGGGCGCTGCCGCCTGCAGCCGTGTGGCTGCCGGGCCGGGGCCGGGGGGGCCGGGGGAGGGGGGGCCGGCCGGCCGCGCGCCGGAGCCCTGAGGGGACGGGCCCGGGCTTCTCCAAACGGGCTTCGCCTAGCCCGGGGCGTGCCCAGGCCCCGGCCTTCGATGTTTAATTGCGCGCCTGTAGGCACCGGGGGAAGATGCGCTTGTCTCGCCCCAGCACTGCAGGTGTTGCTGGTTGCCTAAATTGGGAGGGGGGAACCCCAAAACCCAAACCCATCGGGGGGGGGGGGGGGGAGGGCTGCTGCGGGGGGAGTTTCACGGCCGGGTCTGCAGCCAGACTCCCCCCCGGCACCTAAACCCCCCGAGGAGGCCTCAGGGCAGCCGGCCACGTGCCGCCGGCATTTTGGGCCTCATCCCGGCTTGCCCAGATCGGCATCAGGGGAGAGAGAGAGGGCCGAGGCACCCCTGGGTCTTGTGTCAAAGCCTGGAAATAACCCAGGGCGCAGGCAGGGAAGAGCCGGTGAATCCGCCGGCTGGGAGGTGCAGGCTGGAAACGGGGCTACGGAAAGCGAGTGCGAGCGGCTTGCTGAAACAAACCCACACGGGTCATTTGGCTAGCGGTTGTTAACGCCGCAAACCAGGACATGGGTTTATCCCAAAAGGTGCCAGGCCCTAAGCGTGTCTCTGGAATAAACACTTTCGCTGCTCTAAGCTCCCATGGTACCTACGATTTGGCACCTGCCTGTGTGCTGGCGCGCTGCTCGTGAAGAAGGCAGCCATCTCGGGCGTCGGTGGGGGGCTGCGTCCTAGCCGAATTGGCTTCATCCCTCCGAGTCCTTGTGGCACCGATGCAATGGATAGTTATTATGCTCTGATGTAATTATTACACTTCTCATGGTGCCTGAGAATGTGATCATGAGGGTCTTCACCTGAGAAGTCGCCCAGTGTCACAGTGGCTGCATCTGCATGGTTGTGAACGGAACTTTGTGATGTATAATAGCGGGTGCAGGTGAATTTAAGACATTCAGTGCAAATTGTCTCAGAGTAATTCTTGACTACCACAAGGTGCTCCGGATTATGCAGGAAGTTAAAAAACAAAACAGAAATCCTTGCATGAAAGCATGAGATAACGAAAAGGCTTACCAGAGTGAAATGTCTTGAGAACATAGCTTGTTGCTACAGGAATTCCAAGCAGCAATTTCTTCTGTATCTATAAAAAATACCAATAAAGAGAAAAGCAATTCAAGGTAGCTTTATTTTAGAAAAATGATTCACCCTGAAGTGTTCCACGTGCTTTAGGTAATCGAAGGAGTGGAGACAACTGTATGTCTCCATCTCCATCTGGACATACAGATACTACAGAGTATAGCTATTTGAGGAGCATTGTATGCTGTATAAAAATAAAAAGTAAGGAACAGGCTGTTTTAATCAAGTGGTAAAAATGACAGAGGAGGCTTTAAAACTGGATGTGACTGGTCTGAAGCTGAATGGCCAGTCTTGGTGTCACAGAGAGTCAAGGATCTCCCTGGTAAGAAAATGGACCATGACAAGAATGTGGGGTGAAATTTATGAAAAAAACACAGGAAAAACACTGAACAATTAAAAACAAATCAAGAGAAGAGCCAGGTATTTTCTGTCAGCCTTAAATAAACAGCAACACTGAGGCAGCTGTTTCATTACATATGCTAAAAATCCACACTCAAATTACACAGAAAAATCCATGTTGATGACAAATTACATTGCTTTTTCCTACCCCTTTCTGGATCAAAGTAGATGTAAACCTACTTTGAGTTCCACGTTGTTATTCTCATTTTTCCTAAAGAAAGATTTACTAGAAAATACTGCTGTCAAAGAGGACAATTATTGACTTTAACCAATTTTCCTAGCTAGTTATGTCTGAAATATTCATGTAAAGTGAGGCTTGCACAAGTAACCATTAGCCCCACTGGAAAAACATCAGTCAGAAAAGCATGTGGAATCAGATTCTAGCTTGTATTTGGTGCAGCTAAATTACAGAATGGCACAAGAGGAATGCAGAGTGTGAAAACAGTGACGTTAAGAATGCCTGGCCCTTGAAATGGGTATCAGAAAAACCGTCAGACACCAGGGCTCATGTGAGGCCCAGCCACAAAGCACAGCGAAGCAAAAATGTGTGAATATTTGGAACAGAATGGGTGCAAGTATTTGAAAATTGCAGTTGTACCCACAGAGGGTACCCAAGGAGGGATAACCGTACCTTTTATGCCTTTCAGGAGAGATTGAGGGAAGAGGCACTGAGTCAGCTGTTCTGGCTGAAAAAGTGCCAGCTTCGCAGCAACCATTGCAACTTCAGGCAGATGGGCGTCAAGATACGAAATCGGCAGCACAGATGGATTTGCCAGATCCTGTAAAATGTGAACCAGATACCTCAGAGGAGACTTGTAAGACCAAGTGACAGTACTAGGTATTTTGGAAACTATCTGAACATAATGTGTGAGGCTAATGAGAGGTATTTGTAATTGCACCACAGCTCTGTGCTCAAGATTTGATCTCCTTCACCACGGCAGCAGCCAGGTGAACATAAACTGGCAACATGTACAAGAAAATGACAGTTTTGACTTAAAAAACCCCTGACTTAAAAGATAGCACACACTGTGCCATTTGGCATTAGTGGCATTAAAATCAGTCAAGGTGGCTGGGAATGAATGCACAAAGCTTTTCTCCACACCACTGCCTGCTAATTAGACCTATTATGGCTGAGCCCACTCAGTGGAATACTAAGATCACTCTTCAACCCAGCCTTGCGAATAACTCCCATAAATCATCAGTTCACTACCAGTTTTGTAAGTGGAGCCACTTGAGCCATTTCCTGAGATCTGACAATGCTTAGGATTATTTTTCTCCCAAGGAACGAGAGGAGTTGTGGTGAGGGTTGGTATATAATCAAAATTACTATTTGATCAGTGTAGCGGCAATGTGACACCGACTGGAATGTTAACATAGAAATAAACAGCTTGTTTAGGAATGGCAAGCAGAGAATGTTGTTTCTTGTATCAGTGATGAGTAGGCATGCTGAAGACTGAAAGGTTGAGGAGAGAGATCCCTTGGACAAGTGCAATCAGTGATCAAAGGGGGGGGGGGCGGCAAAAAGGTAAAAGCTGTTGTGGTAGGATCACTGAAGGAGGAAGATCAGGTGGAGGAGGCTTTTTGTGAGCAACTGATGAAGTCACCCAAAGAACCAATGGTGCTTTGGTGGTACCCAGAGCCCTTTTGGGAAGGGAGAGCACAAGGCTATCGCACAAGCTCACGGAAATGTTTTTATACAAAGGGAGGAAAAAGCAGGCCAGGAAGAGCCACTCCATATTTTAACTGCATGGGAGACGCTGCAAACAATGTGGAGGACAGAATCATAGTTCAAAATTGTCTTTGACAGACTGGAGAAATGAGATGAGAAAGTAAAATAAGAAGTTGGCCGATAAGGACAAATGCAAAATTTTACAGCCAGGCAAGAGCAATCAACTGCTTGAGTAGCCACTGTCTGGACAGCAATTGTGTAGAGTGGAAGGTATGACTATAGTGTCATGCAAACGTAATGTGAGTCAACAAGGCCCTGCTGTTGTGAAAAAAGCAAACATCATACAGGGTTATGCAAACAGGAGTATAATCTGCAGGACACATGGCACTCTGAGCACTGGTGCACTTTGTTGAGGTACCATGTCCCATCTGGAATGCTGCATTTAACAAAAGATATGGCCCATGTAGAACATGGCCTCAGGAGCACAACAAGAAGGTAGAGAGAAACGTGGCCCAGGAGTAAAGACTGAAAGAAGTCAAGTTGTTCAGAGAAGAGAATACTGAAAAAAGGCAGAATTGCCTTCATTTGGCTAAAGGGCAGTGAGGAAGGGGATAAACCATTTTTCATGTTCCTTCAGAGTAGAATCATAGAATGCTTTGGGTTGGAAGGGACCTTTAGAGGTCATCTAGTTCCAACCCCCTGCAGTGAGCAGGGACAGCTTTAACCAGATCAGGTTGCTCAGAGCCCCATCCAACCTGACCTTGAATCTTTCCAGGGATGGGGCCTCCACTACCTCTCTGGGCAACCTGTTCCAGTGCTTGACCACCCTCATTGTAAAAAATGTCTTCCTTATAGCCAGTCTAAATCTATTCTTTTTTAGTTTAAAACCATTATTCCTTGTCCTGTCACAACAGGCCTTGCTAAAAAGAGTGTCCCCATCCTTCCTTATAGGCCCCCTTTAAGTACTGAAAGGCCACAATAAGGTCTCCCCACAGCCTTCTCTTCTCCAGGCTGAACAATCCCAACTCCCTCAGCCTGGCCTTGTAGGAGAGGTGCTCCAGCCCTCAGATCATTTTTGTAGCCCTCCTCTGGACCCGCTCCAACAGGTCCATGTCCTTCTTGTGCTGAGGACCCCAGACCCCAGGTGAGGTCTCACCAGAGCAGAGTAGAGGGGCAGAATCACCTCCCTCGACCTGCTGGCCACGCTTCTTTTGATGCAGCCCAGGATACAGTTGGCTTTCTGGGCTACAAGCGCACATTGCCAGCTCATGTTCAGCTTTTCATCCACCAGCACCCCCAAGTCCTTCTCTGCAGGGCTGCTCTCAATCCCTTCATCCCCCAACCTGTATTGATATCGGGGGTTGCCCCGTCCCAGGCGCAGGACCTTGCACTTGGCCTTGTTGAACCTCATGAAGTTCACACAGGCCCACCTCTCCAGCTTGTCCAGGTCCCTCTGGATGACATCTCGTCCTTCTGGTGTATCAACTGCACCACTCAGCTTGGTGTCATCTGCAAACTTGCTGAGGGTGCACTCGATCCCACTGTCTGTGTCATTGATGAAGATATTAAACAGCACTGGTCCCAGTACGAACCCCTGAGGGACACCACTTGTCACCGGTTTCCATTTGGACATTAAGCCATTGACCACTACCCTCTGGATGCAACCATCCAGCCAATTCCTTATCCACCAAACAGTCCACCCATCAAATCCATATCTCCCCAATTTAGAGAGAAAGATGTTGTGGGGGAGCGTGTTGAAGGCTTTACAGAAGTCGAGATAGATGACATCCATTGCTTTTCCCTTGTCCACTGATGCAGTCACTCCTTCATAGAAAGCCACTAGGTTGGTCAGGCAGGACTTGCCCTTGGTGAAGCCGTGCTGGCTGTCTCGAATCACCTCCCTGTGTCCTCCATGCGCTTTAGCATAGCTTCTAGGAGGATCTGTTCCGCGATCTTCCCAGGCACAGAGGTGAGGCTGACAGGTCAGTAGTTCCCAGGGAAAAAGTGGAAAAGGTCAAAGTTACAGCAACGAGGACTTAGGCTGAACATCAGAACCACAGCATTGCTCAGGCTTGAGGGGACCTCGGGACATCTGCAGTCCAGCCTCCTGCTCAAAGCAGGGTCCGTCTAGAGATCAACCCAGGTTGCTCAGGCCTTGTCCAGTCAGGTCTTAAGGCCTCCCAGGACAGAGACTGCACAGCCAGTCCAGTGCCTGACTATCCTCATATGGAAAATGTTTTCCCTACACCCAGCTGGAACCTCCCCTCTTTCAATTTATGACTTCAGTAAAGGTCCTGACTTCTCCTCTTGCTGACCTCCCTGTAGGCACAGGGAGGTGGCTGTTAGGTTCCCTCCCCCAGGCCAAGCAAGTCCTGCTCACCCGGCCTGTCCTCCCAGGGCCACCGCTCCAGCCCCTGACTGTCTTGGAGACCCTCTCCCCTGCCCCAAACTCACTTCAACTTACTGATGTCTTTTCCATACGTGGGGCCCCAAACGATAGACAGTATTGGATGTGGTCTAATTGCGGCCGAGCAGAGGGGGATAATCGCTTCCCTCAGTCTGTTGGCTGTCCCTGTTCATCCCACCGAGGATGCAGTTGGCCTCTTTGCTCCTGGCCTTGCATCCATCTTGCTGCCCACCATGGCCCCTGGGGCCTTACCTGCAGAGCCGCTCCCCTGCCAAGCAGTCCCCAGCCTGTGCCCTGCCAGCGGTTGGTCCACCCAAGGGGTAGGACTTTGCCTTCGTCCTTGCTGAATTTCGTGAGGTTCCTGCTGGCCCATCCCTCCAGCCCGTCCAGGTCCTTGTGGATGACTGGCTTGCCCTCTCGTGTGTCAGGTGCAGCACCCCAGTTTGGTGTCATCCTCCAACCCGATGAGGACACACTCATTTTCTCCTTTAAGTCACTGATAAAAATATTAAAACAGGACAGATATGAGCACAGACCCATATGGAACTTGTAACTGGTCTCCAGGGAGGGTATGAACTATTAATCACTGCCCTCTAAGCCCAATGACCCAGCCAGTTTTTCTCTTGTCTGGCAAGCCACCTATGCAGAATGTAATAACACAGCTTGGATACCAGGGTGGAGTGAGAGACTATGTCAGAAACCTTCCTCAAAATCACCTACTAGTACTACAAAGAGGACATAATCTGCTGCTCCCTCTTCACCTACAGATCTATCCCCTTTGCTGAAGTTGGTCTTTCTGTAACGTGTTACAGCTGCCACCGTGTGTGTTTGAGAATCACAGTCATCCAAAAGACCAAAGGCTTGCCTCCTTGGAGGCTGAGCAAGCAGGGCAGTTAAATGTCTCTCTGTTGTGGTTTACACGGTCACATGAAAGGGTCTAAAATCATGAGTCAAACCCCTCCAGAATGAAAAGACTGGCCCAGACATTAATGAGACTATTACTTGGTCAGATGCTGGCCTTAGACTTTGGAATTTCCCTTGCCCATCCCCAGTCCAGCAATGCAACAATGAATGTTGCATGCAATCCCAAAGTCAGTAAGGCTGGCTACTCACTTTCCACTTGTGCTTTCTCCAGAAATCAGTTCTTCATGCCCTGCTTCAGAGTCCCTTTATCAAGTCTCTTTCTCCTGTAGCTCCAGGACTTTTTTCTCCACCAACACAAGAGGAAGCAGAGAAGCAGCATCCTCCGTGTTCACTAGAGAGGAAGGAGGAAGGAAGAGGAAATGATGGAAGATGCATGACCGTTTTGATCCCTGAAGCTCTCTTTCTTCTTTCTCTTCGACATGAGCAGTATTAGCTCTCAAGGGAAATGGGTGGGTAGAAAAGGGAGGAGCGGTCGCTCCCCTGGCTCTTCCCACAGCTCTCAGGCCCAGGAGGCAGGCTGGTGCACAGGCTGCAGTGGGAGCAGCTCCCTCCGCCTGGCTGGAATCCCAGATGGCTCCAGGAAGAAAGTGAGAACGATCTGAAACATGGCCAATATTCAGTTGCATAGGTAGCAAGACTTGAAATCAAGCTGGCAAAAGCACAGCAGGCCTAAGCCTGGTAGACTAAAGGCTTTTCTGTGAAAAACAAAGAGGCAGGGAGACCGGCTTGATTGCTATCTGCTGCCTTTCTCCCCACTTTGCCTTGCAGCTCACTGAAACCAGAGCAGAAACAATCTGGGTTTTTTACCTCCGGACCTAACCAAAAGAGCAGCTTTGGAAACGGATTGCTGGCAGGGACCTACAGCGCACAGATTTCACAGGGCTCAGGAAAATAGCACTCTGCATACTTTTGTCAAAAATGCATGGGTTTGTCCGAAAGGAATACCTGAATCACATTAATTTTCTCTTCCTAGTGGGAATAGCTCTGAGTATTGTTAAGATACTTGGATGAAAGGGGCAACCATGCTCACACGAGCTGCTACAGGGCTCCAGCTCACCAGAGAAGCGGCTGCCCCCAGCCTCACTTGCGTCCCACCACTTCATCAGAAGTGACTGCCTTTCTGCTCTGCTGATGTACAAATGCATGTAACTTGCCTTTGGTCCTGTCAAAACGATCTTGTTAGAAAGCAACCACCAAAACTGAAATCATGAAAAAGTACTGAACCCGATGATTATCGGAGCACTGCTAAGAAGTAGGCATTTGCGTCTCAACAGTTAGAGATGAGGTAAGCACAACCTTCCCCCTCCCACTTTGCGTATATTGAAATGAAGCCACTGGCTACCAGAGCCAGTCTGTTGGCAGCAGATCTGGTTTGTTAGCTTCCACCATTCAACCCGATTCCAGATATCCAATTTACAGTTGAAACTTTAGATCGATTGAATTAACACCTTTTTTTTGGCAGTAACCTCCAGCAGGAAAATGGGGACCTTCTAAAGTGGTTCTGCCGCTGCTGCTGAAGTACTAGGGGACTGTGGTATAGGACAGCAGTGTCCTTTCACTAGTGGTTCTTCTCACTGGAGGTTACAATTTTAGAAGAAATAAAACATGACATGCATGAACAGGGGATTAGATGTTTATGACTGATGAGCACATAGCTGACAAGGAAGGATTGTCCACATAGTTCAGGAGACATGCTCCATTTTCCTTATGTGTGGATTTAACGAAATGAATATTGCAAAAAGAAAAATCATTTGGGGACATTTCTAAGAAAAAAGTAACATTGGCTAATCAGATGAATTCAGAAACACTTGTGCATAGTTTTAGAATGCATCATATATCAATTCAACATGAAGATATATTGATCTATTCTACAGACATTTGGCTGCAATTTTTACTTTTTTTCAAAACTGAAATTCATGTACTCCAAAGTAAAATTACGCTCTACAGTAATATAGCTCAGCTTCATCCTTGCAATAAATGGCAAATACAGCTACAAATATTCTCTTCTATGACAGCCTTACCTATTAGGCATTACTTCCTTACCAGCTGAAGTGAGTGCACACCAACTCAGTTCCATGTTTTAGCTCTGACTTTTCCTGAACAGGACTGGTTTTGGGGGCAGCAGCACCAGCAGTTACAAGCATTTGGAGAACAGCGTGATTACTCCCCCCCACCCCACCCCAAACTGCTATGAAAGTGGTCTCACTTCTAATATATTAAAGACAGTATATTCAGTTTAAGGTGCTGTTGTAAAACAGTGGCAATGAACACGGTCATTAACACCCAAAGTTTTGCAGCTGGAGCAATGCAAAACTAGGAAGAATAATCTTTAAAAAGCCACAACCCCTCTCAGTTAATCATTTCTTCAATTAAACATGCTCCTTCTGTCAAAAATGAGCCCCCTTGTTCTCTACAGACCCACCACCACAACAGAAACTTGCAGGATCTCTCAACCAGAACCCTTACTAATTTGAAATCAAAATAAAACCCCAACTCCCAACCCCAAGTTGCACTCGCTTGATACTTCAAACTATCAAGTAAATATGGAGAGGTTGGGGTTTGGGGTTTTGTTTTTTTTTAGTTGAAGATATGCTCCACCAGCTCAAAAAAACCAAAGGCGGCAAAGAATCACTCAAAAAATAGCTCAAGACAAGAGCTAAGAATTTGAAACTTGCAGTCTATGTCCTTGTTAGTCATTTAAAGAGCAGCATCCCATCTAAAGGAAAGGGATAATTTTTGTCAGATTCTTATAAAAAAAAGGCTTTATTTTGAACAAGTTTTCTCCATTTGGTTTTACAGTCTCAACATACATCATATTCATGGACAAGCAGCATTTTCACAGAATAAGAGCCAAATACAAAGAAGAGGAAGCCACTTGGGATTAACAGTTTCAACCTAATTGACTCAGACTTCAGAAAATACTGTATGCTGTCACTTATTTGAGGTAAAGGAATTCCATAAATTAAGATCCACTGTTTAACAGAAGAGTCAACAACAAAGGATTTGTGAGAAGTAGGTACACCTTTGGGAAGGAGAGGAAAAACAATTTTACTCCATTGTGAGCAATAGTACAAGGGGGAGGTAGAATTTCCACTTGGTTTGTACTGGTAAACCAATGCAGCTTGGACTACCACATACAAGTGTTTAACCAGATTTGTGCAGTTTAAATTTCAAGTTTGATGAATTTTACTGGTAGAATAGTCTTAAAAGGTGAACCTAACTGAAGATATGTCATAAGCTTAGTTTATATGCTGAATGCTGTCACTAGGTAATCATTACACAGTCAGGTAACGATCAATGCATGAGATTTTCCTTCAAGTATCTAGTAGAATCCATTGCTTTCAGTGCCCATTATGACATATTCCAGTTGTGTGGTTAATTTTTGGGTAGCTGTGCAAACAGACCATAAAATGATGCATTTGGTGGAATTCAAGAGTGCTTTCTTAAGAAAAACTGTATTGGAGGGGGAGAGGGAGAAACCAGCCTTCTGCTGTCTGTTCACACAAAAATGTACCTGCAGTTTAACAGGGTTTAGATAAACAGATGAAAGCTGTTATAGGGACACATTTATACTAGTTCAAAATTAACTTGTTTGTGGAGCAAATCAGCTTGTGTCATTAATCTGTGTAAAAAAAGATCTTAAATCTTGTTAAATAGTATCCACATTATACTAGATATTGTTTTTAAAAACAGAAAAACTATCCTCACCTTTTTGAGCTCGAAATTTAAATTAGCTCACTAATAATCCTAAATCTCACTGAAGAGGAAATGGAACTGGATTAATATCCTGTAAACGGCAAGAACAAATTATCAGTTAAATTCCTAATGCCTAGCAGAAATACCACAGGTTTCAGTTCAGCCATTTATTGCCAGGCACTGCTCAATTTCTTCTAGTGAAAAGAAAGCATAATTTGATTTATGTACTTGCAACAAAACATAAGCAGTGAAACCACCTTCACAGAGAGAGATACATTTCTTTAAAAAGGTTACTGGCAAAGGAAGTTCCACAATCTGCTTGGCCAAACCATCCAGTGAGAAGAAAATAAATTCAAATTGAATTGGTGCAAGAATTTTGTTGTAAGAGGCAAAGCAGATTCATTTAGAAAAAGCTCATTTTTCAATATTATTTTGTTTGCCAACTCTGAGTTCCAGTGAGCAAAATGGTTTTATACTTATTTTGGAGGCAGAGAGCAGCTGGTGTGTTAATCTGGCTATGTAATGCTTTCATATCCTTTCTATTTCTTTCCTTTTTTTTTTTAAGTAATCAAGGAGCAGATTTATCATTTAGCAAGTTATCCAACTCGGAACTAAAAAAGCACTACTAAATTCTCTCCCCCGTTGGAAAGCTATATTGTATTATATCTTTCAGATCTGATTGTATATTGTATCTTGCAGAAATATGACCACTGACCAAAACTTCTTACTGTGTTACACGTTGAGTAAAAGCATACATGAAGTTAAACTGCAAGTTGGCCATTGTACAAATTGTCTCTCAAGATGTTCCAGTAACATTTCAATTAGAGCTTTAACTCCTTAAGAGATACACAACCTACGATATATAGCTATTGTGCAATTCAATTAAAACTCAGACAGAAAAAGATGTCATTTATGAAGAAACTGCCATCTGTCCATTAGCTTTTATTGCACTTCAGACTACCAGAAAGCGAGTAAAGGTGGAAAAAAATTATTTTCCACTAGCATCCAATTAGTTTCCTATGACCCTGAACGCTTACGAAATGCATTTCATTAAACAGCTAAGAGAAAGTAGAGTGGAAAAAAGAAAGTCTGTTAAGAAATTTGGTCCTTGTATTTAGGACCTTGCATTTCCTTCAATAGATCCTATGTTTCATGTTGCATGGAGCACGAATTTTTTCAAAAAACCTCACCTGCCTATTATGAATCATTGCAATAAAAATATTACTTTTTTTTCCACACTGTACTAGGCAACTTTCTTTCCAGCCAAAGACAAGGAATTTAGTCAAGAATCATAAAAAAAACTGAACTATGAACTCTGGCACAGCCAGGAGTAGCAATTCAACTACTCCAGAGTGCTTAGAAAATAGGCTTTAGATTTTACACCAAGAAATTGGATTTATTGTAAATGCCACAGTCACATTGATAGACAGAGCACAGACTTCTGGTAACAAACAAACATACATTTTTGTAACTAAGCGTTTCTACTTGGTAAATAAATGCATTTTGCACAGCCTTCCTTTTAAATGTGCCTAAACTAACCTAAATAAGCAGACAGCATAGCAGAAAAGGGAAACTTATGTAACTGTTTCTTAAGCAGTATATTATTTTTACTATGTATATAATATTTTATATTATATACACGCACATTTTCATCAACAGTTCAAATTAAACCCGAATAAAAAAAAAAAAAACAAACCAAAACTGGCGCTCCTCCAATACATTTACCACCTTTCCCTCAGGCATAGTTAATCCAGGTATTCGTCAAGAGGAATGACAATTAAAAAGACTCCCCCCACAAGAAACAAGTTACACAAAGAATACTGTATCACTACAAATTTTTTATTCAGAAGCCCATCTTTAAAAAAAATCTCATTATGAACTTGTTTGGTCAAACTACAACACTTTCTAGCAGACATACAGTAAAAATGGCATGGCTCAGAATCGACCAGATCTTTCACGATCTCTTGACCGCCTCCTATCACGTTCACGTCCTCCTCCACCACCACCACCACCTCCACGACCACGATCTCTGGATCTAGACCGACGTTCACGGGACCTCGACCTGGATCTATGCCTTCAAAGAAAGTTTAAACATTTTATTGTTTTATCACATTCAGCAATTTATTTGCAGTACCACATAGTAGAACACTTAAGGATGTAAGTAACGAGGGAGAGGAAAGACAACGTGGCATTAAAAGGATTGGTAAATTGGCACTCAGCCTGCAAAACGATGTATTTACAAACTGAACAAACTTAATACTGAGGAGTCAACACATCCTGTTAAAAGACTCAACTGTTCACTGCCAGTCATCCATTATAATGGGTGTGCAAAACTTAAGGAAAGGCATGTAGAGGAAGCAAACGTGCTGTTACGCAGCTGTTAATTAAAGCAGCAAGAGAAAGGGACACCTGCTTTTGCAGTTATGAATAGCTCTTAACAACACAGCAAAAGCCTACAGCTGTTTGTAAGTCCACTCCTACTAAATCAACTGCATTAATTAGCAATTACAACTCGGTTATCTTTGTTGTTCTTGTTCCCCCCCACCCCCTTCCAGAAGCTATCAGCATTTGCAAATAATCTTCCCTGCCTCTGAAGTCAATGACTTAAATTCAGGAAGAAAGCTAAAGCCACCCAGAATGTATTGCTGACACAGCTACTATGGATTTATAGCTTATATGGCACTTGCCAAGGAAAAGAGTGGTTGGAATGTTTTTAAGCATTTTAGAAAAGTCAATTTTATAAAACAGGTAAACAGTACAGCTTTAAGTACATGTAGAAATTACAGCAGAACTAAAAAGCTCAGGGAAACAAATGCTACAAGTCTTAAGTTTGGAGAATATTGTTCCATGGTGAGATGTTTTGGGATGGGAGTGTGTGTGGTGACAAATCTTGCTACTAGAGACACATAACTCTTGCAAACCACTGAGCTGTCCAGAATTACCAAATTAACCTATTATTCAGAAGTTCTGGATTATCCTCCTTTTTTCTACTCAAAAAACTCTGATATATTTCATTCTGTGTAGAACTACTTTCAGGTCAGTCTAGGTTATACAGTCTACCTGTGAAACCCCATTTGACATGAATGTGGTGTTTTTTTTTTTATATCAAGCCTTACTGCTAAGCTGTGACAGCTTTAGCTGCACAAAGAATTTAAATAGGGCAAATAAAGACAAAAACTGGATGGAGGATTCAGCTATTTTGTTTTACCCATAGCCCAACTGCAGTCTATGGTAAAACAACCATATTCCAAAGCCAAACGCACAAGTCTCATCTTCCTTGCAGTAGAAGGTGACACCTTTTAATTAGCCTTACTAAGTCCAAATGTGCTGGTTTTGGCTGGGATAGAGCTAATTTTCTTCATAGTAGCTAGTATGGGGCTACATTTTGGATTTGTGCTGAAAACAGTGTTAGTAACACAGGGATATCTTCGTTATGGCTGAGCAGTGCCTACACAGAGTCAAGGCCTTTTCTGCCCCTTACACCACCCCACCAGAGAGCAGGCTGGGGGTGCATGAGAAGTTGGGAGGGGACACAGCTGGGACAGCTGACCCCAACTGACCAAAGGGATATCCCACACCATATGATGTCATGCTCAGCATTTAAGCTGGGGGAAGAAGACGGAAGAGGGAGACCTTTGGAGTGATGGCATTTGTCTTCCCAAGTAACTGTTACACGTGATGGGAGCCCTGCTTTCCTGGGGATGGCTGAACACCTGCCTGCCAATGGGAAGGAGTAAATGGATTCCTTGTCTTGCTTTGCTTGCGTGTGCAGCTTTTGCTTTACCTATTAAACTGTCTTTATCTCAACCCACGAGTTTTCTCACTTTTGCCCTTCTGATTCTCTCCCCATTCCACCAGGGGGAAGTAAGCAAGTGATTGTGTGGTGCTAAGTTGCCAGCTGGGGTTAAACCACAACACTGAGAGATCCAGATTCATAAAAGTGACCAAAAGGCTAATACAAGAACATACTTTGTCTTTTTCATAAATCATTCAAACATCTTAAAAGCTTACATTTAAGTTTAAATTAATATTAATTGGGGTATTTTAGGAAAGTATTTAGGCACAAATACATGTGCCTAAGCAACACAATCTACATTTTCCAAAGTTAAATTCATCTACACAAATTCTAAGACACTGCCAATTAGAAACATTTAAAGGAAAAACATGTTCACAATCCCAGACTCCTTCTGTGACTGAAAGAAACCTACAAAATTGTGCTCTACGTAAAAGGAAGCTCAACAATTTTATATGCCTATCCTAAATAGCAAGGTCCTAGAAGCAAGCAGATTGAACCCAGATCAAAATGAACCATCCACAAGACAGGTATCATAGTTAACAGCGGTGGTATAAGCCTTTCTACAAGGTACCTTAATAAATAAATAAATAAATAGAATGTACTTATCACAATATTTTTTCACCATTAAGCAAAATTACTATTCCTTTGTCGTACTGAGAATTCCTATCAAGAAGGGTCACATTGTGAGGCTAGCGTTAATAAAAAGTGTGCTCAGTACAGTGATCACCTGTTACTAACAATAAGGAATGAACATGGGCAAGGAAAGTTAGTCATTAATTGTTAAAAACAAGTAAGGTTGGGTACTGAATATAATCTATAGATATGCTTGATTGTGTATAACACTGAAAGCAGCCAATCTGATCCTGTCAAAATGCCCATTAGCCAAATAGCCTGCCTCTAACAAAGGTCACGAGCAAATACATTTGGAAGACAATAAAATAGAGAAGAGGCATAAAGCAATACTTCTCCCAAATAATGTCCACCTGTAACGGTTCACAGTTTGGAGACCTGAACCACAGGTAGGTCCCATGCACCTACTTAGTAACTCAGTGAATATTCTTCTCCTTGAACCCTGCTTTCTTGTAAAACCAAATCAACCTTCAGCATCCACAGCACCAGAGAGCAAGAAGCACTGTAACTTTTCTTTTTTTTTTTTTTAAAAGAAAGACCTATTCCTTTGTTCTAAACTGGCCACTTGCTAGCTTTATTTGAGGCCCTTTCATTAAGCAAGTGTCAGAACTGCACTAGAAAAAACAAGAGAGGACTTAAGCTTAAAGGTTTGCCTTCAGAGTTTTCAGCAACTGATCCTTAATTTACCTGTTTTAATCGTGTTTAAAAGCAAACTTACTTTTTACGACGACGCCCATACAACTCGCGTCTTAACTCTCGAGAAATGGGCTTCAAATGCATAAAGTTGCAGAAACCTCCTCGTGTACACTCTCTGAAACAGAATTCAAGAGACACAGTTGAAACTCCCAGCTCTACACGGTATCTGTTTGCCCCAAGCCCTAGTAGATCTCTAGCCATCTAGAAGTTAATCACCTCTTAACATTAAAACCAGTAAATTGCAAGCATCATTTAGTGACACTGACTCACTCCTAGATCAAAAAATCCTACAAAGACAGCAAAAGTCAAGAGTTTGACTGCAGGTCCTCCATATTAACATTACCTGAAGTGGTTTTCTTCCCATACTAAGCTACACCTAAAAGCCACACCCAAGCAACCACCTACTCTGTGTGAGCATTTCAAAGAAACTGACATAGGCAAACAGGAAGTCACTTTTTACCCCATTTCGTATTGACGGCAACAGGCCTCTCTGAAGTCAGTCACAGGTGAAAGCTCAGCATGAATGGGCTGTCCATTAAACCAGCGATTGTTCAGGTCAATCACAGCCTTTTCCGCATCTTCTTCACGGCGAAACTAAAAGCAAAATTAACATTTTGTCATGTTACAGAAAAGCAACTGAAGTAGACTGAAGATTCCTATCAAATCAGTTGGGCTGAATCTGAGGTTTAGGACTAGCGAAACTAGAAGCTACTTCAGAGTTCCTGGGACAGTCCATCAAATCAAGGGTAAAGACACTAGCGTTTCATTAATCAGGACTCAGAGCTAATCAAACATGGATATTTTCTCTTTATTATGTTCTACTTGGTCTTTCAAGTTTTGTGGCTTGTATTAAAAGATATGACAGAAAATACTGTGTTTTCTCAGTACAATTTTAAACACAAATACTTAAGAGAACTTTCTAGAACACTAATGCTCCAAATGTAATGGATTTTTTCCAAACATTTAAGAGAAATCTGCATGAGAACTAGGGCTCTCATTCATTTAAATTAGAATTTACAAAAACCTGCTCCTGTTTTACGATGAATATAAAACTTAAATTTGAAATTCTTTTTCACAGCTAACCACTTGCAAATCTTTACAGACAGCTGTTATTTCTGATTATGACCTACACAGCTGAGAATTTTATGCATGAAAATACTTTCCAGTGAAGGAAATGTACAATAAAAATATTCAAACACTCTCACACCTCCCAACACTGTGTACACAAAATAAAATTTCTGCAGGTGACAACTTTGTACTCATTATTCAAGAGATACCAATGATTTTTAAGAGCTAAACCTAAGTGCTCCAGTTTGCACCTTAAACCACCCAGCTACTGCCAAATGTAACCTGCTTACAAGATGTTTTGTTTAACTGGGAAGTTAGAAAATAAACACACCTGTTGCAGATAAACCTCTGCTCATAATAAAATGCTTAAAAGGCAGTGTGATGGGAAGACAGATGCCAAATTAATTCCGGCAAACTAAACAGTCCAGCAGTGATGACTGTGCTTATAACAATGTAAAAAAATAAGTCTTAATCTTTATGAAAATGACACAGATTTTGACTATTGAGAAGGCTTCTCATCATCTCTTAAAATTTCTTTCAGATTCCATTCACATTTTCACTCTTCCTACTTCATATTGCAAAGTTCGAGAGGAGCTTATATCCTGAAGAGCTACTCTCACAAAACCTACAAGCATACAGTAATTTTTAAAAATTATTTTAAATTTAATTGTTTTAAAAATTATAAAACAACAAATACCACCCCCATTGATTATATAAACATGTCTCTATCCTACCTTTACGTATACATTTCCAACTAGATGATCTCCAAGGTTATCACAAACGTTCATCTCCTCAACTTCACCGTATTTTTCTTCCATTTCTGTGAAGACCTCCTAAGCACAAAGCAACCAATTAAAAGTTTGCAGTACATTAGTCATAAGTATAGAAGTACTGCATTTGGCTGTTAGTAAGTACAAAAGAAGGCCTTCCTTAAAAAAAGGCAAAACAAAACCTTTTTTTTTTTCTGATTTTAAAATTAGTACTTGCTTGGCCTGTACTGTGTCCATCTGTAAGTACAGCACTAAGAGGATACAATAAAAACCTATGGAAAATATTACGCATACAGTATTTACAGAATACATAAGATGCACTGAAAACACTACATATAAGCCTCAATGCTATAGTTATACTTAATTATACTATACAAATAATTAAGTATATTTTAAATTTACAGGAAAGAAGGGGATTATGGAATCAAAATGCTACATTGCTTAAGTTGCTGACTTTTAAACAAAGTCTATTATAGACAGTAAAGTTAAAGCCAAACTAACCCAAGGTTATACCAGGAAATATTTAGCACTGAAAGTTGTAAGTTTTATACGAACACCTGAGGAAACAAGCACTTTTCTCTGAATCCATCTAATTGTGCTATACACTGAATCCATCTAACTCATCTGTGTCAACAAATCCATGAACACTTTAATGCATTTTTACATCTTTTACATACCTCAAAGAATTCATCGTAATGTTCCTGCATCTCAACATCACTCACAGCACCTGTAAAAATCAAGAGTCATATCGATTAGAGCCTATAAGGAAGAAGAGATTTTGATCATACTACAAAACAATCTAGAGGCCGTCTGGAGCATAAAAGACACCATATAGCATGGAGCTAACTAATAGGAATATTAAAAATAAGTATGTGTGAAGAGCTTTGAATCCCCAAAGTATATGTCAAAACATTACATTGACATGATCAAATCAAAACAAGTTTTAATCAGAGCCAAACTTGTATGCCACAAATTTAAAGGAAGGGGAAAGGAATTACTTTGAAGTATCACTTAAATTTAATGTACAGTCCCACCCTCTATCTACCAACAATTTTACCTAAACAGAAGGCAAGTGCTTTGTTACATTTGTGTATTTTAAAGCATGATTACAATTTAGTGTTCCTCTTCCTAAAGGCAGAATTTCATTTTAACATGTCCACCTCTCCAGCATATACACTAGAATTTGAGAGTTCACAATGTAACATAGCCCAGAATTTTTTAAAATTTGCTCAAAATAGTTATTGAAATGACACACTTTTTTCAGTGCCCTCAAAGAAGGGTACCATAATGCTTTGCAGTAGAGAGCAATTTTCTAGTTTAATTTTGAATATCACTTAATTTTTCCGTAGTCCTGCAGAACACCTTTTAGTGCAAGACAAGCCAGCCATATATTCAGGTTAGATTATTTTCATGCTCCAAGCTGGACTTTACAAATGAGCGCTGCTTGCCTGCTGCTATAAAAAACAACGTTAAGTTTGGCTGATTTTTCAAAGCATTAAGAATATAAAAATGATTTATTTCTTCCAGTCTACAGCATTTTAAACTACATTAAGCTGTATACATTAAAGCCTAATGTATTAGCTCTTCAGCAGTTAAGTGGTTTATTAAGATCAAGCGGAGCTGTTTTAAAATGAACCCTGCATTTTATGCTAGAAAAATATTCTAGCCTTTAAATTACAAACACTACTGTTTTAGTTCGCAGAACGTGAAAGACAAGAAACTGAGCCAACAAAGCTGAGTTTATTCACTTCAGGCTGCTATGAAAAAAAAGAGATGCTTTGGGCTCATTAATTTTTGGCTAATATTACCATTTGGACGAATTTTACTTTTTTCTTCAAAGGCTCTAATATTAACCAGCCACACTCTCAGGAACTGCAATTACTTTTCTTGCACCCAGCTCACCTCCTGAAGAAGGCTAGGGGGCACTTGTTATGTAGTTTAGGCTAACAACGTTTCGGCATTTGAAACGTTTGCTTTTAAGAACTTTCTTCTTCCCCACGGTTATATAGCAAATTAAGGAATATCAAACATTAAACCAGTATTTCTAGACAGTTTAATACTTAACTATATTCCCAAGGTTCTGCCAACACCACTGATAACAGCTTACTAATACCTAAGGATTTTTTTTTTTTTTTAAAGATATCAGACAGGGGCTCTGTGAGCCACACTGGGAATTACTACTTTTTACCAGATGGACAAGTGCTAAAAACTTGTAAGGAGATTCCATTGTCAAATTAAGAGATCATAAGCAACAGTTAGTTAATGACTACTTGAACGTCCTTCTAAAGTGGGAAGCATACATATGCACAGGCTTTACAAACATTCATACTCCAGGGCTACCGGTATCTGAACCTTGAGAAGCCCAATTACTAATTAAAATACTCAGGAAAACTATTGCTGTTCAAAACTAAGGTTAATCCTCTACGACGGCAATAGAAAGGAAGACAGTTAAGCAACAACAACAAAAGCATTAAATAGCTACCCAAGTTATCCATTTAAAATACATGCAGTACTTAAGTAGGGACAAATATCGAAAAACCAGGGAGCCAGGAGTTTCAGCAAACCTACTGGTAACAGAGCTCCAGCTCTACCACAGAAGGTACAGTTAGGCTCTGTTCAATAGCTATCCGCTTGCCATGACAAACTGGAGTTGGATACCAGCATTTAGAACGCTAGAGAATCTGTTCAAGGCTCTTGCAGCTGTACAATCTAAACAGCTCCACAGACCAAACTGCTGTAACTCTGTGCAAATTAGTTACCAGCGCATTGAGAATTTAGGGACAGAGTGGAAATACCCAACCGTACGGTTTTTGGTTTACTGAAACAGCATTAACTACTAAGCATCCGCAACAAGAAAGCCTACAAACCAATAGAACTGTTCAAGCATCTAGACACACTTACATATCTCATTACGTATCTAGCTTGATTGTGTGACAAAAAACTCAAATTACTTAATTGGGCCATTATTATTTTTAGAAGCAGAAGAGACAGTGTTGACTTTCAAGTTAGTGGCTGATTTCACAAAGCATGTCTAATCAAATGCTGGTAACTAATCTGAACTAGTCTACAATCCAACAGTCAAAAAAGGAATAGCCAAACAAAGCTTTATTACCACACAGTCAATATTCACTTCAACAAGAAATATTAGTTAGAAAATAACACCGATCCTTTTTGGTCCTAAAACTTTTCTGTTTTTAATCTTACTCTAATATTGATGATTCAATCACAATGACATATCAGTAATCGCAGATCAACAATCCTGGTCATTTAACTTCTGCCAGCCTCACAGTAGGTGTGTTTTTCTTATGCCCATTCCTACCTCATGAGGAGTCATTAAATTAGTTCATGACCATACCCAAATGCCTTCCCCTCCTCAAAAGTACTTTAAAGATATATTTTCCTAGGTAAATATGCAACTGGGTTTTGGAATCTGAATTTTCAAAGCATGGAAGGAATTTTAAGCATGCACCTATCCAAAAAGGACAGCTGCCAGAAGGGAAGCGTTTGTCAGTCAAAGTGTATTCTTCCAAAGTAGACTCTAAATGGAAGCTGCAATAACCTAGGACAAATTTCCGCATGGAGTCTGAAAGCTTAAAATTCAAGTTCTCTTAACGTTTAGAGAGCAGGAAATTTGTTCTGGATGAAGTCAACATGTCATTGTCCTGCTCTTTTAGACAGTGGAACCTAACGGATAGGACAAAACATACAGAAAAGCATTCCTAGGATGCAGGCAACTGGCAGGGAGAAAGGCGGAGGGAAGAAAGCAGTGCAACCAAGACTGCTTTACAGGGGAAGTACAATTTCAACCCTTTTTGATTTAATAGATGGTATTCAGATTCCCCTCACAGTTTTGGGAGTAGGGAGGAAGGTGAGTGGGACAAAAAAGTTTTCGGGGTTTTTTTTGGTGTGCGTGTTTGGTTTGGACACATTTAATGAAACGTGGTCAGTTTGATCTGTTAAACTAAAATGGTAGACCAGCTTAAGTCGACACTGAGCTCTGACAATCAAGCCCAGGGAACCAGTGAAGGAACTTGTATGAACTTACAGCGCAAACCGTCAGCAGACTGGGAAGAGTTTTGAGGGTTACGGTAAATGTTCAAGAGGGCAATGGTCTGAAATACAAAACGCAACAACTTTATATTATGGAAAATAATTTTAACAAGAAACCGGTTTCCTTTAGGGTCGCTTTAGCCGAGTCTGTGCTGAAAGAGAGGTGGTTATTCTCTCCCAAGAAGGAGAACTTTCACTTAGCTGGTGACCTTTCTGAATCAACCTAACACTGTAAAGTAATAGAGATCTCATGATACTCCATTATTGTATTTTTGTTAATTTTATTCACCAATGTTACTATAGAGGGGTTTTGCATTATTTCAGGCAGATACGTAATAAGTGGTATCCAAACACAGTATTCAAATAACAAGCACAATAATTTGTTTGCATTTGGTTTTACTGAATGGTTTCTTAGTAGCAAGACCCCAGGAAAGCAAGTAATACAATAATTACAGCATAGCATGAAATCTCCATTTTCCTAAAAAAGTTAAGATGAAAGAAAACCCACAGTTTTGGGAAACTTACCGTACATCACATATATACCTATTTTTTTTTTTTTTTTTGTTAAATCAAGAATTTGAGAAATGTCTGCAGCTTAAGCCTTTAAAAAGAACGCAGTGTTACTAAGCAATCGTTTCACTTTGCAGTGCAAAAGAAAAGCTGCATCAAGTCCAATTTATGCAGTCAATTCTGCATTCTGAATTGCACACATTTGACAAGTTCTTGATCTATGCGCAAGAAGAGTTCCGTCACTTGTCCTGTTTGCAACAGCTTTATGTCAGCAGCTCAGAAGCCAACATTATTTTCTCATAATTAGGAGTGGGCTCTTTAACACCATTCTTTAAAAAAATTTCTCCAACTGTGGGACTTACAGTGTGAGCCGTCAGCCGTCTGTGCACTGTTTTGGGGGTTACGATAGATGTTTTGAATCAAGATGGTCTGCGGGGAAAAAAAATAAAAAGGGGAATTCTACTGGCTGCTGTGCATATAATAGACAATTGCAAAGAGACAACTTGTTTGCAAACAGCTAAAAGTAATATTTTATTCTTAAGACTTCCTTTTGTATTTGCAGAGTATCTTCCAAAATTGCATCCAGACCATCATATTATGAAAACAGTTTTAATTGACCACCAAGAAAGAGCTGCATTTGTCTGAACAGCTATCCTCAATATGGGAGTTGTAAGGCACAGTAACCTAAAATGTCAAACTACATGATATTATGGAGATGCCTAGCTTTCGAGACCAGATTCAGTATTGTAAGTCTAGGGGAAAAAAGAATGTTACGTGCACAGCATATAATACATAATGCCAGAATCTAAAACGTTACACCAGACAGTAAGGTTTTTGGGCAAGAGCTACGTCTCATTTTGTGCATCAGGAATTTCTTGGTGGAATTTCTGTTTAAATAATATAATAGCATCATAGGTTCACATGTTTCCGATCCTTCAAATAAGGACAATATCCTTTTAGCCCTTCTGCTTTTTACTTGAAGAATTAGCCCAGGCAGACTTGAAACCTTACATTTGTACCGTTCTTCTTAAAATCAAGTTGTCTGAAAAAACAAACCATGTTTAAGTTAGTAAACTAATATTACAAAAAAATTCCAAACGTCCATATCACTGTAAGCAGCTCAAAAATTGAAATTTGATTACTTAAAATACAAGCTCAATGTTAGTTAGTATTGAATCGCAATCCCCAAATAATTTTAGCTTACACATTATTAGTCACAGTAAGAATTCAGAGCTTAAAGAAGTCACAGGACCAGCAATGTCATACCTACATATGCTGCCCACTTAACACGTAAAAAAATCTGTAACACTGCATTTCAAATCACACGCTTGTTTTATAATGGGTATGGTCATACCAACCAAAGCTTTGTGCTTCCGTGGCCCAGGTTTAAAATAACTATGTTTTAGCCTACAACTGGAGAGAGCCAGAAACATGCATATAGTTACAGTGTTTCTGCTGATTGGAGGTAATTTGATCACCCTGGATTGCACGACCTTTCCTAACACAGCTCTTCTGTAAAGTAGCTGCACCAGCAATAGCAACCCAAGATAAAAATATTGTGCCAGTAACTTCCCATTAGTAAGATATCTATTCTTCTATTTTCTATCACAGCTGATTACCAATCTGCATACAAATAAAGATTTCCGTAGTGAACCCTACACATCTGCCAGGTACATTTGAGATATTACAATACAGCACATCTGCCAGGTGCGATGCTGTAGTGATCCCAGGCATCACTGGATGGATCTGACACACCCTGCTGACCCACTTCAGCTGGCATTGCTAACCGCAGCTTCTAAAGCAAAGCTGCAGACCGCCCCGACAGAGGAAACCGTTGTTGCACACAAGAAAAAAGATGTCTTTAAGTTAAAAAAACCCCCAAACTACAACTACTGTGGAAGTTGTCCAATTTAGAAATATTTTCTAGTAGCCAATTACCTAAATTCAGGTCTCTAAATAACCAATCACATTTCAGCATGCTCTCCATGTAGGTCAGCAACATGGAGTAGTTTTGAAAGTGGATAATATTCTTTCCGAGATACAATATTTACATTAAAAATTATTAAATTCCCAGAAGTGGAAAACTGTTCTTGTAAATGAAGTACCAGCAGTGATCCCAATCGATCAGTAACCTAGACAGCCCCCCCGCCTTCAGCTACTCTACCCACTCGCAAAGTTTAACTTCAAGAGCACCATGGCTCTGAACTCCAGTCACGTCGATAGCACCTGCCTCCCTAATTCTCCCCAAACCAACACCAGTCCACCGTTCTAATCAATCCTGGTCCAAGTCAGCTAAAATGAACTTGCAGAGGACTCCACTGCTACATAAACTTTACCTTTGTAGGTAAAACTGCTCGTAATGCAACAACTTCCATAGGCGCTACTTCTATACAACACTCCCAAAGAAACCTATTTACCTGTATACTTTGATAATCAGCAGTGATAGAAAAAGGCAAAGCATGCAGCTCTCCAGGAATGTAACTTCTGAAAACTACAGAGCTCATAATAATAAAAACCCTATCACCCACTGCACCTTTTTTTTTTTTTTGGCAGACATGCAGTCACATACCGTGTATCTAACAACATTCACGTAGCCAAAGATTAAATAATCTGTAAAGTCAACTGACATATACACCCTCAGCAACCAGGCAAGTTGTTTTCAAGACACAATTCTTTCACATTCGAAGCAAGTATGTAAGTTACTCTTGAAACTTAAGAGCCTGGGTCAGAGAGCAAATATAATGACAGAAGAGTCACTTTTATTTAGTAATTAGTTTTCTTCTATTATATGCATAAAGGACTTAAGTTCACACCTTTGAGACAGGTGGAACATGCTGCCATTGTTTGTGATTAAAAAAAATCTGGGATGGTTTAAGTGCCTAAACACCACTGAGAAGGCACACTCACCTGAAAGTTAGCACTGGTTGGTCTCTACTACAGGCAAGCTTACAACAGCATCGCTTCCTGCAGCCATTAAGGGTGACAGGAGATAATTAGAAATGCTGGGAGAAGTAAATGGAATACCCCCAAAAAAGCAAAAACCCATATAAACTGGGGCCAAAAGTGAACTAGTTAATCTGGAGCTCAGTAATTACTCACTTGTATCTGAGAATCTACGTTTTAAAGAAGCAAGAATATACTTCCACAAGAAAGAGAAAACAAAAGGAAAACAAACCTGGCTAAATGTTGGTTTGTTGTGCAACCGAGAACATCTGTCTCCATGACGACAAGCTCCGATTTTGAAATAAAATGAACAGTTGACTCTGCAAGTAAAAAAACCGAAGTAGTTACATATTGGAATAGAAAGACATTAAGATGCAATTCCTATAAAACATATGCCCTAAATGCCTTTATCTTGATGTGGAGAAGTAACACAGAAAAAAAAAAAAAATCAAAACAGTATAGGAAAGCATTACAGCAAACCTATTCATATTCATTCCTCTTTACTCCTAATTTACAGCGAGTCACCTGATCACTTTCACCCACTACTCAAACCCCAAGTGCATTCACGACACCACCATGGACAGAAGAGACCACTACTGTTTTACCCTTCTGGTTCTCCATTCTTGCCTTTTTATCGGTTTCACTGGGTGATTGGATATACTGTGAAGAACAGCCTGCAAAGTTACACTATGAGCAGTATGGTTGTGTCTTAGTTCATGCAACCCTCTACCGTAGGCAATACAGCCTGCTTTAAAGCTGATACAGTTGCACCTACCTAATGTTTTATAGACCACCTGTTTAAAAGTTACACTCTAAGGGTAACTCAGGCTGCCGCCAACACAGTATTTGAAATAATTCAGGTAAGAGAAAAATCACGTTACAGAGAGAATACACATAAGCAAAATAAACTCATTTAATTAAGCCATTTCCACAGATGTAGTTACTAATTTTTTAGTATTTTTTTTTTTTAAACCACAAGCTTTTCTTGAGTTAACTATCATCTAATGACACCTTCAAAACTACGCTGGTTTAGGAATGCCAGTAAAACTTTCATATGTAAGTGTAATTCACATGGAACGATGACAGAAAACCATAAGGAGTTTAGTTACCTTGAGTGGGAAAACTGAATGCAAAATTCTGAAGTGCAAGAAAACTATTATGGGCTATATATGTGTAAGTGAAATATATGAATTCTCCTGGAAGAAAGATCATTATTCCCATGCTCATAGTTAACAGTGATTCTTTCCACAATCCTGTGTAACCAACATCAACTCATGGAAAGGAGAAATATTAAAGTACTAAAGCACATCTGATCTCTAGCAAAACATTCTACTGCAAAGTTTTAACATGCTTACTCTTGATTATGTTTTTGAAAATACATTCTTAGCAGTACAATATACTTACTGTCTTTTCTGAACTCTATCCTGAAACAAAAAAAACCCCTAACTATAAAATTTCCGATAGTGCCTCCAACTTCGACACTTTCTGGAGAGTTCTGCTTGCTTTTTGAATAGAAAATAAGACCAGTACAGGAACTGCATGCCTGCCGTATCGGCATGCACTAATACCGTTAAACTGTAATGCATTATATTGGAAAGGATGCTACAGTAACAGAGCTCAAGAGAGGCTGCCGATACTGCTTTTCTGACAGACGAGCGAATTGGCACTGGCATGTAGCACTACAAAGCAGAAGGAAAACGGAAGCCTCACGGCCAGAGGCTGACAAGAGTAATTTAGTCCAGTAGCACATCGATGCCCCCTTTCATTTTTACGAGTGGAAAAACACGTTGGTTTGGTCAGGCCGACGGTGACCAAATTTTCGTTAGGAGGGTTTTGTAAGTATGCTTCCAACAACCAGAGAAACTAGAGGCGCTCCCGACGCGTGGAAGGCTGCAGGCAGAAGCCTGAGGATCAGGATGCAGCAGTCGGGGAAATCCTCCGCACCCTGGGGAGGGGGGAGAAATAACCAGTCGCTGTCCTTGCAGCAGAGCGGAAGCTCTCGGGCTGCTGCGAGGCGCAGAGACACGAACAAAAGGGGAAGAGGAGGCCCTTTCTGGCAGGAGGCGGCGGGGAGCTCGGCACCCAGCGGCCCCGACCGCTCCCGCCCGCCGCCGGGGGGGGGTGGGGGGGGTGGGGAGGGGAAGGGGGGGGAGCGGGGACGGGGGGCGGCAACGCGCCACAAGGCGCGGGCACGCCCGCATGGCGGCCGGGAGGGAGGGACCGGGGGGGGGAGGAGGAGGAGGAGGAGGAAGTCCCCGAGGAGAACAGCCCCAGCCCGGCCCGGGAGGAGAGAGGGAAACGCATGGGCGGGGCCGGCGGCGCGCGGCGCGGCGCGGGCACGCGCAGGCCCCACGCGGCCTTGCGGGGCGCGCGCGCCCCCTCCCGCCCCTCCCCGTCCCCGGCGGCGCGCGCACGCGCCCTCCAGCGGAGGAGTGGGGGGGGGGAGGGGCGGAAGGGCCGCCGCGCCGCGGGCCCGGGAGGGGGAAAAGGGGGGGGGGGGGGGGAAGAGGGGGGGGAGGGGAAATGGGAGCGCGCCCGCCTCGCTTCCTTTTCCCTCCGCGGCCGCGCACCGCCACGTTCCAGCGCGCGGCGGTGGCGGAACGCCCGGGCGCGCGCCCCGGTGCCGGGGATGCCACAGGCCCCTGAGGCGGGAGTGGAAAAAAAAACCGGGGCCGGGTCCCCCCGCGGAGACGGGGGTGGGGGGGGGTAGGGAGGGCTGACCGCCACGACGGGCGCAGGCCGCCCCGGCGGGCGCTGCGCGTCCCCGCGCCCCGCGGAACCCGCCGCCAGCCGCCGGCCGCCCTCGAGCTCCCCCCCCCACCGGGGCGCCGAAGCCGCGGGAGCGGCGCGGGTAGGGGGGATGGGCCACTCACTTGTCCTTCTCTGTTCCGAAGATGGAGGCCAGATACTCCGCCATCTCCCACCGCCCGCCCGCCGGACAGCCCGGCGCCGACCGCGCACGTCACAGCCGCCGCGCCGGAAACACTTCTCCCGAGCCCCGCGGGGGGGGGGGTGGTGGTGGGGCGCGGCTCTCTGCGCATGCGCGCGCTGCCGCCAGCCCCCTCATTGGGGGAGCGGCGGGGGCCTCCCCTCCCCCGCCGGCGGGGCGCGCGGCTGCCGCTCGCGCCACGCGGTGCCGTGGCCGCGCATGCGCAGGGGCCGGGGCCGCCGGGCTGCGGTTGAAGCGGGCCCGGCCGCGCCCCCCCCCCCCCTCCCCGAAGGGCCCTGGGCCGGTGTCCGTCTGGGCTGGCGCCCTGCCGCCGCCCGAGCGCAGGGGAGAGCGGAGCTCTGCCCCGCGGGGGTCCGGGAGCCGTGCCTCGGGGAGTGGAGACCGCCCGGGGGGGGACCGGGGCCTCTCCTGTGCCCGCCAAGACGGGCTTGTGCCTCGTCGGGAGTGTTGCATCCGTCGCAGTGCGCGTTGTGCTCGCCCAGTAGTTCAGCCAGGGGAATGACTGAAGCGTACTCGGCCTCCGTGTCCAGATGCGTGCCCAAATTTCCGAATTACACCCTCCTTCCATTCTGCAGCTTCGTCTGGCCGTCAGGCTGTCGTACTCAAACTTCTGAAGCAGTCTGAACCTTGCCAGAGTAAGCTCAGGGCAGGAGAAAGGCAGCTCAGCCAGTGGTTCAAGGAAACGGGGGCCACTGATGGATATTGAAGCACGTGGCTGCTCAAAAGATGGCAGTCTGGAAAAAAATGGCTGAAGGCAGAGAGGAGAGAAGGGCTTGCTGGGGCACGGCATTAACAGAAGTTTATGCAATTGTAGGGAAGATAAGCATGCTGCTTAGAGGCTAAAGGGTCTTCCTGCAATTAGTCATCGGTACAAAGGACGCTGTCAAGAAATCCAGATTGGACCTTTGTTATCGTGACTTCAAGTGCTGGAATAAATTGCTCAAAGGCAGGAAGGTGCAGGTTCTGAGGGAGTTAAATAAAAAAGTTGGATGAGCTGCAAAGAAAAAGATGCATTTTGATTAAAAGCAGAGTGAAGGGTAGGCCAATTCTTTCTGGTCATTCTGGAATTAGGGGCCAAAAGCTGCAAATTTGAATGAAGCGAATTGGAGTTTTTGAAATGCAATAGTAATGCGTACGGAAGACTCTGATACTACATCCTGATCAGCATTTGCAACAAAAGTGGCGTTCCAGTCTTGAAATCATTGCAGGAACGTGAACTTGCTCATTTTGTTGATGCAGAAAATAAAGACTGAGCACTCGGTGTATTACAAGTAAAATTCGTCTTTTAGATATTTTGGAATCCCCTGAAACGTTTACAAATATGCTTTATGTCACATAGTGCGCGCAGCCCCGGTTGTAGTCAATAGAACTATTTGGAAACACCAGCACTCGCTGCGTTGTGCCCTAGCACCGTGTAATTGAAACTTAACAGCAAGTCCCATTCTGAGGAAGTAAGCTGAATGTTTTTCTGTCTGACTCCAAAAGAGTTTTAAAATGCATCTACTTTAAAAATGGAATGGTGATTCTAGTATCATTTCACTACTTTGACAACAGTTACACCCAATGAAGGGAGTCTTGTTGCTTTCTGTGTCACCCCCTGGAATTCCTCAGTTGGTTTGAGCTGATTCAAAGACGAAGTGATCCGTCACAGGACAAGGACAGTCCTCTTGGCACTGCTGTATGTCCTGCCATGTTCTTGCTGTATGTACTCTTGGGATGTAAAGCTCACCTGCTCTTCACTGCTCCTTACTGAGATGACAAAAGCTTTCTGCTAGTACTTCTGCCACGTACAGACAGATAAACTTCCCTTCTCTCCTTCCTTCTGCACTCCCCCACTTCCTTTCAAATTCACAATTGTGATCCAGGTGCTAGAAGCAGAAATGCCTGACAAAGTCTGGGAAGATCTTGTTACCAGAGACCAGGTACTGCTGCTTAGCTTTGCCTTGCAGTGCATGTGCCCAGTAAGGTGTGTGTGTGTTAGAGGATGTACTTTCTTTGCCTCAGTTGTGCACTGTTGGTTGGCCTCCCACCTCAGCTTACCACTGCAGTTTAAACTCACTAAACCGGCAGGAGCCAAACCCTCCAAATAAAAGAGTGATTTCCTGCTCATGCAGTGAACAGAACTGGCTCACTGGGCGGTTCAATGAGTGCCAGAGCTAGCATGAGGGAGGATCAGGACTGCTGCAGTTGTAGCTTGGAGCAAGGGTGATGAAGGAGTGGGACAGCCCCTTTCAATAGCGGCGTGCTGCTAGGTCAGCTCAGTCACCTGGTGGGAACCTGCTGTGAGTCTTGACCTAGCCCAGGTCATCAAGGGAACTAAAACTGCAGCGGCCTGCAATGAGCTCTGACAAAATAGAAGTTCCTGGTGATTTTCATTCATCACTGAAAGCAGCCTGTAATGTGCGTTCACAGACTATATGCTTTACATAATAAGCAGAACAAAATTGCATTAATTTTTGCATTAATGTTTTTGTTAAAGCCTCCAGCTAAAATACATTAAAATATGTTTTTCCTGACAAATTAAAGTCTGTTTTCGCAATTTGAAATGCACTGGGTTCTCACTCCTTATCTTCTAAAGACCCCCATACGCTTTAGATTTCCCTTTGCTCTAGTTTGCAGTGCATGGTGTACTACTGAGAGCAAGAAACATTTTCCAGACCGTGGCTTTAACTTAGACGGTCTGTAAGTCAGTTGTTGTGCGGAAGTCTGCTGACCCTGGGATCCATGTTTCACAGACAAATAACTTGACCTGGAGATGCTATTAGAAAACAAAACAAAACAGCTGCTCCCATGTTGGAAATACGCCTTTGTACATGACAAGCAGAAACCTCATGATGCCTCCAGCAAAAGTAGATGCCTAAAATAGCTCATTAAGAGTACAAGCTAAAAAAAAATTGCACAGAGTTCTGCTTTGTGGCTTCTGGAATCAGTACGGCGCTGGTAGCGGTTAGCTGGGTAGAGAGTGCTTGACTAGTAACACCTTTTCTCAGTTTTGTGAGACAGTAGTCTTAGAAGCAGGACGACGCCTTACAGGCCATGGAACTATTGAAAAATAAACCCACTCATATCTTGCTCTTCATTTTCTCAGCAGTCCTCTGTACCGGGGGTGCCCCTTACACTGGGGACAGCGGAGTCGGTCCCCACCAGGGCTTTATAACCCCCTGCCTCTTCCGGAGTCCCATTGCCCTCCTGTGCTCAGCCTGGCCGTGCAGGTGCCCACCAGACCGGCACCGCGACGCACCAGAGCCTGAGGGTGCTGCGCCTGTACCGAACCCGTGGTGTGTCAGGGGGAGGGTATCTGTGCTTTGCACAGTAATAGCAGCCGGTCTTTTCACGTGTTTCGTCCTTCTACAGGTATCTAAGAGTGAATCGAGAAATGAAACAAAATGTCTTTTTGTGTGTGAGTTCATGAGATGTCAATGAGCCTGTAATTAACCCCGTGTCACAGAGCCATAATTTCATCTACGTTAGAGGTGTTAGCAGTATTGCAACTGATTAGCTGAGAAGTGGGATATCTTCCCCTTGTGTCACTGTAGCCGAACCACTGCTGGAAGAAAGAGATGCTGCAGTGCATCTGCCTAATGGAAGGGCAGCGGTGTGGACAGAGCCTACGGACACTGCAGGCCACTTCGTGGGGACCTGTCGCAGTGAGGATAAAAGGCTCCTTCTTAGCAACTCTGTTACTCAGTTTCTTCAAGTGGCTTCACCTGGCATACAGGGCCACACTCAGAAGAAAAAAAGGGACCTGGGGCAGAAACTAGGGAGTGTGAGAAGAGAGGGAGAGGGAAGATGACCCTTTGAAGTTAATGTTGACAGCACAGCTAGAAAGGTGGGATGGAAGACAGGAGCCAGAAAAATAAAGGAAATATTGAAGGAAAGGGTCTCCAGAGAAAAGCAGGAATCACAGGCAGAAGTCTGTGTAACTACTCATTATTGCATATTTTATTTTGCCCAAATCTAAATGAGGGCATTTGCAGGACACAGGACAGGGAAACACAGCTTGGATGTGTTCCCTGGCTTTCCACATACTCTCCACTGCTGCGGGCTTGTTCAGGTTAGTGACTTACTGCAGGTTACTTGCTGCCCCGAACTTGCTTAGGTCTAGTGGGTTAAATGCTGCCACGAAGCCTCCTCTGTTTTGGTCTGCCTTCTTAAGCCTGGTGTCATCACTGGATACCAGCTAACACATGGTGAGGAGAAAATGGCGCCACCCAGATTTGGTTTGGAGATAAAGAGGTAGGAAAAAAAAATGAGGCGGTAGGGAAGCAGCCAGTTTTAAGAGAGGCAGAGGAAGAAGGAAAGAGGAAGAAAAAATGGTTGTGAAACAAAAGACTGCAATGCTTGGGTATAGAAAAAAAGAGATTAAAACAAACACAGAAACACATCCCTGGGGGTCAGTACATAAAGTACTTAATGCATTCACTGGAAAATAGCACCTTCTTGTTGCCAGTGCCCAGAACTCTGTGTTAATTAAGGAGGTACCTGGAGTTCCAGGCCAGTGCACAGGACTTGGTTTCTCAGGTTAAAGGGATTTTGCTAACGGTGCGTGTGTAGGGATAATTAGTAACCTACAGCCAGCAAGCCCTTTGAACAATTTTACCAGCTCTCTGCTTGACGGCTGTTGGAACAAGGCACAAGCATGAGGAAAGAGAATCAATTTACGGTGTAATGTCAAAAAATTAATCGGAGAAGTCAACTCACGTACATTAGAACAGAGCTGTAGCTAGTAATCTCATCTAATCTACTCCCATGCCTATACTTCACTGATCACCATGGTTATCTAAGCAGATCTTATCAAAGATCCTTAGCTATAGCAACCCCAGTAAATGCTACACAGCACAGCACAGTGAAGGGTGAGGTCTTTGTAGCCATAGTTGCCATATGGGTCTGGGGGAGGAGCGTATCTGGTGCAAACTGGCTGTGACTTTGTTTCACGTGTCAGGGTGACATACACAGGCACGAAGGACCGTGCCACTGAGCGCGTGGGGACAGACCCTCTCTGAGTCCGCCAGGTCACTCACAGTTGAGCACTAATCACCATCAGTGGGGTAAGGGCACTGCTTTAATGCTGTGGGTTAAGGTAAATTTAACTAGTCTTGTATGAGGGGGTAGGGTGAAGGGCGAGGAAGAGGAGAGGGAACGCTGAGTCGAAGAACAGTATTAGAGAAGCAACGGTGCAGAGACTGCAGGGCATGGATGAGAGATTTGGGTGTCTTATGGAAACTTTTCCTTGGAGAGTTTTTGAGATCCAACCTGTGACTAGGAGCACTGCTGATGCATTAACTGTTGCTATTAGAGAGTGCCTTACAGTTGAAAAACAGGAAAATTAATAAAGCTGCAGGACTTTAAAGTTCAACACATTGTTTGATGTTGTATTTAGCACTTTGGGCCGGCAAGCTGCTGTGTGGTCTGGGGTCAAGACCCTCATTATGCTGGTTCCTTTATATGAAGGGACCTCTCTCCCTGCCCCGGGGAGCTTACAAGCTAGACAAAAATGCCATCCTCCTCCCTTTGCGGAGGAGGCACAGAAATCAGGTGATTTTCCCACAGCAAGGTAGACAGGAGACGTTTGGAGTCAGGATAAGAATTTAGGAACAGCCTTGGCGGTTCAGACAGAGGGTTCACCAAGCCCAGGCTCAGAGGGAGGGAGGTCTTACATCCAGCCCCTCCACCTCCAAACAGCGCTGTGAAGGCACCTCTCCACACTCGTGCTGCGCTCGCTCCGTCTCCTTGCTCACGCATGAAGCGGTGGGACCTCTTAGCTGGCAGTGAGGGTGAAGGACCCCGGCAAGGGGTGCAGACCTGGTCCCACGGGTCAGGGGGCAGAAGGGGGAACATTCTGCATGCAGCGGTGAGCAGTGGGGTGTTTGTGGCCTCCCCTCATTCATGCCAAGAGGGTGACCTCAGTGCACAAGTACCTCCAGTGCGTGAGGCTGCAGCCTCACTTCTGGCTCCTCCAGAATCGCTTTTTGAGGCTTGATTTTTTGCACCCCATCATTTACAGTCTCCTTATCCAGGTGCAAATCACTGGATTTCTCCCTGTTTTCTTTCACCACAGGTCTCTAGCCCTCCTCGGTTAGGCAGGGATTCCAGTTTTGTCCAGGACGTGCTAGCCTGACCCTGAAGAAAAGTCAGTAGAGGCAGTAGCGGTACTGACCTGGCAGGAGAGCACTTAGACCGTGAAGGTGGTTCTCCCAAGGTGAGCCTCATCCCTTGCCCTCCGGCTGTGCCGACCCCTGTGCTTTCCCCAAATGTGGGCAGCTCGGCAGCATCACTGTGCTGTGGCTGTGGGGGGATAGCATCCCTGTTGTTCCCCAGAAAAAGAAGGAGAAAACCCTTTTTCTTCCACTCTCAGTGCCTGCCCCTGTGAGTGTAATCCTGTCTCTCCTGTCTCAGACTTTCTCTCCCAGCCTTGTGAAGTGCTGCCCCAGGGCTGTCCATGATCCACCTTGCTCCTGTTGCACGCCCCAAAGGCCAAAAGGATTGAGTGGAAAGTAATTGAAATCCACCTGAGAAGCAAATCCAGCGGCTCATTTGAGGGAGACTCCTCTCTGTGCTGTCCTGGGCAGTTTGGATGGAGAATTTTGTAGGAGAAGCTGATCTCTTTGGACCCTTCTGAGTACTCTTGGAAAACTTCTTCAGGTATTGCTTGCTTGCTGCCCCCAGGTACGTGGCAGTCAGAGGACTGAGAGGACAGCAAGGCAGGGAAAAGAGAGTTTGGTGGAAACCTTGGCAAATTTAGAGGGAGCCCTGCCAGTCAGACTGCTGTGTTCTGTGGTGGGGAGCCCATCACAACCGTTGTCTGATCTGGCCTTGGCCGGAGCACTGGGGGCCCTCCCAGCTGCCTGGCTGTTGGAAGCAGTCCCCCGGGGTGAGGCACTGGGTGTGCAGCAGGAGCTTGCCGATAAGGCTACGGGGACTGATTCATACGTGTTCAGAGGCTGCTTCCAGCTCAGCGCAGCTGACTGCACATTGGAGGTGCCAGCAGGCAGCGGTGAAACATCTGCAGGTCCTCCTGCCAGCATCTGTTGCAGCATTGGTGGTGGAGCACAGGCTGGTGCAGGCTCTTCCACAGCTGCATGGTTATCAGGAGGGATGGGTCAGCCTGCATGGAAAATGTTGAGAATCCCCTCCCTGTCTGGAGGAGGACGCGCTGTCTTCTGGCAGGAGGCAGCAGATCGCTAGTGGGTGTGTGCCTGGTGACAGAAAAGGCATATCCCTGAGGGAGAGGAAGAGCAGGGTATGCATACATGAGCTGCCCTATCTCCCCAGGTACGCTCCCAGCCTCCAACTTTCTTCAGCTCAGGGGCCTCCTGCGCCTTTAGTGGTTCACCAGTTTAGTACCCCTTATTGTATCTCTCCTCCAAGGACTTGTCTAGTGCCCCTTGAGCCCATGCAAATTCTTCGCATATGCTGTCCTCTGGAAAGCAGCTTGCAGATCTGCTATCCCCGTTGCATCATTTTGTTTGTTTTCAGCCTGGCTCCAGCTGGCTTCATTTGGTTATGGTTTCCTGATGTAGCAGGTGCTTAGCTAACATTAGCTCAGCCACAGCGTAAGGGGCAGGTTTCCCTCCACCCCTCCCAGTGCTTATTTTGTTCCAACTCTAATACTTGCCTGACTGCATGGGAAGTGGATTGAACTTGCTCAAATGGCTGGGTTAGTAAGCTGGATCATTTTATCTTGCAATCAGAATTTGCAAGGGGAAATGAGGCTGCACGGCACAGATGGGAGCACAAGGTGGGAGGAGGGAGGGAAAGCAGGAAGGATAGGGTAGAAAGAGGATGGCAGAGGGTAAGGTTTCTCCCTCTCTGTAGCAGCAAAGTTGTTCAGCTCAAGCCTGCCATGGGACCATACCCTCACAGTGGAGCTTTTTTATCAGCAAATATTAGACCTAAAAATAGCAGCTATTTCTGCCAGTGAACTAGAGCAGGAATATCACAGCAAGCTGTTGTGGGTGGGGGGAAAACCTCCTGCACATTCCCTTTGCTGTCTGCAGTTGAACTCTTCTCACAGCTCCACATTCACAGAAAAAGGAACATGCCAGATTTATACTGAGATACATTTACAGAAGATATTTTGTTTAGGAAAAGAGCCCAGTCATAACAGCCTGCAGAAAGGCAAGGCACAGTACACCTACAACAAGCTTCTTGCTGCTTCCCTGTGTCAGACAGACCTCCCACCAAATCCAGAGGGAGTTCTCCTGGGCCAGCCATGCGTAAGAAGCGCAGGTGAACAGGCCGTTCCCATTACCCCACGGCACGTGTAATGGGGGCTCTAGACTTTTTCTGCATCACCGTGCCCTGTGGTCTAGTAAAGAAGCAGATTGACGTGCAGTGATGGACACCTCCTGACAGCAGATGTGCTGTTCTCGGTTAGCTTTCCATGACACCCCCACCGAAATAATCCCCGGACTCCGAAGGGCCTGGGGATGACCGGGTGAAAGCCAGTGCTGTAAATGATGGACGCAGGAGCGCCTGCGAGCCTTCATTTGCTTTGCTGGGGCTCCCTCCGGTGGCCTTCAGCTAGAAGGGCTCACCCAACGCAGCGCTACAAATCCTTGGCAGAAATGGAGCTGGACATGATGCGGGACAGGGCTTCATTTCCCACGATGACCCTGCTGACGGCATGAGGCGCTCGGGGTGGGCGTCGAGGGGCCGGCAGAGCACGTCGCGTGGCCCAGTGCAGGGGTGGCGAGTGACCCCCGTGCTTCCAGAAGCAGGAGAATCGCTTCCACAAGGCGGTGGGCCCAGGCTCCCCTCCTGTGAGCCCCAGCAGCCTGGGCAGGAGACCTGGGCTGCCCCAGTATTGGCACGTTAATCATGCAATTCGCTCCTTTGGAGTCTGCCTCTCCTTCTTCTGCTGTGTGGCTTCTCCCTGATGCGGCTGCCACACGGGTGCTGCTGCCCTGTCCCCCCCGGGACCCTCTGTGAGCAGCAGGGAGCCCCTGGCGGTGCCCTGCGCTTCGGGGAGCTCTCTGCCGGCGCGTGAAACAAGGCGCCGTGGGTTGTGCCGCCCGCGTTCACCTGAGTGCACAGATGCTGGGTGATGCTGGGGGAGGCTGATGTAGTTTAGGAGGTGTGGAGATCTTAGGGAAGGGGGCAGAAGATGCTTAAGAAGGGACTGGCATGTGGGATCCACTTTGCGGGAGGGAGGGATAACTTGGGAAAGGCTGCCTGACCCTATAGCGGCATGGGAGCACTTGGAAAAGCATTACCAGACCAGCTGGAGTTGTGAGGTGACACCTCTGGGGAAACTCCTGGTGCAGAGAGAGGAGCGGGACGACTGCAGGGAGGCCCTGAGAGGGGATGGGAATGTGACACCTCAGGAGCTTGTGGGAGGAAAATGGGAGCCCCTTGCCTTGTGTGGTGCGCCTGGCCTGAAGATGCTGTGGCATGTGAGCTCTGCTTTCCCGGCTCCCTGCAGAGTCCCGCAGCATCAGGCAGTCCCTCCGGAGGCAAGTGGGCTGCAACAGGGCCTGCTTGCAACCCCTCTTGCTTCCCGGGGGGCCAGAGCTGGGCAAGGCAGGCTGCCATTTTGCCATGGGGTTTTGCTCAGCTCCCAGGGGTTCACTCTGCCCTGTACAGCTGCGCTGTCCAGATATCCGTGCTGTGGTGTGCTGTGCTCATCCTGCCTTCACACAAATTGTTCCGCAACGTGAGCAAGAGGTGGGGGCCAGCCCCAGTCAGGCTGTCCCTGTCCAGTGGGAATGCACAGGTATGTAACATGGACGGCAGACAAGCCTGCACGTGGGACTGTATTTCTGGTGTTTGTCAGAGAGCCTTAGTTACCAGAGGTAAAGAGGCTGAGGAGGAGATTCACCCTGCAAAAGCAATTGCAGTAGAAACCTGCCAGCAAGCGGGCTTTGAGGGGTAGTATGAGGTGAAGCCCAAGCCCCAGCTATCATTTCTCCACTGCCACCATTGCCTTTCAGAGGCCAGGTAAGCTGCCATGGGTCTGCTGACACATGCTGAAATCAGGGTCTGCTCTCTGTATCACATAGGTGCCTTGGAAAATTTTACCCAAAGCCAAGCTGCTTATTTTCAAAGCAAGAAGCTGTAATCCTGTGAAAATATTATTTTCCAATTATGACTTGCAGAATGGCTGATGCAAATCTAATCGATCTGTTTAGTCAGTCCTGTGAAAGCACAAGCATCAAAGCAGCTGGCTTTGACGCAGCTGAAGAGCTGTGTTGCTTCATGTGAATTTTTCTCATTGTTGTTTTAGCCCTTAATTTCTGGGCAGTAACTGCAACAACAGACTTCTTTGCTACCACCTGACTAAGGAACTGATGAGGCTTAGGAAAAAAGGTCAGTATTGTTAATGCTAAGTTATTTGCTATCTTAAAGCATTTCCCTGGAGCTTAGCAAGAAATAAATGTTCACAGCATCCAGCAGAACTCTTTTTTTCAGAGCAGGGGCCAAGATCGATAGTATTTACAGTGCTAGTTTTCACACTCAAAAGTAGCTCTAGCTGAAATAACACTAGCTTAGTAAGTAACACTAGGGGTGTAAATCTGCTGCAGGAAACCTATGCAGCACTGGATAGCTGTTGAAATGTCCCTTGGGTGTAGCACAACCAGGGTCCTGGAAAAGACCTACAAATCCGTGTCTGGATTAGCATAAGACAAGGGGAGTTTCCCAGGAGCCCAGTTTTAGAATTAGTTTTCAGAGCTGAGCAGTACTGAATGCTGGAGCAATACTAGACAACTATTCTCCCACAAAATTAAAAGCTATTTAAAACAACCACAGCAAGAGCATTAGTTTCTGCTAACTTTGTTGGTACAAGGTAGGGAGAGAGCTGGAAGGTGACAGTGTCATGAAGAGGGACCCTGAGCTCTGCTAGGACAGGGCAGCTGAAGCCACAGCATAGCTCAGCAGCTTGGCAACTGGCGTGAGGCTACTCAGGCATTTAGCTGATCCTCAATTAGAGAGGCTTCCCTGTCCCTTCAACTGATGCTGCTGAAAGGTTTTTTACCATTGCACCTCCTGTCACTTGGAACAGCTTTCCCGTAGCCCCGGGCACTCATTAGGCTCAGGTGTACACTGCTGCTGTCAGTTCTCTAGCCCATATTGCCTCTTGTTGTATTGAACAGCTAAAAGCTTCCCCATGGACCTGGCGGAGGAGCCCGGGCAGCTGCGGGCAGTGGGCTGGCAGCTGCAAAGGGACCTGGGGGTCCCTCGCCTCAGTCGCCCACGCCTCGCTCGCCCCCAGCTCCCAGCCTGCAGACACCCTCCAGCCAGATCTCAGAGAGACTGCAAGGGTGGGCTGGGAGCACATCGCAGCGGTCAGGAGACTTTACAGCCATGGTGTTGCAGCCTCCGTGAGCTGGTCTCATAGGTCCCAGTGATTTTCCAGGTCTCATCTACCACAAAAAAAAGGCCTGAATTGTATTCCTTTACTCTCCTCAACAAAACAAGAGATAAAATTACTGCTCATATTTGGAGATGCCCTTAGATTGGAGGGAGCCTGCAACAAGGGGCTCCCAGGCTCCACTTGACTCCTTGGCTCTGCCTGGGACTCCTCCGTGGGCCTGACACACCTCCAGGGAAGAGGTTATTATCCAGAGGTTGAAAGTGGCTGGCTGCAACCCAACCTGACATGGGACATTTGAAATTATTTGAAAATGGCTGAATTGTTGGCCCAAGAAGTGCACACACTTGCTACAGTTTTTGAAAGAACAGTGCGAAAAAAGTTCTTTTGAAGCAAGTGGCATTTGTGATGTGTAATCAGGGTGTTCACCACCTTGAAACGGATGTTGAGGGAGGCATCTCCATGAGATGAAGAGGGAGTGCTGGTCTACCTTTGGAACAGTCATTAAAATGGACCGCTTTTGTCTTTGCAATGGAAGAATGGCAGCAGATACCCACCCAAGCCCATTTCTGTGCACTTTTCCACACATGCTCTCTCTGCCCTTTGTCTCTCTCAACAAATCTGCAGCTACAATGATCACCCTAAGGCAAGATACATGGCACTTTAATCAGTATGCCAATGCCTACAAAAGAGCCTGCTTGTTTTTTTCCCCATATAAACTGCTTTCCTAAGCAGTTGTCTTCACTGGAATGTCATGGGAATTTTGCTGTACTGTGTTTCTAGACCAGAAGTGGTTTTAAAGTCAGAGCTGCAAAAAATGTCCTGTTAGCAGTGCTTGCTTATTGAGCAGGTATGTTGATGCAGGCTCATTAACAGCTGCTATTGACTTAAATGTTCTACTAAATAGCTGAATCAACAAGGTCAAATGATACCACTGTCATTCTTCACTCTGTTTTGATGTGGTAGATGCCATGTGTCTGGTCCTGAGCACTCCTACAGTCCAGCTACAGGTTGAGAAAAGAAAAATTGCTGCTTAGTTCATCTTTCCTGGTGATTCCCCATCCTCAGTCTGTCGCTAACTGCGACCAGTTGAGCACAGAGTGCCACCTCCAGCACATATCACTGGGTGGGGGTGGAGCAGGCTTGCAAATATGTCCCTCTGATTAGGGGGCTGATGGTGTGCCGGTCCCTCTTCCAGCACCGAGGCCTTGGGGCATTGCCCCAAAGCGCAGTCCTTGCCTGTAGACAGCAGAAGTCCGTGCAGCAACGAGAGCGGACGGGCTGCAGTGAGGTCCCCTCCCGTCTCTGCCTCCTTCTTGCAAAGGCATGATGCTGGATGTCGTGTGGGGGGTGTGTGCCACTTCTGGGCTAGCAGAGGACTTGGTGCAAAGGTCAGAAGATGCCACATGTAGGAGAACAGGAGCCTCCCTGGCCACGGATGCAGCAGCCATGCTTAGAGAGCTGAGGAGGCCTCAAGCTACACATTTCAGCTCTGGATTTTGTACAACATAGGGCCTTTAGACTGAGGGTCACATAACATGGCTTTGCTCTGGAGCTGAGCTTCCCTTTGCTCTTGGAAGGGTTTAGCTTTGGCTGTTTGGGCCAGGGAAATGCACTCAGCTTGAGAAGTAAGCATGCAGGGGCAAGTTAAAACCAGTGCTTACCTCCAAAGATTACTGTCCCCTGGAAGATAGTAAACTAAAGAGGTGTGAAACTAGGCAGCAGCACCTGTGAAACCTCAGCTCTTTCCTTTGCACCTTCTTTTGTTTCACTGGTAACACCTCCTCCCTCCTTTTGCCTGTCTGTGCTGTAGGCCAGGTATTAGAAGAATATGGCACGTTGCCTGGGGGCTCCTTGGGCAAACCTAGTTGTCTGTGGCCCAGAATAAGCTGGAAGATGAACACTTTGAAAATCAGATCCTGGTTTAAGGGTGGATATGAAAGCTAAGCTCATTTGAAAATGAGCACCTATGTCTGTCCCTTACCTAGAGATTAATGTTCATAGAGCGAGCTGATGGGATGGATGAGATTCCTGACTAACACCAGTCATCTTGTAGGCAGTTTGGGTGTTGGTGCTTTTCAGAAGTTCAAAAAAGTCTTTTACTAGGAACGGTAAAAACGACCCTGCTCAGCCCCTTCCAGAGTTGTGCACATTTTCAGACCCTAGAGCATGTTTTGCCTGAATGCTTTGTAAAGCAAAAGCCAGCTCTGCAGTGTGGCAACCTATGGGAATAGATGCTAAATGGATGTAGAGCATATTGTGATCTCAACCGAAGACTGCGCATTGCTTCTGATATGTTGTGAACACACTGGAAAAATGGCCTGCGCTACAGTTTATGGAGATAAAAAGCATTTGCCAACTGCAGTAAGTCATGGAGCGGCCATGTCAAAACCTTTGCAATAACATTCACTGAAGAAGGGCAGCTTTTTTGAGGGCAACATCTCTTCTGATTTGTATGAAGACATTTATTACATGGTGTTACAAGGGCTGCACTTTTACTTACATGGCCTGAAATTCTCAGGCTCTGGGAATCCCAAAGGGAGGGGACCAGTTTTCAGGAAGGGTGTCCTCATTTTCTCAAAGATATATGCCAGTCTTTTTTCATGCTTTTATTGATTAAAGCAGGTATTCTCTTTGCTGATTGTTCAGTTCTTCAACCAAGCTGGGTCCTTGCAGGTCGAGATAATCCAGTCCCCCTCATCAGGGCAGGGGGCTGAAATGAAGTGGCACAGCTGCAGCAGTGCACAGTGGCTGAAGGACTGTCCCATTCACAGTTGCAGCCTCTTGAAACGCTTGCCTTCGCAAAAGAAACCTCCAAATTCCAGAAAAAGATAGCACAAGAGGAGGAGCAGAGAGCACAGCGACTGGCGTGATGGCTGGTGTTAGTGGTGTGGGTTGGAAGAGGAGGGAGAAGGGTGCTGTGTGCCAGGCTAGGTTGTGAGACTCTTGGGAATGCTTTTCCCATCAGGAAACACCCCTTTGCCCTCTGCGGATGCTTTCTTTACACCCCTTATTGGGGGAGCACAGTGGGCAGTAAGCAGGTCCAGGACTATAGCCAACATGGTAGTGCCTGGTTCCCCTTTTTCCCCCTTCCAGGGTAATTAGTACCAATGTCTGAATGTCTCCTTGCAGGTAAGACCTTCCCAGCTGGGAAGTACTGCCCATCCTAGGGAGGACCAGAGCTGATGGAGCCCCCAGGACCACATTTTGTTACCACAGGGAAGATTGAGTATCTACCCTCTTTCTCTCATCCCTCTTGCCCTCAGGTCAAACCAGGGGCAGGAGCCAGCTTCCAACATAGGCTGGGACACTGCAGGAGGATGGCTACAACAGGGCCATAAAAGCAGTCAAATCTTCATGTCCTTCAGAGGATGATGGCCAGCTTTTTGCCGGGGTGTTGTGAAGAGCAAGCGGCTCTTTGGAAGTAACAACTTTTTTAGCTATGTGGAACAGGACTGTAAAGCAAAACAGGCCCAGAGGAAGACTGAACAGCATTGACAAAAGGATTTAATCACTCAGCAGCACAGAAATACGCAGAGGTATCCCAGTGAATAAAATTGGGGAGTCAGAGGGGAGAGCTGGACAAGACTTCGGAGTGAGAAAGGAAGATTGGATGCACTCGGTCAGTGGCAAAACAGTGTAGCACTAGAAGAGGGTCACTTCTCAGGTAGCTCAGTGAGGCTGTAGAGCATTCCTCTTGTCATGCAGTAGGTGGAGAAAGAACACCAAGTGGTGGGCAACATTACTTAGCGCAAATTTTTATTTGCTTATCTGCCTGAATGCTATCAGAAGCCTCCAGAACCGCTCTCCTACATCCACAGCCGCTCATAGAGTGCGTTACTTAAATCTTTATAACTGAGAGCATCCTCAGTGGGTGACTGAAAAGCTCCTCTGTGATCTACAGGTCATTGTGTCACCCTTGTAAGTGAGAAATGTTTTGCATGGACTTTTGTGTTTGCATGCTGTGAGTTTAGATTTGGGGCCCTGCATTTAAAAATGATTGCTCTAAATTCCCCTCCTATTATTGCACCCACAGGTGCAGCTCCCCTCCTCTGCACCGCTCTTCCCAGCTGTAACATACAAAATTCCTCTATTTCTTTTACTCAACAGGTGCAGCGGGGATTTTTCTGTTTGCTTGTTTTTCCTCACTGTGTTTGATCTCCCGCCTATAACCTTTTGACAAAATGCATAACGCATGTGGGGAGAAAAAAAAGAAAGGGAAAAGAAGGGATGCTTTAGACTGGAGATGCGGTAAGCATCTTTATCATTTAACCTTAATTATACACAGCAGAGCTATGGTTGTTGCATCAACTATCTGAAGTCCCATCCCATCTGCTGTGCCTGAGTGTAACACTTTCCTGTGGGTTAAAGTCTGGGAAATGTGAAGTTCTTCAGCTTGATTATCCCTTACTTAGTTTACGGCCTTCTCCTCAGGAGTGTGCTCCAGTCCCCGGCCCGTGTGCTCTGTTTACTTTGCAAGATCATAAGAGACATCAAGGGGATCGCTGGCTCGTACCAACTCCTTCCCCTCCTCTGGTGATGCAAAGCAGCCATAACCCTGCAGTGCATAACAGCTGAGCAGAACTGCTGAGAGCGGGCCTCGGCGTTGTTAGTGCACGCACACAGTGACGCACGCAGAGCCGGTCTCAGCATTTTATTCACCAGCCTATCGTGCTAATCTTTTTGCCGCTAACCTCCACCACCCTCATACTAATGCTCATCCTCACATGAGTGCACATGAACCCAGCAAGAGGATTTGGGAGCAGCTTAGACAAATGGTTCATTAGGGTCTTTCTCTGCCAAGTGATGTTTTTTTCTAAGGTTCCCATCACTGAGCTACTGTAAAAATAAATTCTCCAAGCTGCCACCGTAACAGACTCATCTGGCATCCAGGCGTAAGGAATGGGGATTGTTATCCCATCAAGAGTTAGCTCTTTGCTCTCAGTTAGGCTGCTGGATGGACAGAGTGGATCCCTTTGAGCCAGATGAAAGCTGTGATTATTTTGTGTTTCTCCTCAGCACAGGGAGATTTGCAGGTCCTATGGTGCTGCACAGGTACTTTTGAACCCAGTGGAGGTTCAGAGAGGTTCACCCTGTGGTTGCCTATTAAAGGACGTGCTCCCTGCAGTAGGATCTGGATGCTGTTTGTATTGTGCAATCACGGTAGGTTATCTAGTTTAAATAACCTAATTGTACACGTAGCCTGTGTACACACAGTACCTGGTAGAGAATTGTGTTGGTTTCAGCCTCTGTAGTACCAACAGGTCTCTTGATGCCTCTCACTCTCTAACCTGAATCGATAATATGACCTGCCTGCCCAAACCCCCTTTCATCAGCGTCCCTTTTAGATCCAACACCACTTTCTTGCCCTGTCCACCTTCTGTCTTCTCTGTGAGTCAGTCTTCGTGGTCCCTCTAGCACCGACAGCTTAATTTCCAGTGCCAGGTTACATCTACTCTCAGACTTGCTCTTGAGGAGTTTGCTGCAGCACCACCTGCGATGAGGCAATTTTTTGAGCTTTCCCAGGTGGTTTAACAATTCATGCAATAGCATCTACCTTTGGCTTCTAGTGTTTTCCCTCCAAGCCCCACTCAGTCAGTGAGAGGCAGACTCAAACCAGGACTGTGTGGTTCACTGCAGGATTACCAAGTGGCTGCAGGGTTTGCAGAATGCCCTTTAGGGAGCTGCTTGTCCTGCTCAGACCACCCTCCTTCCATGATATCATCTTTTCTCTTACAGTCTTCTTTCAGTGGTCCTCCAGACCTCCTCCTCCTGCCTCTCCTTCCCCATTACATCAGCTCCACCTGCTCATTTTCCTTCTTTCCCTGGACCAGCAGATAAAGCTACTTTTCTTCCTGGCTAACCCCTCCTGCAGTCTCTTTTACCCCTCTCTCCAGACACTGCTCTTAGTCTCATCTGCTTCCCAAGCCTTCCACATTGCCTATTTTTGGAGTGAATATCCATGGTAGAGCTTTCCCTGTGATGCCCCTTCCCCACCCTGTATGCCATACCTTCCCAGTGCAGAGGTTGGGTATTGTTCCTTTGGAGAAAAAAATCTATAGGATCGCTCTGCTATAGGCTCTGTAGGATGATCTGATCTATACAAGAATGCTCATGTTGACCATGCAGAAATATGCAGAAATAACTCACATCTAAACTGTCAAGAGCACTGGAAGAAACAAAATTATTTTATAAAATCAAAGAAAGATATAGCAAATTTTGATTTTCTCTTTTTTTTTTTTATAAAAAAGATGTCTCAATCTGAGACATACTTTATTTATTTATTTATTTATTTATTTTTCTGATAGAGATTCATACCAAAAAAACAATGGACATGATTTCTCCTTTCCTCTGAAAAAGTCAAGGTTTTAATTCCTCAAACTGTTATATCACGTAGCATAATTATTTGCTTTAGATGAGTAAACATCATGTCACAAAACAACCCTACACTCTCAAAAAATGAGTGTAATTTCCAGAGCAAAGGGAGTATTTTATACTGCAGGAAGAGGGGCCATGGAAAGCTCACAGAGATGAAATCTGGTTGCAAGGCAGAGAGACTCTCAGCAGCAAGCTCTGTGGAGTTGCAAGAGAGGTGGTTTTATTCACAGAGAAGACTAGGGGAGTGAAAAGGGCTCAAATTGTACCTCTGCCTTTCTGGGTGAGAAGTCATTTTACTTGTTGTTCCCAGTCACCATGATGATACTTACCTCCTCTGGAAAGTGCTGAGATCTACAGATGGGGAGCAGCATCATTGCTTAGCAGCTGTAGATTTCCAAACCTGCTCCTGTTCCAGTTCTTCTGCCTTCTGGGCGTGCTAGATGCTCTCTTCACTTCTCCCACTCTCTGGGCATGCTGCTGCAGACTGGGAAGCAAAGAGCATCTCTCATTCCCTATGTAAATCCATTGATGAAAACATAAAATGCATTGTGCTGCTAAAACTTGCTGAGCTTGTTTGAATAAATGCCAAGGATTAAGAGCATGTAAATTCACCATTGATTTGACAACAATGATGTTATGTGCCCGAAACACTGATGGGATTTGTTCAGTGTTTAGGATGTGGGCTCTGAGGTGGAAAAAAGGGATTGCTAGTAATTTTTTAAGCCTCTTTGGCTGCACCAAGGCAGACTGTTGGTATTATATAAATTCTTTAGATAAAATAAATATCAGTGTTTGTATGAGGAGAGTGGATATTTAACTTTTCCAGTGTACAGCTGAATAGTAGATCTGACTGTGGATCGCTATAAGCCAGGAAATAAAAATCACCCCATCCCTCTAAAATAGGGAGGAAGGACATGTTGGAGTGGAAAAAAAACCCCAAAGACCAGCAGTAAAACAGGATTGTGCCTTAAAAACAGAGGGACAAAGATTTCTTTTTAGGTAGAATACTAGAAATGTTACCTCCACAACTTGTCCGCTCTATGATCACTCTCTCCCTGGCTCCGGTGTTCAACAACTTTGCAACTATGGTCCCTGTAGGACAAAAACTGTTGTAAGCGAGACCACCTGGGACAAAACTTGTGGTACCGGCGTTGACCGTTCATGAACCACCGTTCATGTGTTGCAGAGGCGAGGGAAGGGAGAGCTATGGTGACTTACGCCAGGACAGGCTTAGCCCCTCACTCTTTAAGCCAACCTTCTGGAGTGCAGGGGGTTGCTCACCTGCTCCCAGCTGGGCAGCTGATGGCTGTTTGGGAGGCATAGGAATTTGCAGTTCTCTAGGGACACGCTGATCTCCCTTTAAAAGAAAAGCGAGCGAAGTTTTTTTGTTGGTTTTTTTTTAAATACACTTGCTGAAAGTTAGGCTCCTAGATCTATATTTAAACTTCTTAATACATGGCCTGATTTTCAAAGGTGCTCAGCATGTAGCAACTCTCCCACCAACTGGCTTCTTTCTTGCTATGAACTATCCTCAGAGTGGGGTTTTCAAGTATTCTCTTTGCTTTTAACAAGAAACACTTATTCATCTAATAAAAAAAGAATGTAACATCTGCCTTCTCTCATGCCAGCCCTCCCATTGTGTTAGCCCTGCAGCCCCAAGCACAGGCAAGCCTGGTGTGCAAATTGCACTGATAACATGGCCTCACCTCCTCCCATCCATTATAAACTTTAGCAAGATATCAACAGCATTCAAAACTCGGCAGAAATCACTACTTCAGTGCTTTCCATGGTATTTTGTGGGGGTTGAGCGCACAGGAAAATGAGTCTAGCTGCAGTTATAATCAGTTGCTCCTTTCTCCATCAGCATCCCAGGTCAGACATGGTAGAAAGGTTTGGAGCTCCTGACCGTGGCACTGCCCTGCGTGTCATGCATATGTTTGAGGAACAGGAAATGATTCTTCTAGAGAAAGGACTCTTCCCTTAAAAAGAAAGAAATAAATGCTCTGTGTTCATTTCTAGGGAGAGCTTTTACTAAGTGCTTAGCAGCCAAAACTGATAAAGCTGGCTCCCTGCCCTTTTAGCTTGACTGCTTGCATACTGAATTCCATTGACTCCTTGCAGCCTTTCCAAAGCTAGGTCTAGAAAAGCATGGCCTTTTTTCCCCACTCACCAGCTCCCTCATACACGTTATGTAGTATTTTCCACCACAGCAAGACTGGTAAGAAGAAAACTTGCAACAAAATCTCATTATTACCTGCCCTAGCTCTGTGCGGCTGTCATGAACTGCTTTTTGTACCTCATAGAAATGTTCCTCCAAAGGGAAAACTTAGTTTGATTAGCATGCTGCAACAATTTTATCATTAAATACTGGCAGAGATTATTCACTCCCTTATATGGTCACTAAACAGCTTACATCTAAATGCAGAGGACCATCTAGAAGAGTACAGTCATACCTTTTTGGATTGACAGGGCTAGTTGAAAGAAAAAGCGCTGGAACCCATTCCTGTTTTCTATAAGAACAATCTGAAGAGTTGCACCCTCTGCAGGTTAACAGAGACCACTTGACTCGAGAGGACATGCAGATCAGAGCAGAGAGGTTGCCTTTCTTAGCTCTCCTGGGGCTGCAACACACCAGCTGGAAGCAGTAATCCCAGTTGTATTAGCACTTCAGAATCTCATACAAACCCTCCACAGTTACACCTGACCAGTCACCGCTCCGCTTACATACTTGCTTTTCTCTTCACATTGTGCTTGTCCAGGGCTTGGCATGGGGGTTGGAAACAGCGCTGGACTCACCTAGAAGTTGGCAGGTGAGAGTCAGTCATGCAGGCAAACTAATAGCAGCTAAATACAAGCAAGGGCTGTGCTTGATCGCTGATGCCTGCTTTACTCAGAAACATGGTCTTGGATTTCTGTAGCTTGTCCTGGGCAACATCCTTTACTAAATGTCTCATGTGCTGGCAATTGTGCATGATAGTTTAGGAAGGAATTCTTTCAAAAGTAAGCTAGACAGCAGATCCTACTGGAAGACCCTTTGAGTTGGACTCGCATTCTAAATTTGCAATGACCTTTTGGGAAAACCTGCCTTTGATGCATTGTTTTTGGGTGTGCTCATGAGCATATGCAGTAGTTTTTCTTCCTTTTATAGGAACACCAACAAATCTCATTGCTTTTGCTCAGTAGGTAATAATGATGCACAAACGTTGTGTGTCCTGTGAGAAGTCTGGTCCCCTGACCTGGTGCAAAATGATTGCTTTCTCCTCTCATACTGAATTCCCACTGGGTGGGATTCATCTCACCAGCTCTGCTTGTCCAGAAGGAGGTTAGAATTAGAATTGCCTCCCCTAGGGCAGCTGCCCAGGCTCCCTCCTTAGTCAGTCAAGATGTAGGTGCTGCTGAAAGGTGTCTCATTTCACCTTTCCTACCCACCTACATTATAATGTGAGCCATCTGGAGACATCTGTCTCTCTCCACTGACTGGACAGGGAGCCTGGACAACTCATTTGGACTGGACACCTAAGTTTTAGATGGTTGAAAGTTAGATGTGATGAGTCTCAGGAGATTGCTTGCTACCCAGAGGCATGCAGGCAGTGCAAAGTCTGTATCAGAAAAAAACTTCTGTAAATGAAGTTTACATTTCAGTGAAATATTTTGCCCATAAAAGACAAAAATGTCCATCAAAGACAAAATGGATATGATTAATTCTAGGGAGAGCCATGAAAATGTGGGTCCAGAAGAAACTAAAGACATAAAACCATAAAGTTGGCTGCCATTTTTCAAGTATTTGAATGTGTGGTAATATACATAATTTTAGACGGAATTTAGGTGAAGACATATTTGTCGTTTTTCTCTCAACAGCCCATTCCCATCATCCTGCTGAACATATGGGGTGCTTCGATCACATGCTGAACACACACATGCTCCGATCCTGGAGCAAGCTTCAGGCTGTGGGTAGATGAAGGATTTTGTTGGGCTTCCCTGTGAGATAAGTGGTGGTGCATAGGCAAATGGCTGCTTTTCTGGTGTCTAAGAGCACCGATGTGCTGCTGGTTGGTATTGCTGAGAGAGGTACAGCCCACCTGGGCTTCCTTCTTTCTCCCTGCCCCAATAATCCGCCCCCATTCCTGCATGGGGAACATGCTGGAGGTCAGAGCTCAAGGGTTTGGCAGTTTCTTAAGGACTGAAAGATGCCCAGAGAGGAGCCTGCCATTATGTGCATTGCTCCCTGTGCTCCTGGTATAAACCCTGGTTTGGGAAACACAAAGGGGATGTTCCCAACACACTGCAGGGATTGCATCCACCCCTCACATGTGGCTGGGGCCCAAATGGTATGTCAAACCCCCAAATCTGTCTCACTTTCTGTGTCAGGGCACAGTTCCCACCTGCTCCTCTACCAGCCAAATAAATAATTTGCTTTGTGTGCTCCAGTGAGTGGCTTGGTATTTGAACCTGTTCCTGTATCTCTCCATTCATTCTGATATATCAGGTCACTGCTGCCATTTGGTTAACTATGGGTTAGCCGGTCTCTGGTACTGGGTGGCTGAGGAGAGATTTTCTTCTCTCCTGGGGCAAAGACCCAAATCTCATAGAGCTCTTGAAGAAAAATCTTGGTAGCGCTTTATGACTCTTGTTGGCTTTCCCTTCATTTTCTGAAGAAAAATGACAGATTTGGGACAACGAGACTGAATGGGGGGTTAGGTCTGTCCATTGTGTTTTTTTCCTCCATGTCTTGAGGAGGGATTGATTTCATTTTGGCACCTGATTTTAGAAAAGCCTTCATGCCCGAGAGCCACGGCCAGACCACAGGGCCTTTTCTTGCTGAAAGTAGGTGAGGTTGAACCTAAATTCTTGACTGTCGTCTTAGCGGTCTCTACTGCCTTTTTGGGTGTTTTTCTGCTCAACTTTTTGCTTTCTTTGAAGGAAAGTCACTGTAGCGGGATCTTCTGGTTCCCACTTTTCCTTACCTGCCTCCATGCACACATGTGGGAGTCAAGGTCAAGGACTTTCCAGGACCACATGGCACCTAGATGCCAGGCAATGCTCAGCTGAATGTCACTTTGCCTCAGTGATTTTCTGAATTTAGCTCCTCTGGCCCGGATTGATTCCATTTCTCCTGAAGCATTGATGCCAGGATCTCAGCCACCCTTGGTTTCTTTAGTCCCTGGCACCATGAGAGGATGATTCAGCCCCTCAGCTCTGAAGTGTCTTTCGGAGGTGCTCTCTCCTCTCTCTCCCTCTCTCTCCGCTGACTGTGAAAGGTGCTGAAATGCACAAGACTCCTGACGTAGGTGCTTCTGCTGTCCAGAAGGCCCCTAGGATGCAGTCCCTGTATCACTGGCTCCAGTGGAAATGGGGTTTTGGTTGTCGCCAAGGCCTCGTGCTGAGCCTTGCTGTGGAGGCAGGCAGCCTCGACGCCCTTTCACTGCCCAGCTGCCTCAGCTCTCTGACAGAGCTTGCTGCTCCTGCATTGGGCTGTCCACGTGCCCCTTCCTCGGTCCGTCCAGGATGGTGGACGACACCTTAAAGGTGTCTTTAAGTGAAACGGAAATGCAACACAGCCATAACCAGAAATGCATGTTAAGCAGGATCTGTGTTGTGACAGTGGGAGGTAAATGAATCCCCCACAACACTCCTAGATCACAAGGACACTCGCAAGCGCAGCTTTGGGACTGCTGTTATGGTTGGTGGCCACTTGTTTTTCCTTCTTTCTTTGGCAAAGTATTTGATAAAAGTTTGTGGTTTGTCAAATCCATGTTTGTGCTCTGCATCATGCGTTAGTCCTGCTTCCCTGCCAGCCCCGCCAGGATCCCCGTGCCAGGGGTGTCAGGCCCCTCTCAAGTGGCGGAAACACTTCATAGCATGTCACAAAAAAAGTTTCCCTTTCTTCAACCTGAATCAAACACTTCTTCCTCACTTGGAAGACAGTTGTTTCATTTATTTGGAAGAGACTTTGTGTCTCTGTTTCAAGGAGAGCCAGAAACAGAAGCAAATTAATGGAAAGCCAAGGGCGGGTTACAAAGACCACAGAGCAGGCCTCCTTCACAAGCATCCTTGAGACGCCCACTGGGGTGTCCTGTTTAGCCTGCTTGATCCCGCAGAGGACCTGCCAGCACCCTTGGGCACCCTGTGTCTCACAGCCTGCTGCCTGGCATCGTCCCTCCGGGAGATCTGGCACCGATTCCAACCAGACTGTCATTTCCAGGTCAGTCTCCGCATTTCTGCTGACCACGTTGCCTCCATCATGAGATCATGTCTTTCCAGAGAAATCCCGCTAATGCCTTCATTCTGCGAGACCGGTATATATAGGGGGAGCTTCCCTGGGGCTGCACCGCGTAGTCCAGCCAAGGCGTCGCTGTCTCCCCAGCGGCTGCACTGACCCCACCGCTCTCCCCTTGCAGCCACAGGTCGCAGCAGCAGCAAGCATGGACATTACCATCCAGCACCCCTGGTTCAAGCGCGCCCTGGGACCCCTCATTCCAAGCCGTTTGTTCGACCAGTTTTTCGGAGAGGGTCTCCTTGAGTACGATCTGCTGCCTTTGTTCTCTTCCACCATCAGCCCCTACTACAGGCAGTCCCTCTTCCGCAGCGTGCTGGAGTCGGGCATTTCAGAGGTAAGGGCCCTTTGGTGTCCTCTTCTTTTCCTTCCTCTCCCTCCTTACGCCTCCGCCTGCTCCTCCCCACCCGCGGCTCGCCGGTGGGGGCCAGAGGCTGTAGCCCCGCACTGGGGTGCGAGGGGGCAAGGAGGACCTCCGTCCCACCACCAAGCACAGCCTGCCCACCCCTTCTTGGGCACAGAGGGAAACCCTCGCTGGGGAGAAGGCTTCCCTTCAAGAAACGGAAGCCATTTTTGCTCCTGAAGGTTGTTTCCAACATGTAATAGGCTGCCTTTGCTGCCCTCGCACCCGCCGGCTGTATGGCGAGGGGAGAGCTAGGCTGTTCCCAGAGTAAGCGCCTGTGAGGGCAGCGCTGCATGGGAGAGGACCCCAGTGAGCAGGAGCTTCCTCCAGCCCCCGCCTCTGCCTCAGGAGCTCGGTGGTCTTTGCAAGCTCACACTGGAGGACCCAGGAACAATTCTCCGAAGGCAGCGTGTAGGAAGAGCGCGTAGACATGGGTGCTGTGGTCTGAAGCTCAGGGACCGGTGCTTTCTCTAGCCCTCTCTTACTGGTTTCTTCCCAGAGCTAAGACCGCAAAAAAACCATAAATCGCTGAAAGGATGAAACGCGTGCTATCAGAGAATATTACACTGGTTTCCATCCCCTCTCGCTGCTGAGTACAAATGCCCGGTGCATCTGGCAGATCGCTGAGTGCCAAGGGGTCCCCGGCACAAGAATAGGGGTGAGAAGTGACGCCCATCCCCAGAGCAGTAGCAATGGTGCAGGTGCATACCGCGGCGTCCCAGTGTCCTTGGGTCCCCGCGATGGGAAGACAACCCCCGCCGAGGCCCGTGGCCACAGAAGGAGAAACCGTGACACTGCCAGACCACCCTTTCTCCGGCTTTTAAGCTGCCGTGACGCTGGCACTGCCTCCGCATTTAGAGCTCGGGTCTTACTGTCTAACAATGTTCGTTTCAGGTGAGGTCTGACCGGGACAAGTTTACAATCATGCTGGATGTAAAACACTTCTCTCCCGAAGACCTGAGTGTGAAGATTATCGATGACTTTGTGGAAATCCATGGCAAGCACAGTGAAAGACAGGTAAGTGGAAGTGATGGTGATGGTGTTGCAACTGGGGAGTCGAGCTCCATTTTCTTTCTTTCCAATGGTCCTCAGCTGAAGGGAATAAAAAAAAGAATAGATTAGAAGAAGGAGTTATTTATCGATAGTCATTATTGGCATGGCTCATTCCCATAGAGCCCCAACCTGATATCTGACAATAATGAGCTAATCCACTCCTCTTTTGTTTATTTTCAATCATCATCTTCTATAACCGTCAGATGATGATGTCCATTGTTCACTAATAACACCGGACCAGACAAAGAACATCATCTGGTGCTGCCAAAGCATGGCTGAGTTTTCATAAGCCAGAATCGTTAGTGAAAACAGAGTTTTCATATGCTGATGTAGGAGAGAAAAGCGAGAGCAAACAAAACAAAAGAAAAACAAACGAGTGCCTCAGGCTTGGAAATTTTAACACATATGTCATGGAAATATCTGCGGGGGTCGAGAAGTGAATTATACCAGCAGGGGTTTAATTCTTCTCATACAGCTTTTTGGCCAGACAAAGCTCTATCCTGGAAACAGTATGTATTTTTTAATGTAGTTATTTTTTCCAGAGGAAGACAGCAGCCGTTTTCACGGCTGACTTAAAAAAAATTTGCATTTCTCATTCTTTTGGCCAAAAAAAAAAGGAGCCAGGATTGTGTACTTTGGCTGACACAGTGTTGCTGCCTAGTAAGGAAGCACATGAGTGCACACGTGCACATTGTTTTTACCTTCGCAGAACCCCAGACTTTTTCTCCAAGCATCTTTTGAAATCGGAGGCTGCAGCAGGGCCCCTATCCAAATCAGATCCCGACCTATAGTATGGCTAAAATCACACCCTGCTGCTCTGCTGAGCTCTTGCAGCTTCAGAGACTTCATGGGGGGACACCTGCCACTACAAACCTATAAAATAGAGTAAAAAGCAGAGATCCGCCCAGTGATACCAGCAGTAGAGTGTCGTGATAAGCCAGGGCGAATGTGGACCCCCCTCCGACGGAGCCGCAGGGTTGGGTGGAGGGAGGCACGGCGTGGTGCCATGGGTGGTTCTGATGGGCCTTCCCCCCTTTCCCCATTGCCTCTCAGGACGACCACGGCTACATCTCCCGCGAATTTCACCGCCGGTACCGCCTGCCCGCCAACGTGGACCAGGCTGCCATCACCTGCTCCCTGTCCAACGACGGCATGCTGACCTTCTCGGGCCCCAAGGTCCCCTCCAACATGGATGCCAGCCACAGCGAGAGGCCCATCCCCGTGTCCCGGGAGGAGAAGCCCACCTCCGCGCCTTCCTCCTAAGCCCGCCTGACGCTGCGGTACATGGGCTGCCACCGTCTGCAGGTCTCATTCCCAGAGCCATTGCATAGATATCAGTGAATATCTAGAGGGGTTTATTTTGTTGGTTCCTCCCCCTCCCCCCCCCTTTGTTTCTTTTTTTTTCCCCCTTTCCCTTGGATGGGACGAGGGGCTGGGTGAGCGGCTGGTGGACTTTGAAGCTTAAACCTGCGAGCTGTGCTGCGGGGATGGCATGGATGGCGCGTGCTGCCACGCTGTTGTACTTGCTGAAAGGGTCTTCGTCCGGTGCTGTAGTCCAAAACCACCATCAGGTAGGAGGGAGTGCACAAATAACACTGGCTCCTGGTGCACCACGTCTTGAGGCAAGGCTTGGAGCAGGGGAAAAGCCCTGCAGACTTGCTCTACCCCACGCAGAGTTAAACTGGTTACTCTTAAAGAAAAGCAGCAGAGCCAAGCCCCACACCTGAGATCCTGCGTGCATGCGCTGAATATGCCACGAGTTCCTCGCGACCGCAGGAGAAATAATAACCTCTTACCTTCGTGGGGTTGCAACATATATTTTTTTTCAGCCAAGTGTTTAAGTGTTTCCGTTCACACCACTACCCTGTCATTTCCCTTAGGGACAACTGACACGAGGACAAGCACATCTTTCCACGGTATTAGTAGGCCCTCGGGGCAGAGAGGGGGGCTCACCGCTGTGCAGAGGCTTCACATCCCCAGCCAGTTCTCCCCAGCCTGTGCATAACACACCGTCTCCCTTGCTGTCGCTGTAATTCTAGGGTAGCTCCACCTCTTCCACTGGTATCTGGCACTCAAGCTGAGAACGTGGTCAGTGGCGGTCAATAAAGAGATATAGGAGACATGCAATTGGCTTTGGGGTTTCATTTGTTCCTTTCTAAGGCTTTTGAAGTTGAAAGGTTAGCGTGGTGCCTAACACCTCTTGGAGGACGTGCTTTCCACCGCTGGAAGTACATTTTGTGATGATGACTTGCCCTTTCTTTCATGTTCATGTTATCCTTCATGCAAGCAAAACAAAAGGATCAAAAAAAGAACAAAATTCAACAGCCCAACAACCATGCCATTTCTTAAGTTCATTGCGTCAGTAAAGATGGCAATGCAGACCTCATTTGCGTGATACGTGAAGGATTTCATTGGAAATGAATGATTAAAGCTCTTGGATGACAGGGCGGGTAGGGTCTAGGCACGACTAGCTCTCCCTGAAATTGCCATGCATGAAATCAATGGCTCCCAAGCCTCCATAGATGTGAGTGCTCAAGACTGAAGGTTTCAGCACTCATGCTTGACTCAAATAGCTTTCCGCACAGAGGGAAATCCAGGGTGTTTAGGAAAAGCATAGCATCACTGATAACTGCACATCCCCATAGTTAACCCCATAGGTAAAATCAGTTTGGACACCGAGTCCTTCTCCTCTTGGTAGAGATCTTCACATCCAAGACCTGCAACATGAGGTGGAGCTTCTGAGGTCCACCTTGGCTCCTAAGTAGAGAAGGTCACTTCTTCCCCAGGAGCAGGCACAAGTTCATCTCAATCAGCATGTCTCTGGGGGCTCCTGGATGACGCCTACAAAACAAGGCAGGGCGACAACAAAACAAGAACACCCTTCCCAGGAAAGAGCACAGGTCCATGCCCTCGTTGGCAGGTGAGGACAGCTGGAGAAAGAGTGTTTGCTCTGCCAAAAAAATGAGCCCGCCATCCTCCTCCCCCTGGCTGCAGATTAGCTGTGAAAAAGAGAGAAAATACATCGAGGGTTTTTTTTTTCTCATGGAGTGGGTTTGAATGTTAATATGAACCATAAACACAGAAGCTCTGGGCCTATTTAAAATTAAAAAACACTTTCTTCTGCCACATCTAGGCCAAAACCCAGGGAGGGCTGGCAGCCAGGAGCAAGGATATTGCCCCTTATCCGGAAAAAGCAAGTGTGCCCCAGGGCTCAGCCCTGTCTCCCTGCCTGAACCCCCTGAGGCCAGGGGTGCTGGGAGTGTTACTGGGACCAGCACCACAGCATCTGTGGCAGAGCCCACCAGGAACAGGGCGGCCCCGGGCAGAGCCAGGGAGAGGGGTGAGGCTGCAGGAGGGGGAAAGTGCTGCAGAAGCAGGGGCGAGAGCAAAAGGAGGGAGATTACTGTCTGGTAATTAGAAAGCAAGGAATCCCCTTGGCGTCCAACACTATTTTAAACCTATTTTTTACTGAGATTAATTATTGGGCAATCGTAAAGCTTTCTACCAAAAAATATGCAGCCTGTTGCATTTTCATCTCCAGGGGAAAGGCGTGAATAAGCGTGTTTGGGGAAAGGGCAATTTTGTACCAGGAGGGAGCCATTACTACCGGCAGGGAAAGGACATTTTAACAGAAGCTGCCTCTCGCTGCTTTGCCCAGCGCTAACAGGCCCCTGGCCTCTGCTCCTTTCCCCTCGGAGGCACCTCCCCGCCGTGTGCTGACATCTCTCTCCTTCCTGACACAAACTCGGCAAAGCCAGGAGAAAAAAAAACCCCAAACCCAGCCTCAATCATTTAGCCCCCATTCAAACCTCTCAGAGATGTAAAAATAGGGAAACGTATTTTGAGCGTGATCTGTGTGCAGATGTTACCTGCAGGTGTTTGAGCAGCGTGTATGTCTGTCTGTCCCATGAAATGACATTTGAACCATTTTTGGGCCCCTTTTTCTGTCTGGATGGCAGAAAGTGAAAGTTTTCATGATAGGAATTCAGGGCAGGTTTGGGGCAAGCCGGGAGCCGTGCAGACAGGGCAGTGGCTCTTGCAGCGGTTCTGGTGTTGCAATGCAGCGGGTGCCAAAGGACCTGTGCAGTCTCTTGCTTTTGGATTAAATCCTGGGGACACCAGAGACCTCGACTGTCTTGCTGCTCTGAGAAGGGCTGATTTTAAAGCCCTTTGCAATCCAGCAGCTAATTAAAAACATGAACAGCTGCTAAAAGCCTCTGTGAGAGGACATGTGGGGTGGCTGGTGGTGTTTTGTGTAGGAGGGCGGACGTGTTGCCGAAGGCTCCCCTGCCTGTCCAGAGGCCCAGACCTCCCCCGGCCCCGAGGGACTCGTCTGCCTGCAGAAGAGCTTAGGAATGGGCAATAAGGCTTCCCTGCTTGCTAGTGTCTATGTGTCACTCAAAATATTTCAGATTTTTCACCCCGAAGTCTTCCTAGTCACATCGTTCCGGGATACTCCTCCTCCTCCTCTTCTGTGCACTTGGCTCTGCAAAAATTATTGTTTCCCTTTGCTGAGATTAATTTTCATTTAAAGAAAGTCTTGTCATTCCTAGCCTACAATCACGGTTTCAAGAGGGAGCTCTTCACCACAGCTTTCTACACAAATTCACCTGTTATAAGGTGTTGCTAACATTCTTCAAGGATTAGCAAAATTTCTTGGAAGTTTTTTGGTTAGAAACTCAGTTGATGATTTTATCATGAAGAGATAAGGCAGTGGAGGACCCTGCCCGCAGGGCACTGATGGCACCTTCCAGCATCCGGGCAGTTTGGTGCTGGGGGGCCTGTAACCAGGGGTTTCTGCTCAGGGTGCCTCTTCATCCTTATTGCACTGTGTTTTTATTACCTGCTGTCCGTTTCCACCCAGAGTGCTAACCTTGCTTGCCTACAGCAAAGCAGAAATGACTTGAGCTTCCCCTCCAGAGAAATTGTTGAAGGGTCCTGAGGTCTGATGCATCAGGCAGTGGTCCAGGGGCACGCACCCTACTCCAAGCAATTCCCCCTCCTCCCACAGGTCCCAGTGACCCCGTGGTGGTGGCAGCGGCATGGGGGACAGCAGCAGCTCCTGGTGCTGTACCTGCCCCCTCCCCTCCTCGGCATTGCACTGCTGGAGCAGGGCACGTCACCTCTGCCGGGATCCCATTTCCTCCAAGAAAAAGCTGGGAGCAAGGTCTGGCAGGATCCGACCTGCAGGCCCGCAGCTGGGAAGCCTCCCCTGAGCATCTCAGGCCAGGGATCTCCCCTTGTCGCCCCTCTTGGCAGGGGGATAAGGAGGACCATCCTCATCCTTTTGGGGAGAAGGCGCACAGAGTTCCCACAGCCCTCTCTACAAGGGCTCAGGCAATCAGCAGGTGCCGCTTTCCCCCCTCTGCTCCCCTCTGGTTTATCCATTCGGTTTGGACTTTCCTCCCCTGGCTGCTGGCCAGGGGGGGAGGGAGTGGTTTCCCGGGAAAGCCGTGTCCCCACCCGGGTGGCAGCCTTTCCCACACCCGGGCACGCCGAAGGGCTCCCTTTGCCCCCCCCCACCCCGTGCTTCAGCATCTCCCCAAAGAGACGGAAACCCAGGGCACAAGGCAAGCAGGCACAGGGACCCAAGGAGGGTTGCACAACCCTGGCACTTCTTGGTTTCTGACTGATTTGCAAGTTAGCCAGCGTTACGGAAAGATGGGGAGTAGTCTGAAAGTTTACCAGCATTCCCTCCCCCCCCCCCCCCCCCCCGCTATTTTTTTTCCTTTAAAGCAAATTCTGTTACATGCAACCACCATAACCCCTCATCTCCTTGGCATTGTCATCAAGATTTGGGCTCTGCCACACAGGTCTCTACTATCTGAGGTTTAAAAAGCAGTAACCGCCTCCGTTGGCAACAAAAAGTTCTCCAAACACATCCAAAAAAACCCCAGTATTCTCTCAAAAGTGCATAACACTGACACATTGGGCACACCTCTGCAGTTTATTGTTGCTGTGTCGGGCACGTAGATTTGGGAGACACAGCCAGAGGAGACTGTAATGACGTGGGCTCTGGCCCCCTCAACCTGGACTTTGTCCCTCCGGTGTGACCTCTTATCGGGAATGGCTTGGAAAACCACCAGCTCACGTGAGAAGAGCAGGTAACTGCCGAGTCCCTCGTTTCCCAGCTCCTGATCCAGCCGTGAGGTTTTTCCCAGGGGAAGCGCGGTCAGGTCTGCACACAGCCCACGCAGCAGGGCTGGCGCGGGCGGCAGAGTCCTCTCCTAGCTTGGGTGACGTGGCTGGCGCCTAGCTTGCAATTAACTGGCACCTTAATGGAAAAATATGAGGTTGGGACATGGCGCAGATGTTTGTGACATACCTTAGAGTGCAGCACAAAGCCAGGTAAAAATGAAATCTCAGTTGGAAAGGCTGAGGCAAGATGATGGAGTGATGTAACTCAACCAAAACTCAGGACACTTGTCCCCACCTCAAAGGCCATCCTTTGTCCAGCTGTCTTGCAGAAACCTACCACAAACTGGGAGGGCTCTGAACTCTTCAGCAAATAGTCCTTCTGCTCGGGAAGGGTGGGCTCAGCTCAGCCTGGAGGCGCAGCCCTGCCTCAGCAGCGGTGCTGGCAGCTGGCCAGGGACTCAGCAAAATCCGGCACTGCTGGGGAAATCCCTGCCAGCCGCCACGCATGGCCCTGTGGCTCTGCCTGCTGTCCTGCCCAGCTTGCCCTTTCATAGCCCGCATTTGCCCAGACTGCTGCAGGGACTGGGGGGGCAGCAGGCACTGCCACCACCACTACTGTGCTGAGGGAGCTGTAAATCAGGGGGGGTTGCCACCGAGCGAGGGGACAGGGTGGGGGATGCGCACCACCCACCAGCTCAGGGCCGCTGGGAGAGCCGTCAGCCACCACCTACAGGCATCTGTCACGGCTGGCAGGGTGGCTGCCACCTCCAGCATGCTGCGGAGCACACAGCTATACATGCATCTCCATGGCCAGGCAGGGAGCTGACGGGGGCTTTAGCACAGGAGCTCTTTGAGATCCTGATGCAAAGGAGCAGCGCTTCCTGCTGTGCCCATTCCCTGCTCTCAAACCACAGCATGCAAAGAGGTGATCTACCTAAACTGCAGTGACAGTAATGAGGAGGACCAAGGGCCACGGGCCAGCGCATGTCAATTGGCTGCTTTGGCATTGGGGGAGAGACACAGCAACCCCTGGGGCATAAGCAGATGCTGCTCTGCAAGTCCCTGGGGACCAGTGCAGGGCCTCTCCTCCTTAAAGCACTCATTGCTTGCAGAGCGCGCTGCCATATCTTGCCGCAGCTATTTTGGGATCATTATTGGTCTGTGTAAGGGTCCAGAGGTAGGGAGACCCTGCGTGGGGTAGGTTCAGCACGCAACCTCGCGAGGGGCTCATGGACAGCGCGCCGTGGGGTGGGGTGGACTGGTATGTCCCAGCGGAACCAAGGAGCCAGCTGGCAGTCAGGTGCCTGTTGGGAAAAAAGGCATTTTCGCGCTTTGTTTGCAGTGCTTTCTCTGTGAAGATTTCAAAGTTGGTCGATCGTTTCATGAGCCTCTGATCAGGGGAAAAGGCATGCAGCTTAGTTCAGAGTCTCTGCTCTGCCTTTAAGGACGTCAGCGCAGTAAAGATCTGAACACAAATGTGTCGCAGCGCACACAAAACTTTGCGTATCTAACATAATATTTGCGCACATACAGTTTGAATGCCTTAAATGCTGTGCTCAGAAGCGGATGCTTTGCTCACACCAAAGGATTTTACGTCTTCATCCCACCATTCCTGCTTGCTTCCAAAAAACCGGCGCTGGCCTTGCAGCTCGGTCCATTCTCGGGGGGGGCTGATGATTCCCTCCCCGGGCCACCGGGCACCACCGGGCCCCTCTGCGGCTCGTCCCGGCGGGGAGACCGGTACCGGGCTCCGCTCGGCTCCGCTCCCCGGCGGCTGCGGGAGCCCCGGCGGCCGGGAGCGCCGGGAGGTGGCAGCAGCCCCTCGGCGGTGGGAGCGCCCGGCCTCCCTGCTTGGGAGGGGGCACCCAGCTGAAAGGTCACGCTCGGCATTTGTCTGAGCATCTCTGTGTTCCTCCAGAGACTGGTTTGGTGTGTCCCCCCCGCCTTTTTCTCCCCGCTCCCCCCCCGCCTTTTTCTCCCCCCCCCCCCGTGATTATTTCAGTTTTCTTTTTCCTTTTTTTCTTTGACAATGTGCTCAAAAAGAAGAGCAGCACCATTGTCCGCGCTGTCTCGGTTTTCCACCCACTCAGGCCGATGTCAGCCCCTCGCTGCAGGACTTAATGCACTGCTGTCTGCCCTCCAAATTGCTAATTGCAATGCTGTTTTGGGGTTGTTCTTTTTTTATTTTTTTTTCACTGAAGAAGTCGCTTAGAGCCAAAGCCTCGCTCCCACCCTTGACAGCCCTTTTCCTCCCCGCCGAGCCCTCCCTGTGCCGAGCCGAGCCGAGCCATGCCAAGCTGTGCCCGGAGGATGGGGCATACATGGTTATCCTGCCACCGAGCCGCTGGTGTGGAAACAAGGGGAAGCTGGGGGGCGAAATGCCTCCCCAGCTGTTTTGCTCTGCCCGCATGCAGGCCATTGCCGTGCAGGAGGCCCCGGTCAAAGGGGTTCCTTTTCGTCCACCCTTGTCCCTTGCATGAGCCCGGGATGCCCGGCTGAGGTCTCACACCGGAGCGGCGCTTGGCTCCGACAGTGTTTATATTGAGATAACTCACCGGGCGTCTGTCGCCAGAGCTCAGAGGTGAGCTATAAAGACCTTCAAAAGAAGCCTGCTTCATAGTTTTTGGTGCTGACTAAGGAAGGTCTGGGGTTTAATTTCCTGCTTTTTTTGTTTTTGTTTGTTTTTACTTAAGGAGAAATATTTGGGATGTCTAGCCTTGTCTCCACTGGTTTTGCTGGAAGGCTCCTTGGGCATTTCAGAGGATTTGTGTTGAACTCTCTTGCACTGTAAACAAAGAGTGTCAAATCCTTCCCAAAGATGCTGATTTTCCAAAGCATTCATTAAGAGTCTGACCTTTCTTCTCTGATAATTTATGAACTACTTCCAAACAGTCCAAAAAACAGTAATGCAAAATGCCTGACTTATTTATGCACTTCAGTGGGCCATAGGGGTAAAAAAAGCTATACATAACTTTGTTTCAGTCTCTGGATATGTCATTATTTCCCTTGTGAGGTTCATGACTCCAGAATATATGACCCTGTCCGTGGGACTGAAACCAGGAAGCCCAACAGGCTCATTCAGCTCTCCAGCGTTTTGGCTTCCCCTGACGATTTCTGCTTCTCATTGATTTTCAACATGTCAGCTCAAAGTCTCACCTGAATTGAATGCAAAACAAATACCCTGTCACATCAACACAGAGAAAATGGAATACAATGAACTTAATTAGCAATGGCAGGGTGATTCACCGGAGTCTGGGAAAGGATTTTGTAAAGAAAGGCGATCGTTCACAATTTTTTGCTAGGCAGTAGTTTTCCTAGCAGTACACACCAGAGGTGGCTTGTAAGCCTGCCAGGCTGGCTTTTCTCTTCCAGGCACTACTAATGCCCTATCATTTTAACTTATTAAGTAAAGGAGCATAGAGTAAAAGAGATATAGACTGGGATGCATGGAAGACCCAAACAAGAAATGGTACTGATGGTTGAACTGGTGAAGTTGGCTACAACAAAGATTTCCATCTTCCTCAGAAAAAGCAGCCCAGCCATACTCCACCTTCTCCCCTGGGGAGCAGACAGATAACTCGGAGACCAAGTCTTTGGCTAAAGTAGTAAGTATAGATCAACTTGTTTATGGTTCAGCAATACAAACCTTAAAAAACCAAACCTCAGCAGAGGCTATATGCATTTTTCATCTCGTTCCTCTTCTCATAAGATAAAGTGCAGGAGCTACCCTAGCATCTGAAATACTTGTAAATGTTCTCCAGCAGAGTATAGCAGAAATCAGCGTGCGATCGTTGTGCAGCTGGACTGTACTGCTCTCCCTCCCTGCAGCTGATGCTCCGAGTCTGCCGCTGATGGGGGCTTAGCTGTCACTTAAGCTTCTCATGTAAATTGGTGCCTGGCAAATTGCAGAAGGTAGCCTCATCGTGTGACTTTGCACATTTAGGTTTTTAACCAAGCTGCTGAAAATGCATTCATTTAACCAAGAGATTAAAATCAAAAGCCAAAACAAAAAACCCAAGACAGTAGAGTCTGACAGCATTTTACCTGTAAATTTTGGAGTAAGACAACATGAATGGAAGGAAAATTGCATATCCATAGTATTTGTGGTTTCATTTGCACGGGCCTTTCATCACCAGCTGTTGCAGGAGGGGTTTGTATGCAGGGATGCTTTGGCAAGAGGGAGTCAGTCTGAGGTGAGCAGTTACTTGGTGAAAACCCCTCTCCCTGTGACGCCCCCGCGCTTGGGGCACAGAGGAGTTACTCACCGCATGTTTGCACTGCAGAATAAATTCCCCCAATAAATCAGATGTGAACTCACGTTTCTCAAGCATCTGAGGTGAAATGCTCTCTTTACCTTGGAAAAGAACCAGGCACCGAGGTCTCCAGCATATTTTGCTGTAGCTGCAATGTCTCAGGACACAGCCAGGTCAAAGGTTTTGTAGACAGAGGGAATATTTTTCATTATATCCGCTAGCAGAGCTGGAAAAATTAGAGGAGGATTTGGGCACTGAAGCCAACCTACAAGTCAGTGAGGGCTGTGAGAGATGAGCCTTGACCGCAGTTGTCACGGTGGGTTAGACATTACCCCCTGCCACTGCTGTAACCTCCCGTCTGCAGTGCTCACCTCTGCAGAGGGCAGGGTGGTGCACGGGGGGGCCAGTGGCAGCAGCAAGATTTGCCAGACTATTTACCAAAATTTTCCTGTGCAAGGCCTACACTGCAGCCCTTCCAGGGGTTCACAGGTGCTGTCAGCACTTGGGGAATACAAGGTGTCAACCATTAAATGGGAGCAGAATTAGGAGACTGTGCAACAGCAGCAAAAATCTGGTCTAATCTCTAGGTCACTTTTCTGATAGATCTTAAGGAAAGAGAAGATGAAAATCTGGAGAATACGGAGGGGAAAAAAGACTGGTATGACTTCTGCATTACTGCTTATTCTAAGATAAGTGTGAACATTAAGCATAATTTTTTATATTAAAAAGTGCTCTGTAGATGTACAATATACCGGTGCTGGAGAGAAAACTCTTCTTGTACATGGGGTTGCTTTAAGCCTCGAAGCACTGGGTACAGAAACTGCATGAAGCACTTCTGCTCGGATGGCTCTGTGCGGAGAGCTTACAGGAGCTCAGGCAGCTGCACGAGCCCTATGTGGGTAGAGGCGAGCCGGAGAGAGGGAATTATAGAGCCCCTTGACAGTAGGGACCAAAGCTTAAGATTGACAAGATTTAAGAAGCCAGTGGAGAGGCAGAAGAGGAGTTGAATGAGCAAGTGCATGGAGGGAGGGCAAGGAGGGGGCTCCTAGCAGTTGCATTTGTTTTTACAGGGCTAGTCTGCGAGTTAGCTCTTGCCAAGGGCACCCAGTGCCCAGGAAGGTGCCAGAGATGGGGAACAGCTATTTGGTTACCAGCACCTGGCAGGATATTAAGGAAAAAGATCAAGTGAGCTGAAGTTCCTCCATTAGCTTCATTAGCACCGTCAGGGCACTGGCACCAACGCCAGCCAGGGATGCTCGCAGCGGTTTGCTGTGCCCACATGAGCCAGGCACATCTATGCCTGGAGGATGGCTTTCGTGGTGTTTTGGACCTGGTGGGTGGGTGCCCCGGGAAAAAGTGTGGGTGGTGTTATTCTCTGACTATAATGTCAGCTTTTTGGCAGCATCTGCTCACACAGGGTGAACAAAACTTCAGACACGTCCTGGTGGGGAGAAAAAGCTCCCCAGGAAAGTCCCTGTAGCTAGCAATTCAGAGACGCCCTGGGAAACCCCCAAACTATCCTCAGCATGAGGAGGTGGAGAAGAGGCCTCAAGGGAGAAGACAAAGTTTTGTACAGGTGGAAACCCCACCACTCACCCCAGGGGAAGGGCCCAGGGCCTGACTTTGGGCTGGATTTGTAGGTGAGGGTACAGTGATGCTCCCTGGGGCATCTCCGGGGCATCAGCTGGGCTCCTGCAGAGAGAGCATGAAGAGAGGGCACAACAGCTCCTTTTTTTTTTAATTGCTACGTGCTATGTGCTCCATAGCAAAACACCAACTTTCCCTGTTCCAGAGTACGTCAGGGTTTTTTTTACTGGGTTCCCTTTGAACCTTCCTTTTGACCAGCGTTTTCCCCCTAAAGGCCACTGCCTTTTGATCCACCCACCAGTCCCTGGTACTGCCCCACACCCAAACTGGCACAGCCTTTCTGACTCCAGCTCTCACTCTGCCTCCACATCACCTCCCTTCTGCAGCCAGCTCCCAGCTGCTCTCCAGCAGCTCGCTCCTGCTCACCTGGTGGTATTGATTCCTGATGTTGCACTCCTGGGGCAACTGCTCCGTGGGATGAATTTGGCAGCAGTGCTTTCCAAAGACTAGAGCCTTTCCTTCTGAGCTGGGAAGGAAAGATGGCAAGCAATGAATGGACACATCTGATGTGCATAATGGAAGGCACTGATCTGTATGTTGTACACATGCAGTGGGAATGCCAAAGAAGTAATAGAGATAGCATGGATGTACCTACATGTATATGCAATTCATTTCCACTCTGCACTGGTGGCAACCAGGGTTGCATCTCCAAGGGAAACCCACAGTCTTGCTGCCCTCTTGCCCATGAAGGACTCAGATTCTCCCCAGTCATGATCGCTTTGCCTAGGCAGCAGATCACTCATAAAATGCTGCTAGGTCCAGGAGGGAAGGCTGACTTCAGCCATGTATCTGCCCTTGTGCAGAGCCCTGCCCAGCCCCAGTTTCTCCAGGCATTCCTTGCAATGCCTCTGCAGGTCCCCAAAGCACCTCTGTCAGACTAAAGCTCACACAAAACACCTGCCTGCAAGTGCATCCAGGGCTCTAGCTACCTGCATGTGCCCCAAGGGTTAACACTGTGCCTGTGGTGGGACCATATCTGCCAGGACAGAGGCACGGCAATGCAGACCAGACTGTAGGACACCGTCTGGAAAGCAGAAAGCCTTCCCTCCAGGAACGTATGGGGTGGAGATGTACGGGAGCCATGGAAAATAGGAGGATGGTGCATAGCAACTGGCCGCATGTTGTTCCCAGCTGAATCAAGGTAAGAAAATAGCCCTGCAGACAGTGTGGTTTATTAAAGCCTCTAATATAGAAGAAATATGTTCAGGTTGCAACTGGAAACCAAGAAACATGTCTCCTCTAGGAAGAAGAGACCGATCTGGTGATCTTTTAGAGGTCCATTTTGGTATGCCTGTCAGATTGAAATCGTACTTGCTGTTGACCATTAACCATACAAGGCATCTGGCTCTTCCTTCTCCTTGCATCTTAGAGACAGCATCTCTCTGTCAAAACAATAAGCAGTTTTTCTTCCCCTCCTTTCTTTCCCCTCACCAAGTTGCTGGGCTCAGCCGGTTCTCAGGATGCGTCCCTGCCGACTGCTGAAGAGCGACAAAGCCGTGTTGTTTTTCAGCTGAGGAAAGAGCAAAGGCTGCACCTTCACCAGTGCCAGACTGCTGACATTAATCAAACTATCACTTCACCCTCGTTCGTGTGGATACAGTGACACCACCATGCCGGGAGGACTGTGGGAACCAGCAGGCACGAACAATTCAGCTAAGCCTTGCAAAATGCCAGGGCCCCTATTCAGAGCTTCTCCTTTTCAGCTAAAATCCGCTGCTGAAAATAACATTCCCTTCCAAAGGATGGCCCTCTTTGAGTGCTCGGTGTGCCCACAGTGCGTGACAAGGGGGTTATTTATTGCCAGCATGCCGAGAATAGGATTTTATGTGGAGAAGGAGGGCAGTGAAGCCTATTCCTGAGCAAGCTGGGACTTTTTAACACCTGTTACTGAGGTAACCATTGCGTACACATGCACCAGAGATGTCTGGAGTCATCAAGGTCTTCTGTAACACTTCCAACCAATGTCCTTCCCAAGCCCACAAACTTACTGGCTGCCACCGACACGCTGGCTGGCGTTCAGCGCTCCCCTTGGGCCCTGGTTGTACATTTACTCTGCATGCAGTTTGTTCTTGCTTGGCAGCAAAACTCACGTGTGCTTGGAGGAGCCAGCAGTAACGTGAGATTTCCCTGGCTTGTCCTTTAAGAATCAAAGCCACGGGCAAAAATCAGAAGGTAGTTGCATGTCAATAGGGCAGGTAAACTGGAGGCTGCCAAGCTGCTGGCCTGTCCTACCGGTGCGCTTAGGAACGTCGGTGGGGAAGTGACCGCCTGGGTCACTCCATCCAGTCCCTTGCTGTTACAAGCAACCACATACAAGCCTGTCCTGCCCAGCAGTGTTTGCAGAACATTTTCTTCCCATGCCTGAATGCACCCTAGACCACAAAGCACTTCCTGACCATCCTTGAGCCAACTTAGATCAACAGGGCAAAAGATCAAAAGCCACAAACTCTGCTGCACTAGAGGGGGACAGCAGGCGAGCTCAAGGGCCTTGCCAGCATCCCAGCAGCTTGGCAGGAGAAGGATGCTTGTGAGATGAGAATGCAGGGAGAAGTCTGCAGAGGAAGAATCCTGGAAAACTTGCTCTTGGGTTGCTCACGCTTTTAGGAAGTTTGTAGGAAGTGCGGGGAAACTCAAACTGCATGTGCAATGAGCAGCTGAGAAAGGGGTTGGGATCAAGTTGTGAATGACAAGTTTCACCACCCATGCATTTCCCACCCCCTTTGCTTGCTCTTCTCTGGGCTGCAGGGATAGGATTCAGCTCACCTAACTTCAGAGGTCTACAGAGCAGACATCTCAGTCTGAGCTTGCTGTCCTTGTTTCCCTGGGTAGACAATGGAGAGAAATAGCCGCTCCATGGGCACACTCCATCCAACCCATCTTAGCCATCTCCATCAGAAAGTGAGGTATTGCTCCCAGGATGGGCTACGTCCATTGGATGGGGGACAAGCTCAGAAGGGGGCAAGCGTCTACATCTGAGCAGGTGAATCTTATATGAAGCACCCACCATGTGCTCAGGAAGAACTGAGTTCAGAAGACCTGCTCGAGGACTGGGCTGGAGCATACTTTGCTTCTTGTCTGAGCCCCTTGAACCCTTACTGTGGATTGAGTGAGAGCTGGGATCTCCCTCTTCATAGCATCGTGGAACTCAGCTGAAAGGTGTGCCCAATGTGGAACCCATGTGGCAGTGGAGAAAGTTGTGATAGAAATGTGAAGATTGGTGCAAAAGGAGAATGACTGGGAATATTGGAATGTGAAACTCCAAAAGGAGCATCTGACAGGAGGGGGACAGGAGGGATGGCAGTTGTTGGTGGCAGCTGAGCTAGCAGGTGTTTGAGAAGCGCATCTAGGTGCATTCTCTCAGGACACCCAGATCAGGAGACAAAAGACTCAGGAGACAAAATCCTGATGATTCACGGACAGGTGTGGCAGGATGGAGAGACTCATCACTGTCAGCTCTCAACAGGTGAAAAATAGCATATCTGAACCTGGATAGCATCAGTCAGGAGACTTTGTGAGGACTGGTGTTGTGGTTTAGCCCCAGTCAGCAACCAAGCCCCACACAGCCGCTCACTCACCCTCCCCCTGCCAGTGGGATGGGGGAGAGAATTGGAAGAGCAAAAGTGAGAAAACTCATGGGTTGAGATAAGGACAGTTTAGTAATTGAAATAAAATAAAATAGAATAAAATAGTAATCATAATGATAATAATGATAACGATAATAATAATAACAACAACAATAATAATAGTAGTGAAAAGGAAAACAACAAAAAAAGAGGAACAAAACCCAGGAAAAACACGGGATGCAACCGCTCACCACCTGCCAACCGATGCCCAGCCAGTCCCTGAGCAGCGATCGCTGCCCCCCAGCCAACTTCCCCCAGTTTCTATACTGAGCATGACATCACATGGTATGGAATAGCCCTTTGGCCAGTTTGGATCAACTGTCTTGGCTGTGCCCCCTCCCAGCTTCTTGTGCACCTGGCAGAGCATGGGAAGCTGAAAAGTCCTTGACTGGTGTAAGCACTGCTTAGCAACAACTGAAACATCAGTGTGTTATCAATGTTATTCTCATACTAAATCCAAAACACAGCACTATGCCAGCTACTAGGAAGAAAATTAACTCTATCCCAGCCAAAACTGGGACAACTGGGTAGTCAGTGTTCCTGGTCCTCTGTGCCAGCACAAGGAATCCTGGCCAGATCAGGAGGATGCATGCTTCTCAGTGCTTAGGTTTATGTGGGTTTGACAGTATAAGGGAGCAAAATTAATTTTGTTTTAAAATAAATTGCTCTTCCCCTCTTATCAAGTCTGCCATTGAACTTCGTTGCATTTTTATTCATGTTACAGCACGATTTCCTACAAGTGAGAATCAAGTCCGGACTTGGAAGTGGGGTTGGACATGTTGTTCTGGGCTTGAAAGGGTCTCAGAACAACCTAGTGGATTTGGACTTACAACCCCTCTGTGCTGATAGCTCTATCAGAGTCCAAGGTTACCCTGCACTTGCCAAGTGAAAGGTATTGGCTCAGGTTTGCTTGAGACTTGGCCTTGACTTGACTGAAAAATCTGTGAACCTCCACAAACCTTCCGTTTTGGCACACTCTTTTTATAGGCTTATGATGAAGTACAGGAAATTCACTGCTGCATTTTGATGTGCATAGTCATGTATGCCAGCACAACATTTACAAGTGTGGGTCTTGAAAGCTCTCTTCCAACGTATTGTGGAAGCATTGTGCAGCCTCTTTATCTGTAATTCCCACCCCTACAGAAAGCCTGGCTCTGGGTTTCCAATTTTCACTTGAATCACCTTTTCCTTGAAGGTTTAAAGCACAGATTTCCATATGAAAGACACCTTCCTTCTCTGGTCTGAGGCTGGCTCAACATTTTCTGAGTGACCACCTGGACACAAACCCACAGTTTCCCAAGGTAGAGAAGAGGGGAGAACTGTGGGAAACTGGATTAGACCGATGACAGTCATCTTCAAGGAAGGAAACAGCAGATTGGAAGTTGAGGGCAATGCAGTCAAACACATGATTGCGACTCCGTGGTGTCCATGGGGAGTTTTCTCCAGGGGAGGATGGGAAGCATTTGTGCTCTTGGAGGGAGCTCTGGATCCTGCCACCACAGGTCCGCTCAAAGTACCTCCTGGGTCTGGAGTCACTGCCAGGGCACAGGCATTAATTGCTCCCTGGGGGTATACTTAACCAGTATGTCCTTGACCAGGAGTGCTCGTTTTCAAATTCCTGCTGAAGGACATCCTGCAAAGGTTTCAGATGCTTTTGGCTTCTCGATAGATTGCTGGGGTCTTTGCATGCTGGGATAAACAAGCCAGTGTAATGTATGGTCAGTATATACTCCATAGCTGAAGTTTCTGGTTTAGTGGTCTGTTAAAATCCTGCCCTATTCAGCTGCACACCTTTACCATTAAGAGTGTTGCCACATTTTAAACAGCATTCTCCATATGGGGGTATATAGGACCTCCAAGTTTCTGAGTACCCCCCAAGCATTTCTTAATTTTTTAACACATGTACACTTTAGAAATGGAGAAAAGCGGCACAGAGTCATCAAACCTAGACCAACTGAACCATTTAGGCATTTAGTTCACCACAACCTTTTTGTGCAAAGGCCAGGCACAAAGATGGTTTTGCAAAAATCTTAGCAAACACAAACTCAAAGCAGTGGGATTAGTTTGCAGACTTTGTTCTTGCTTGTTCACCTCACCTGCCACATGGTGCAAGGATCAAAGACTTTTGACACAGCTCAGTCACACCTGGAAACAGGCTTAAAAGGAGATGAATCTTGGTTCTGTAAAGCCTGAAAACCAGAGGGCTGTTTGATCAGGGCTTTATTCACCCAGCTGCTGCCAAGATCCAGAAGGAGGCAGGTGGACTCTTTGGCCCACTTGTAGATATGGTGAGGAACACTGTGCTTTCGTGCCTCCCACAGATGCCAGAGAGACCTCCTCAGACATTGCCTTAATTCCCTTAAATGGCTTTGGCAGACATGGGTGACTTAATGACTTAAAATGAGGTGCCTCCAAAGAAAGGAGGCAGGATGCTATCCCTACGTGGCTGCACTTTAAATGGTGGGCAGCCCGAATGTTGCAAAGAATCAACAGATAAGTGGGGAAGAGAAATGTGGGATAGACTGTTTGGTTTAGAGGAGACTAGAGGCACAATCTGGGCTTAGATGTGTTTGTGCACACATGGGAAGAACCTATGTCGCTGTTAAAATAGGAATTGCTGCTCTGTGAAGACATTATCACATTGGCTCTGGAGAAGTGAGGCTGCATACTGTAATAGGCTTGGAAGGTTTATTCCATGGCTTGCAGATGAGGGACTATTGACACAAACCTAGAATTGGTACCTCTTTTAGAAAATTGCCATTATGAGAAGACTCATTAGAGATAATATTCTCATTTCCTTTCTGGCAGCAAGTCTGCCAACTAAAATAAAGAGTAGGATGCTTTTCACTGATAGGAAAAGACATATTCCCGTGTTGTAATCTAAAGGGATAAAATGTATTCATTTTTTAAAGCAGTGCAGGTCATTCATCTGCACTGTGGCTTTAGCATAGGCAAGATTTTATTTAGTGTGTTTCCACAGCGCAGCCTTAGGTCTTGATGGCAGTCTTCCAGTGGACAGGCTGAAGCTTTTGTTTTGGTTCTGAGCCATGCTCTGCAAGAATCCCCAAGTTTCAGGTCTAGTTACTAACCCTGGAGTCCCTTAACCTTACCAAATGGTTGGTTCATAAAGGTTAAGTAAGCTTGAGGTGAGAATCACATGAGTCTGGGCCAAGTTTAAGCAAACTCTCTGGATCTTAGGAAAGCAATATTACTTTGGGTCAAGCCAGGCAAAAGGTCCATAACTCTTTCTGACTGAGACAAAGTCAAATGTGAGGGACGCGTGCCAAGTCCCAGTGCCCATTGCCTGTGTTTTGTACAGCTTTGGTCACTGCAGTTCATCTTAAAATGAGGATGTTTGCTTCTCAGTGGTGTAACTCAGCTTTGCCAGTGGGATTTTGGAGAGAGTTTAGAGGACTAAAGCTTCTCCCTTGGCCAGCAATCCCTTCTGCCTGGCTTTGACCCAGGACAACTCTCTTCTTGTCCCAGTCAGAAAATCGCCTTGCCCTAAGGGGAGAGATGTTTTCATTGCTTTCTTCACTCTGCGGTGCCCTGAGAGCACACGTAATGAGATAACATTGTGTTCGCATTAAAAAAAGGCCCCTAATTCCTGGTGCTGCAAATCTGTGACAACTCACCAGCAAGCGTGTGCTCTTTGGAAAACAAAAACAGTGCTGACCCTGGCTTGGGAGCACGGGCCCAGCTCAAGTCACCAGCCATTGAAAGCTGGGAGCAGCTAGTGCTTCTTGAGCTGCCTGTCCAGGGAGGACCCGGGCCCCCCTGGGGACCCCCAGCAGCTGTTTCTGCCCCTGGTCATCCAGGTTTGGCACTGCTGAGGTCTGCCAGTGTGGCCACGGGTGGTCACCTGTTGAACACCACCTCCTTCTTGCTTGGGAAGGGCTACAGTACATGGCCACGGGTGAGTGCTGAGCAAACCACATTGCTGTCATTTTGTGTTTGGCACGGGTCACTTAACCCAGGTGTTTACAGGCACACATATCACGTGGGACAGCCCAGAGATTCCTTTGGCTCAAGGTCACGGGCATGGTCAGCTCAGTTAAGGTCGGTGAGTTTAACCACACTAAAAGCAGGGCTTGTCTTTTCTCTGAAGAAGGGCAGACGTTACGGCAAGATGATTTTCAGAGAAGTGAGGCAGCCCCTGCTTGCCGTGCTCTCACGCTCCCGTTGAGCCATGTGACACTATGTCTGGCTGAAGCAACTGGGAAATTATATTTCCAGTTTAAAAACACCTGTGCTCAGAAATATTCAGGCTCCTTATTCCCCACCGAAAATCAAAGCAGGCAAAATATATGCATTTGGGGCTTCCCAAGTGAAACGTTGGGAACCTCACCCCACCCTAAGCACATGTGCAATTGCAAGTGGAGGCTGCTGGCTCCCAGTCAAAACCCAGCTCCCAGTATAAAGCCAAGGAGGGGCCACCCTCCGCTGCAGGCATCTGCCACGTGGCTCTGGAGTCGCTGTGCAGGCTGGGTGCCGGCATGCTGCTGGAGTGGGGCCAGAGCCCCAAGCCCCAGGACTCTGCCAGGTCTTCTGCCTACCCTTTGCTAAGACAAACCTTTCAAGGTAATGTGAGAAAGAAGTTTTGCCTGGGTAGAGGTAAAAGTCCTCAGGATTTGGCTTCCTTGAGAGAGAAAGAGATATTCCTTTTAATTGTGTTCCTACCCAGGATCCTCTTACTTGTTTAAAGAAGGTATTTGAAACAAATGAGGGTTCCTGCTTTGCTTCAACCAGCTGACACATCTCATCCTCTCTCATCCTCCCCAGGGGACTGTGCTGGCCCTCCTGCAGTGAGCTGGGCTGTGGCCTCCTTCCCAGCCGTGCTTTTAACTGAGGCCACAACTCACTGGAAGCCTTTATAAGGATTCCCATGAAGAATAAATCAAAACAACAGAATCGGACTGAAAATTAATTGCTTTTCCATCTGTTGAAAGTTAAAAAAACCCAGCACCCCCTTTCATTAATCAGTCTGTTTTCTATCTGCTTTCGACCCTCACCTGGTTTATTTAAAAATAAAATACAGGCAAGTGTTTTGATTATCTATTGTTGAGGAACTATTAATTCAAGGAAATGTTTGCAGTGGAAGGAAATTTAAGTCAAGATTTAATCTTGGAGTAGTGCTGGGAGCAGTGGGAGCATCTGCAGGGCTGGCGGTGTGGAACACGATGGCCATGACACCCTCCCCTGCCTCTGGGGTGAGCTTCACCCTGGTCCAGCATAGCCTGGGAGATGGCAGGAGAGGAAGGGCTTCTCCCCAAAACACCCAGTTATCCCTGCTTGCCATCAAGCCAGAAATCCCATGGAAAAAGGTCCCTTTCTAGCTGATTTGGGGTCATTGCTCTGGTCCAAAGAGACCAAGGAGGTGAGAGTGAGAGTGCTCCATTGTTCCACACTTTTATACAGGATGGCAGCATTTTCTGATGTGCAAAAGGGTTTTGACATGAGCTGTGTTTCCCCAGTGGATGTCTGAAAGCAACTGATTCCTCAGATTTTCTCTGCTAATGTCTGATATATGGTGCTAGTAGATCCAGATAGTAAACACTGCAGTGCAAGGTAGGATTGGAGTCTGGGGTTTTGATCCACCTCATTAGTATTATAATGACAGAGGTCTTTTGGGTAATTCAGGCCTGCATCAGATGCCACCACCACCGTCAATAGCTAGGGATATTCACATCCACACAACAGGACCATCTTCAAAACTCATTTCCATGTCCTGAGATAGATTGCTCTGTCACAAAACCCAGAATCCTAGCTCTGTAGTACCTGGGGTGACAAAAAGCAGGTAAGAGTTATCCTCAGATGCTTTCTCAACTCATAGCCTGGCATAGATGGAATAAAATAATAGTAATAATAGTAATAGTTATAGTAATAATATAAGTAATGATACAAATGGCAACAATAACAACAATAATAGAGTTGAGGGGGAAAATCAATCTCTTTAACCTAAGAAATCCAGTTTCTGCCTAGAGCAATCTGAAGTCTTGCTTATAGAAAACTGCAAGGTATCTGTTAGTTTAAGTGCTCCAACGCCAACAGGAACCGAGTGAGAAAAGCAAGCAGGCAAGCAAGGCAGAGCAGGAGTCGATCTGACAGCAAAGACTGAATGGATTTTAATTTACCTAGACAGCTCTGACATCTCTGGCTGCCCAAAGGACGCTGTTACTAATGGGTTGGGTGGCACGCTGCAGCAGGTCCCGAACCTGGGCTCTCAGCCCGGCAGAGCAGCCCACGTCCCTCCTGGGAGAACCCCACGCCCACCCCAGAGCACAGGACACGCATCTGTGGGGCTGAACAGCTCAGTGGGGTGAACAGCAGGGGAGGAATGGGAGGGGGGAAAGGAGGGAGCGGGTGCTCCCAGGCTGGAGGAAGCTGAGGAACAGCGCTGTGCTGAGGTGACCCACGAGGGATGAGCCTGGTTCAGCCTCATCACGCCGACCGCCAGAGCAAATCAGGACCAGCTGCTGGCAGAAACTCCTGCAAGACCAATGTGGTGCAGGTTAGGGTTTTAACGAGGTAAATAGCAATGCCTGTGAGGGCCAGGAGAAACAGGGGCCTGCAGGAGTGCAGATGCCAAACCTCCCAGCAGTAGTTTCCTCAGCTCTTCTGTCACCGGCCCTATTTATCTGCGTGCTCTGCTCAGCACCAAGCCAGGGAGACAGCAAGGACCCATGCACCCTCCTTTCCCCCTGGAAACATCTTCACTCCTGAGCATGGCCCTGGAGGAGGTGTTCAGGCCGAGTTGAGGTGCAGGTACCGTGCCCTCTATTCAAAGGCTCTCAGAAAAAACAAATGCCATGGTCTTCCACTAGCCCATTTTACTCACTCACCTTCCCTCCTTCCCCCCTCTCCCAACTATGATTGGCACTGAGTGCAGACATGGAAAGACACTCCAGACAAATTCTTGTGCAATCCATAAATCTCTACCTGGGCTGATTGCTCAAGTTGCCTTATTAGCATCGCACCTGCTTTAAGTGCCAACGCTGCCAAATTAGATGGAAAAACATGCAAATGCTGTGTAGCTTTCTGTGAAATTAGCATGCTTCCTGCACAAAGGTGAAGATTACTTGGAGGGGGAGAAGCACTAACATCATTTGGCTAATTATCGAAGCAAGAAAACTAGGAGAAAGGATGACTGAAAAAAAGGTGTAAGTATCAATCCCATCATATAGACTAACTGCCATAAGGGTGGCATGAAGAGCGGCTCTTCAGTATGGCCACTGGCATCAGTGAGGAGGCTGCTGAACTCCAGCTGGCTAACGAGACTGCTTTAGTTTTCTGCTTTAATAAACAAAAGGGATGCTTTGGCTGTTCCTGGTGGAAAGGGAGGTATCCAGTGAACGGGTGTGTATCCAGTGATACACACAAAAATGATGTTAAGAGAAAGATGGCAGCAGCAGGAATGCTAATAGCAGGACATGCCAGATCTACACTTGCCTGAGTGACCACAAACTTTAGCCCTTTGAGTGCATATCATAAACATTTAAAGATGTCAAGTGTTGTGGGAAAAATCATAGGTACTCATAGAAATAAGTCTGTTTCATAAAGTGTACGTAGAAGGAGGCTGTGCAGGCAGCCTTCACCCTGCCTACCTTCAGAGTGTTTGGCTTTGCAATCAAAACAACATTTTTTTCATTGTTATTTGATTGAAAATTGCTAAGGTTTCTGTTCCTTTTTTTTTTTTTTTTCCTTAAGGTAAATTACAGTTTGTTAGAAGGAGCACAAGGGGGAGAGAAGAAACAGCAACTTTTGGGCAGTAACCCTCTCAGCAAAACCCGACAGACATCTCAGCTGCTTGCTGCAGTGCCTGGGATCTCCAGCTCCTCTTTTCCAAATGAATGGCACTCCCGGCTCTGTTGACTTTCTGGGTGCCCCATCCCTCTGGGAACAGCAGCCTTCAGCTCTTCCGCCTCCGGGGGGGTGGGTCTCTGCTGTCCCCAGTGGCATCATGTGCCCCCTAAACACATGGGGTCATCTTCTCCCCACATGAGGCATCTTCAAAGGAGGCTCTCATCTGAAAGCTTTGATACGCTTCTTCTCAGAAAGCCATGGCTGGTTACCTTCAAACCATCCGATTTCTTTCTGGAAATAAATGCAGACATTTAGTTCCGCTAGAAACTGAGCGTTGGAGAGTCTTAGCAGTTTCCTCCGCTATCTTTTTTGGGGCATCCCAGCGGGATGCTGCCGTCCCCTGTGGCCTCGCCCTAGCTCCTGCTGCACACCTGCTGCCGAGACCACCAGAAACGGGAGAGTGAGCGTGCGAGGAGCAGCCGGCGCTGGTCCTCGAGGAAGTGTTCCCTGGGATGACGCGGGCGGTGAGAAATATATGTGCCTAACGCCTGGGGCCAAACATATGGATCTCCTTCTCCCTTCCAGCAGAATTTTGTCCTGTCTGGAAGTGGAGAGCACGGGCCAAAAGAGCTGCGATATACTTATTTAGAAATGACTACCCCTCTGCTCCCTTTGTTCAGGATGAAACGGTCTGACTTTTGTCACTGAGTAATATTGCAGTTAGCTGTCTGAAAAGGCTCCCCTTTCTTTGGGATGGTCTCAATTTTCATGCCTGCTTGCTGGAGCCTTAAAAGCTTGTTTTCAGTTGTTTTTGCTTGCAAAGTGCAATTAGCACTTTGCGCACATTTGATCAGGTGCTAATTTAACTCAGGGGACAATTTACCTTCCTAAATATGTGCTAATAGTTCTCTTCAAGAAAAAAAGAAAAAAAAAAAGGGGGGGGGGGGGGGGAAGGGGGCGGGGAGGATGGAGAGAAAGCACCAGACAGAATATTTTTAACTGGATCAAAATGATGACATTCATTTTCCTACTCATCCCTGGCTGAGTCATGCAAATCGTCCCGAATAGGAGGATGTGCAGCAAGGACAGCAACGAGCAGCTCGGAGGAGGCAGGGCTGGAGGAACACCCAGGGCTCGGGGATCTGCACCTCCCAAACCCTTCCTGCCCCACCACTGAGCACCCCGTGGCTTGGCCACAGCAGGGGCTTGTGGGGCCGGTGTCACCTAAACACACCTGCATCACCTAAACCCAAAATACAAAATTCTCCCAGAGACTTATATATGGTCCTTTTAACCCAGGGCATCCAATGGACATGCAAACTGTTGCACTGGGGCAGTTGAGAGGTCAATAATACATCCTTGGTCTGGACAAGCGGGGCATAACGGTATCTTTTACACCAGCCTTGCCAGGGAGGTGTTGTAACCAGCACTGCAGCCTCATCCTTTTCTCAAATGGCTTTTTAAAAAAGAAAAATCATGTTTGTATTTTTTTTTTTTTAAACAAAAAGCTCTGGTCAAGGCTCAGCAATTAGTTGTTGAACCTTTGATTCAACCAACATCTAGCACATGGAGGGGGTTGTTTCTCACAGGTGCTGCTCAGTATTGTTTGGGAACATAAAATCAGGTTTCAAAACAAAAAAGGGGCTCTTGGAAGGAAGCTCCCCAAAATCTAAGGAGTGTGAACATTGCTGGTCACTTTTGAAAGCTTTTGCCACTATTGTAACTTCATTGCCTGGTACAGTGGAGTCCCTGGTGAGCTCTGGATTTGTAGAAACTCTATAAAAATAGAGCCAAGGTCTTTTTCTCCACCCTCATTTTCTATCACTTAGGCTGTAGCAGTTCCATCACTGCCTCAGATGGTTATTCAACAACTGAAAAATTTCCCTGCCAGAGATATTTCCCAATCCAATAACATATTTCACATCACCTTTTGTTTTATGCAGTATCAAAAAAAAAAAAAAAAAAAAGCTTTATGACTGCGGAAACCAAGCCTAGCAGATCCCTGCTATTTTTCCCTCTGTGATGCCACCCTTATGAAATGTTCCTTTTCCCTGAGAGTAATTAAACAATTTACTCAGGGTGTGTGTGTGTGTGTGTGTATGTATGTATGTGTGTATGTGTATATTAATAAAACCTGCCAGATTATCACTGTAACACAGGGCAACAGGATCTCTGTAACTCTTCCCAGAACAGCAAAAATGCTTTAATTCCTGTGGTTCAGGGGCCACGTAGGATGGCAGCAATTCTGTGCTCCTATGCTTAATGTTAGTAACCCAAAGAGAGAGCATCACAGCATTGTCCTGGTGCCATGACGCTCTCTCTTTGGTTTGCTAACATTAAAGTCGCTTTAGCCAAAGTTGCTAGTGGGCCTGAATTTCCACTGGGCTGTAGGCTGGGAAGACAGGCTCAAAACTAGTAGTTTTCATGGGTTTTTTTCCTTCCTCTAATTTTAATTTGGTATAGCTTGAGCATTGGTGGCTTCATGATTTCCTTGAAAACATGGAGTCCCCTGGCCAAGGTAAGGCTATGTGGGGGTATGTGACAGGGACCATATCCAACACTATGGAGAGCCAAAATGCAGAGTGATGCCTGCGGGTGTGACATCCCAAGATACCATAGGCAGGAAGATGCTGTGGCAGTGCAGGGAGCATCCCGGGATCCATGGGGAATGATGAGTCTTGCCGGAGAGTGGGAAGTGTGGCAGGGCCAGGTCACCTCTCACAGGGTGATGGCACCCTTTGGAGGATGTGGGACTGCTCAGGTTGGAGTGCCTCTGCAGTTGCCATTTCAGAGGGCAGCAGTGGAAAAGTGAGCGTATTTTCCTTTTGCAGAACTTCTACCCATCCCACAAATGTATTCATTTACATACTTTATCTAGCTTTCCTGCCCAAAACTATTTCCACATATTTTCCTTACTCCGTTCAAATTGCTTTTACGCCGTGTCTAATACCCCACAGGTCCCTTCAATTCACAACTGCTCTTATTTAGTGAAATGTTTTCCCTAGGTCAACAGACTTTCATTTCAGGGTAGATAATCCTCGGTATATCCCCTGCGGGAGGTAGGGCTCTACTCTGCAACTGAGAGACTCTTTGTCAGGGTAATAAACTGAAAGCAGGATTTAGAAGAAATTACCTAGAAATGGAGTCCTTTGCCATAGCTTTTTATTCCTCCTTCAAGTCATGTTTTCCTAAGGGCTCTTCAAAAATAGGGATCAAGAATATGTATTATCTTTGCAGAACGAAACAAAGGCAGCAGATGGATGAGTCTGCCAGGCGTGAAGGAGGGTTGATAGAGAAGAGCATACATGCAAAGGCCACTACAAAGACAAAAAAAGGCTCTACCTTTAAGTAAAGGTGAAAGAGTTATGTTTGGAGTTTGTTGTCTTTCACATCAAAATGTGCACTTGAAAGCATTGTCTATTTGTCTGGTTTTTAATTCCTACATGGCTTTCCTAGAAAAATAAAGTTCTCTAATATAGAGTCTCCCTAGCAAAATATGATTCATTACCTTGCTTAGCTTATGACAGCAATGGATTTGAGTTTGAATGTCTTTCCTAAGGGGCCATTCTTGGCTTAATAGTACTGACCTCTAGTTTTCTTGCTCTCTTGTTTCAAAGGCAGGCATTTTAAGCAATCACAAGGTGTCTGATTTTCATCTTCCCCATTTACTTGCTCTCTTTAAAAAATAATGTAGTTTTTCTGGTCTCTCTTTCCCCTCTACAGTTTTATGGCACTTGCTACTGTCTGGTTATTCCTTACAAACAGAGCAAACCCAGTTCTTAGATGAAATATGACCACCGAACAGGGTCATTTCAGTTTGTAAAAATATCTATGAATCAAGGATGCTCTTCCCTGACAATCAATCCAGAAATGCTGAGTCCTTGCAAAAATGAATGACCTTTGACTCTTACAGGTTTCGCTGCCTTCTGTTGACTGAGCCCAGAACACAATATCCTTCTGAAAACCTCAGCAGTGCAGAGCTTTTAAGACCCCACATTGTGGGCACTAAGGAGAATTTATTAATGGATTAACAGAAATATTTTTACAAGCTCTCAGAGCCATCATGATTTTGCATGTCGGAGGCACATACAAAGCACAGAGCTGAAAGGAACTCCTGGGTCGCTGAATTTGGGTCCCTGCTGTGGCAGCCAGCCAAGTTGCATAAGCCTATACTTAAATTTACCAGATTGCAGCCTACAGATGCTGGGGTGCAGGGAGGGTGTGTGTGTGGGGGTCTTGCTGCCTCTCTTGCACTTTGGAAAATGTTCTAGGACCTTCCCAGTCTTCAAAACTAACTTCTAGCCTACCTGTTTTTCTGATTATCTTAACTCATTCACTGTAGAAAATAAGGCTGACACAGGGAGAAGATCTCTTCTTCCCTTGTATTCAGTGTGAAGATGTAGAAAAAGCCATTAGCTCAGGTCTTTCGGTCTCCTCCTGTAAGGAGGTCGCTGTAAAAGTCTGTTGTGTGCCAATGCTGGAGTCAAGTCACTTCACCGGAAGACCGGCAGTGTGCCCTATATGTTCCTGTTGAACTCCCAGAAGTCACTGGTACAACAACATTGACCGTTTCACCTTCCTCTAATGGAAATGTCATTTTAGGTTAGACCTAAAAACATTTTAAGATCAGTTAATTCTGTGAAAGATAGAGGTTAGCTTGATCCTGAAACAATTACTCTGAGCCCATGTGTGACTGAGATCAGTTTAATGTGCCTGTAATTTCCCCGTTCTTGTCACTGCCTTTACTACACAAGCTGTTCCCCGACATATGATGCTGGTCTTTGGTGAAGCACATGCCTTGCCTGGTGGATTTTAGTTGTTCTTTGCTGGGGTGCTTATGTGTTTCTTTGGTATAGAGAGGCAAGCATGACCCTGTGCTCTTGACATGCCATCGTTAACACATACACTCACAGGCAGCTATGCTTTTTTAACACTATATATAATTTCCCAGAAGTCAGGCAACACAAGCTGAAATAAGTATTTAACAATATTTATGGTTCATGCCCACCGTCTGATTTGTCTTCCTGTCAGCCTTGCCTCTGCCAACATCATCTGAAGATAATTTTCCATTTCGGTGAGAAGCTAATCTGTGAAAAGGGAGGGAGGAGGAGACCAGGAGAACGGGGGTCTATTGACAGAAGAGCTGTCTCAGTGAAAACGCAGGCAGTGATTTCTTACCTGTTATCGCAATGAGAAAATGAAAGTCAATACAAAGCAGGGGAAAGTCAAATGTTGTGAGATTGCCTGTGTGTTTCTCAGTCAATAGCCAAACCTTTCAACTTTGGTATTTCACCTGATGCAGTAGCCGTTTGGATGCTGCCTGCCTGCCCGCTCCGTGCGCGGGCATGAGTCAGAGCTGATGGGTGCCAAGACATGGGTTTGGCAAGGGGGCAGGAGGGGAGCGAGGAGGCAGGGGAGGGAGCCACGTTGCACTCTACTGAGCCCACTGCTCCCATAAATTATTATATAAAAGGAACATTGTCATCCACAAAATAAAGAGATTATGTGAGAAAAAGACTGCTACTGAAATAAGATTAATCAAAACGGGATCAAAATCCTTCCTTGTCTTGACCAAGAAAGAAGTCCAAGAAAAGTGATGGGAAGGTCAAGAATATTGTGGCTAACTAGCCTGAGCACAGGTCTCTGGCTTCTGGTAGCCATCTTGCTACCCTTGGCTGGTTAAAGTGGGGAGGAGAGAAGCAAAGGGGCTAGAGGCCCCTTAGACTTTGTGGTATGTGGCGCAGCCCTTTCCACCCTTGTGCCAGTGGTGTCACGAGCCCCACAAGCAGTACCTGGAGCTGCAATCAGCTTTCAAGGAGGTGGCCAGGCGACTGTCTCCCTCGTGCAGAGATGTCGCCAAGGATCACCCTGTGGCCTCCTCCCCAGCTCCCAAAGAGTTTCCATGAGCAAAGAGCCTCTTGTGAAAGGCCAGAAGGACCTTGGCCTCATCTGGATCAACCCTTCAGGAGATTCCCTGCTCTATTTGGGAAGTTGGACCAGGACTGAGGGTGGCAGCAGCTTTCACCACCAGGCCTGGGGTACATTTAGATGCTGGTTGTTCCCATTGATCACCATCTTCTGCACAAATCCCATGTTCCTCTGGCCAAGTTTTTTTAACAAAATATGGGTGTTTCCATCTACCTTTTTGCACAAACAATCTCAGATGGGAGACCTGTTCCTTATTTCACAGATTCAGTGATCTTCCTAGCTGCAAGGGAACAAGGGGACCGAACAAGACTGTGGTAGTGTCACTGGCAAGTGGGGACGCCCCACATGGGATGTCATGGCAGAGGCATGTAAGGAACAGGTATAAACCCTGAGAGGCCTCAGCTGCACCTGATCCATTAAACTTCTTATTCTGGTGGTGCTGATGTTCATTTTTCTCTGGGAATTGCCTTAGCTCTTGAGTTATCTTGCTTCAGCTTGCTGTCAAAATAACCAATTTTTAGAGTACATTTTCTGTGCTCAAGACCTCCACTGGTCAGAGGTCTCTACAAATAAAATCAATGTAGTTCAAGGCATGGTATGTGCCCACCCTGACAGAAACAAACGGTATGTGGGGGAGCAGCGGGAGAAGTGCTTTGGTCCCTGCTTTCCCCCAGGACCTGGTGCTCATCCTGCCAGGGTCCCTGACAGCAGCCCTCCAGGGGCAAGACACTGCTCTGGAGAGAAAGGCTAGAGCCGGTTGGTTGGGGAGATGTCACACATGGATTGGTTTTCGTCAGCGTGACGTTTTGTCCTTCCTGCCATGTTGCCACCAAGCCCCTAAACATTGGGCTATGGGGTCCATCTTTGCCAGGCTACTGCAAAACTGTATGTCAGGGTACCTTGAAGATGCAAGTGCCCCCCATGCCGCTCACCCAGGTCACCTGGCATTGTACAGTGCCTCTCTGCCCTGCTCATGAGGAGTGAGAGCTCCTTGCTCCTGCTTTTGAGAGAGCAGCTCCCTGTGCTTCTCTGGAGGCCACCTCTGGTGCAGTGAAAACTATCTGCAGGGAAGTTTTACCGTTTTAATTTTTTTTTAATGGAACAATTTTTCCAATCCCGCTGCCTGCAAAGCCAGCTGACTTAGTCATCCTGGGCTTCAAATATGCATGGCTCACTGGGAGACAGCAGCAGTCATACAAGTGCTAAAAAATGAACTATACTCTACAGCAGCCTCTGATATCTTTGGTCCTTCTGAGGCCAGAAGCGAGTGCTGGGTCCTTATGCTGAGATTTTTCCTTTTCCAGCAGTACAAAGTTCCCAGGTCACAACTGCTGCTACAACACAGTGTAAAGCCATGCTGAAATCAGTGATAAAATTCACACAGATCATGGTGTGGACCTGGATTATACCCAGGAGAATCATTTATCCCTGCTCTTTATCTTATGGGTCTCATCCTTTTGCATATGCATATGCACACATCCAGATACGGATACAGATAACATAAAATAGAGTTTTTTTGATGCCTGTTTATTTTATAACAAAAGAGGCTGACTCCAGATCAAGAATCCTTTATTTTCAAGTTCCCAGCTAGTTTTGCTGGGGTGTGGCGTTCCTTACCTTTCACCAGAAATACTGGCACAGGAGTTATCACTAATATTTCAGATAATAGATTACAGGCGGAAACATTTCCTTTACTCTCAGTCTGATAAATAAGGAAGGAGAAACTATGTGCCCATGACCAGAAGATGAACAGCTGGGCATTTTTGCTTTGCTGGGGCATGCAGAAAGCTCATGTCTTCACTTTCTTCGCCTCAGATGTGGCTCTTAAAAAAAATGGAGGTGTATATGTGGTGAGCAGGGCGCTGTGACTGGAGGTGCACATACCCTGCCAGTGGCCACAGCTCGCCCGCGTTTCTCGGCTGCTGCCCCTGAGACCCCAGCACTGCAGATGGGCACGAGGCACCCAGTCCCTTGCCTGAATTCTCACAAGGACAGAAAGTTTCACCTTAAAACTCCTCCTGACCCTCAGCCACTTTGTGTAGAGCATACCGAGAGTGTGCAAACAGCTCTCAGACAGCTGCTTGCAGCCAGCGGTAATGATCCACTGATACCAACAGCCGAGCATCAATCACGTGTGGCTGTCCTGGCGGTGACACAGGACCGGGGGTATTAGCGCCGCAGCCAAGGCGTTTCAACAGATAGTTTTATATGGGCTTTATACCTCCCCTTTGGCTTACCATCAAAGAAGCAGCGCTCATTTTGTGCCTGACTGCTGCAAGTCCTGATTTTTCCCCAGAGGATAACACTATCCCAGCCAGCCAGGGAAAAGCCTTGCCACATGCCCAGCCCTTGGAGGAACGCCTAGGTGGACAGCAAGTGAGTGGAGGTCAAGTGAAACCTCCACTGAAGCCTCTTCCTTCACGCCCAGACGCTGGAGTAGCATCTCTTGCTCCTCCGGCTGGCTGTCCAGGGAGCCGGCAAGGAGAGACTGCTAGCTCAAGTGGAAGAGGTGGGATGTGAGGCTTGGAAATACTTCTTTTAAATGAGTTTTCTTCTGGGTAATGATATCATGAAATAAATCAGGATGGAGCATCTCATCCTTGAATCACTGTGGAGCCCACCTGTGACATGACTCACGGCCTTGATGACTTATTTAGGATGACTGAACCTCATGAGGGCCCTGTGATTAAGCAGCCACCGGCGCTCGTGAAGTGCCCTGCCTTGTCAGGGCCCCAAATATAGAAGGTTTCGGTCGGACCGGGGGAAAGTTTTGATGAATGAAGATTTCCATGGAAGCCCACGTTCGCCAACAGCAGGAAGAACAGTGATTTTTTAAAGTGATGCTCCCAGCCCAAATTGGGCCCTAATTTAGCTAAGAAGGAAGATAATCTAAGCACTTCCAGCATGAGTGCTAATGTAAACACCCTCGCCATCTGTTTTATTTGCACACACACACACACACGCACTTTATAAAATGCCAATTCTCCCTTGTTGCTTTTGCAAGCCGTGCATTCTGCCGCAATAGGCGAAGCGGAGCAACTGGAGCCGGGGCTAACCCAAGCACGGGTCCTGGCACGGATCCAAGCGCAGGTGTGCTGCGCCCATGCACAGCTGCCCTGCCCTGTGCACGCAGCACCCACTGCTCTCTGCTCTGGCTGGCAACCCGTGGTTTCATGAGCCGGGGTGCGAGGCGCTGCTGGCTGTGCGCCCCCCCATCCCTGCCTCGCCCTCTGAGGGGGTTCACAGCCCTGCTCTCTGCCCCCAAATGCTGTCAGGGTTGACCCGGGGGTTGACCCGCTCCCGGGCGGCTCTTGCTGTTCCTGCAGTGCTGGATGCCGGCATGGCCAGAAGTCACGCTGGGATGCCCCAGCCCCGAGCCCTGCTCTGGTGGAGGCAAGGGCTGGGGCTGCCTCCGCCAGCCCACATGCTGGAGGGATTAAGATGCTCTTCACACATATTTCAGCGTGACTGCAGAAAGCGGTGTCCTTTAGCAAATGGTAAATAATTGACACTTTACTCTGCTGGCAGCCAGCACCCCCACCAGCAGCTGGGTTTGTCATTTTGCATCCCCTCGGTGGCTCTAATTTCAAATTTACAGTAACATATGCCCAGAGAGCTGCCGGCCTTCTCCCAGCATCACGAATGCTTATTCCCTGCTGCCCTGCACTGTGATGGGTGAGGAGTGAGTGGCATCTCTTCTTCTGGCACAGGTCTTCTTTTGACCTCCTGTGGCAGGAGAACAGAACCTTTTTGTTCATTCCCCTCTGGTTTTGGTTTTTTTTTTTTTAATTATTATTATTTAGACCGGGCAGCTGTGGATGAGGGTATCTCCAGTATGCTTATTTAGCTGCATGACTCCCATTAATGTAAATGACAGTTGTGCAGATCCTGCTGAAGATTTACACCCGGGGTTATCATTTTACAGAGATTTCCCCCTCCCCCTCGCAGACCCTTTGCTGCAATCATTGCATGGAGAGAAAATTGGAAGTCTCTGCAGAGGAGGAATGAGTGGCTCGCTTCGGAAATGGAAATTTGCATCAGGCGAGTGTTACGGAGGGACAGGTGGCATGGCGGGGGGGAGCCTGAATTTCCCCCTCCAGCCTCACTGTGCCACCCCAAGGCAGGCGTTTGCTGAGACGCTGCAGGTCCTTGTGCTGTGGAGGCATTAGAACAGGATTGGCAAAAGAAATCTTTTATTTTTTATTTTTAAACCTCGTTTGCAAAACAGAATCTGCCTAAAAGATAAGCAGAACATTTATCATCTCTTTCCTTCTGACAACTCACGCTCCCAGTTTCAGTGAGAGCTTTTGGTTACGTAGGACTCTCCCACTCCGCAGTAAGCCCGCAGGAGGATGCAGGCTGTGTCCCCATGCTGCTACCCGGCACAGCGTCGGCGGCCACCGCGCCTCTGCCATGCAGCCACGCGGGATGGACGTGTCCACCTGGGCAGCTTTTCTGCCATGCTCTCCTTGAAGATGGCCATGCCCCGGGAGCTCTCTCTCCTCCAGCAGTGCCTGCTGGAGGAATTATTTGTCCCTCTGACACCAGCCATAAATTTCAAGGCCAGAAGGAGCCATTACGGTCGGCTAGCATGACCCCTGATATAACACAGAGCATGATTTGTGCGTCAAGCCCAGGACTTTCTTTGGAGATCTAACAAATCTTTCAGAAAGGCAGTCAGTCCTGATTTAAAGGCTACAAGCCATTGCGCCATGTCCCTGGGTAAGCTGTTGAAGTGGTTAATTATCCTCGTGGCGTGAATGCACGCCTTTATTCCTGATCCGAGCCGGCCTGCCCGGGCGCCTGGGCACACACGCAGCCACAGCATCGTGTCGTGCCTCTTCTCGCTGAAGCGGCAGATCCGCCGGGCACACGGCTCTTCCCGGGGGGCTTGTCAGCCGTGGTCAAGTCACCTCCCAACTTTCCCTCTGACAAGCTGAACAAATTGAATTTCTTTAGACTGATTGATCAGCTCACTTCTGAGAGGCGTAATGCAGCTACATGGATTTTTTTCCATGCAGCGTGTCTCTTGCGTCAGGACGTCACGTGGGTCCGAGTCAAATGTAAAGTGGAAGAGGGATCGGAAGCTCTGCCAGTCACCCCACCAGCATCACCCGTGCTCTCAGGTGGGTGCCCAAGCCCACATTCAATTACCTGTGGGTCGAAGGCACTCCCCACGGATGGAAGAGAAACATCCCCTCCAGTTAATTTTCTGGCCCAAGCAGGAAGAGCAGAGAGCAGCGTTTCTGAAAATCACAGCTGGGAGGGCAGGGAGTGAATGTGCAAAGGATAAGAGACCCTCTGGCAGGTTTCTCTTTCCCAAATAAAACACACAAAAGAGGCTGAAGCCCCTCCGATGGCTGCATGAGTGAGGTGACCTCCACCCTGGCTGGGGCTCCTTCCCCGGAGGTGGGGGCTCGGAGCCCAGGGAGGGTCTGACCCCTGCTCTGTGCAGATTAACAGTGAAACCCAAGGCCCCCTCCAGGCAACACAGGCTGGGGCACAGGGGGCACGGCACGCTTCCCTGTCCCTGGCAAGTCTGGATGGACTCAGGCACATCATCCTGGGGAGCTGTTTCATGTGCTGATGGCTTTGCAGGAGCATCTGAGGAGGCTGTGTTTTGGCTGGCGGGGCGGCTGGATCTCCAACATGTCTCGCCTCCTGCCTGCCCACCCTGCAGCTCCCCTGGGGCAAAATGCACTGCCTGAATTTTTGGTCCACCTCGTTAGTGCCACCCAGCTCCTCCCCACCTCACTGGCCAGAGCTTAGAATGAACAAAATGGGGAGTGCCGGCCTGGGAAGAGCCAGACCCTGGGTCAGCCTCTCCCCCTTGGCCGCTTTCCCTTGCTCAGGATGGGGGGAACAAAGTTTGTGTCCCTGCTCAGATGCAGGCCCAGATCTCAATGTCCCACACGCCAGGCAGAGGCTCTCAGCAGGGCACCATCAGCCTTTCTGAGAGATGGCCAAAGCCTACCTGGACTAAAAAAATCAGTATGGTCAAAATCAGTAAATACCCCTCACCAGAAAGCTGCAGATCTGGCTAGCTGGCATTTGCTGCATGCCATCTTACAATTTCCATCTTCCCCTGTTGTGAGCAAGAGCCAGCTCTGAGATCTGCAACCCAGCCGCCTCTGGGAAAGCAGTTCATTGCTTTATCCCCCTCCAGCTCAGCCAGGGGTGACCCTGACCCATTCCCCAAGCCAGCCCACCCTATGCTGTGCAAGTCCTTCTGCCACAGGAAGAGAGGAGCCAGCTACCGAGGAAGTTATTGCTTCCTCCAGCTGGGTTTAGCAGGGCCAGAGCCTGTTAACACATAGAGTTTATGCAGAACAGCTCTCATTTCCTGATCTAGGATCAAGGGGTTTGATTTCCTTTTGTTTGGCAGAAGATAAACTGCTGAAGGGAGTGTTACTTCAGGCTGCCAGGTTGATCTGCGAGGAGCTGGAGGAGTCTGCCTTGCAACGGGGAGGGCAGGACGTGAACTTAAGTGGGGGATTCTCACAGGACCGGTGCTTTAAAAGCAGTCTAGAGGCCAGAGTGAATTGGCTGTTAGATTTTAAATCGATCCTTCCACTCTTGAGGGAAAAAAACAAATTCCTCTAAAAGGGTCAAAGATAGTAGAATTAAGTCTGCATCTGTTCACTGGAGGTCATTGCATCTTCCCAGCTGCCGCAGGATGGAGTGCTGTGGGTACTTCAATGTTCAGCAGCTGATCCTTCATCACCCGCATTTCAGGTTTAATGCTAGACAGAGGGTCTAAGAAGTTCTCCTGCTTCTTGTTCCTGTACTCCAGCCTGCCCTTCCCCCTGCAGTGAGTCAAGGAGGCAAAATGATTTCCAGGGTGGGAACATCTTACAGCGGTGGGCTGTCATGTCAGCAAGCACCCCTCAAGGCATGAGACATGGCAGGAAAGGATCAGTGAGAAATTTAACCAGGTGCCTGGTCTCACTCCCTTGGAGAAGAAGGGCTTGGGATAGCTGGAGGTCTGCTCAGACAAGTGCCCCAGTGCCACTTGGTCCCTGAAAAGAGGCACTGGTGGCTTTGTCAGCCTGCACAACGAGGATGTGCCTGGGTCACTGCAGAGGAGGTGTCAGTGCAGCCTGGGTCTCCAGTGCAGGGTTGTAGAGAGTCTGCACGCACATCTTTGCTGTCAGGTCATCATGAGACAGCGTATAGAGAATAACTACAGCAGGGCTGGGTGGTCTGGGATGTGACAGCATGGAGGATGGGAATCAGGTGGGGGGATTATTTGGCATTACTTTTGGTCTTGTGCCAAACACAGTACTCCACAGCTGAAGTACTCAGAGCAAAGCTGGTGTGTCCATACAGGGGGCTTGGAGGGGCACCGCAACACTCTTTCTGTCAAGACCAGATTTCCACTCCTCTGCAGACAAAAAGAAGTGTAGCTCCTGGGGTGGCTGGAAAGTCGTTCTCTGTAGGGGCCTTAGTGTCCTAGAGCATTGAGACCCAATGCATCCATGAACCCATGACATGCTCTCATGCCACAAGTTCTATCCTCTATTAACTCGAGAGAGTACCTAAGAGACAGGAGAAAAATGCAGTCCCCAGGCAAAAGGTGATCATCTCTTGCATGTTATTTCCTGCAATTACTCTCCATTTAGTCCTCCTTCTGATGGTCCTGTTGTCACTGTCAGAATAAAAAACTAAATCACATATTTGTAAAAGGACAGATAAAGCTTTCTGAAAGCCAATCTGCAGCACAGGAAAAGTCAACTGCTATTTTCAGTGCAATTACAAGTCCCAGAATTTCTCCTCTGCAGGTCCCCAACATCCCCTCATGTTTGTCCTCCTGGTCTACTGTGCAGGTCAGCTTGACCATCAGGACACCCTTGGGAAAGGTGAGGTGCAGGAGGGAACTGAGGGAAGAAGGTGCCCTCTCAAACTGCACTTTGACAGCAGGTATATTAATGAAAACCTCTCACAAGAGACAATAGTGCCATGGATGGAGTAGACAACAGGGGCAGGAGGAGCCTTTTTAAATTAAACAAAATGAACAAAAGAGGCAGCATGTCCCAGCTGTAACAGTGTAGTGAAGGTGAAGGGCAGCGTCCTTCTTGGCCTAAGCCACCTTCTAAACATACTGCCACACACGAGCTTGAAGGACGCTGTGTCCCCTCTTGGTGAAGACACCTGCTCCATAACTAGAGGGATCACCAATGTCCTCTAGGTATGTCAGTCCCCACACTGTGGGCTGGAGACCTTTACACAAGCCTTGTTCTGATACTCTTAGTATACCAGCCCTTTTTTTAGGTATCCATTTCCCTTTTCTGTACACATGCTGGTTAGATGGGTGTGTCATGCTGGAGATGCTGATGGCATCCCACACAGCCTCAAAAATGGCCCTTATTGCTCTCTGGCTTACCTCAAGCCCAGCATGCCCCCAAACCCCAACCCTGGGGATAGCAGAGATACACCATAGCCCTTGAGATACTCCCCTTGCTATGGACCTGCTTGGACCCTTCAGCCACCACTGATCTTGAGATGTGACCACCCTGCTTGCCTTGACACGCGTTGGCCCTCCCAACCCATTCACAGGGCACGCAGTGATGAGTAAAGCTAGCCACTGTCCTTTTCATCATGACTTTTGGTCATTTTGATTGAAAAGGGTGTGATACAAACATTTATGGTTTTCAGTTGATGCCAGGTGAGGACCATAAAAATTCTCTTTGTGTTGAGGCTAGACCATAGAAGAAGGTAGCATTCAGGTAGATTCTTGTTATGGCTTCATTTGTTGCCCACTTACAAAACTAATGAGTTGGATTAAGAAAATGAACTGGTTTTGGGCTTTCTAGTCTGGGCAGGTCTGGCAGAAATAGACATCCTTTCAAGCCTGTGGGACAGCTGGCACAGGTAAAAGCTGTGTCTGTCCTAATATTGCCTTTTTAGGAGCACAGCAGAGATTTGCACTGCCCTTCAAAGGAGGCATTTTAATGCAGTGGCTTTGTCTATCTTGGCTTCCTTTTCTTGCCTTGCCCTGGAGACTCTAAATTCTCAGGTCATGAGTGGGGCTTTCCAAAGTCAAGTCTGAAATAAACCATACCTTGTTTATTTGCCCCAAAGTACTGGCCATGATTCATCTGCAGATTTAATACCAGTGCCTAGCTGGATGCCCCTGTTCTATCGATTTCTATAGCTCTGCTTACAGATAACGAGTTTAAAATCATGGGACTGGACAGGATCTCCTGGGTTGTTGTGTCACATCTTCTTCTGTCACACGTAGTCATGTTATGCAATCCCCTTCATAGGCTTGCAAAGCTCCAGCTTAAAACTAGGCAGCACTTTGCTCCTAGGATTCCTGCAGGAAAGCCTTTGCAGGATTTTATTCCTCCAGCAGTCATTAATTCTGTCATTTCTCTTCTAAACATAGTCAGGAATAGTTTAGAGGCATTTTTCTCAATGGCCAGCATTATCCCCAAGCTTAAATAACTCATCTCCCTTCTTAGTGGACATGTTGGTAAAAGAAGTGGTTACGGAGAGTGGCCACGTGCCCATGCAGCCCCCCAAGCTGCAGGGAGCTGCTGGGGTCCATCAGGGCGCAGGGCCAAGGGCTGAGCTGGCACAAGGAGATGCCCCCAGCAGCTCGGGCACAGTCCCAAGCACTGCCAAGGTCTCAGTGGGTCCTCATCCCCTGGCACCACTCTCTCCAGGCCCTTCTGGAAATATTCTAGTTGATGCCACCTCCGTTTGCATTTGCCTTTTCTTAGCCGTGAGACGCTGGTGGCTCAGAGCCATCTCATGCCTGAGTGATCTATCTCTGCTGCTTTGTGGATAAGCTGCCAGCATATAGCAGAAATTCTTGTTTCTAGTGTCCAAGTACATGGCGGCGCATTTTTTACTGCTAAATTACATCCCATTTGTCTCAGTCTCATCCTTAAGGGCACCCAGCTCCTCCTACATAATATTCCAACCCTTATCAGCACCAGCAGTGACTCCCAACTTCACGTCATTCCTGCTCTCTCTGCTAGGGTCGTTTAAAGAAAATACGGATTAAGATAGTGTCCAAGACAGCTCCTCGATGAACTGTACCATGAGCCCGCTGCCAAATTTTAATTCCTCTTTCAGCACAGGCTGCTTTCTACCCATTGGCTGGTTCTTGACCTGAACTAAATCTCTTTCACTACACCTCATCTTAATGAGCACAGTCCTGCTTGGCAACAAGGAATCAGGCAGACCTGGTCTCCCCCGTGTCCTGACTCAAGCAAGTCAGGCACAGACTACAGCTGGGAAACCTATCCCCTCCTTTCTTCAATTTATCATGTGCCATCTTGTATTTCTTTATCCTTCCTGCAGAGTTTGTCCCAACACCTTTTTCCTGTGGAGGCCAGATGCACCGGTGCGCGGCTACCCCCACTGCCCTCTCCAGTCCCTCCTCCTTCCCTGACCCCAGCTACGATGTCGGCTCTTCTCCCATCCCCTTCCACAGTCCCTGGCTTGGTGGCTTCATGAAAAGCCATAGCTGTCAGCCTTGCAATTGCAAATGGTGGTCCTTTCTGTGCACCGGGTTGGAGATATCCCTGTCCCGTTGACCTGACGTGCTCACTCTTTATTTCTTCTTCTCTCTCAACTCATAAATCCCAGGCCTTTGCACCCATTTCCCTTTGCCCCATGCTGTCCCCAATAGCTGCCGCTGACAAGAGAGACAAAATATTTAGTTCACATTGGGGTGACAAAGTATTTTTTTCATGTTGGGCTGATGTCTGAAGTACCTAAGCTAAGCCACATATTTTTTGTGTATTTCCTCCTGCCAGGTTCTTCTTTTCTTTACTGTTCTCCCTTTTGCTCTCTGTTGGTCCTCTCTGCATTTTTAATACTACTGCTGTTAAAGTTTTATAAGCTTGGGCTGGCTTTTTTATGGGTGTAATATTTTTACAGTTCAGAATGTTTTTGCAATATTATCTTTATTTTTTCCCCCACTCAATGTTCCTTCAGTTTGCTCTTTCAGATGGAGGTGGCTTTAAAACTTTAAGTGCGGGAAAAAAAAAATCTGTCTTCCTCCCCCTCCCCATTTTGGAGCTCTGAAGCTCTTTAATGTCAGAGTGTGCTTGTGTATCTGAGTGCAAAGAAAGTGGGGAAACAGAGGAAGAGCAATAGATGACTAATATTGCTGGGAAATGAACTCTGTGACATTCATTTGGTCTGTTCTGGCCCTTCTGAACTTGTTTGGGAGTTAGAGCCAGCTGCTCTCTCTTGTTACTCTGTGGGAAGCTGAGAGACACCAGCTTTTTCAAGCTCCAAGCTGGATACCTCCTGCAGTCACTAAGGTGACTGCTGATTGCCGCTTGGGAAAAATCAACTGTGCCAAGTATGGTGCACAAACTCTCCAGCAAAAGAGGTGGGTGCTGGCAGGGGTGAGTGGATGGGGATCCTAAAGGTTGTACTTCAAGCTCCATCTGCCCCCATAAAACATCCCCCAGAGATGCAGGTAGGTGGAGAAACAGATCTGCTGTGCTGGGACAGGCACCCAGACCACTTGCTTGAGAGAAGGATGGAGTGTAATCTCTTTAAAAACCTCATCTTTTCGGTTCTCATCGCATTGTCCCCAAGATAAGTCTGATTTAAAAAAAAAAAAAAAAGAAAAAGAAACACAGTAGTGACATTTTTTTGCTGTTATGGAGTATATCTCCTAATATATATTCCCTTTGCAGAGTAGATCATACATCTGCTGGATGCACAAGACCCTGAGAATGGATGAGAATTTGTGGGCTGCATGGAAACACCCCCGAGGTGCACAAGGAGTGGCATTAGATACAGTAAATATATGGCAGTGTCTTTCTACCTGTTTTGTAGGAAAGAATCACAGAGCTTTTTCAGTGCAGGAGAAAGTACACCTATGCACACTCACCAAACAAATCCTTTCTTCACTGTCAACAGCTCAAATCCTGTGCCCTAAAGGGACCCCACATCATGAAAGTCCATTTTTCTTGTCCTGAACCATTTCCAGCCAGCCTGAGGTGCTGAGCTTTGAAATCACTCCAATAGTGGTTTCTTTCTAGAATGCTAGCACAGCTTCTTAAACCATCTTACTAGTAATTACCAAGTGAGCTGGCAGCAGATCTGGGTGATGGGTGGTGCTATTCCAGAAAATGAGACACAGTGAGTTACGTGACCACCACAAGGTCACGTAGAAGGACTGTAGCAGAGCAGTGCTTCCCCACGCACTAATTCTGAGCCTTCATCTAGTCAATAGAACAAAATGCAATCAGTCACTGCCTAAACATTTACCTCCGGGCAGATTTTGGTACCCTTAGGATTGGCTGACACTCATGCAAAGCACCAGTTCTCCACCTCTTTGCAGTTCTGCAGCAGGTGGCTTAAAAAGGGGTGGAAAAGATCATACAGTTATAAAGAGGGGAAAGACAGTTTCTTTGACTTCCAGTTTTCAGTCATGTCTACTTCAGTTTCACTTGAGGGATTTGTCTCAGCAATTAAACCTTAACTCAGCCACTGCATGGCACCACCACAGGTACTTCCCACACCCCCTTCACATGAATATACCTTTCAAAGCATCTTACGATGCACAGCACAGGCTGGTGGTGGTTGCTACCATGAAACACCAGCAAAGCTACTTTTTAATCACCATTTTTCTGTGATAAAACATTCATCTAGCTTAGAGATGTTTGCTGCATGTATATTAACAGGAGCAAGCTACTGTGTATGAGCAGACAGCAAAAGGCCTTGTGTTGGCCTTAAACAGGTCACCAACCAGCCTGGTGGTTTGGCACAAGTCTGTGTGCTCTTTGAATAGGCAAAACATCTCTCTGGACGGGCACAGATGTGGTGGGATTGAGGGCAGGGCCATGACCCCATGACTTCCTGCAGCCTTACCTGCTCGTGGCCGAGGCATGGTGATGCACTCAGGGGATGCTCCCGTTTCCCCTGTGGAGATCAGATTTACATGTATGCATGTATTCATAGAAGTCTTTGTTTCTCTACAGTTACTGATGTGGTGGGGACGACTTGTTTTTGATCTGGTTCACCTGGAAAACTCCATGTCTCTCTTCTTGGTGCTTTGACAGCCGGTACTGCTCAGGGCATGGAGGGGCCAGGGCTTCCCAGGGGCTGTGCAGCCCTCGGGCTTGTGACGGCCACCTCCAGGCTCCCCAGGGCTCCCCGCAGACTCACGGCTGTGGCTTGAGCTATCCTCACTTCCCAGGGCTTTTCTCTCCCTCCCAGGGCACCTCTTGGTCTGCCCAAGGGAAAAAACCACATTTCATTGGGAGAAACATTTGATGAGCAGCTTCATTCATTTTCAGCCAATTAGCACTGGTTAAACCAATCATCAGAAAACCAGGCATGGGTTAACAACCTCATTTAGAGCCTATGTGGGTACATTTACAACAGCCAATACTCTATAAAAGCTACAGCTTCCGTACACACGGTGCTAGTAATGTAGTTTGTGCACAGGATTTGGTAGAAAGTGGTTGTTTGCTACACTGGCCCAAACTGCAAATAACATTTGTGCAAAAGCTTTGTGCCTCCTAAGTAGCTGGAGGAAGATAGTGAAGCCTTGGAAATGTTTCCAGGCTTCCTGTCCCCACCAGCGACAGCAAGAGTGGTCAGTGCTACCTCTTGCTGCTGGGACAAGCCGGCATCCTTCTCCCCACGGTGACCAGCTCAGCTGGCACGAATTTGCTGCTTTCCTTATGTCCAGCCCCTTGTGCCTTTCCAGAGGAAACTGGGGCAGAGGGCTTCTGCTCTGTGTCTGTAACTGGCTTCCACCTTGGCAGGGGATGAGACATGGTCTGATTTCCTATTTATCTGAGCCCAGATGGGTTTTCTCAATTGCACGGCATTGGACAGGAAAGTGTCTTTGCACATCTGTAGCCCAGAAGTCACACAGTAAAAGGCTCAGGCGTGGGGCTGGGAGTCACAGCGTGGATGCAGACACCTTGCCGGCAGGGCCTCCTGTGGGGGCTAGGGAATGAGGTATGCCTTACCTCTGGCTATGGGGATGGCAGAGCGGGGACATCCCTGCTTTGGAGCTTGGTGCTGGAGGAGCTCACAGCCAAGGACTCCCCCTCTCCACAGCTCCTTCTGCTGCCCTACGGGAAGCACTGGAGGGCCCTCCTGGCCCACCACCAAGCACGAAGGCCATGGGGCAAGGCTGGAAGACTCCTCCCTCCTCCAGCCCTGAGCAGGTGCAGCCCACTCCGTGTAACGTGAGTGGGATCGTTCCAGGATTAGATCGAGGGTCGAACCCTGAACCCCTGGCCCTGGGCATGCTCCTGAGGCTTTCACTGGGGCTTTGCTCCAGCTCTCCTCGCCCTTGAGACCTCATGGCTTCCAGCCAGGCGCTGCCGCACAGCCTCAGGCATCACTCAGCATCCCCGGCATCATGCAGCTGGCTGGAGGCGAGCAACCTGCAGCTGACAGCTCTGGCTCCTTACATAAGCTCTCGGCCGCAATACTTTGCTCCTTTTAAGAGCGGGGTGATGCTCTGGAGGACAGCTCTGCTTATCTAAGGCAGGACTGGAGTGGGACAGCCTGTGATCTGGCCGGGTCTCAGCTGCCCTTGGGAACCTCATGGGGATCCTGCCAGCAGCTGATAAATGCCAACAAAAGGATGTCAAGCGTGAGCGGTTGCTTCCAGGTTTGTTTATTCCTCTGATTTCTACAGACACACACAAAGAGTCCACACGCAATCTGCACAGAGCGCTCTTTATAAAAATAAATAAAAAGGCCCTTGCTGTTCAAAATCAGCTTCCCTCCGGGTCTATTTTAGCCCATCGCCTTAGCAGCAGCTCCTTCAGACGCTGGGACTCTGCTGATGAGAGTTAGTCACTTCTGTCCCTCAGCAGGCGTCTCGGTAATTTTCCCCAGCCAGTTACGTCAGTGGAGCCCTGCACCAGCAGCGCTCCCCGATTATGCAAGCTACATTCGCAGATAAGCTCGGGTTTGGTCTTTTTAACCTTTATTCACTGGCTCATTGCAGGGAGAGCTGCCATAAAAGCTTTGCTAATAAAGCCCAGTAATATATTGACAGAAGAAAAGCATGGCATTGGTAATAGATCATATTTGTGGGAAATTGAATGAAGAAACAAAGAAGCCAATTGCAGCCTATAGGCACAGCTGAATCTGTAGCAGTACCATCTCCTGAAAAGAAAGACACACTTTTCTAGTTCATCCAGGCAAAGGCAGGGACAAAGATTTTATCCGCGGTTTCAGTTTATTAGCCAAACGCTTTGTGGTCAGGGGTTTTGCAAGAGCTACCCCTCTGCTCCCTGTGAGGCATCCTAGAGCTTGCTCACAGGTAGTGCAGAAACTCCTAAATTACAAGGTAGGAGCCTTTTACTTAGCTTTTTAAAAAAAAAAAAAAAAATTCTGCCCCCCTCCCCTTTTTTTTTGGATGGCTATGTTCATTTAATCTTGGTAAAAGGGCATTGGAGGGGGGAAGATGTTCTTCACCAGGAGCCCCTGGAAATGTTTTTATTCACCCAGCTCCAACATCTCCTCAGTAGTCCAAGCCTGTTCTTCATCCCCACTGTACCCAGGTGATAGAAAAACAGGGGACTGGGACAGAGCCACTGGCCTTGGTCTCCAGTAGAAAAATTCCCCCTCTGACCTTCCTGCCTTGCCGGCTGCCAAGTCCTCCCTCCTGGTGCCTGGCAAGTGCTAGGGAAAGGCTTGTGCCCGACAGTCCTGTTGCAGGGATCCTCCCATAGACCCCTGCTAGTGGTGGGCTCTGCATCCTTCCCTGTCCCAATGCTAATGTCGGTGATCTCTCCTATATCTGCAGCACTGAAGGGCAGGAGGCGTCGTGATGCCCTCTCCTCTTTCCTCCTTGCCCCAACAAGCCAAAGGGTGAGCATGATGAAGGGCGCTGATACATTAAAAACTTGTACGGGGGGAGGTGTTTTGCCATGTAGCTCCATGCCACGTCCAGTTCAAAATGAATAGGCTCGTACAGTGTGATTCTGCTGACCATTTGGTTCTGGATCGGGCACTAAACCTGGCTGTAGAGAGAAATAATTGCCTGACTGGTTGGGCTTTCTTAGGGCAGTAAGTAACTATAGAAACTCCCTGCCTGTCAGACAAAGGTGTTGCAGAGCTGTGTTTGGCTGATTGGAGCCAGATCACGTCAGTCGATGCAACAAAGTTTGCAATAGGTGCTCAGTGCAAAATGCCATGTGCTAGTTTTTTCCCCATGGATACCAGGATAACTAAGGTAATGCTGGAAACAGAAAAAATCACTTATCGTCTCTAGCTGTGAGCGTCACAGCAGAGTAAATGTTAATATCTGTATAACTGAGCTCAAGAGGTTCCTGTTAGCTACAGTGCTCTCGTTGGAGTGATGGGGAGCTGAGCCCAACAAATAAAAATGGTCCACATTTTTCAAACAAATATTTTATCAGTCCTGAAACCCTGCAGTCCTGGGTTGATTGGCAGAAGATTGGAAGAAACTGACAGTAGATTTGTGCTCCATTGGGCAAATATTTCTGCCCAAAGAAAAATCCAAGCTCTTTCTTTTTGACATTTTAAAGAAAACTGCGTACTGCTGGGACATTTCAAAACTTGCCCAACATCACTGAAAAGGTTAAAGATGAGAAAGAGAAAGATAGAAGCAAAGCATTGCAAAACATTTGTCGTAGATTCAGTTGAATACTTTAAATGACTCAAAGTTGCCAGGGTTTCTCATTTGCCAAAGAAGAAAGGCAGTCCTTTGCATCCATCTGCAATGACACTGTTTTCCCCTTCTTTGGCTTGGCCAGCAATGCCCAGCAGCCACACAGCCTGCAGCTGTGTGTCCTGAGGGGAGAACTTGGAAATCGCAGCACTCTGCCAGTACATGCCAGGAAATCTTGAAACTGCAAGATTTTGAATATGTTATCTGAACCAGTGCTCAGTGCATAGGAAAAAAAAACCAAACCAAAACGATGCAGGGCAAGGGTAAGGTGTGCTAGAAAGTTTGAGAATTACAGGTGCGTGGTCAAACCGAGGTAAATTCTGGCTGCTGGTCAGAGGGCTGGAGGCTGCCTTGTGCCCCTGAGGAGCCCTGGGAAGCCATGTAGGTCAAATCCCTCTCCTCCTCCCCACATGCACCTGCCTCTGGTCCCATCCCTGTCCCCCCACCAGTCTGCAGCCTCCCTCCCAAACAGCAGGGTGGAAGATAAAGCTGAAAGCTTAAACTCTTCATGCCAAGCCAGCTATTAGCAAGCAGCGTGACGATGTTTACAAGGGGGATGAGGACAGCTTACTCCGCAAGCCAACAAGAAGCCACGAAGCCTTGCAGGAGGGATCGGGCCGGGGCTAACATGCCGCAGGCTCTGCAGCATGCTTAGCCTTCACGCCAGTGAGCTGGTCGGTATTACACCAGCTCCATCAAATGTCAATCCACGCCATATGGGTCTTGGTGGGAGAGGAGGCTCCAGGAGAGCTCGCTCCCACCTGAGAACTTGCCAGCACCACAGCAAGACCCAAATGCAGGAGTAATGTGAGACCAGGGGAGTGTGTTTGGGGCTCCAGTCTGCTTCTGAGATGTTCCCCTCGCATGCAGAGTGCCGGTCCCAGGGAGCAGCACCCTTGGGAAGGCTGACCTCGACAAGGTCCCACACTGGTTCCAAGAAGTTTTCCTCTTCTGCCACATGATCCTATGTTTTGAACCCTCTCAACTATTCAGTGTCAAAAGTATCAAGCACTAAGTTGCTTTTGAGGTAGCATGTTCCCATGCAGCACTGTAAAATAATCCACATTAGGATGATGTATTTGGGACAGGCAGCATTTTTAACAAACAGGACGCGGTGAACCAGCGCTCTTTTCGCTCACCAAGCAAACTGCCTGCAAGGAGGATGAGCAGGTACAAAGCAATGGAAGAGATCTTTATGTCCTTTGAACAAAGAAGAAACTCCTTGAATTAATAACTAGCACTTACATCCAGAAGTAGACCCAGCGTTACTAGGAGGATTGACAGTAGCCAGGGATTTTTCATTAAGTGAGGCGCTGCAAACCACTCCCATGGCATGGGCCTCATCACAGAGGATGTGTCAATCCACCTGAAGCTGAAGGCAACAGAAATAAAACCCAACAGTATAAGGAAAGCCCACCCAGCCCCTGCATGGGCCTTTCTTCGCTCCAGTGCCCGACACATGCGACATGGCAGAACAGCTTGGCTGCAGACAAAAATGTGCTTTTGGGAACTTGCTACATCATGTTGATGGCTCCCATGATGATTGCTTCAATCCATGTAGGGATCAATCCTGCTCACCCTGGGGTCTGCAACATGCTGGAGCATTAGACATGAATGTTGATGCAAATTTTCCCCCAATATAGGCTTGACACTAACTTGGTACTCCCATTTGGTCTCCTTTCTAATGAGGGCTTTGCCCATGCCTAGTAATGCAATTAGCACACATGCTCGGTTGTTAATAAACCTGCTTATGGAGCCGTGAGCAACTGCTCTCAAGTGGGGGAGGCAGGGGGGCACATGCACAGCCACCACCTCTGTGACACCAAGGTCCCCTCTACTCGGGATATTTCAGCTCATTAAAGCCATCTCAGAGCAGGAGGAGGAGGAGGAGGAAGAGGAGGGCTGGATCCCACTCTCACACCATGGCTGGGTTTGAGCAGCCTGTGGGAGGCACAGGGACACTTCCCGGCTGTCCCACGTGTGCCTCAGCCGCTCGTGTGCGACACGCCAGACCCAGGACTTCACATGGGGCCGCTCCACGGCATAGCCAGCCGCCCTTCTAATAAGCGCTAATTCAATTTTCAGCTTTGCTCCTTGATCCTTTCATGCTGCCTCCTGAGCCGCTTTGCGCCGACGTCTGCTGATGTCAGCGGCTGCAGGATGGGGAGGAGAGGGACCGGCTGCCAAGGGGGGGCTGGGGGTCACTTTCACCCCCAGTTTGGGGCACACAGGCTCCCCAGGAGCCTCCTGAACAACGAGAGGGGCATTACGAGCAGGTATGGTGCGGCCCGATCCGGGTGCGGGATTAAAATTTTGTGTCAGCGGTATGAGAAGTCATCTGTCATGCTCCAAGGGGAAGATTAGTGAGCTCAAACTCGGCATGAAATTCAGGAAGAAAATCTTATCACACGCCAAAAAATTTTTACCACGTGCTCTAATCCTCCTGGAGGGAGCTGAATAACAAACAGCACAGTCTGAAGGGGCCCTGCCTGGCTATCTCAGCCCAGGTCTGGGATAGCACACCTCTACAAACCCGGCTAATCACCCCCGTTTCAGCCATCACTGCTGAGTTGGCCACAGGCCTGATCCAGCACTTGCTAATATCGGTGAAAACCTGATTTTAGTGGCTGCAGCGCTGGTCATGTGCAGGTGGTGAGCATCCTTCCCCCTCACTCCTTGCCCTCCTCCTGCCTTGTCTGAGCTCCCACAGGGAGAAGCAGGTGGGGGGAAAGCTAGACAGATGTGGAGGGGAACCATAAACCTTTGGCAGCCTGGTTTTGAGCGTACTCAAGAGCAAAGCGAGCACCGGGAAGCCCAAGGACTCAGCCCAGTACTGCTGAACCTCAGCATTCACCTTGCCCTGGCTTGCATGGTTGCCAGGGCTTGGCGTGCAGCCGGAGCTGCCCAAGGCCGGCTCAGCGCTGCTCCAGCTTTGGGGCTGGCTGTCCTCCTCCTCCTCCTCCTCTCACCCTGCCCACTGCTGCCTGCCCAAGGGGATTCCAGAGACTCACAAGTCTGGTGTAGGACAGGAGCATTAGCCTAGCCATATTAATTAGTTAATAAATTAGTTAATTAATTAATTTGTTCACTCAGACCCAAAATGCCAAAGGCATGAACCTGAAAACATGCAACCTTTCTGCTCTTACATGCGGCACATGAATCCAGAGCCAATGTTGCACATCTTCAGGCCCCAGAGGTCTGGGGTTTCACGTGGCAGTACATGGAGGGGCTTTCAGTGGCTACTGCAGTGCTCTTGGACTGGCAGTCCCAGCTTTAGTGTTATACCCCCCATATTCATCTCCTCTTTCTCCCTCTTAGGGTTCACATTGCTTGCAGCTGAACCCAGCCATACCACTGGCTTATCCCTGCATGCAATGCCATCATCACCCCTGGTGAGACTCATCTTCTACAAACTGCTTTTTCTGTCACCAGTCAGAAGTGGCCAAGTGACAGGGTAATGCAATACGGCAGGAACCAGGAGCCTTCCACTGTGTACCATGTGCATACACAAATGCAGACTCTCACGTGTCCTTCGCTGGACTGCGCTTCAGGACAGCAGCAGGTACCGGTCAGCCTGGAGAACAGATGAGTCAGTCATTCCCTAATGCCATGGACAGGCTAAGATCTTCACAAAGCCTCATGGTCCCTGTGACAGACAGAGCAAAGGCAACTGGCGTTATAAATGGTTTTAAAATTTTAGAAAAACATAAGAAACCAATTGGGCTGGAGCAATTCATAAAGCAAAGAGGTTGTGGGTAACCTCCTCAAAGCTGGGAAAAGGGGACACGTTGCCTTCACCCGTGGGTTCACTCTTCAGCCCTACCCCAGTGCTGCCACCAGAGGCAGACGTGACATGCAGAAAGGGAACGTGGTCCCAGAGGTAGCCCTGCCTTTTTGCGTGGATCCCAGGGTTTGTCGGAGGGCTAGAGATGCCTTCCTCATCTCCAGTGCTTCCCCTGCATGAAGGAGAGGAGCAGACCACAGCTTTTGTACATCATATCTAAGAAGCAACTTTGCTTCTGTGTGCAATGAGGTGCAGTAAAAACATTTTCAATCAAGAGGCGAGAAGTAACACAAAGAAAGAACTCTGTGAAAGAATTATCAGGGGCAAGACAGAAAGACAGCTTACCGCAAAGCCACGAAGCTCTAGCAGGATCCTTTTGAACTTGCCGTGCACCCAAAGGAGATGCTTAGCATTGCGTCAGCATTGTCCTAATTGTGCAAATTGCTCATTGGTTTGTGCACCAGGACACCAGCATTTTGTTTGCTTTGCTCCCAGCCCCCAGCCTGCGGGCCAGTGTTTTGCTCCTTTGCGCTGGGTGTGTGGTGTGTTATCGGGGGACAGCAGGGAGGTTCGCAAAGGCCGGGCTTGAATTTCAGAGCTCCCCCTCCCACAGCATGCTCACCTGCTCTAAAAGCAAGTCTTGTTTCTAAAGCAAACAGGATGGGGCATCTCAGGAAGGTGGTTATGGATAATAATACATGTTATAATGATGCCAGCTGTCTCCTATGTGCAGGGTACCAATGTGAGTGTCCCCAGTGCAGCCGTCCTGGGTGGGCTCACAGGGCACGAGGCACGCTCATTCTCTAGCACCGTGTCCATTCTCCTTCAGGCTGCAAGCAGTGGAAGATGGTACAGAGACACTGACCCCATCACTCATCCTGTGCCACTGGTAGCCTGGGAATTGCCTCACTGCTTGGTGAGAGCCATCTTTGCCACAGCTATGTGTTTTGGTAAATCTGTTGGGAAAGCAGTTTCAGTGGGCTGCTCAAGGAAACGAACTTCCCACATCCATGGACAATACAACATAGGGAAAAAATCCTCATTTCTTTTCAAGATTCACTTGGGATATTAGGAAATTCTACTGAGAAAGTTCAGAGCCAAGAGAAAAAGAATCCTAACAGCTTCCTTCCTGCAAATATATCAAAGGCAACAATAACACTAGCCAAATGTTAGATATATATGGCACCTTAACAGAAAAGAGAAGACTGGCTTTTCTGTAACATGCTTTCAGCTTTTTGCCCTGATCCTGCTCCTGGAGACATGCAGGGAAGCTTTTAAACCAGGAAGGCCCTTGAAGTCTGTCAAAACTGCTTGTAAAACCCCAGTTTATATTACAATTCAGTGACAAACTATGCCAGTTTCAACAATTTTTCACTGCAACCTAATCTCAGTAGGCTTCTTGGACTGGACTCTGCCTTCATAAATTTGACAGTAATGCTCCAGTTGAATCCAGGGCCCATGGGCTAAGCCTCAGCAATTAATGCTCACTGATTTATTCACATACATATTCACCACAAGGGTACAGAACCCTCTGCAGACACTATGCAAATAATGTGTAGTAATAAATGCAAATGCCCCACTTGAATTTACAACATCAATATTCATACTCTGAAAATTAAGACCTTCTTTAGGTCTATTAGCATATAGTTATTAATGGCCAGTAAAAAGGGCTGCAGCTGTATACAAACAAACATTTCCCTTTGTAGGAAATCAGCAACAACAATCCCGCAAAAAGTGCTGTTTACTGAGAGAAAACTGAGCTTTGAAAAACCTGCGGGGAGCATATTTTGTGTTCAAGTACAGAACTTCTGATCTTGAAATATGTAATTATCTGGGGAAACCACCTTTTTTTTTTTTTTTTTTTTGTTTTGCATGTCTGAACTTTTTATTTTTAGATGAACCTTTTATTCATGGAAAATCTGGCGTGAAAGCCAATAGGGCTGTATCTCCTTTGAAATCCCAGCTCTCAGGCTTTCTAGAGTGTCCAAGAGCTGCGGTTTCATGTGTCCACAACCAGGTGAGCACTCATCCCTGGCAAGGTGAGATGCTGCCCTAGATTTTCTGGTGCAGTTGTTATTTCTCGTTGACAAGCTCACTGCCTGTTAAGCCTCCTGGTCAAATCAGACAGTGTCACTGCTCCCTAGATGCTGTGAAACTCAAATATCTTGGAAAAATACATTTATGGGACTGATATATGGATGGTCCTCATAAAATGGCCCACTGACACTGCACTGCCAGGCCACCTCATCCGCCACCACCCCCAAGGGGGAAGGAAAGGAGAGCAACAGTGGTTGGAAAGCAACATTTTCTCTAGGAGGGAAAAGATTTCCTAAGGGCTGAAGTGCATCACTAGCAGGACATGTGATCAGGCTCATTTCTGCCAAGTTTGTTTCCTTCTTCTCTTTGACACCAAACAAGAAAGCCAAAGGATTTGCAATGATATTTATTTGGTTACTACTGTAAAATGCAGAATACCAAAACACCTCCTGGACACTTTGGCAGTTCAGCGCCCCCAGGAACATGTGGCCTTCTAGCAGGGGATGAACTCTTACTAATACCGCAGATTAACTGAGATGAGCCCTGGTGTCATCTTTGTCTGCTCAGTCTCTAGGCAATGGAGAGGCTGACTCCTCTTTCACAGCTCCCTCTGGATTTTTGACCCAATGGGCAGTCAGGTTGGTCTGGCATGGTTTACCCTTAGTCAGTCTATGCTGGCTGTTCCCAACCACCTTCTTCTCCTTCCTGTGTCCAGAAACACACTCCAAGAGGACTCACTCTGTGATTTTCCTAGGGACTGACATGAGGCTGACTGGGCCACGGTCTCCTGGATCATCCTTCTGGCCTTTCCTGAAGATGGGTACGTTTGCCTTTCTCCAGTTGCCAGGGCTCTCCCCTGATCTCCACAACCTGTCAGACATGATAGAGGGCAGTCTTGCAAGGACAACAGCCATCTCCCTTGGCACCCTTGGGTGCAGCCCAGTAGGTCCCATGTGTGGGACATTCTCTCAAGCAAACCCTGACTTGATCCTTATCTACTGATGGTTGTTCTCCTCCCCCTTCAACCCTTTTTCTAAGCACAGAGGCCTGGAAGACCTTCTTGGTGAAGACTGAAGCAAAGAAGGCAATGACTGCCTCAGCCTTACCTGTCTCTGCTGTCACTAAATCACCTGCCCCATTCAGCAGTGGGCCCCCATTTTCCTTATTCAGCCTCTTTTACTGCTAATGTAGGGGTAGACACTCTTCTTGTTGCTCTTGATGCCTCTTGCAAGTATCAACTCTAGGTGAGCTTTGTCTTTCCTAGCACCGCCCTACACGCCTGGGCAGTGTTTTGAAATCCCTTCTTTGTAGCCTACCCTTTCTTGCACCTCCTGTTACTGCCTTTTCGCATTTGAGGCCAGTGGTGAGTTCCCAGTTCATCAATTATCCACGGCCACTGCTCCGCTGCGCACAGGGTGGACCCAACAGCTGCCTTCTAATGGAAGAGAGGGAATGATGCATAACTTGCATAAATTAGCTTCTAAATTAAATTGTAGCCTCATAAAGAACCACTGCAGCACAGAGCTAACTCTTAACAGCCTGGTGAAACCTAGCCAGAAAGCAAGCTGAATGCTTTTTAGAATGGCATGTGAAAAGGGCACTGAAGGAGACCCAGCAAGATTTGTCCCCTTTTTTCATTTCTCTGTGCTCGGTGCTGCTCTTCTCCCACTGGCTGAAGTCAGAGATGTCTGAATGGGAGCACTGTAACATGAGATGTAAAGGTGTGCTCGCAGATAATTTACAGTAACAGGAAAAAAGCACATTATATCCAATTCAAAATGCTGACTCTGCCTGCCCTGCAGTGCCTCTTCAGCTATATAATTACAGATCAAATATCATGTTCATTCAGATCTTACTGGATCAATAGCCTACAGCCTCCCTCTGCAACTTCATTCCTACACCTGAGCCTAAAACAATCTGATCAGTCCTTCTGCTGTGACCTGAAGCACTGAAGGTTCCTGAAGGAGGATCAAAGTAAGGGCATAACAGCTAGGAGGCAAGAGGATGTTCAGCATCCAGGGATGAAAATCCATTTGTTAAAATGCCCTATTAAAAAAAACCCAAACAAACAAACCCCAAAACACCAAGCAAAAAGCAAGCAAATGACTCTTTCCCCTCGCCCCTGAGCAATGAACTTTCAGGTCCTCCAGACTGTTTGTTGGGTACTTTCTCTAGCAGGGCACAGCACATACACAGCACAGCTCTTGTCACAGCAACAAAAAATCTCCCAGGTGATTTTATAATGTAGAGGAGTCTGAGCTTAGGACCTTTTTCTGTTGCCCTTTCTTCTGCAAGCAGATCACTTGTGGGAATAAAGCTGGCTGAGTGAAGAGGGAGGACTGCCTGCAAAAGCAGCTTTGTGTAAATGGTGTTCCTGTACTCACTGGCTGGGGGAAAATTTCTGCGCCAAAGTTTTTTGACCTCCAAGTGAAATGATACAGGTTTGGAAAGGAGTTGATGAACCTGGCATGGTCTAGCAAGTGAGGTGAGCCCAGGTACACAGGAGAGGCGCAGCTGATGGGGTTGGAGTGGGGTGGCTTGCTAGGGGCAAGCCAGGGGGAAAATCAGAATGCGCCCTGAAGCCAGCATGTCAGGTGAACCCCAACTTTTTTAACATGCAGTAGAGTTCCTCTAAGAAAACATGAAACCTTTGCATGTGGGATTCCCAAAAGCCCAAAAGTGGACCTGCTTCAGGCCTCTAGGAGGAGGTGTAGGGTTGAAGGACCTGTCCAGACCCTGCAGGAGAGGCAGCTGGAGAAGAACTTGCTGTGAACTGAGGCAAGTTAAGAGACTTTCCCAGCACAAAACTAACCACGAATTTTGGCTCCAGCCCTTCATGGGGGCAAATCAGCAGGTTCATGCGGGAGCCAAGAATCCAAGGGTCCCTTCTGGACACCGTTTTGGTTTAGCAATGAGGCCCGGGGGAATCAGGTGTTGGGGAAGGTTTACCAAGCCTCCATAGCTTGGCTTGGCACAGAGGCAAGGGAAGGTGAAGCTGAGAGGCCCTGCCACTGGCACTGGTCTGACCACCACGGTAGTTTCACTACATGATGCATGCAACAAAAAAAGCCTGTTAATCCTCATGCAAACCCCCTCCAAGATGCATCCCCATCTCCATGCTGTAACCCACCACCCCCAACTCATGCCAGGACCACACTCTATATAGAGCCATGTTATGAAGCTCCAGGAAGTCAATCCAATTAAAAAAAAACCCAAACCAAAACTTGCAAATATAAGTGCTATCAGTTCTCTGATCTGGCTTGCAGCACAGCCCGACAGGCACCCGTGGGGTGTCCCCTCGCAGAGCAGGAGGGAGGGAGCACTGCAGCTTGGGGTGGGAGTGGTGAACGTGCTTCTGGCACGTATCGCCGCTGAATGCTTTGCCTTGCAAAACCACAGCCAGAGGGTCTAATTTGGCCACCTGCTCCTCCATTATAGGTGATAATGCAGGAGATGGAATGATCCCAGATTGCCTGTCGGAGCCCAGGGCAGGTTTGCCAAGCTGGCAGCGAGCGCCGAGCCAAGCCTCCCCTCCTGCACATTGCCTTCTCCTCAGTGCAAGCTGAGCAGGTCTGGGAGCCAGGGAAACACCACAGCTTTGGGGGCCCTTTCCTGCTATAGTCTCCTCACTGACAACACCATTTTTGCCACAGAAAACTGCATGTTTGCTGGTCATCTTTTACAGCAATCTTGTGCCTTAGAAATATTTTTCTTTTCATGTACGACTTGCAGAGTAGCATTCTGGCTTGGAGGATGATGGACTGTATTAACAGGACCCCAGCATCCCTTTGGGGTCTGGTTCTTACTTTCCCTGCAACAATGTCACCCATTCCTGCTCGAAACATGGCTCAGGAGAGATTATGTGATGACGGACGTCATCACTGCTCACAATTGCGCACTCTGCTTTGTGCTTTTTCCCCTCCTTTTTTTTTCTGCCAAGTTATCCTAAGAGAGGCGGTTTCTGACTGGTGATGTGAAATGTTACCTTTATCACTTCTCCACAGCACCAGCAGTATTATAGGTTGTCAGTCTAAAAAAAGCAGCATTGTTTGACTGTGCAGAGCAGGCGTTGCAACAGCAATGCAGGCTCGCCACATCAGGATCCAGAAGTGGAAAGGGCCCCATTAGGTGTTGACACAAATGCGGCACAGTTCACTCTAGACAACTTTTGCAAGGCTGAGCCCACTCAGACGTTAAATATATAGATATAGATCCATGCAAAGGCAGTGCCATTCAGCCAAGACCCACATGCACTGGCCCCCCTCTCCTAGGATATGAGCAGAAAAGTGGAGGGAGATTGCTCAGTGCTGAAAAATCACCAGTGACGCAGATCTCTAAGTGGGTCAGATGGAAAAGTGATGCTAATGAGTTTACATGAGAAGTTTGGAAAAAAACCCCATCCAACGGTGAAGGTGAAGTGAAGACAAAGCCAGAGGTTTTTAGTATGCTAGGCTAGGGTACAAGCCTTCCTCCCCTCCCTCCGATGCAGGCTTTTTTATTTCTTCACTACAGATATGAAACAGATGGGGAGAAAGGGAGGACAGGCCCAGTTGGGGATTATTTAAAAGCAGCAACAACTAAAAAGTTTCCATAATGAAATCTGATTCTTGCGGAGAGTGTGTGTGCGCTGGCTCTTGACTATCTCAGGGTGATCAGCTGAATGCACGGCACGCTTGTTATCTCCATGCAAGCCTTCCCTTTGCTGAGATGCCATTGCAGAGAGGCACACAATTCAAGGAGCACCACAGAAGGCAGTTTCTGGATTTATGTCTGCCATATTTCAGGGCTGTGTGAGAGGTGCTAGCAGTTTCAAATGACTTCTCTGCAAAATGAAGCAAACTGTAGGCACTGATGTTAGTATCCCCATCTGTCATCTTAAAAAGACAGAGCTACTGCCCACTCGTCTTCTTTTCAGCAATAGACCGTGCTGAATATTGTCAAAACCAATCATTTCCCCTGCTAAATCTTTCCTTAGGGCTACAACATTTCTGTCTGTGAAGAATACAGGAGAGGCTAAAATAAACTATATAACAATAAAGAGTCACAGAATGGGAACCATGGAGATCATCTAGTCCACCCCTGCCCTGCCCCGAAAGCAGGGCTATAGCTAACATGAGGTCAGCTCAGCTATGGTTACTGGAGTCTTTAAACCTTCAAGGAGACTCTACCTCTTCTGGGCAACTTGTTTGACTAAGTCATCAAACACAAAAACAAGCCAACCTGTTTGGTTGACCAGAAGGGTGTTTGTTATTCTTTCTGGGTCGAGGCAGAGACGATGCCATGGACAGTGAAGTGCGGTGGGAAGTGTTGGGCTCATCAGGTCTTGTGAGAGCTGTGTCACTTGGTTATCCCCAAGGTACAGGGAGGGCTGATGCCTTCAGGGTCTGGTCAAAGTGCAGTGGCCCTCCAAGCAGCGTGGTCTCCATTGCAACACCGTGCTCTGGCTGTTCCCCAGCTCCACACCCTGAGCAGCTGGGCTCAGTTCTGCAGAGGTATCAAGGGTGATGTTTGGGGTCAGAAGGTGTGAGAGAGGCCATGCACTGTGCTGCAAATAAAGCAGCCCTGGCTTTCAGGGAGCAAGAGGCAAGCCAGATATACAGGTCTTGAGGTTACTGAGTGAGAATTCACAGCTCTGCAGAGGGAGGAATGGGCAGCATCATTTGCAATGGAAAGCCCTGATATTAATGGGAAAGGGATGAAGAGGAGGAGGGCTGGAGGCAACGCTGACTGCAGCCTAACATCAACCCAAAGACCCAGTCCCGCTCCCAAGGAGGAAACATATCCCCTCGAGAAGAAAATTTCATCAGAGGAAGCCTGCACCAGAATCTGCACCTCCATGCTGCCTGTCCTCCCCACACAGGATGCAGCATGCAAAATGCTGCAAAGTCACGGCTGTATCTTTGCAGACATCAGTGTGCGATTGCAGAGTCCCCCTAGGCTGCCCCAGGCAACTCCAAAGGCTTTGCTGCTGCACCTTCCCACCTAGACATCCATCCTTGATTTAGCTTGGCCCCAGCTCATGCATATCCATGAGTTGCTGGGGTCGATATAGATGTAATGCATCTGTAACAGTGCTGCCCAGTGATTTTTTTGCCATGCTGTGCATATGCACAAGCATTTCCTGAAGCTGGGGAAGAGCTGCTCAGGGAGCCTGGAAGATGCCTGCAGTTCCATGTAAGACCTGAAATGCCGTCTGAAAAGCAAATGAAATTGGTGCCTTTCTGAAGGGGAGGGTGCTGATTCACCCCATGTTTGCTTCCCTGCACTCTACCCCTGCAGACTACCTAACAGCAGTTTCTTTCAGTTCTTTGTAAGTGCTCTGGGTTTCCTTCACCTGTCTCCAGCTGCATGGGCACATCCTTCCCCTTTTCACAGCATCCACACACAAGCCCTGTGTGCTCATCAGCGACGGGTAGCCCACACCCCGGGGCCGGAGCTGGTCCCCTTGACTAGTTTCTCTGCACCTGGATTGATGACACACAGCAGGACCTCTGATGCCCGCTTCCGGTGCCATCATTGCAGGGGAGCTAAGGGGGACAAGCACCCTTTTTGCTAAGCCTGGACCATTCGAGTCTCGTAGACACACAGTCAAAGGTCACTGCTTGCCACAGACCAAAATACCATGTGGGACTCTGAGAGAGAACCATTTCCAGTGATGTCTCTGAGGGACAAAGTCATCAGCTGCTGACTAGGAAAAAAGAAATAAATCACAGTTAAATTTCAGGAGATGTTTGGAAGCAGATACTCTTAAGTAGCACTGGTGGCAGGTGCCCCAGTAAGAGTCTCATTATGCCCAATAAGTTACTCCCTGAAAAGCTCCCAGAGCTCTTATTATCTCTGGAGTGATATGCAGAAGTGGTCTGATCTCTTGTAGAGCTTACAGGAGGATTCAGCTCTTTGTTTCGGATTAATTGCCTTTCTGAAAAGAAAATTTGTATCAGAAGCTTGGAAAAAAAATAGAAAGTAAATACTGAATGAAAGTGGTGTAAAATTAGGGTAAAATCCTATCACACCACTGTTTGCAGTAGGAGGACTTTAGCCTTACGCTGGCTGAAATCAGAGGAAAATTCTCTCTCTCACCTTGCAGGGAACGACCCCACCTCCAACAGACACCTCAGCTGGAATAAAATTTTAACTAAGAACATTTTCTGAAGAAGGAGAATAATAGCTTCATAAATGTATGTACCTTACATCTGAAACCTCGCTGGCTTTGAATTAACCATGCATTCGCAGGCCCTTTTGGTCTGACACCCTTTTGTGTGACATTATTTATTTTATTTCTATTTCTAAGCAGCTTTGTGTAATAAGGTGTTAAGCCTAAGATAGTTTAAACTAATATTTGATTGTGCAAAAGGGTAATATCACTGAATAAGGTTAAAAGTGGGTGCTTATAAAATTAAAAATTGTTCCTGCTCTGCTTCAGCAGATTAGGCCTGTGAAACTATAATAGGATTTTTCTTTCTGTCTCTCTCTCTCTTTCTCTTGGGCTTTAGCTTTTCCCTCGGAGGAGCAGGAGACAGACGACAGACAGCATACTCAGCCTAATGTCCAAACACTGGAGAACTGCACATGGAACTTCAGATCAAAAATCCCGCACGGCAGGTTACCACTTTGACTGTAAAGAGCAAACAAGCAGGAGACCCGGTTAAGCCCACTGACAGGCTTGCAAATTCAAGCACTAAGGCCTGAGTGTTAAGGTGAAGAGCAGGCAGCCGTTTTGAGCACGGCAGCCTGCCCACATGTGCCTAGTGAAGTGAATAACCATTTCCAAATGCTCTGGTTGAGCGCGAGCTGCGATGTAAGTGAAAACTCGGATGGGTTCTTCAGAGACTGAATTTCTGAGAGCCAAAGCCCCAGCTGGGAACACAAGAGTGATTTGTTCTCCCTGAGCATGGTTACCTGCTCACGTCTCCTCTCCTTCTCGTGACTAGAAGCTGCCCAGCAAGCGCCGCTGCAGAAGAGAGCCGCTCCTCCCGATTTCTCCCGCGATTGCTGTGGCATGGAACCCACCCTGGCCCCTTGCCGAGCAGAGGCTGGTCCCCTGTGCCACGCACAGCTGGATGCAGACACCCCGCGCCCCATCCCTGGCCGTGGTGGGGGAGCGCAGGGGCCGGGGGCAGCAGGGGAGCCGGAGAGCTTGAAGCCCGCTTTGCATGACAGAGACGGCCCAGGAGGTTGGATGAGTGACATTACTGTGTGGGACCACCTTGGGACTGCATTTTAGTCAGCTCTGCCCGTTAAATTTATTTCATAATGAAAAAATAAGGAGCTGTTATAAACCTAAATCAGCCCGACTTCGTGCCAAGGTGGAGCGACTGCCCACCCCTCCAGCAGCACCAGTCTGTGCTCCACAGCAGCATTTTGTCCTACAGAACAAAACCACGTTTGTCTTTTTGGGAACTTGAATGCCCCAAACCTCTGCCTATCGCAACCATCCTCTAGAGCCACTTTCTGCACTAGAGGGTGAAGCCAAACATCAGCGAGACGTGATGGAGAGGACACCAGCAGTCCTGCCTTCACAGCTCACCGTGGCTGTCTGAAGCTCCCCTCAGATGGTGACTCCCCTCGCCATTACTCACACATGGTGTGAGGACTGCTTTCCGTACGCAGATGGGTGTGTGTGAGGAGCAGTTAAGTGAAACCGATCTTTTCTTACCAGAAGATGGGGTGACCCCATCACCCTGAGGCACGATGGCAGAAAAAAGGGGGCATCTTCTGGCTTTCCAAAAAAAGGTAAAAAGGAGCCCCCCTTCCTCTGCACTGGGAGAGGTGTGGGCAGCTCGGGGGGTCTGAGCTCTGCCCTCGCCGGCCAAAGCAGAGGAGCAAGAAGCAGCAGTGCCTTCACCCAGGGGCAGGGCTGGTGATGGTGCTGCTGCTCTCGGGCAGCAAGCGGAATGGCCGTGGCCTGAGCAAGACCATCACCGTCCCTTAGCTTGTTAGTGGCAGGTTGCGTTTTACAGCGCGAGGTAGCAATAACTTAAGCCGTTCACAAAGGTGAGTGGCTCAGAGTGATTATTCCTGTTTTGTAGGAAGGGAAGAGCAAAGCGACTTGCTGATGGCCATGCAGCTAGCCCATGGCAGAGCCGGGTTAGTGCGCGGGTCCCCATCAGCGTGCCCAGCCCTCAGCACGTGCCTCCCGGCCTTGTGGCCTTTCCACGGAGAAACCTGACGTGGTGAAGGGGAGAGTTGCAGGGGAAGGAGCGGAGAAACAGTCCTGCAACCCCAGCCCTGAAGTACTGGAAAAAGACACAAGCTGATGAGATGCTCATCGCTCTGCCAGGCCATCTGCACCCCACTGCTGGCAGGACCCAGATGTGATGGACTCAGCCTAACTCTGCCCAAAAAGCAGCCTCCCCATGCCTCCGGTGACCCCTCTGTAAGACAAAGAGAACAGGGTAAGAGAAACAGGGGAAGTGACAAGATAATATTATCCCTGCTTCAGCACTGTATCAAAGCAAAGCAAGCCCTTTTCAGAGAAATGAGCTCACGTGCTTATTTTGTGAGACGACAGCATTTAGAGTTCAAAGTGAATGGTGCAGAGTATTGATAGTGTCTTTCTACGGAGTTATTTGCCTGCCCAGTACTACTCAGAGGAAATAATCTAAGATCTTTAGTACTGCCCTGACCGTGTCTTTTCCCAAAAAGAATTGGTACAGCAAACATGACTCCCCATTTCAAAAGCACCTGTAGTAGTCAGTGAGAAGGCAGGCAGTGAGAAGTCTGCCTTCCTGAAGCATCTTCCTTTCTGAAATACCTCCCAGTGCCTTGCAATGTTACTGTGTCCCCAGCAACAGCTCCCCGACAGGGACGGCAGGACAGGAGCAGCATGGCCTGGAGAGCAGCGTGAGGTCCACGCTTCTGAGGCTGACTGCCCCACTTTCAGTGGACAGAGCAGGCAGCTCAGCTGGTGCTGAGGGTTCAGAGACAGCATCAGGGAGTAGTGCAGGAAAACGATTTTGCAGTGCAAGTCCTGAGTAGTGAATGCAGCTTGTTTGTATAGTAGATTTTATCATTATGCAATGCCTTTGAAGTTGTAGTAGCATAATGGGGCAGGTGATGCAATCTCTCATATTAGCAAAGTCCAGGGGGAATGACCGGCATTAAAGTCTCCAGGTAATGCTCTGGTTTCTGTTTCCTCCCCAGCTATCTGATTATTGAGATTTGGTAGAAAGACCTGGAAGGCATTAAAGCAACTGCTGCTCCTGGCTCCTTAGCCTGCTCTAGAGTAGCAGAGCCCGTGCCAGGCAGAGCATGGGGTCAGATGTTTTGCTGGATGCCAACAGGCAGGCAGGGCTACCAAATGCACTCTGGGCACCGCCAGGCCTCACCTCAGCTCAGCTTTTGGTACATGCCACCCATGGTAACCAAGACCTCCTGAAGCCCTGGGAGGGTTAAAAGGAAGTCTGAGCCCAGAAGTCCTTCCTTTGGAAAGGAGTGACCTACAGTGAATAATGCCAATGGAGAGATGTGCAGGCAATGTCAAGTGAAATGTGATATAAAAATTATGATGGCTGAGAAGGGTCCAGAACAGGCAAGTGCTGAAGATATTAAACAAGAACATTTCAGGCCCACAGGAAGCATGAAGCTTGCCAGAGGGCTGCTGAACTACAGGTCTGTAAATGAGCTGACAAGGCAGTTTAAAAGGCTAAGGACACTGCAGAGAAAAGGATCTCTTCAGGTTGAGGCAGAGGATGTTTGGAGAGGTATTTGTATGCCAGTTATATGATTTTCAGGTTAAAAAAGGCTGAGGCTTCATCAGGAATTGAGGTATAAAAAGAAGGGAACTGGCCCACACTAGTATATTGAATAACAAGGTGTGAGGACCCAGACTTTTAAAAGTGTCACCCAGGAACTGGATGCCATGTTACATCTATAAATTGCACCTATGAAAAAGTGATACATGGTTAAGTTTTTGCAAAGGGATAAAGAAATGTAATAGCTATGCTGATAAAAAAAAATAGGCAATCTCTCTTTAAAGTGTGTTATTTTATCAGAGAACCAAAAAGGAAAAGAAAATCTTGCACTCATCTGTACAAAGGATGCCAGTGTGACTACACAGCCTAGTGAATCTTACTGCAGGCTCAGGAAAACTGGATGAAAGGGTAATTAATATATAGCTATTAACAGCATATACTAGTTCAACATAAATGAACTGGCAGAGCTTCAGTATGTCTGAATTCTTTCACCAGATGAACCACAAGTAGCTAAGGAAAAGTACGTGACAATGCCAAGCTGAGTTTTAGAAGGCCTCTGACTGAGATCCCAAGGAGAAGACTTTGGTACACCAAGATATTGGTGAGGTGAAAGGTGCACCAATAACACGGATCAGAACCTGGGTGATGTGATGGGACGTGTGGCAAAGGCACAAAGTTTAACGGGATCGTCAGTATGAAGGGGCACTGACATCTGAGGAGGAGGCGGAGGAAATCCGTGGATTCAGCCGGCCAGCAAACTCCATCCCAAAGTATTAGGAAAGCAGGCACTTGATGTTACCTGCCTGGCAGCTAGGCTTTCGGAAGAGTCTGTGCAAGCAAGGGCCACAAGTCTGGAGAACAGCTGCGGCTGCACATTTCAAAGACGGTGCAAGGGGAGGGAAATTAATCCAGGCAATAATTGATCTGTTAGCTTAACCTCAGGAGTATGACAGGCATTTGACTAATTTTGAAGGGAGGAATAATGAAAGATGTGCAGTTTAATAGAAAATGGTATAAAATGCAGCAAGGAGGTTACCCAAAATAGATCTGACCTGACTAACTCAATGTATTTTTTGATAAAAATAGCTGAGGTTCCAGACAAGAAAATGCTGTGGATCCCATCTATCTGCCCCCCTCTCCAGTAATTACTGGAGGAGTGGGTTAGTAAGAATTAAAGAGGGAAGCATGAGATGCCTACAGATTGTGCTGAAAACCCTCTCCATTAGCAATGGTAGCCTTTAGACTCAAAACAAGGGCCCAGACACCTCCATGTGGATGATCATCTTAGGGGGAAGCAGATGTGCTGCTTTGCATCTGGCTGTGGGGCTGCCTGTCTCTCGCCATCTCGTAGCCTGTTATGTCCCTGCCTGCAGTGTCGGGGACCTCCTCAGCCACCCGGCCCGACCTCCCACAGCCTTCGGCCCGCAGGAGGTACTGCATTGCAGATGGCACGTTATTGCTGGGAAAGAAAATATCCGATGGCTAATTAAAATTTCCTAGCGATGACTAAATCCACAACAACCCCTCTTAAGTTGTTCCAATGGTTATTAATTAATCTCATCGTTACCATGGCTTCGGTCGCTGCCTTTTCGCCAGATGCCTGCAAAATGCAGCCTTTGCTCCACCACCAAGGGAAAAGGTGAGCATTTACCCCACCCGGCAAGCCTGTGCCATGCCGCCGGCGTTGGGGCTCTCACCCTCGGCTTGCCAGGGGCTGGCAGCTGGCTGGGCTTAGCAGGCAGACACGGGGCTGAAGTGAGCACTGCCAGCACCCGGGCTGAGAAATTGGGTTGGCACCAAACAGGCCAGCATCTCTCCATGCCTGGCCAGGCGCTTCCTCTGACGTCCTCTCCCTTCCCCTCCCGTAGGTTTCCCCTGTGCACACGAGCAGCAGCCACCGCTCCGCTCTGCCTTGGGATTGATTATTTCTCTCTCTCCAGCCTCATCCATTAATGACGCACGTCGATTCAAATGCTGTTGCTTTTTACTTCTCTCCCTCTCTTCCCCCCCCCCCCCCCCATTCCCCCTATTTTTATGACGCATGAAGTCAGGGTTGTCATTATTCCATATTTGCACGGATTAAGCTGCCTTCATCATCTATTAGCTTCCAAGTGATAAGAGCCCGCATGCAGGCTTCCTCGTTATGTATGCTGCCTCTGCCCGCCGTTCCTGATCACTTCTGGCCTATATTCTGGTTCTAGGAGCCAAATGGCTGTCTTATGCAGAAATGCCTCAAAAACTATTTTTTTAAGACGTTCTTTTCAGAAAAGGAGCTGTGTTTTCTTCCATGTTTGTCTGTCTTGGCTGCCTCTTTCTGCGTTACCAAGTCATTCAGGCTTCCTCTCAATTTTTCAGGCTTTCCTTTTTGGCCTAGTAAAATAGTTATATGTGAGGTGAAACAACCTGATCTATCTGTTGATCTCCTCCTTTTATTTGCACGCCTAACATCTCAGATACCTTGGGGGGTGGTGGTTCTCAAGCCTTTTACAGTAACTTATGTCCTATCTTCCCACTTAAAAATGCTTCCTGTTATTTACTCAGCTTGTTGGTTTAAATAGGATTTAAAAAGAGAAAAAAAAATTACTGTCCTAGAAGAGGAGTTAGAGAGGTGGAGAAACACAGGAAAACAGACAGAGGTGATTGATAGAAGAGGTCTTTCTCCCCTTCCCTTAGCTCCTGGGATCCACTGGATTTGTCTACATTAGAGAAGATCCTGAGTATGAACGCGATTGTATACCTGGTAACCAGCAAACCTGGCAATATCCTTGAAGTCTGTAACAGCCAAGGTTCAACCAACCAAAACCAAAAGCTATCTGATAACCTCAGTGAGAGGACGACCTACCAGAAATACCCTCTCTGCTGTGCAGTGGGTTGGTGCCCGTGTGTGCCTGGGGAAGGCAGGGAAGGCTGGAGCCCAGCAGGGATGCCCACAGGGTACAACTTTCCTTGCCTTTTCCACCAGTCTTGAGGTAGAGCTGCCTGGCTCGTGTTCCCCAGCGGGCTGGAGCTCCAGCAAGGAATTTGCAAGAGCTCAGTATCAAGCAGGGTTTGCTGGTGGGTTTTTCATAAAATCCTGGTCTGCTATCGCTTCCATTTATGGGTATTTTATGTATGCCACTAAACGATGGCTTTGAAGCTGATAATAAAACAACCTCCCCTTTCCTTTGGTGGATGTACAAGTGAGTAAACACAATTCCACTGAATTTCATCAGCCAGTCAATACTATATGGACCTGGAGGAAAACAGCAAGTGCCAGGCAGCAAAAGGCCAAGGCCAGCCAGCAAAGGGGGTGAAAATATCTCCTTTATACTCTCTGAGCCTGGTGTCTGCACACAACTGTGCCTTTCTCTTCTGCCTTGCTGTGCCCTGTCTCAGTCCTTTAGGGCAAAACTCACCCTCAGGGAGGTCCAAGGACCACAAAACAGCCGAAAGAGCCCACAGACAGTGGGTGCCTCTGGGGGCGTTTGTTATTGATCTCATTGGGGTGTAGAGCCAGGGACTTATTTATCAAGCTGGGGGTGGGAAGGAGGAGAAAAGCATGTTCGCATGTAGAGTGAACTAAGGATGTATCATTTTGCTAGAGCTGGAGTGGAGGGGAGGGGTGGCTGGAGAGAAGTTTGGGCACTGCGCTGCACTAGCCAGAGGATGGTGTTCTGCCTGGAAGCTGCCATGCATTTTGTTTTTGGAATGAATGGTTTACTCACTGAAAAAAGGGCATTTTAGGTCAAACAAAACCCTTTTCAAATTTCAACCAAAGAAGTGTAGAGTTTCTCTGCTAAAACAATCCAGAGGAAAAAAATCAGAACTAAAAAACCTCAAAGCATTGTTGGGTACTTTCGGCATTAAATGTCTGGCTTCTCATTTTCCAGTCACGTTTTGTTGATCAAATGTGATTAAACCACGACTTAAAGCTTACTAAGACAGAAATGAAGAACATAAAACAGCTTCCCCAACCAAAGCCTCTTTCTTTGCCTGAGAAAGTGGGAGCAGGCAGCTCAGTCCCTGTCGCAGCTGTACATACATGTACCTGGTGACTTCAGGTGAGAGCCAAAGAGGTTGCCTCTGCTTTTTGGGGTGTCAGGCAGGCACAGATAGGCTCACGCTGCCAGCATCCTGAGTTTTCCTCTCTCTGTTTGGGGTTTAGGCGCTGTACTGTAGTTACTGCAGCTTTCCAACTGGGGCTGGCTCGTGTGTGTGCTGTCTATACAGACATCCCTGCTGAGGCAGGAAGAATGTGCATCTTCCCCCAGTTTCCACAGCACTGCCTCTGTCATTCATAAAAATATCCATACCCAGCAGGAATAAAATCCCCTAGGAAAGGGTAGATGGACTCGGGCACACTGGGATAACGAGATCTCTGTGTCAGGGACAGCAAGATGGAAATGACTTTGGAGCGTTTTGGGATCCCTACACTGCTGACATTGCAAGAGTGAGGGACTGAAAGGGCTCCAGGATTGGTGGATGGTGAGGAAATAAGGGAAAGTATCCAAGGTTTGAGCTGCAGAAAGCAGCATGCTGTGCAGGATATTTTTCACCATGGTCCCTGAAAAACACTTGTCCTTTGAAACAGCGACTTGTATGAGGAGATCCTCGCAGCCCCCCTCCACCCCATCCCAGGCCCCTGTTCACCACTCTCCCTCCCTGTGGGTGGCCGGGGGAAAATCGGTGGCCATCACTTCTAATGCCACCTGAGGAGCGGCTAATGGAAATCTGTTTTGCATGGAGTGAGCACTTACAGGACCCAATCTCCATGTCTGGTACACTGCAGCAATTACATATATTGTCATCTTTAAGTGTTACAAATGGCTCAGAGCACTGCTAAGAGTTTCACCTGTGCAATTCATGACATGAAGTAGCCGAGTCCCTACATTTCTGATGGAAGGCAGCCACGCAGGGTGGCAAGAACTGCTCAGGCACCAGACAAGTGCTGCATAGGTCTCCCTGATCCTCTTGAGGACTGGACTCACAACACGTAGAAATACTGGAAGCCCAGACTCCAAAATAGCAGTGGGTAGCACGAAGCATCCTCCCAGCAACCATGTTTTTCTTGCGGGCTCGTGCAGTTCAGGCCAATGCATGGCTGCAGTGGATGAGCCCCTGCCTGTGAAGCAAAAGGGGCTGGGAGCAAGCGAGCCCCATGGTTTGTGGGTCTGCCACCTGCTCTGGACAAAGGATTTGGAAATAGTTTACAGATGTGTTACAAAAAGGCTGGAGCCTGGACCACTAAGAAGGTGGCAAAGCAACGGAACAAGAAGAAAGGTGATACCAGTACGGGCAGCAGACTGGGAAGGTGCTGCTCTACCAGAATTGCGAAGCAGTGACCTGCTTCCAGGTGTGGGCTGCTATACCATGGCAAGCAGCAATCCTTTCCACAGGTGATCATGCAGGGACAGGAGGCAGGCAGGCAGGCTCTTCTCCTGGGCTGGTGCGGTTTTGGGGTACACAGCAGGTAGGGTACAGGTGAGGCCCAGGTCTAGCACCTGCCCCAGCTGGGACCAGTACAAGGGCCAGTATAAGACCTCGCGCAGCCTGTGGGTCTCACCCGGGGCACAGGTGCCCATCGCTGTCCTGTTCCTTGCAGCAGTGCTAAGCTTGCTAAGCTGTGCCTGGCAGCATCCCCCTTGCCGGTGGTGCTGGCTCCCACCCTGCGTTGCTCCCCTGCCGATGAAGAGCCTTTGGGCCGGTGCTCACATGCATCCCTCTGTGTCTGCACCATGGTGCTTCCTTCACAGGGAGGCCATTCCTGTGTCCTCTCCTTGCTGCTGGCTGTGGAGCCCTCCTTCACAAGGTCCCTTCCCACCTCTCCTTCCTAAAATGCAGTGACCAGGTGTTTCTGTAGTTCTCCCATTCCCCATCCTTTCACTTCCCTGTCCCCACCAGCCCTAAAGGAGGACACAAACTTGTCTCATTTTGAGCTGGCATTTTTTCCGCATCTCCCTGCAAAACCTCCCTCTCATCTGTTTCTCCACAAGGTGGAGGTGAAAGGGAACATATCTGTGACTGGAAACATGACAAATCAAAATGGTTTGCCAGATCTCTGTAACAGTGCAACAGCAGAGAGCTGGCTGGACAGGCTAAAACTGGCAGGACCTCATGACAGATAGAACATACACCCAATTTCAGCATAAAAACTTCTTTAGAAGCTCTATAAAAACTGCTGAAATGCATTTGGCGTTTTTTTGGGAAATGCTCATTTCTGGAGAGGAGCAAATGCCTGAAAAGCATTTCCTGAATACAAAGGCTGATTTGCATTCTGGGGTCTGAAAGTTTCCTAAATGTTAAAAAAACAGACAGCAAATAAAACCAGAATATACTAGCCAAACTCACATCAGTTCCTCGTACATTGAGTTCAGTGGGACCAAGACTTTTACCCCTTACTGTAAAACTGTCTTCTAATTTTAGGCCTAGAAATGGGTGCCTTACACGGGCAGGAAGGTAAAACGCCAGCAGCCTGCAATGCCGCCTCAGTTCCCTCCAGCTGAGCACAGTCCAGGTCGCAATGCCTGGTGGGAAGGAGGGAGAGAGGGACGAGAGGGGCTGCAAGGAACTCCTCACATCCAGCACCGTGTTTTAATGCTGGGGATTAATGCGGGGCCACGATGAGTGGGAGCACTTTTGCCTGTTGGGTATCCGCCTGGGTGAAGCGTTGCATTGTCTCTGTGCTTCTGCTGAGGATGGTGGGCAATTAGATCACGGCTTATCGGAAGTAAAAGTCAGTTTCCAGATAAGCAGAGTGTAACATGTGGATTAAAGTTGTCAGTTAATTAAAGAGGCTAGGGTTTAAGCCACGGATAGGGCTGTGTTTAGTGAAGTAATACTAAAAAGGATAGAGCCATTCTGATGAGCTGGGAGGAGGGTAGCATAGCGCAGCATGTAGAGATGCTGAGTTAATTACCAAAACTAATTACAAACGCAATGTCTGAGGGCACCAGGCCAGGCTCCAAGCCTGTGCGATGCAGAGCAGACACTGAGGTGAGGACCTCGGATGCGGGGGCAGATCTTCCCATCCAGGCACTGACCAGGCCTGCTGCAAGCAGTAACAGAGCAACTAACACGGACTTGAGAGCTTGGCATGGCACCTTCTCTAACCCCAGAGAAAGCGATGGCCTGGTGGATTGACTGGCCTTCCAAGTAGAGAGAACACGTTTTGTTTGCAAGCTAATCATCCTTTGTCTCTTTCTAATGAGCAGCAAATTTCTGCCCCGGACAGGCAGCTCTGGGGCACAGCTGGCAGCACGCCCGGCTGGCAGGAGCAGCAGACCTCCAGGGTGGGCAGCCATGCACACCACCTCCATAGAGAACAAGAAAGATGGGCAGCAATATTTTATCTGCCTGGGGTAAAAAGGAATCCTTGAGGAGTCCTGCTTTGCAGTGGATGGCAGCCTGAGTTCACACATCAAGAGCTGTTCAGCATTTCATTATAGTTTTGCATTCTTTAAATAGAGGTCTGTGTGAGGCGCACCAAAAAAGGCAGACACCGCTTTGAAGAGCGCATATTTGAAGCCAGGATCTCTTGACTCATCCACATGCATTGTACCTAGGTGCACTTTGAATCTTGTGGCATTTCTTGCACAAAAGCAGCCTCTTCCTCAGTTGTGCCCTATGCTTCCATGGGCAGGCAGTACAATTCACTTTAAAGTGAATAAATAAAAATGGATTCCTAATTCTCAGCACTCCTAAATGGCAATGGACAATCCAAGATAAGGTTAAGTTTGTTTCCCGTTTTCTCTTACTTCAGATTTCTCACAGCAGGGCAACAGCTCAGGCAAACAACCGTGCACAGCAGTACCCTCCAGGATGAGTCATGCCAGCTCTGGCTCTGAAGGAGGTGTAACTCTGTGCTGGGAGTAAAAGAAGAGGTTGTAAACTTCAGAGCATGAGAGTGGAGGATTTAAATAAGGGTAAAGTCAGATAAAATTCACCTTCCTTTCAATTAGATCATGAAAGCCTCAAGCACCCTGCCAAGTCTCCCTTGGCTTGCTCCCCTTATTCTTCTCCAGAAGTGAGAACTCTTCCAAGCTGCCCTACAGCCCATGGAGCAATGCATTAGTTCTGAGACTGACTGATAGGGAAAAGCCAAGGTGGAACAACTAATTTCAAGAATTCTTTATTTTGAGCTAAGTATCAAAGAATAATTTAAGATGGAAGGGACCTCTGGAGGTCAAGTAGTCCCACCCCCAGCTCAGAGCAGGGCCAGCTTCATGGTTAGATTGGGTTGTTGACTATCTCCAAGGATAGCTATCTCCCAGCCTTTTTGAACAGCCTCTTCCAGTGCTGAGCCACTCTCACGTAAAGCTAACTTTTAGAGGGAGTTTTCCCTCTTGCACCTTGTGCCTGTTGTCCGCTGCTGTGGACACTCAGAAAGGCCCCAGATCCATCTTCTGCACAAGCACACACCAGGAGAAGTTGTTGCCACCAGGCTCCCCGAATCCTCTCTTGCAAAGCTGTTTCTCTCCCCATCGACCCACAGCCCACCCTGCTGTGTGGGACTCATCCATCCTGCCTGTGGGATTTTGTACTTCACTTCAGGGAGCCTCACAGTGGTCCTGGCAGCCCCTGTCCGCAGCCTGCGCAGGTGGGTCTGAGGAGCAGCCCTGCCCTTTGGTGTCCCCGCTGCCCCCCAGTTGTGTATCGGCCCCACGCCTGTCAAGGTGCCTCCCACCCCACTGCCCAGGTGGGCAATGAGGACAAGGACCAGTACCAGGTCCCATACTGTCCCCGGTCTCTAGCTTATTCCCAGGAAGATGTGACACCTGGAGGACATCAAGGCCCTCCCAGTGCTGGTTGTGCCAGCGCAGCCCTTCCTGCGCTTGCATGGGGCTGTGCAGAGCATCTCTCCTCCTGGGTAGCTTTCCAGCCAGCGCCGCACAACACGCACCAAGCAGAGCTGTAGCAGGATCCTGCTTGCATTTCTCATGCACTCGCACTGCAAAGATCTCAGTGCCCGTTACGAGCGTTGCAGTGAAACTGATCTGAGGATGAAAGCTTCAAAAGATTTCCCGTCTAGAGCTTCAGGCTGAAGCACTCCCAAAGACAGAAAATTAATTCTGTGCCTCCAGAGAGATTTTAAAGGTATTGCCAAGACTGAAGACTAAACCCAGGAACTCCAGTCTTATATCAAATGTGCAACAGATACATGGTACTTAGTTTATTTAGCTGAAAAAAACTCAAAAACTTACTGATGGAGTAGGAAATGGAAACTAAACTTTTCCTGATCCACATCCCTGTCATTTAATGTTCTTTTTCAGTTTCCTTTACTGTACATTTCAATATATCTCTACTGCAAATTGAGATCAGTAACTGCCTACAAGGGGATTCAAAGGCTAACCTGGGGAACGGAGCAGCAGCAGTGAATTGTAATGCTGTGGAGAGATTCAAGATTTATGCGGCCTTGTTGAAATATTAATCAATCAGAACAATCCTTCTTTCTCACTCACGTAGATGTTATAATTTTCATTTAAAAAAAAGCAGAAGCCCTAGCTTCCTAAAACATAGAACTTCTCAAAAATTATTCACAAGGGAAGATCTGGCGAAGCCGGGAAGGGAATTTGGTCCTCAGCTCCCAGGCATTGCCTGGACTGGTCGGGATTGCCCACCTCCTCACAGGGCAGAAAAGGGCAGCATAAGTGACTGTGAACACAGAGGAAAGGTCTGAGAAAACTTCTGTGGCGGTTAGCAGAGATTTTTCTCCTTCATTATTTGCCGTATGCGCTCATTTTTAAATAGACTGTGTTCATTAATTTTGTGCGATGGCAGAGTTAGAAAGACTGTAAGACGAAGTGGGAGAAGGAACGGCTGGTATTTACAGAGATTTCAGACTGCCATGGAACACATTAAACAACCTAAAGAAGAAACACTGCACATCAAAAAAGGTAAAAGATTACCATGAATGGCTATGGGGGGAGTGCAAAATGAATAATTGTTTTTAAAGTCTGGGTATTACAATAAAGAAGAGGGAAAGGGAAAAGATTGAGGTCAAACTGTATTTGCTTTTCTAGTCACATATGAAAAATGAAAAATTTCATTTGGAGTTGTTGCAAAACGCTTCACTGCATCCAAAATAGGACATTTCATTTGTTGAATGATGTCACCCTTTTTAAGCCTTCATTTGGTGGCCTATGTACTTTTGAGCAAAAATAAATGCACAGAAAATTCTTCAAACCATATTTTCCAGCATGTTTATGCTATTGTCCCCAAAAGCAATTCTCAGCTCTACTTAACAAAGGCCTGGGGAGGAGGGTGAAGACATAATTTTGTGGATATTTGACACAACCAGTATTTAACACTCTGCATGAAGCGGCCAAAACCCAAGCTGCTGAAGGAAGAGAGAACATAGTAGGTCATGCTTCAGAGCCATGAAGTCACGGGGCTCTTTTCCAAGCATGCACTGTGCTCTAGCAGGTCCCTGGAGCATGTACGGAGAAACTTGATGTGACCTTAATAATATTGAAGTGATTTAGTCATAGACAGAGTAAGGAGAGGAAATGCCTCTGTCACTGTCCGCTTTCAGTACGGATGAGCGTGCCAGAGACTCCTTCCAAGTCCAAGTTTTATCTTGACAGATGTCTAAAATATGCAAGAGCTAAACTTAGCCTTCCCTGTGCGGTATGGTAATTTATGGGAGTTCAGGTTTATTGGATTAGTATGCAGCAACAAATAATGCAGCGAAACAGCAAATACCTTGGGGCTGGGGGCCTCAGGGACAGAGGCAATTAAAATACGTAAGGCACGAGAAAATAAACTACTTTTGTTCTTGTTTTCTGGTGCAAAGGGGAAAAAAGCAGCAGGTAGAAATTGTGGATATCATCGATATGTCAACCAGATTAACAAAGGGAAACCAGCCTTGTCGCTGGCACTTGGACAATCGAGCTGTCCCTTGGGAAAGGTAGGTGGAAGGATGGGAAAAGAGGGAGAGCAGGTTCTGTGTGTGCTCATCTTCAGGCCCATCTCCTGTACCAGTGCTTCTGAAGATGCGGGTACAGGAGAGTCCCCTGTCTGTGACTTGGCAAGGAGTCTGGAAGGGGTGTCTTTAATTTTGTCATAACTGTTCCTCGCCCAGAGGATACAGGCTCTGCGTACTACTCTGTGTACTGCTTTCTCAGAGTCACATTTGCTATTATAGTTGGATAAACTGTTGCAGTCCCTAAAAAATATTCAATAACAGATGGGGGGGGGGGGGGGGGGGGGACACAAAACCTGGAGAGAAATTATAGTGGAACATTGTCAAAAAATGACAGACAGAAAAGTGCAAAGGTGTCCCCAACCTGCCACAGCACAGGAGAGACCTCCTGGCACCAAACCCACCTCCAGCACCCTCGCCATCCCTGTGCACCTCTCTTTCCTCGGTGGCCAACTGTGGCCCCTGTGATCTTCCTCTAGCGAAAGACTGAGCCTAAAGCCTGGGATGACTCCCTGGGGTGATGTGATTACCCATGAGGGGTTGAGGAGGAGCATGCAAGGCATGTGAGAGGATTATGTCACCAGCCTCTGAAGACCAAAGGCACTGGCAATCGTATTACTGTTGTTCTGGGGTAGGAAGTATCTAGTATTTGCATTTCCATCTTGGTCATGGCTACTGTCCAACGTAATGTAATCGTCTCCTTTGTTTTAGTTTCCAGATCATAATGGACCTTAGACTAATAAATGAAGAAAAATGAAAACACATTAGCAAAAATGGATGCAGAATGAAAATCCTGAAAAATAGCTTTATGGGGATGAATCAAATCCAGGACTCCCTCAATGTCTTTGATACTATGCAGCAGCATGATGGGGAGGAAGTGATTTAGCAGTGCCTGCAGGCACGTTTGCTTCAAATGTTTCTATGCATTTGTAGCTGCTCATTTGTGAGATGGGCATGTTAACCAAAATGCCACCAAAACACCAGGACTTGCTGCTCTTTCCCTCCAAGGAGTGGCAGAGTAACTGGATGCCTGGAGCCAGGCACAGCTATTCTAGTTTCGCTAGGACCCCTCCTTTTTTCCCAGCTCTTTGGCCTGACGAACTTGGGTTAGGTGTCCTAACATCTCTCATTTTCCTGGTGTGCTTTGGCATAACCATTGGACTCAGCTGGCACCAGGCATAGGATGGAAACCAAGGGGGTGCAGGGAACCTGCCCCAATAAGCCAGGCTCTCTAGTCATAGGGACAAGAGAAGGACCTACAAAGGAAAATAAATAAGTGTTTAGGTCAAAAACTACAGTTTTACCCCAAAGCATGCTCTGGCAGGGTGCGGGCTGCCAGGCAGCATGCGTGGCCAGCCAGCTCCAGGTGCTTGCACCCTGCCCATTCGGAGAGGGACTGTCGCCCACATGGGGGGCTTGGTTTCCCTTTGCATATGCCCCTCTGTGCAGCCACAGCCCCAGCCACACAAAAGCTGAGATTCACCTGGGACTTTCCTCCTCTTGCCCTCCCAAGCACGCAGGGAGAGCCTGGGTCACTCTGTGCCCCATCCAGGCTCGTTGCCTGCTTCTGACCATGCTGTTTTGTAAACTCTAACTCCAGCAGCTGCTTTTCCACTGCTGTTCAAACCAGTGTAGCCTTGGCAGGAAAGAAGGCACTGGTGGTCAATCTATCCAGAAATATCCTGGCACTCCACACTTGCTGGTATGGTTAAAACAGCGGCTCATGCTCCTTCAGTTACACCAGTGTAAAAGCACTTCTGGCAAACACTGCTCATTTCTGCTTGGGAAAGAATAACCTGCCAGCAGGTAGCAACTTTTTTTACACCTGTGGTATCTGGATTCTCACTGAGACAGTGACCCCTGCAGAGAGCCCACCTGCACCTGAGGGTAGCACAGGGCAGCTCCTAACACCAGCAGCAGGTAAAAGCAGAGGCTCCATTGACCATTCCCTCTGAAACCATTTTAGCTCACAGGCTTCAAAGGCTGATAACTCTGGTGAGCCACACACTGAGCTTGTTATGGAAAGTCTGCTGGTGCTTCACAGGCCTTTGCTCACCCCTGGCACCCCCTGAAGTCACTTGTCCCTCTGCGGTGACGGTGGCACTGCACGTCCCCTCTCACAGAGCTGAGGGGTGAGAGGATTGCAGGCAACATCTGAGCATCACTGTGGATGAGCAAAGTGATGAAGCCTTTGATAGAACTTGGGTTGTGGGTAGATGCAGGCAAGTGGTGGGTTTGAGAAAGGTGGGAAGCAGCTCCATGGGAAAGGGGAGGGTGGTCCTGCTGCAGAGGATGGAGCTGTCAGGGCAGTGAGGTACCAGCTCACGCAAACCTGTGCCACCATCTCCCCTAACTCCAGCATGCAAAACCTCTGGGGGAAAATCCCACCATGCAGGGAGGGCTCACCTCTGCTGTTTGTCACTATGAACTGAGAAAACACACTTGTCCCATATGGGGCAGTGCATAAAAGTGACGGTGCCTGCAGAACTGCCTCCTCTCTGGCGAGGGAGGCTGCTCTCTCACCCACCTGGCTCGGGGCAACCACCTCACCTCCTCGCCAGCCCAAGGACGGAACGGAGGAGGATGCGCTCCCAGACCGGCAGACTTTTCCCTACAGAGTTAACCAGGTTTTATGAAGTTCCCCATAGACAAATTGCTTTAGGAAGCTGGGCGCGGTAATTGGTTGTCGGTGACTAATCGCAGCCTGATTACAGAGTAGTGGTTGCACAGGTATGAATCAGAACCCGCAATTGTCAGCCTGCTGCCTGAAACCTCCCCCAAAACAGGGGCTTTTTCTTTTCCGGTTTGATAAAGTCAAGCCATTGTGTACCAGTGACAGTTCACTCCTTACACTCGTCGAAAGAAAATATAATTATGGTGCATTCAGGGGAAGGAGAAAAGGATCAATATAGAGAAAAAGAAATAATTACATACAAATGCACAACCCCTGCAAAGAGAGATGTTTAGGAAATTTCAGGGAGGAGGGGAAGAACAGGCCATTTCAGTTTCATAAATCTGTCTGATATCAGCATCTACAAATGTGCTTCTATCATGGAGCAAAACTGTCTCCAGATGAAGCCCCTTAAAAGAAGATGCTTTTCCCCCTGATCTGGGGCTCCACAAAGCAGCACAAAGCCACTGTGGGCTTCAGAGCATCTTCCTCTTGTCCTTCTCAGGGCGGTTTCATTGCCCCTTCCTTATTCTCACACTGTGCCAGAAGGGCTGATGGTGCCAACCCAACCTTTCCCTGAAAGCATTTATCCAGTTTCTGAAACTGAGCTTACAAACCGTGGGCTCTCGCATCCCACTGGGGCTCCTGGGTAGGGCAAGAGCTGCCCCCGGCGGTGACCATGCAGAGCAGCTCGGTGACCACCTGGTACCTGCCCAGGGAAACCAAACCCACCGCCAGCTGTGGCAGGTGCCGATGGGCAAAGCTCGATGCCTGCCCACCTGGGGAGGGGGGCCCAGAGGGAAGGAGGGAGCAGCCCCCCAGGGATTGGGAGCTACACTCCACCCTGCCACTCCTGCCTCCACTTTGGGAGCCTGGGAAGCTGGCATGGGAAGCAAATGGAGGAGAGATCACGGCTTGGCCTTTTGGGGGATGTTTTCCCCCCAAAAGCAGGGGAGGAGTAGTCATCATCCTCTAATTTCCCATGTAGACACAGAGAAAGTGATGTTTTAAAGAGGTCTAAAATGCACCCCATGAATAGGAAGAGCTGGATATTTGAGTGCTAAACTGGACTTCTTTCAGAACTTCTGCAAATGCACAGAGAAGAGATAGCCAGTGGAGATATTTACTGCAAAATGCATTTTAGGAACACTTCCCCATTCAGACATTAACTACAAATGCTAAAATGAGCACGTTAGCTCCCTGCTTTATTTTTTTAAATCACACAAACTGTTCTCCGCTTGGCAGAAATAAAGCACTTTGTGTATCCTCACTTGCAGATCTTTGTGCTTGCCATCCTGGAATTACCATCCAGGAGCTCTGCAATCTCTAATGAAATTTTAATCACCCAGTACTCAGCGTATATGTACATAATGAATGTTTGGACGTATGTGCGACTTGTTGTCACCTGAAAGCAGAAATACCTCCTATACACACACGTACGTGTTAGTCAGTGCCATGACTTACTGCTTTGCGCCATTATAGGATGTCTGTACTCCAGATCTCAGTTGTGTGACTCGTTAATTGACAGACTCGGGTATCAGACAAGTCAGTGCTTCATCATGCAGCCTCATGGGCTGTCAGTAACTGGTGCTTTGTAATGCAGTGCTAATATCCCCACCAAAACCCATATGCAGTCCTTCTCTCTCTGTCGGAGGGACCAGCCCCATAGCTGCCATTTCAATACTTCCCCTGCAGACAAGCAAGAGGAGAATTTTATAGATGAGTTTAAACCAGTAATTTTTTTCTTCATGGAGTTTCTTGTTTTGCACAAGTTGGTTCCTTCTTCCTACACACAGGGCCTTGATAACATTTTTTTCATGTGTGGATACCTAAATCTTGGACTTTAAAACTACATTTGGTATCTTAAAATAAGTAATCTGTTTTTCGTAATACCTCAGCCCTGGAGAAATTCTGTTGAAGGTGTTAGATGTATCTCTAAAATTCAGGTCATTTATTAGGCAATGGAGCTAATGAAGGCTGACTTCCTATGAATTTTGTTATATAGTCTCACACCTCCTGCCAAAATAATCCCAGTTCATCCTTAGCCCTATCACCCACCTAAATCTCTGTCCTTACCACAGCATACCTAGCGAAAGACAGGTGTGTTGTTTCTGAGCAACATGTGCATGGACTGGTCAGTGATATTTGGGTGACAAATGGCACATGCATCAGGATTTCCACCTTTGCTTCACATTGCCAGTGGACCCACTTTGAGGACATCTCTTGTCCACACAGCTACAGACTTTCCTAAAGCACGTAGGAGCTTCATCCCTTTGAGATACCCTGCACTTCTGCCAGTTTTGATTGAACTTGTTCATTGAGTTAAAGAGGGGATGGAGACAGTATGGTCAGTATAACCCTTTTTTTCTTTGGAAACCAGTCAAAAAACATGGCACTTGTTGATGTAAGTTGGGCTCAGCTGCAGCCATGCAAGAGCATAGAGAAACACTGGAGCCAGCTCTCACCCATCAGCTGGAATATGACAGGAGATGTCAGCTAGTCCCCTTGGAAGTCCAAGAAGGTTACAGTCTTGTTTTTAAAAATTGGCAAATGTGAACACAGTGTTAATGATGGCAGAAGTTCTTTTAGCAAACTCCCTGCTGAAACAAAGTGAGTGGTAAGCCCAGATGAACTGCAGAAACATCTGCTTTTTCACTGACACAGAGTTTATTCTCTCCTGAAGGTCTCGTGCCATTTAGTCCAGCATGTGTTTCTCCTGGTCCATCCCCCCTCCCTTGTAGGGCAGTTAGTAATGTGAGCAGAAATCATAGATCAATGGATTTCACCTCATTTTTTCGCCTCTGAAAACAAATCCGAAGCAAAGCTTCATGGAGCAGTTCCCTGTCTTTATCAGTCTACAGGAGCTTCAAAATATCATAGAATCATAGAATCATAGAATCATTTAGGTTGGAAAAGACCTTTAAGATCATCCAGTCCAACCATTAACTTAACATTACCAAGTCCACCACTAAACCAATTAAGGGTAGACTAATAATTAATTCATGTTTCCTGGCTTGGAGGCTGGATTATTTTTTAATGAAAGTAAAAACTAGGAATCATTAAGGTTGGAAAGGACCTCTAACATCATCAGTCCAACCATCAACCCAACACCACCATGCCCACTAAACCATGTCCCAAAGTGCCACATCTACCTGTTTTTTGAACGATTCCAGGGATGGGGACTCCACGACCTCTCTGGGCAGCCTGTTCCAATGCTTGACTACTCTTTTCGTGAAGAATTTTTTCCTAATATCCAATCTAAACCTCCCCTGACGCAGCTTGAGCCCATTTCCTCTTGTCCTATCACTAACTACTTGGGAGAAGAGCCCAACACCCACCTCACTACAACCTCCTTTCAGGTAGTTGTAGAGAGCGATAAGGTCTCCCCTCAGCCTCCTCTTCTCCAAGCTAAACACCCCCAGTTCCCTCAGCCGCTCCTCATAAGGCCTGTGCTCCAGACCCTTCACCAGCCTTGTTGCCCTTCTCTGAACACGCTCCAGCACCTCAATGTCTTTCTTGTATTGAGGGGCCCAAAACTGGACACAGTATTCCAGGTGCGGCCTCACCAGCGCCGAGTACAGGGGCACAATCACCTCCCTGCTCCTGCTGGCCACACTATGCCTGATGCAAGCCAGGACGCTGTTGGCCTTCTTGGCCACCTGGGCACACTGCTGGCTCATGTTCATCCGGCTGTCTACCAACACCCCCAGGTCCTTTTTGGCCAGGCAGCTTTCCAGCCACTCTTCCCCAAGCCTGTAGCGTTGCATGGGGTTGTTGTGACCGAAGTGCAGGACCCGGCACTTGGCCTTGTTGAACCTCATGCAGTCGGCCTCGGCCCATCAATTCAATGGACAGTGCACACAGTCACACAAGCATCATGAGTGGAGTGCTTAAGTCTCATGTGTTCAGAAGATGGAGAACTGCAGCCTGAAAGAGGTGTGCAACTCTGAAAATGTTCTTAAAACAATAACTTCCAAGTCAGGCAGCAATAATAGGTTTTCCCACTCTGGGACCTCTGAGGAGTTATTAAATACAATTTTCCAGACTCATTCAAATGTCAATTCATTACAGCCTGTGCAAATAGGAAGGCAGACCGTGGGATCTGTGGTTTTGTTACAACTATTTTTATATTAAACTATAAAATGTATGAAGGAGAATTAAGCCCTGTTATTCTCTCTTTTTTTTTTCTTTCCCTATAGCTGCCCAACCTCTTTTTGAAAAGGATCATTCAAAAGCAGCCAAATAATAAAGGTTGGATGAGGACGTTCCAATCCCTCTTTATCCACTTAAAAATACAATATTTCAAAGGCAATTCTGGAGTGCTTCTTTTGGCAGCTACAAGTGGAGCCACAGTCAAAACCTTTCAGTGGGTCAGCCTGATGGATGGCCTCTTACATCAATGAGCCAGCTGTCCCCATTAGGAGTGGGAATCATTTGAGCAGTCTGAGGAGACTTTAAAGGAACATTTATCATACAAAGGAAAAAAGGTATCTTGCACTTGTATGGGTCTTTGCAGCAGTAGATCTCAAAAGGTCTGCAGAGAGGAGGTCAGTATTGTTATTTGGCATGGAGAAGTGGTGACCACCTGAGCCCAGAAGGGCTTGCTCAAAGTCCCCCTGTGGTCTGAGCAGCAGAGCTGGGACTAAGGCATTCAAATTCCAGGTTGATGCTAGCCCTGTTTCATCATCATCTTCCTCCTCCTTGAGCCTCCTCATCCTCCTCCTGCCCATTCCCTGTGGAATCACTGTACCTAACCTAGGACATGAACACAGTTGCATTTATTTCTCCTTCTTCCACAGCCACTTTTTTCCAAGCATTTTTGAGTGGTGATTCTGCAGACTGGCAGCAAATGTCCTTTTGATGAGTCTGTTGGACTTCCAGGGCTGTGAAAACATCTCCAGCATCCTCAGCTCTCCCTCCCTGTCCTTTCTCTTCATGCACTTGTCCCCACTGAGACATCCAAGTGTGCACCACCTCCACCACAGGAGCTACTGCAGGCTTGGCTCTCCCAGATACTCTAGGGCTACCTCCAGTTCTACATGTACCACACACCAGACCACCACAAGGGCTCATGCAGTCTCACTGCTTTTATCAAAATTGCAGGCAGCAGCAAGGCAAAACCCAACATTGTTTTGTGGACAAAAGGGTGTTTTGTTTTATTTGTAAGGTTTTGCCAGTCTTCATCTCCTTGAAAACAGATGAGCTGATCTTGTGTAGAATGGTAAAAACTGAGTTTGCTGCTGAGGCAGAGCAAGAAACCAGTCTTATTTCAGGTGAAAAGTAAACCACTGACAAAGTCCTAAGCGACCAAAAATGGCCTTGGCTGGAAACAAATGCCTAAGTTCTTGCAAGTCTAAAGGACTTGCAGGAGTCCCTGGGGCTTTGAATTCCTCAATTTCTCAGAAGTCCTGGGTTTTTAAAAGAAGTACAGTAGCAGATAAACAGGATTAGGGACTTTAAGAGCAGATTTATAAACCTTTCCAGGGCTACCCAGACTGTGCGCACTAGATGGTTCCTAGAAAATTAGTCTCCCTTAAGATTTCCTGGCTGGGGACAGACTTAAAATTTAATTTTCTTTAATAACAGTCCCACAGAGTAATTGTTTGTGCATGCATGGACATGATGAGATGGATGTGGTTATTTGGCTCATTTAATTGTCTTTGAGCCAGGGATCTGGCAAGAGGACCTGCTGTGTCAAGCGGTGTCTAATCTCCCATAAAACCTAACACTTCTGGCACAAACACTCAAGCTCACAAGTTTTAAGCACCCTTCCTTGCCAGTTATACAAGCCATGTGTGATCTTCTGCGTGCTTGCAAAAAAAGGCTACGGGTTGTCCGACCAGCTCTGTCCTACCAACACCTGCCCTGCCAACCCACATGGACCTGGAGCAATGCTGCCAAGTCAGCAATGTACGCAGGGGGCTCCTCACATCTGGTGGCTTTCTCCAAACTCCGCTTGCCTTTTTTTTTTTTTAATCTCAACTTTCACTGGTTAAAAAAAAGGGGGTTGGGAGAGAAGGACTTTTGGATGGCAGAGAAAAGCTTGAAAATACTGATGCTGTAACATCTGAAGGTAAATAACATCAATTCAGAAACATGTACTTTCAAAAGTTCATCACTTGTAAGTGACTATCATGATTCTGGGGGTCAGATTGGTGCTTAAAAGCCCTTTAAGAGTGTTGAAGATCATGTGCCCAAATAATGCATCACTTGACCATGCTGCTGTCTCTTGGGGCTGTGATTGACCACGTGGATACAGCCTAGTATCTATCTTTGTGCTATCACCTCTTCTGTTCATGGTCTTAACAAGAGCTCTGTGAAAAGGGGGAGTTTCACCATCTCTAAAACTTGCAGGGAAAAAAGCTAAAAGATGTAGTTTCAAGACCAGTTTGAGCTGATTTAAGTCTGAAATGCTGCAGAAAAATGCAGCCTTGCCTTCGGGCACCTGAGCTCATTGAAAACCAATGTTTTCTGGGGAGATGAGGACTGGTTTTCCAAAACAGGTTGCTGGACTGGTTTTCTGCCTAGGCTGGCCAAAGGCTGGGTGAGTGCTGTTGCTGGCATGAGGGAGAGGAAAGGAGCACGTGGCTGGGAAGGTGGACAGAGCTGCTCCTTTTTCCAGCAGCGGGGACCGCGATGCTGCAGGGATTGCCAACCAGCCTCAATGGCTGGTTGCAGTCATGGGCAGAGAAACTGGCTTTGGTCTCCAGACACCAAAAATAGCCTCTGAACAATAGACCATCGCTCCCCTCTCCCCAGGAGAGAAGCACAGGTCAGGGGGAAAAGCAGCCTTCATGCCTTCTCTCCTGATTTCTCCAAGTTCCCAGCTAAGTCATTAGAAATAAATAAATGAATGAATGAATGAATGAATATCTGGAGACTCTTCTGTTCCAGCTAAATAATCAACAAAATGCTATATCCTTCCCCACTGATGAGCATTTAAATGTTCTGTCCCCTAGCTGCAGCCTGCTAATAGGGATCATGAGGCCCAGCTGTGCTGCCAAGAAGAAAGCTCCAGCACTGCTTTTTCCAAATCTCCATAGGCGCCTGATCTGTGTGCAAATGCTTTCTGGATTGTTTTTTAATGCTCTGTTTTGTTAGGTTTTGCACTTCCAGATAATAATCCTATGGACCGGATGGCTGCATGTTGGCCATTAAAGGCAGGAGGGTCATCAGTGGGAGACCTGGATGCTCTTCCACTGCCCCCTACCAAATTGGGTTGGGAGGGAGCTAAACAGCCGGCATGATCTAGCTTTGTGGGTTAGTTCTTTTCTGGTTTTCATTTGTAAGCCAGAATGAATTAGCATATTTCTCCTTTTACGTGGCTGGTGCTAATTATTTTATTAGTTGCAAGAACAAACCAAATTTGTGATTATTAATGTCAGTAGAAATCTCAGTGTGCTCACAAACATACTTGGGAGGTTTTACACTATTTTTTAAGATAAGAAACAAGTGACTACAGTAGCGATTACAACTATTATTTTAATCTTTCACACAGCTGGAGAGTTCAGTGTCCACGGTTGTAGTCTCATTCTCCTCTTTCCCTGCAGAAAGTTCTTCCAGTTCAGTACATTTCAGTGGGAGTCAGGACAATGAGTTCGTGTCCCTCCAAAGGTTAAGATGTCCAGTGTTGCTTTTATGTACGCAGTATTGTTACTCTGATTTCACAATCAGTCAGACACAAAAATGTTAGGTAGCTTGCCAGGGGAAGAAAGGGGATAGAAAGGAGGACAAGAAACCCAGATAATTAAAAAGATTTAAACCAGGAAATATGGGAAACAAAGGAAAATATATCACTAAGTGTATTCAAAAGAGCAGGGAATGGCCAGTTGTTAAACACTACCTGTAGTTCTCATATATGAGTCATATCTAAGCTCTGTCCTCATCTGTAAATGGAGGCAAAAGACGACATCTTAAATTCATACAAATCCTTTTTACATAGTCAGGACCTGACTCATCCTGGTGAAGTTTAGCCAGTGGGCAGAGATGCCCACTTCACAAGTCTAAAGGGTGAAGGTTTCTGGTACAGCTGAAGCCACAGCAGTGACTCGTTGAAGCGGGAAGGGTGGGCCAGCTCCCATCTGTGTCCTGCTGTCCTCGCCCATCTCATCCCAGCTCATGCCAATGGCTTCAAATGAACACAGAGGAGGAAAGAAGACCCACTTGGTGCTGGTTTCATGAGCTGAACTGGTTCTCCAAGGGGTCAAGCCAGTGCTGGAGCTCATGCAAGAGGAGGAGTCAGGAGAGGGCAGCTGTGGGCAGGGGGTAGTGCTGGAGAGGGTGCTGCCCTTCTGCAGCTGCAGCTGCATCCAGCTGATGCATCAGCTGGGCTGCATCACCCGCCCTTGCTCTAGTGTCAGCAACGGAGGAGGGCACAGACACCCCCAGAGGGCATCTCAGCCCACCTTTGTTCCCTCCTGTGAGCACCTATTGTCTCCACCGGTGTTAGGGTAGACCAAGTCACCTCCAGCACTAGCATTTCAGTGGAGGGCTTGAAGAGAGGCTGGCTGAAGTCAGACCTCAGCCTGTTCGTAGCAAGAGTGGCCTGTTGCAGTACAACTTCAACTGATACCAGGCACGCTTCAGTAATCTTAAAATCAACCACTTCTTCCACAACGAGAGATTTGCAGTGCAATTAGGCACAAACAAACCATCGGAAGTGGACGTGGGCAATTCAGTGTGACTACCCTCGTACGCACTCTCGAATCAGTTACCTTGTGCCTGTATCAAAGACATCGATATAGTGGTTCTCAAGTGGAAAATGGTTGCAGCAACTCCACAACTTCGTGTCCTAAACTGAAATACAGCCTGTGTGCCTAGCTGAGACTGAAGAATCTTCCATGACTTATGCCTGTGCTGGGAGAGAGAAAGTGCTGCATGCAGGTTTACTTTGGCACAATGACATGTCAAACGTGGCAACATAACCACTCTGCTTAGGAGCTGGACCCTCTTAATAATAAATCTTGGTTCATGATCTCTGTGAAGTTGTTTTCGGTCCCTCTAACTGAAGCCTGATGCAGGCATTAAGTGCTTCACATATATTAGAGATGCCTGTGTGAACATGTCTGGATAACACAGAAACAACTCATGCCAAGAGCCACCCAGTTTCAGATTCTCAGACCTCCCTACTCATAACTCCAGAGAAAAACAGTGCAAGAAGGAAGAAGAAGTACAGAAAGAGAAGAAGATCTCTTCATTAGGAGCATAAAGACATACTTTCACAATGATTTTATCACAGGGCAGAAACCACAGCGTAGTTATTGGGTGGCTGTGAGTTAAGACAATACTGGGCTCAACCTTCAGCTAATTAAGTTATTTGAAAACCACAACTGCAGGAAGGCAGACACTTGTTAAATAGGCTGCATTTGTCTTCGCTCATGTATTCTGGATACCTGTCATCTCAATTTTACCAGACACACTCATACCTTTTCTTTTCCATTTCTCAGCATATCGACCGTCCAGATACACAACACAGTTCTCACCAGCAAAAAGCCCACACCAAGCAGGGTACAATGACCATTAGGCCCTTTGTAAATAATTTAAGATTTTTCTTTAGGAATGCTATCCCGTCATTTGTATGTGGAAGGCATTTTTCAAAGGCAGTGAACCTCCATTGCTGCTGACCACTCCCGCCGTGCTGAGGAAGGTACACGGCACCTCGCACACAAACACCCAGCCATCACAGAGGAAAGCTGGGCTCAGTGCAGTGCAGCCCCCAGGGACTGGCCAGCACAGGTTTTTCCTGACCAGCAGCCCGGCGTCTCTTCAGCCTCCATGTGCTGCCTCCCAGGACACCCAGGACACTTGGGTGCTTGCCGTGCGTGTGCATTGAGCCCCCCTGCTTGTGAAGTGAAGCTGCTGCAAGGTCTGTCGGTATCCAGCCAGCAAAGCTTAGCTTGGCACTAAGGTCCAAGCGGTCCCTTCCCTTTTCGGCAGAGCACGGTGAAACTCTTGGCTTGTGGTCTGAAGGCCTGGCCTGGCCCAGCTTAGGACCACAAGCTCAGAGCCTCTTCCAAGTGGCTGTGCTTTTTGTGGGGTGCCCACGCTGGGCAAATAAAAGGAAGTACAGGTGGGGACACTTCCAGCACCACCGAAACACACATTCAGCTCTGCACCACCCTGAGCAGACAGCTCCTGAAAATGGAACTAAATACAACCACCACATGAATATTTAAGTGAGCAGGCTCTTGCTACCTGAGCTGGGGGTCTGGTCTATTGCTTGGGTGGAAAGCCACGTGCATTTATTCCCGCAGCTCTTGCAGGGTGTCTTTTGAGGCCTTTGTTCATTGTGTACAATGTGAAGAGCCCTGCGTTTCAGCAGCGGCAGCAGACCAGATCTCAAGGGGCCGTTGCCTTGCAAGGTCTGTTGACATACTGCAAAACCCTTTTGCTGCAGTTGATGTGGTTGAGATGTGTCTAACATCTGATGCCAGTAGCTGTTCAGCAGGGTTTCAGAAGATGCATATTCTCTCCCTAACAGGAAAAAGAAAAGGGTTTCTGTTCGATCTGCAGAGAAAAGCTTTCCCTGGCCAGCTGCACCCTGCAGAGCTCTGTTTGGTACACATAATTATCTGCTTTTTAATGCATATTTACTGCAAATGCGATGGTGTGCTCTGTTTATAAAATACCTGCGGAAGGCCGCACCCCAGCACACCTGCGTGCAGCCGCACCGGGCGCCTACTAGGAGGTGACTGCCGTGCAGGCTGCTCTGCAGCTCCTCCGGGCCCCTGACCTATTTTGGTGGTGATAAGCTGTCCCTCCATTATCGCCGCTGTTTCACAGGCGCCAAAAGATAACAGCGGATGCTCCTGCACTGGCGAGGAGCTGCAGCAGAGCAGCTTTGCATAATGACGGCAGAAGGCACACATACGGAAATGTTAATTGGTGATGGTGAACAGAGTCAACACAACCAAAGCACACAACACCCCCAAAGCTCGCTCTGAATGCGGTAGGGACGGATGTGATGGGTATCTGGCTCCACAACATCTTAGCTTTCGCCGGGTACTGCTTACGTCCAGCACAAGATGTAACACATATTCATCTGTATGCAAAACTGAGGAGGCTGGGTTTAGGAGAAACAAAGGAGGCAGCTGTGGAGCACAGCAGGCTTTGTGGGCACCAGCAAGCGGTGCTGGCAGGGTGGGAGAGGTAGGTGGATTTTCCTGCCCCTCCAACAAGCAGTACATGCCCTACACAACATACCCCCTACACAGCACCGGGGCAGGACAGCGAGGGCACGTGTGGGTTTTTTCAGCTTCGGTTTGAACTCTTCCTGTGCAAACCGTGTTGCCATCACGGCTTCAGTAAGAGCAGCTTGCCAAGCCAAACCCTCCTCTGTAACTCAGTTCACCTGCACCCTTTTCCTGCATAGCTGGCTAACCCAAAGAACAATTAAATTATCTGGAGGCTTCTGACATGGAAACATCTATCTCTTTGCAAGTGGAGTGCGAGAGGGTTTTCCAGGGTGAGAGGATCTGTGAGGGGCCCCGAGGAGCAGGACTCTGGGTTCGGTGGGAGCTCAGAGCACAAGCCGCAGGGTGCCTGGGTCTGTCCCCGACAGATGACCCTGTTGCTCACATCCAGACCAAGTTTGGGGATGTTTAGATGTAGGATTCGGGCTCAGTCCCATCTCTGGTTCAGGCATGCGTGCCCCGTTGCACAGACATGGCAGTGAGCCGAAGATCAGGAACACGTGCTGCTCCGGGAGCACGTGGCCTTGATTTCCTGATGCAGGGGTTGCTTCCAGGGGCTTTTGTACAGGGGTCCTGCGTCTGGCACTAAGACTTGTGTGGTACTAAATGATGCTGTGTGCTTTACCAACCCCAACAGACAAAGCAGATGGATTTAAGTGTTTCCGAGGTAAAAGCTGGGTAACCATCGACCTCTAGAAAATGCCCTTTGGTACATAACTACCTCACTGCTTGGCTCTTTGCAATCTGGGTGCAGTCCTTAGGCACGCTCCGTGACTCTGGATACTCTCCAGCCTAGTAGAGCCAGCGATGGCTCAAAACGTTTGCCAAGCCTCTGCGACATACTCCGCTTTATCTGCTCTGTATGGTACTTTCTTTATGAAAAGGTACATGAGGCCAAGATGTTTTTCATGCTCCGCATGGCAGATAGAAATGATCAGGCCAGATGAGTGAAACTATTTGCATGCAGTTGAGGTAGACTAGATAAGGCTTGTGCAAATAAAGGGTCGTCAGGCTTGGCTGGATTGGGATAAAGCTGCCAGCCTCTTTGCAAGACTCTGTCAGTGTAGCCAAGTTCAAACCCGATGAGATAGACGCTGCGGACTCATGGTAAATTCACAGTGTTGTATGAGCTTGATACGTATGATTTGTATCTTTATGAGTTTGTTAGCAATTGTATTCCTGCCTAGATGGGTGAGATAAAGGAGTGCTTCATGCTGAAACTCCGTGCAGCAAAGGGTAATTAATGCACATCTTCAGTGCCAAAACACCAGCAGCAGCAGTCGTTGGGAAACTGTGGGCCCCCGTCCCAAAAAATGGGCAGAGTCCCATCTCACTCATTTAAAGTCCCTATCAGACAAGAGATCTGAAGCTGTATAGTGCTGGGGCTGAGCAAGACCTGTCATCCTGGGAGTCATGGGCACCAGGCTGCGGCTGGCAGACGGGCTCTGAGAGGGGCTGCACAAGACCCCTGGTCCCCGGGGATGTGACAGCCTGGGGATGGGCTCTGGGAGGAAGGTCATCGTTTAAGTGCAAGCAGAAGAGGTACAGCACAGTCCCTGGGAGGACTTGATGCCAGGCTCCCCAAGTGCCCAGTGCTTTTTAAGAATATAAACCCAAAGGGAGGTGGCACATGCAGAATGTTTGGAAAACATTCATACTACATTGAAGGGTAAAATATAACAAGTCATTTTTTAAATTGTCACTTAAAAATTGGATTTCATTTTAGGTCATTTAAAAATTGTATTTCTTCTACAGTGAGTAAGCAAGCATGACATACTGGGACAACTGAGTCCAAACTCCTGTCATTAATATCTTACAGAAATGGTCGAAGTTTAAAACAAATGACTGAGGTCAAATATATGCATTCATTACTAGCAACTCCCCTAAAATATCATGCATCCTTTTTCTTAAGGGAGAATCACTTGTTCAATCAACTCAACTCTATTTTTCCTTTGAATGCTTTCTCTTTCCAGCAGTAACCCATCTTGTTTGGTGGCTTATTAGCATTTTTTTTCTGAGTGAAAACAATTTCCTAGCATTTCTTTGTATTTATTACGGGGGGGTGTATGTAAGGTAGAAAAGCTCTGGTAGTGTAAAGTGGTAGAAAAGCATGCTCTTAAAAGTAGGTTCTTTACATGATTATTTTAATCAGGGGTGTTATTTTTAAAGGGTGGAAGGCTGTCCATAGGCCTTGGCTTATGCCCAACTATTTAGTCATAAATCTTAAAAAGAAAACACCAACCACTACCTTGCTTGATTTTTTTCTCACTTTTTAAAATAATCTGTTTTAAAATACTTGACAATAGCTGATTCTGGAGGAAATAATGAATGCATTTAGCATGATAAACAGTATACAGTCACAGCTATAAGCAAGAAACAGCTATTTACAGACCTTTGCACACATCTGTAATCCATTCCACTACATTTCACGCACACAAAAGCCAAGTTAAACAGCAAAAACCTCAAAAAAACCCCAAAACAAACAAACAAAAAAACCCCCAAACATTCATTCAGAGTAGGATTGCAAAGTCTTTAACTAGACCAGGAAAGGACTAATAGTCTATCCAGTTGAGCTGTTCAAGCCACAATTGCAACTGCCTTTTCCAAACTTCAGGGTTCAGAAAAGAGGTGTAGACTGAGGAGAGAAAACCAGGTTAATGCGACCAGGGTCAGATTTGACCCCTTCTCTCCAGCTTAGCTGTCCCAAGGCATGAATTACAGGTGTTAAGAGGAGCCAAGGCTGCCGGAGGGACAGGAGTGTTTGGCATCCCCCAGCCATCTGGGGGAGAGGAGCACTGACATCTCCTCCTTCCCAGCCCTGTTTCACCCCACTGGACTGTGCTGCTCCCCTAATAAGGTGGGAGCTGTAATTTTCACTTCAGCAGGACACTGAGCCCCAGAAAGGACCCGTGTGTCTGGCTATGTAGGATGCCACACTAACCTAGCTCTTGGCAGCTGATCTAGGGATGCAGAACCATCAGCCAGGACACGCCAGCACCTCTTCTGATAGACACTGCAGCGCCGGGAGTGGGAGCTGCAGGAAGAAGCGAGCCATCCTTGCCACACTAGAGGTAATGAACAAGACAAACATGGTCTTCACAGGGATCTGAAGAAGCAGGTGCTACACTCCCAGGGATGAAAAAGAAGGTACGAGGCAAGGCAGGAGCAGAAGGAGACATGGACTGCCAGCACGGGGAGGCTGGAGATGGAGACCTCCGGCAGTAGACAGTTCCTTGTTTGTGGATGCCAAAAGTGACTGTAGTGACCCAGCTGATCCCAGGAGACATGAGTGTGCAGAACTGCTAGCCAAAGCACAGCCCCACCAGCAGGTCTGAAAGCACCAGAGCGTTCTTTGCAAAACACAGCAGGCACTTCGTACATCAGGAGACGTTGTTTGGTTGCAGTCTGGGGGAACTTCACGGTGCTAAATAAGCTACATCATAACACTCCCTCTTCTCCTCATCTCTGCTCCCTCCCAAATGAAGTAAAATGCCTCAAGCAGAGAATATAAAGACACCCAGGATGCTGGACTGCTCTTTCTGCCTGTGTCAGCCCTCCCGGGCACCATTTGGTTTTCAAGCAGCTCAGATCCTGACCTGAAGTGGTAAGTTTTGAAATCTTTATCCTGCTGTTGCTTCCCTTTGGGAGGCATGCAGAGCACAACTCATTAAACTAGCACTGGTTTCCGTGGACAAGCCATCTGCTGGGGAATCATAATGCCTGTGTCCCATTCCTTCTGCTCAGGAGGAGACAGGCTTCCCTCTGCCTTCATCATTTCACTCAGCTTCAGTCAATGGGAGTGTCTGCTTTAGACTGGGGTTGATGAGAATAACCATGATGCTGGGCCATGCTGGACCAGATGGCAGACACCTCCTAACTCAGTTTCCATTTCCAAGTTACTTTTGACGGTTCTCAGAAATGCAGCAGAGAAGAACAAGACCCACTGTGGGGTTGTGTGGTGGTCTCCTTTCTGCTCTCTGTCAGTTGGGTAGAAAAGGCATTTATAGCTGGTGCTCTTTAGGTACCACCAAAAAGTTGTTCTTAGGATTGAGCAATTCATCTGAGTGTCCTTGTTTCTTCAGTTTCCTGAGAAGGACGAAGTTGTGTCTTCTTCCTGAGTCAGGTATGGTGGGGACTGGGATTTATCGCTGAGCTGTGAACACCTACAGTTCACACACCCGTGTCTATGCTAGTCATTCCTTGCAAGAAAGTGGAGTGAAATGTAAATTTTTTAAGCTACGTTCACCCAATCTACTTTGATTTTGCTTGAGGCTATGGTGAGCTGCATCAGCATTTCAGCTTGGTCCACCCATCGGCTCTCCAAATGTTCTGAATTCTTGATGCTGCCATCAGTGGTTTTACTTGAATGTCTGCTCCTCAAGAAAATATTTGACCAAGGGCTATCACCCTGACTGAGAAATGCAAAGTATGCAGGGGCATCTGAGCTGGACAAGGCTGTTCCGGATATCTTGGGAAGATATGCTCCGAGCCTGAGCAGTGCTGACCTTGGCGATGAGCAGTTGCGCATGCCTTTGCCCTGCTGGGATCCCTCAAGTGGCATGGGGAGTGATGGGGAGGCTGCAAATGCTTCTTACCAGTGGCAGAAAAATCCTACAGCAATTTTGTTTACAGAGAAATCCATGTGTCTGGTTCCTGGCAGCTGTAATGTAAATGCAGCCTCCTTCAGCAAGGCTGGGACCTGGGCAATACCTGGGGTGCGAGGGAGCCCAGGACTGAGTGTGATTGCTGTCTGCTCTGGGAAAGGCAGGGATATGCTGAAGCTGAGGAAAAATGCATCTTCCTTTCCCCTGCAGTCCTACATGTTTTCCTTGTGGCAGAGAGGGCTGGGTGAATAATCCTGATTTCCCACACTGGAGTCATTCACCTCTTGAGGAAAAGAGAGGAGAGGAGCAGGGTGCACTCTCAGTCTCTCTATTGCCATCAGGGAAGTCAATCTTTCTTCTTGTCCTTCCCCTCCCTCTCTGGCCCATGCCACCCCTTACACCACATGAGAGAAGAGCATCACTACCTACAAACCCTCCGTCAAGTAAAGCACCTGGTCCAAGGAAATCTCTTGCCATTTCCATTGGCTTAATGTAGTGAGTGACAGGGAGCTCAGAGGCAGTGCTCTGCTCCCCCAGCACGGCGCTCACTGCACTGAGCAAGGCTGCCAAAGCTCTCGCAGGATGAGGCAAGTCCAGCACCCAGTGATGACCATTTCTGATCTCTCCACCTTGTTCCAGCATTCGGGGCTATTCAAAACCCAAGCTACCAGATGCGGTTTCCACATGTTCACAGGGGAAATGTTGCTTTCAAGCCTTCCCTCCTCCAGGAACTAATGCAGCAGTTGACCTTAATCCAAAAATAAGGTGTTACAAAGGGGGCCTAAGAGGAAAGGAGGGGAGGATATGGAAGCCTGCATTGTTGAGAATTATTGTAGCTTGGATAACTTTACCATCTATTTCCAAACTTGAAAATTTAGCTGGGTTGGCTTCTCCATCTCATTTGTCTGTGGTATGTTCCCCATCATGCCTCCATAGAAAGGCTGAACTCCAGTGCCAGGTTAAACTTGCAGCAGTTCATTGCCTCCCTGTGCTTGTAGCCTGAACTTAATCGCAAACACAATCCTGGAAGGAACACACATCTTTAAACAAAACTTTTCTTTAAAAAAAAAAAAACAAACCAAACACCAAAACCAGAACTTCATTGCTCTGGATAAGGTGATGATCTTGTATTAAAGGCACAGGATTTAGGAGTTTTCATTTTGTTAGGAAAGTTCTTGTGTGACCAGGAACCAGACAGCCCCAGACACTGTGACATGGGACACAGTTTGCCATAGGACATGTAAACATGGGACAGTCCTTTCTGTCTAGCACGGGTGTTGTAGGGCAGGACACACCAATACCTCAAATAAGATCAGAGCCCTGCTGACGACGGATGCTAGGGAAGTGCAAAGTTTCTCACTCATGGCTCTCATTTTGCGTGGGCAGATCTTTGCAAAAGGGCTATGTTGAAACTGCAAAGTACAAAGTCTTTATCTTGGTGACCTATAGGAATGGAGATTCACAGAGGAGGGTACCTGCAGCCCAAATCCATCTGAAGGAGATGGCCAAGCTTACATGGCATGCGCTGAAGCTTGTGACTCCTGGCACAGTTATCTACATTAAAACCAAACAGGTGTGTCTTTAGCCTTGTGTTTTAGTGTAATGCAGACACAACCCAAAGGTCCCATACCCAGTAAGAAATCCTAGTATAGGATGTACCACATAAAACATGGGGAATTAGCTCAGTGTGAGGAGGGAGAGAAATGAATAGCAAACCCTCAACATATATGTGCGTATGTATGTGTATAATAAAGTGACAATATAACAAGAGGGGGTCACCATAGTATTCTCTCACGCTCTTTGGGAAATAAGTGACCTTTCAGCAGGCAGCTCTATATTGGCTGATTTCTTAGGTATGCAAGTTATCTAAAAACAGTTGCTCCCTAATCTGCTCTCATCAGCTCCAGGTTATGGGAGTTCATAAATCCATGTACGTTTGACGCTAATGGAAAATCTGCATCGTGACTCCCTGGGGTGACCCAAGTGTGTGACAGTAACAAGCGAGCTATGCATTGCTTGGTTTGCCCACAAAAATACAAATTAAGAAGAAGAAAAGAGAGACAAAGGAAAGAGGTCGGTAAGATGGCAGCATTTGTATTTGTTCTGCCTGAAGCAGCCTTCGCTTCCCTTTCAAAGTCCCCGCCGACACCAACCGCAGTTACTGGGGGACTCTGCTCGTTTGTCGCAATGCTCTGGCTGGGCAAGAAAGTGTGATTTCAGACAGCTGGAATTGCAAAGACCTGAGGGGATGTGAAGTATTTGTCTTAATACCTCTAATTTATCATCTTCTCCCTCCCGCTGCAGGAGAGGGAGACAGATACTGAACAGATCAGTCCAGAAGCGTAATGAAACACGGCAGATGAAGTGGGACGCAACGCAGTTCACTGTTCCCACAGACCGGCACATATGTGGAAACAAGCTGTTTCCAAGCGCTCCAGTTTGGAAACTGTCTTCAGTCTTTCCCCAAATGCTGGCTCCAAATGGTTCAAGAGAAATGGAAGGAAATGAGGGGCAGTGGGGAAAGGAGAGAGCTTTTGTCATTCTCCAAATTTGCAACATCTCTTGCAGCTTTATGTCGGGAAGCACACCAACAGGGTGTCCTTGTGACACCCAAGTTACCTGGAAACGTGATCAGTAGCAAGTTTTGTCAAGCAAGTGAGGTCTCCTGAGCAGAACCTCTGTGCTGCTTGGCTGTGCTTGTGCAGAAAGCTGTCTGTTATTTCTGGGGGGGAGGAGGAGAAGAAAACCAGTGCAAAGTCCAAAAGGTCGTTGTGCCAGGTTAGCTGGTAAATGGTGAAACAGAACAGCTGGAACAAGAAGCCAGTCAACAAGCAGGCCAAGGAAGGAGAAAAAACTGACCACAAACACAAATCCTTTTACAAAGTGTTCGTGCTTTGCACAACTATAGACCCGTTTGGAAAAGCAGCTCTATGGGCTTCGCAAACATCAATATCTTTCTGACGGGGAATGATACCTCCCAGGTTACTGGATGGAAAGCCGAGGGGAGGGAGGGAGTGATCACTGGGTACGGAGGTACCCATGTTGGCTGCAACGAGAGTAATAACGTCGTTTCTGGAAGTGAAGTAGCTGTTTTCACCCCATACAGCAGCTAAGCCACTAAGCCCCATCTTTCAGCCCGGCTCAGATGCTGCAGTGCGGAAAGGGTGGCTGAACGGTGCCAGACCCTGGGCAGGTTACTCCAGAAAGCTCCGTGTCACCCTGTCAGCCCTTCCCAGGGCAGGGTGCCATTAGGGTAGGGACCTTTGCGGCACAGCAAGCGGTAACTGTGGACCTGTCCCATCTGTAGTCGTGGCCATTCACGCCAATTGGTACAAAGTGATCCCAAATCAAACTGGTGCTGCTTTCAACAACTATTTCTTTGCCAAGGCCTTTCAGGCCCAGAAAGATGATGGTGCCTACAGTCTTGAACAAATCCCCAGCCATCCATAGTCCTGTGCAGGGGTGCTGAGGAACAATTTTTTTAATGCATAATGGGCAAAGATGTTTCCCATTTGCCAACTATGGCATAAGGAACAAGGTCCCCCAGCTGAGGCCATCTGAAACGCTTCTTGCACGCCCCAGAGCCAAGCTCAGACCGAGCAAGAGACTGTGATGGAAACCCTCAACAGGTACCAAGTCTCCCTGACTTGAGACAGCAGTCTGAGAGGAAGCGACAAAGAGGTCAGAAAAACAGAAGCGGTGATGCAGCGGTAAGAAAGCCAGCACCTGGGTCACTCAGACTTAGCAGGGTTTGGGGTTTTTTTTCCTTTTTTTTTTGCATGGGTGCAAACATTTAAAGCTAAAGTCTTGAACGAGTCAGAGCTACTTCACACGCACGCGCACACACACACATCCAGTGCAGGAATCACTCCTCTTAACACCCTAGTGTGTGTTTAGACTAGTATTTTATTAGAAAGGGGGAAATGGAGAGACAAGGAGGGAAGCTAATGGCACCCTGGATGGAAGAGATCCCATTAAGACCCCCTGCTGTATAAAGTGTTGAAACTGTGCTGGGATGAAGGCTTCCTGAGCTGCTTCTATTAATACAACTGCGCTTGAGAGAAAAATAAATGGGGTTTTGGCTGGATGGTCTCAGAGGGCTGGAAATCCTCAGAGCAGAGGATTTCAAGCCTGTGTTAACAATAAGGACAGTATGTACTATTGGGCTTATTTATTATTCAGCTATCTATGGTATAAATGGCTGCACACCCTCCTCACCCCAGTGTTGGGGTTAAGGAGAAGTTACTTCGCTTCCTACTGTGGACTGGGGTTGTTGAGTTGCACTTGCCTCTCCCACACTTCTGCTGCTGTCTTTAACATCTCTTTTAGACACCTACTTCTACCTTTTCCTCTGCTCACAACTCCCCTCCATTTTCTTTTCTCCTTTATTGCCTCCCCATGCCTCCTTCCCCTCTAGTACTTTTCACCTTAACGTTGACACTGTTGCCATTGAATAACCAAAGGAAGCTAGTATGCATCTAAATAATATAATAAAATAAATTTGGGGTAGTTTGTTGGCTCCCAGCAAAACGCTTACAGTACCAGACAGCCTCTGGGAGACAAGCAACCCGAAGAAAGATGGGGCATTTGCTTTGCAACATTTGGGATTTTGCAACAGTTCTTATGAATTGAATGCCAATTTTCTCCTACTGGTTCACGACCCAGGCATTGTAATGGAAACAATGGCTGTCACTGGTGCCAGTGTGTGTTCCTGGTCCATAACCTGAATGTCAAAGCAGCACAGCTATGGGATAAAAGGCAAAATGGCACAGCTGACTGAAATTTCCTAAAGGGCAATAGACAAAAAGTATCAGAATAAAAGGAGACTTTCCTCCCCAGCTCAGAGAAAGTCTGATCAGAACTATCATAGTTTGGAGGCTCTTATGGAGGGACAACAGTAAGTATTTTCTTTCTTTCTTTCTTTCTTCTTTCTTTCTTTCTTTCTTTCTTTCTTTCTTTCTTTCTTTCTTTCTTTCTTTCTTTCTTTCTTTCTTTCTTTCTTTCTTTCTTTCTTTCTTTCTTTCTTTCTTTCTTTCTTTCTTTCTTTCTTTCTTTCTTTCTTTCTTTCTTTCTTTCTTTCTTTCTTTCTTTCTTCCTTCCTTCCTTCCTTCCTTCCTTCCTTCCTTCCTTCCTTCCTTCCTTCCTTCCTTCCTTCCTTCCTTCCTTCCTTCCTTCCTTCCTTCCTTCCTTCCTTCCTTCCTTCCTTCCTTCCTTCCCTTCATTTCTTATCCCCTCACTTATCTTTTGTAATTAGTTTTAATTTCACAAGCTTTTCAGACAACTATCTGCTCCCTTTGTGCTTCCTTCCTCCGCTCCTCTGGGCCCTGATACATGGCAGTAGTCCTTCCCAAAGGTAAAATTTCCTTCTCAGTGACCAGGGTGCTATCAGTGCATGCAAAAGAGGAAATTGCAGATTCACAGATGATACCCCGAATTTTTTCTCTGTCCTATACCATTTCTCTAAGCACACAGTATTTGCTGACAAGAGATTAAAAGGCACCTCTGGTCTCCTCTGCCCGGTCCCTCTCCTCTTCTGAGCTGGTTCTTTCTGTTTGGGCTCTGGAAGCAGAATCTATGCCAGGAAAACCCTTCTCAGCAGTGAAACTGAGATGGGTAAAGCGTGGGGAGGAAACTGCAGGGCACAACACATTAGAAAGTGCCATTTTTTTCATTGCCAGGATATTCATCCTTATTTGACTGATAAATTCCGATGCACAACCAAAACTAGCTTCATTTCTTGACCTTGGCGCAGCCTGGCCAACTCAGCATCCCAGGAACATGAGATGAACAAGTTGAACAGACCCTGTGTTTAAAAAGGTCTCTTTTGTTCTTTAACCCCCAACCACAAAAAGCAGTGTATACAAAATTCAGAGAGATGTGAGACAAAAGGAAGACAGTCTCTTCTGAGCCTGTGGCCTGTTAGCCCACAAAACCTGGGCATGAATCTCCTCTCTGAAAGGACATCATTCCCACATGGGGTCAGGACCAATTGTTGGGTCAAGCTTAATCACACATCAACTTGCCAGCTTCTCTCTTTGCTGTTCCCTCCAACGTGACAACTGGTTTTAAGCAAGCTGCCTTTCTCCTCCTTCCCCCTCACCCTTCACAGATGCCTGTCATCTTCATAGCCCCATGCCAGAATGGAGGGAGATATTTGCTGTGTCTCTGCTGTTCAGGGAAAGCCCTTCCCACACTAAATTTTGGGCTGAGTTCCGACACCATATCACAAGCCCAGTCCGTGCTCAGCTGCATCCCAGCAGTCTTAGGGAACAAGCGATGCCAGACACCTGCCTCTCCGTGTAACGCAGAAGGGTTTGGTGGCAATGGGATGATAAGTGGTCAAAAAGAAATATCCTGTTGTGCCTTCAGCGATGCCTGGACATTAATGCAGCCATCATTTTGACTTCATCACAGCCCCAGGAGAGTGCACAAAGGAATGATCTTCAGAAGATGGACTTGGGGCAGAAGACGGGTGAGAGGGCTGGTTTGAGGGGTTAGAGAGTGGGGAGACGGTGTTTCTTGGCTAAGATTCTCCTAAAGATATTAGAGATAATACCTTATCCTGCAAAATCTTTCCATAGATGTTGTAAACCAGACCCAGCTGCTTTAGTAAGGAAGGCAAGACTGTCATGGCTGACAACTCAATTCATTGCCACAGGTATTTTGTAAATCACAGATGTTTAGTTTTTTTCTACAACCAATATTAATTGAAAGCATTTTTCCAGGTTTGTGGTGTATTCCAAGCTAATAGAAGTTGTATTATGGGTATGCTTTAGGATCTGTGGTTCATTTGAGTGCTTTCATAGATTTCTTTAATCTGTTTGAAATTGCAGGTTTCAAGTAACCTTTAGTATTTGAGCCAGACACCTCCAATTAACTCTGCTCCTTTAGCTGAATGTACCAGGGAGGCCCAAGGCATTAAAATGACTTTCATGAAGAAACCTACCCAGAATAAATATAATTACAACCTAAGCTTATTGTTTACAATGGCCTGACCTCCAGATGGTAACTCACACAATTAAAATGCTTTTATTTTTTCAAGAAAACGGACGGGGGGAGAAAAAAAGGAGAAGAAAAAGAAAAGCCACACACACAGTGACTCTCTCAGCTTTCCTCCTGGCTCCAGCAGCCCGGCACTGCTGCTTACTGCTGGGCTGCCCGTCCTCTCCTGGACTGAGCAGCTCGTGCCCCTGTGAGACATCCAGGCATTGGGGACGTGAGGTGGCATCACCCTAAATGCTGACCCAGACTGGTGGCTGTCAGCTGGGGACTGAAGCCCCTCCAGTCCCCCGGGGGATCACTCATGCTGCTCCCGTGGGACCTCGTATTTGAGATAGCAGTCTCATATTTGAGATAGCCCGGCATGCCCAGCGCCTGCCCGGGTCAAGGACACACTGTTCTTGCCTGCTGCCGCTGCCGGGGAGATAAACGCTGTGCTGGCCCACAGCTTATCGCTTTCAGCAGCCAGGCTGCTCCCTGCCCGCACGGCTGGCTGCCTTGGAAATCAGGACTCCGGAGCCTTCGCTGCCAGGTCGAGCCCAAGGGATCTGGAAAGACAAAGGGTTTCTGTGGGTGTACAGCAAGGGGTGGTATTGGAGGATGGCAGGGAGGGGAATCCCTAGAAATTGCAGAGTTTTAGCACAAATGTGTTTCAAAGCTAGGTTGGGTTCATCTGGCTGTCGTTCATGTGTGCATGCAACAGCTATGGACAGCTGGGCCGAGCCAGCCCTCCAGCTGCAAGGTAAAACTTAAAAGGGGAGAGCTGGAAAAAAAAAAAACCAAACCAACCAGGCGAGAGGAATTGCAGGAATGAAATGCTGAAGTAAAAGCTGCACATTTTGTTGCTTTGTCTCTGTGCTATTGTGTCCTTTTTTTCAGTTAAACTGGGAACTGCTTATCATAGCAATACCCAGTACTGGCATCACAACCAGTGACGCCAGCTTTTTCATTAGGTTTGTAAGTCAGCTGGTGAAAATGGCAAGAACAAAAAATTAGTATAAACGCAATTTCCCTTTTCTTCTTTCTTTCAGGTTTTGGACACTTTGGGTCAGTTGGATTACATTTACAGAATGAGCTCCTTTTCCTTCACAGTCTATAGGGAAAAAAATTCCCATAGATGCATGCCTCAGTCTCTTGCCACTACCTGAATTAACAGCAGTGTCTCATTTTTCTAACTTTAAGCAGAAACGTAACTCCTTATGAAAGATGCTGAAATTACAGTCCTGCAGATGAAGGTCTTTGTATACCCACAGAACAGTTATGTCACGAGGAAAGCTGCACCCACCAAAGAAGTATTTGCTCTTGCTCTAGACTGACCTGATTTGCAGGCTCTGCCCCCAGCAATGAGGGCCATTTCTCTGTGCTCATTTATTTGCTGTGACAACCTTCAAGGGTACCACATGCATAATAATAGTTACTTCCTCCCTTTCACTGCAGGCAGATGTCCCATGAGATTCTTGCCAGCAATACAGACCCAGCAGAAGGAGGAGAAGCCTGGATAAGACACCTTTTTGGCTGTACATGAATCATACCTATCCTTTACCCCGTGGAAGGGGAAATGCATGCTTGGTAGTGCCTTCGCTGATCAAAGCCCTGAGGTCACCGCTGTGTGCATGCGAATCCAGACTGGAACAGGCCCAGGGAGGAGAAATACCTCAAATTCTGTACTCTGCAAGCCCCACATAATTAACTATAGCTATGTGCCACCCAGGTTTACTAGCAGAAGGACCCACATCCCAACCTCCCATCATGTCTGGGGGTGGCCCCACCACACACAGCTGCTAAGGCGGGAGGGAACAGGCCATAATCCTGGCTGTTGGACCGCTCAGCAGCTTCTCTCCTGCCCCAGCCCTGTGCAGCGCTGGTGCCTTTTCCACCAGGGCTGTGGCAGGGAAATGTCTGCTCAGGGGATGTGGGCTGTGGCTGAAGCTTCTCTACCTTCTCCTGCACCACCTCTCTCCACTTTTCCACACTCATGGAAGGAACTGAAGCATGATGCACAGTCAAGACTGTAGCACCTACACCCGATTCCCTGCTTCTTGCAACCCTCTCTCCCTTCATGCCCAACCTCCTCCTCCAGTCCCTCAGTTTCTCAGCCTTTGCCTTCCCAGTGTGGCTGCTTGTTTCCAGTGGAAACACTGGAAATATTTTGACTGAAGCCCTGAAGTGTTATCTAGTGTGGGCAATTTCAGTTCAAACTGTTCACTTCTGCTGAAGTTGAAAGGTAGCTGAAACGAGGTGTGCGATGGAAAGAGAAAAGGAAGCAGCCAGAGGCCAAACTCTGCCTGTTATGGGGAGGAGAGGTGAACTCTGCTGGCTGGGACAGACAGACATGCACCAGCTCCAGCACGGCAGACCAGGCTACAAACACCAAGTGCCAGAGTGGGACAGAGGGGAGGGAAGGTATTTCACCTGCTGAGATGCTCTCAGAGCTACTCATGGACCTTACAAACGGACAGGTGTTGAGCCACTAACTTTCTGAGAGCAAAGGAGAGATCCCAGTGCTTGCGGCCATTCTTCCAGGAAAGGAGAAATAGATTCAGGGTGTGTGGTGGGGTTGTCTCCCTCCCTCGGTCTTTCTTCTTCCCTGCTGCCCTTTACCTTCCAAGATTAGACAGCTGCAGCTGCCAGTTCAGGTTGTGCAGGGAACAGTTTTGCTGCCTGTGACTGGAGATGGCAATCCTGATTGCCTGGTACTCCTCAGCCCGGGGGAGAGGGGAATAAAAGGACAACCCAGCAGAAAGCAGGGCACACGCTGCCCAGCTCAGAAGATTGCTCTGGCAGGGGAATTTCTGTACAGCCTTGTTAGCAGAAACATCTCCCATGGAGGTGCTTGCGGAGGAGACGGGCAAGCTCACATCTACAGCGATGCGGATGAGGGTAGTGCTGTGATGCCTCCTGGGGAGATACTCTGCTCCCCAGCTTCCCAGTGTAGCCACCTGGAGAGTTTCGTGAGAGCCACTGTGAGAGTTTCGTGCACAGACTTGGACCTAAGCTGCAGCAACAATGGACTCATAAGCTCCTTATTAAATAACGCAAGGCCTGCTTCTGCTGATGTCAATAGATGGACTTCTCCTCTGACACAGAGGCTCAAGGCTCAAGCTCTTGTACTTACCATCTTACCAGTGCTAAGCAGTGTCATTCACACTAGAAGACAAAAGATACCAATAGCCCAGTAACTGCCCTTTTGTGCATGAAACAACCCAAAATTGCATTTAAAAGAAAAGCACATGCTTGCATGCAACAGAATTAAGAAAGTACTTATTTTTGGTCATCTTGTGTCCTTAAGAGATAAATCAGGATCATGGAAACAACTGTTTCAAAACTGCAGCACAAATTTTCGCCAGTCTGAACATTTTCGAAATGTCAGAGGGAAAAAGGAGACAGACGAAATCCAAAGCCACTTAGGGAAAGTTAAAATGCTTGGTAGGAAGCTGCGGTTGTTGGCTCAGCAGTCCTGTAATGCCACATTGTCTTCCCCGAGCCCACTCCTGTTTCAGGCGAGGAGCCTCGCACAGGAGCCTGTGTGCAGGCGCTGACTCCGGGAGCAGTGGTTTGCTACCAAGCAGCAACTTTCTCCTTTCCAAGCCCAAAGCTGTCAGCTTGCTTATGGCAAAATAATACCCCAGCTCACCAAGGAGCCTGACCATCCGCAGGAGGTGAGAACAGCTGAGCTTTGGGCTTCATCTTGCACCAGGAGAAGCAGCAACTTTGGCCTTGCAAGTGTCTGTCGCTGCATGGACTTGGGTGAAAAGTCAGCAGAAGCGACAAAAAGGGAGAGCTAGCTGAGGGAATTAGCTCAGAAAAAACTGACTAAACTCACGCAGCCGGGGCTCACTGTTCACTGGAGTGAATTTGGCAGGCCTGCCTTTGTTTTTTAACATTTTCTAGCGATCATAAAAATAATCCTGTCATGCTCTGCAAAGGCGAGCTCTGGAAGACTAGCAGATGAAGAGCTTATTTCTTGACTCAAAATTTGAGGAGGAGATGTGCTGAGCCATACTTTTTGGCTGAGGAAGCACTGATTCATAAAGTTGGGAAAAGAAAAAGAAAGGGATGGCTCTGTAGCTAAAGCAATGGGTGCTGAGATGGGGCTGGTGTGGCAGACTGACCCGTGTGACTGTGGACAGGGAAGCTCCTCTCGAGGGGCCCCGGGGGGCAGCCGCAGCATGCACAGAGCAGTACCGTCCTCCCACCTCAGCGCAGACTGAAATCTGGGCCTGTTTCTCTCACTGGCTGTGCACAAGGCCTGGTATGACAAAGCCCTTCATCTGGCTTGGAGCCTGCGGGCGTTACCATATCGCAAGTGCACCGCTTCCCTTGACCTTCTGAAATGCTGAGCATCCTCTGCCCTCCCTGGCCCTTCAGGACCTGGTGTTCTGACAATGGCTGGTACATTTGCACCTGTGAGATATATATACACACACCTAGTAGGTAGGTATATGCATAGATATATGCATATGTATGTGGATGAAGTAATTTTATTCAAAATCCTCAAAATGCATGCCCAGACTTAGCGTGGCTTTCCCCGGGCATGACAGCAGCAACCAGCTCCCTGCAGGGTCCTGATGAGGGGGGGCAGCCCTGGCCCAACACCCTGCTCCCCCAGAGATGCGCCAGGTTATTTACGAGGGGCTTTTCGGTGGAAAACCATGGTGGAGTGCCATCTGCTGGGCATGTGCAGGGCTCTTCTGGCACAGGAGAGGAAGAAAGCGAAGAGAAACCCCAGAGAAATAGGCTGTGTCCTATGCTAGGATATTAAACTTCCCTGAGCCCCCTCCCCAGCCAGCTGGCAGGGAGCAGCCCACAGCCAGGCTGGTTCAGCCTGCAGCTCAGCGTGGTCCTTGCAAAGTGCCCAATAGAAACAGCCACTGGCTCCCACCAACTCCCAAACTGCCCCGGAGAATTTCTGGGGAGAAGCCCAGTGGATCCAGGCCAAAAGCATGCCAGGGACCATCCTGATGGTGTGGATGTACCAGGAGAAGGGATGTACCAGCAGCAGCCAGTGCCTAGGGATATGACCTGGTACTGATCAATTTGTTAGCATAAACGTCTCTGTGTGATGTGCATGTGATGGACCAGGCTGGTGCCAGGGAGGAGGAGGATGAGCAGATTTCACATCTGGCAACCTTAACTGTCTTGCACAGCAGCTTTGAATCACGTCTGGAGGTACCTGCTTTTGTCCATCAGCTATGCAGGGAGCTTGCCCCCCTAAATGTACGGGCACCCCAGCTGACTGCCTGAAGTAGACTGTGTGAATCCCTCATGCTTAAAATTTCTAAAGGGAAAATCACCTCCTTTTGAGCCATTTCTCTCTGCTGCATCTTCTCTGATTCATCACAGATGGTGGCAGTTATTGAAACCTGAATCACAGTTGCATTATGTTCACCCACCTCTGATTACAGTGTGAATGAGGAATACAAAAGGAGGAGGGAAAGAAGAAGGGGAGAGCAGGAGGCAAACTGCAAATTAAAGGCAAATCAGAAGGTTGGTTTAGGCTATTGTGTAAATGGGGGTGGCTCAATTTTCTGCCATGCCAGGAAACTGCGAGACTTACCATAGTGCCAAAGACCAAGGATCTTCAGAATAACAACTATTAAGATCCCTGCTTTTTGTCCTATTAGAGAAACAACAGCCTTGCGCATTTCTGTACAGCTGCAGCATGTTTCCTTCCTACCACTAAGGATCCTGGGAAGCAATGGAAAAATATACAGGGACAAACTTTGTCAAGGGCTCTCAGAAAATAGTTATAAAAGGACTGAATCTAAATCCATAAATGCTTTGCCAGCATGCAGTAACCACTAATTCTAGTTTCCTCCATGAAATACGTCAAAAGTAAGCTTCCTCTCCATCAATCAATCGCCTCCCAAAAGTAGGAAAGAGACCTTGACGGGAAGGAATAGTTAAACTGAACAAGCAAAAAGTAACACGTCCTTCAAAGCAAGCACATACTTTCCTGACGGTAGGGTTTTATTCATGTTCCTCCAGCCCACTCCAAACACAAACTTATCACCCTCGGTTTTTTGTGCCAAATCAATAACAGCTTGCGTGGGGATTGTGGAATGCTACATCTGAAAGCCTCTCACACTTTGCTGAAGTAAAGGACTGATAATAATTAATAGCTGCCAAGGACATTCAGCCTTGTTGAGTGGTTGTTAGCATGGTTTTCCCCTGGACACAGTTTAGACTGAGCCTTTCCAATTTTCCTGGACAGTATCTGGAGTCCAGGAGATTTCTCTGCATTTTTGTGCACGATCCCCAGCAGAAGGTGAAGAGAACATTCCATGAATCCCTTGGACTGAAAACCTTGTTGATAGACTGGGTCTGCACCTCTTCTAAAATCAATTCCCGTGCAGCAGGGCTGTTCGGTTGCACTAGAAAGGCACAGCTTTCCCACCCATAAGGACATCCGGGCTTTGGGTAGGTGAAGTAGCTCTGGACAGGCTTTCGGGTCACAGGGGAGTAACAAAACACTGCGTGCCAAAGGCTGAAGGATTTGTTCCAGATGGTTTCTGCCTCTAGCACTCATTATTCAACTGTTCTGATAGGGTTAGAAACCTTAGGAATTGTGCCTGGATCGTAAGCTGCCTTTATTTCGCAGTCATTCTGGAGTTGGTCCTAAAAGTGATGCTTTTGGGAGCAACAAGTTTAATAACATCACTCAACACAGTAGCTAAAGGAAGCAAGAGAGCTGAAGGGAAACGTTCTGCTCCTGGCTCTGCAGCTGACTTTCGTCAGCTCCTCTCAGTCCAGGGGAGTCAAGTTTCTGAAATCTCCCCATATCTTTCTTTTTTCCTTGGGCCAGCTGGAGCCAGGAGAGCTGCAGAGCCGGCAGGCACCAAGCACCTCAAAGGCAGCGGTCTTGCAGAAGAAGGACAACCTGGCGGGCAGCCAGGAAAGTAAACGACCCCGTCTCCAAATGCCTTGCAGGTAAAGCTCCATGCTTTAACATTTCTCGGCAGGCAGGTGTTTTCACTTCATCACTTCAGCTTCAGTTGCTGCTTCAATTTTTCATCAGAAATGCTTGTGACAGCATGGGACACACCTCAGCAGGGTATGGTACAGAGCAACGCCCCAGCATCTGCCATTTTCTTTGTGGTTTTCTCTCTTTAATAGGACACAAGTGCTCTTTTGAAGGTGCCAGTGCTTATGCTTGGGCAGCTGGAGCAAAGGTCTTCAAACAGACTGCACAACTTGATTTTCCCAGAGTTGTATGGTCATCCCCAGGCTGTGAGACCAAGACATGGTATCAGACCTAGTTCTGGCTAAGTGTGATCAACGAGGAAACTGTAGTGGGAAATACATGCCCAGCAGCAGGCTGCAACAACTCTAGTCCCTGAATGAGTTACTGGGAGAGATAGCTGCTTATGGGAGGGCCCAATCTGGTTCTTATTCCCAGCAGTCAGGGAGGCCAAAAATCCAGTCTAAACAAATGTAATTTAGTCCATTAGCAGACATCAGAGAAGATACCTGCCTTGACAAAACCCAACTATGTTTCTAATTAAGCAAGGATAGCTCAGAGTCTCTGTTCTAGCCATTGTGGCTACAATCCCAAATTCCCACAACAATTACCTACACTTCTCACTGTTAACAGAATTACCTATTTATCTAACATTGTTGGCCACATGCTGGAGTGCATCCTCACACAGAAGCGTTATTGTAGCTGTCAACTGAGATTTGTTTGAGCAGGGCTTGTGGGCTTTGGTCCTTCGACATACACTTACAGCCTGAAGGGCGGGATTTTCTTTTTAAGGGTAAACAGAGGCCGTTGGGGGCTTAGTCTTCCTTAGCTTTGTATCTTTTTGCTGTTCATGGTACCAGCACCTAAAGAGACTTTTTTTTCCTTCTGGGTGACCAGCAGAAGTGAAGGAAAACCATGCCCTGTCATGCAGGCCCTCTTGCAAATTGGCTAAGGCAGGTATTTTACCCAGGGCTGCAAATGAAAGTTGCTTTATCTTAGGTGGATCGGCCTGATTGTTTGTGCTATAACACAAGTGCTAATACATAATACCCAGGCTGGCATTAAACCAGCTAGCGTGGGTACGAGCCGCAGCAGAGCCATGGCAATAGAGAGCTCATTGCCAAGCCTGATGGAGAGCCAGGTAGTGCTCAGGTGGTCGCTCCCGTTGGGCTTCCTGCTGCCCAGGTCCCACTGCACCATGGTGTGGATCTGCCCTTGGTTTTCCTCACAAGCGATGAGGATGGAAAGAACAGCCCATTTCTTTGCTGGCTGCTTTTCGAAACCCCTCCCCTGGTTCCCATCCAGCCACCACAGTCATGGGTGATGGGTCCGGGAAAGAGGCACCCGGCCAGTCTGACCTTCCCTCTCCCACAGGCAGTGGTGGAGGGCAATCACTCTGTGAGGGAGAGTGGAGGAGGAGTAAAAGGAGAGTAAATCCTGATCTGTTCAGTCTCAGGTGGATAAGACAGCAAAACAGTAAACTGACATTCCCAAGGGTCCCAAAACACAGCTCGGACATGGGCAACACCTCATCTGCAAGAGACACGGGGGCGATACTTTTCTGCTTAGTTTTAAAAGTAAACACGCTTGTCCACTGCAGCAGTGGCCGCCAGTCAGGGTTTGCCGGCTTCCCGCTGTCCGGTTTCACCCTTGCTGGCAGGCAGAAGGATAATCCCGCTGTCATCTGTGCCACTGGCACCTCACCCCCTGCCGTCACGGAGCTCCCTGCCTGTCCCGGCGTGCCCTGTGCTGCTGCACCATGGGGAGGAGGGTCCCCGGGGCAGCTGTGCCCCTTCCACCAGCGCCCAGAGTGAAGAGGGGTCAAGCGCTTTGCCAGGACCCCTGCCTGCTGCAGGGTCCCTGGGGTCCATGCAAAAAGTGGCCTGTGAATTGAATTGGGAGGCAGCTATCTCTGCCTTTGGCTGCAGGGATGGCTGGATTGGAGCTGCCTCCATGCAGGGCTGAGCCCTGCACCCCTGCTCCATGCCTTTTTGCAGGGGCCAAGCGGGGAATGACCGGCTGCTGGCCACTGAACCAAAGACAGACACACAGTCAGCATGTGCTCACGGTTCAGGAAGAGACTTAGCATGGGTTTGAGCTTGGCTGACGTTTGGCATGGGTGCCTCCAAGGGAAAGCCACATGCTGCTACAGCAGGTAGTGCAACTGGCAACGCAGATGACGGCCATCTTCCTCCAAGTCAGTCATACTGGCAGGTGTCAATCACTGCAGTGACAGGTACAACCAAGGGAATAAGGGTGCTGAACTCCTGGCTAGAGCACCACATGCCAGCAGACCTGGGTTTCTGCAACTCTGTGCAACAGGGAAAACATCCCCCATATTCACAGCAACCTCCAGTTGGAAACGCAGAGGCAGAAAGTATTGGGAGGCTCTGCAGGAGCCAGAGGGGGATGAGGAGGAAAGGACAGAGCAGCAGGGACATGGACCGGCTCTTGGGAAGCAAGGCAGAGCAGGCAGGGGTAGCTCCTGCCAGGGGCATGGCCTGGGGCAGGTGGAGGTGCTGGGCTGGAGGAGGCTTGGGAACACAGGAAGGAAGGATGGACAAGGACAAAGGGGACGCTGGATGAGGAGACAGCGTGGAAATGGTAAGCAGGGCACAGTGAGGGGCTTCAGGCAAGGGCTGGGCCTGGAGAGGGTGAGAGCTGGGTGCAGGGAAGAACAAAGCCTGGGCAGAACGTGAAAGAAGATGTGCAATGGGGACAAGGGAAAGCACTGGGGAAAATAAGCCTTACCCGTATGAAGAATGTAACCTTTTTCTTCTGTTAAAGCTTTTTTATTTTAATTGCAGCTATTCTCTTTTCCTCCTAGCTTGCTTTGCCCATTCTTTCCCTCCTGGTATTTGACCCACTATTGGAAATTCCCCTTCAGCGCTTGCTAATTTTCTGTCTCTTGCTCTGCCAGTACGACTGTCGTTGCATGCATTGTGCTATGTCCTCTATGAAAGGATGTACAGATAGCAAACAGTCTGTACATACAACACAAAGACTGCTCTTACCTCTGCTCTAGCAAACAGCTTAGTCTCCCTGCCTGCAATTATCCTTTTGGTTCTTCTCTTTGTCCTCTTCTGTTCCTTGGATCTTGGTTTTCCCTTGTGTTTCCTGCAGTCTGGTCCCTTGCCAGCTTTGCTTCCCCACCTCAGGCTGAGTCTATCCCTATTCCTGCCATTGGTATCACTTGCAGCGCTTCCTTCCCTTGCCCAGACCAGCCTTACTGAGGCAGCTGAGCTGGAAGGGAACGGTGTAACAGAGGATGTGAAGAGAGAGAGAAAGGTAGGCAAGTCCCTGTCACTTTTGGATCTTATCATCTCCATCCCAATTTTGCCGCTCCACTGGAGTCGCAAGATGACAATAATCTAGAAACCAGAAGCTTTTGAGCCTACTTATTCTCCTCTGGTCAGCTACGTGGTTAGCGTATAGAGTTATTTCCTTGGGCACTCAGGGGTCTTGCTGGCTGCAGTGGGGTTTGTGACACTGGAGAAAGAGGGTCTGCAAACTCTGATGCTTTGGGATTGCATGCACTGAGGGAGGCCATTGCACAGGGTATTTTTTTTCTTCATTTCACCTGCTGTTTCCCACACTGAAAAAATGCAGCTCTTTACCTGAGGATACAAGCTAGCACAGGCTTCCCTTGTGAGTAAGCAGCACCCTGGTTTAAAATACAATGCTTTCTGTGTGCTGCAAGGGCACAAGAACATGGAGGAGCTGGCAGGGTAACCTAGTCCTGGCCTGTTCTTTCAGCGTGTCCCACTGCTATGACAGAAGAGAAAACGTCAGCATGGTGTTGCCTTGCTCACGGCCTCGGAGGAGCAGGAGGGTGGATGGGAAAGGTTATCACAGCAAAGAGAAAGGGATTGCAAAGACAGGCAGCAAAAGCTAGCTGGTAAAGTAAAGAAGCACCACCTCGGCAGTTGGTACCACTTGGGGAAGAGTGGTCCTGTGGCCTCAAGGTGAAAGAAAGGCGATCTAAGCTGTGTGGGTCTTGAGGGGGGGAATGCGTAAAAAGGGAGGCTTTCTTTGCAACATGTAGGAGAAGGGAGGGTATTTTCTCCCTAGCTCAGTGCTCACCCTGAGCGTGAGAGGGAGGTTGCTGCATGCAATGCATGTGATCTTGCAGAGTAAGAAGGATCACTGAACGGGTGACGCAGGAAAAGGAGGATTACTCTGCATGTGATGGCAGAAGGAGGATGGAGGAGCATTCTTGCAAGGGTGTAAGGATGGGGATTACTAAGGGATTTTCTTGGGGATCTAGGTATAATGAAGACACTCCACCCTCTACCTTACACTTGGGGCCTCTGAAAGGGGAAGTGAGGGGTCACCAGAAGCCATCTCATATTTATTAAAGTCCTGATGGCTTTCTGTTGCCCTTTGAAGTACTTGCTGCTTACCCAGCTGACCTAACTATTGCCAGGTTTCACTGACTTTTGGGGAGCCAATGCCATGTCCACTTTTCTAGTCAAAAAGAAGAAAATGAGGCCATCTTTGTGTAAGCTAAGTGTCTGTCTCTGCTGGAACAACTTAAACTGTTTGGCCACTTCCTCCTTTATAGTCAGAATGCAACTTCCCATCCACACAGGATGTCATAAACAAAAGTGTGGGCAGTGCATAGAGGCTGACACACACCTCAGTGCAAGAGGCCCTAAAACCTGCTGGGTTAATGGGAAGATGCTTCCATTCATTTCAGTGGCAGTCCTTCAAATGCACTGAACAGACCAGAAGCGATGCCCTTTTGGGCTCACACACTTTCAGGCCACTCACTGTTGCCACTTTGTAACAAGCTGAAAAATTCACAAATTCACATATTCACAAAAATAAGTCAATTTGATTTTTGGGGCCATACCCAGCAGGATCACATCTCTCATGGCAGGAGAGGGTGAGGTGGGAAGCTCACTATAACTGTGACAGTGACTTCTTTAATAGTAATAACGAAGTTCTATAGCTGGGAGAGGAAGGCTAAAGTCTGGCTGCAAGTGAGTCTTTAGAAGGAGCAGCCTCTGTGAACAGTCCAGCAAAAATTGTTGAGTTTTGGCTGAGTTATGAAGTTTTGACAATGAATAATTGCTGTTGTTTACATAACACCCACGCACAAGCCATAAACGTTTGGCTTTTTGACCTTAGCCACGACCACAGAGATCTGCAATAGATGCAATAACTCCATACACTAACCATGTAGCTGACCAGAGGAGAATAAGTGGCTCAAAAGCTGCTGGTTTCTAGATTATTGTCCTCTTGCGACTCCAGTGGAGTGGCAAAATTGGGATGGAGATGATAAGATCCAAAAGTAACAGTGACTTGCCTACCTTTCCCTTGCTCTCCCTGACACCTGTACAAGAGCTTGGCTGTGCCTCTTGCAAGACAGCCTCTCTCTCATTCTGTGAAGATGACTTAATCCAGAAAGGGTGATGAGAAGGAGGAAGATTTAAATCAAACATGATTACTGGGGCTTGATAAGCTTCCCTGGCAAGCTGTTCTGGGACTGACCCAAAAGTTGTCATCTCACTGCCTGCTCCCTTGACAACGCTGTTTGGAGGGCTTGGGAGCCTTATGAAATGCAGCCGTCCTCTCAAAGCTCTTCTCAGTTCCAAAAATCAGCCTCTTCTTCACCCTGGCAAAGGGCAGGCATGTACTTTGAGGGTCATCAAGGAGGCTGAGCAGCGCGTGGCTTTTAACTAGCCCTTCAGCTATTGGTGGGCAAACAGATGGAGAAACAGCCCCGTGAGTGCTTTGTCCAAGACTCTTGAAATGGCACGCTCTCGCTATGGCTTTGGGAGTAATCCACCTAAGAGATTACTCCGGCGTGGCTGTGAGATAATCCTGCCAAGCCATTGCATGTGCTCAGCCACCGTCCCCCAGATGCCAGGGCTCTGCCCTGGCCTCTCCCAGGCCACGTGAATGGCTCATGATGGCCACGGGGACCTCAGGATGGGCACAGGGCAGGACCCAACCTGCAGCCACTCCTCATCCCGGAGAGTGGAGAGGTGCATGCTGGCCTGAGGCTGGGAACAGGGAGAAGTTGCCATCACATCAGTGGCAGTGGCCATCGCAGGCACCAGCCTCCAAGGCAGGCAGGTGCCTCCTGGCAGGGGTGGGAAGCAAATCCCTAACTTTGGAGCTGAGCGAGTTTATGGAAAGGGTGGTAGGAGATGGTTGTGACTGTAGCAGAGACCTGAGCTCAGTGGCCGTGGAGATCCCATCCAGTCTCATGCGGGGAAGGAGGGGAACGGATGACTACAGGCACGATACGAGTCGCAGAGTGACAAGCGCAGGGGAGTTGCAGTGTGCTGCGGCAGGAAAGCTTGCTGTCCCAGACCAAGCTACAGCAAGGTCAGCTAACGCTGGCCAACACCTGAACCCCACAGAGGGATGCAGGCCATTAAAAGCGATGAAGAAACATTTCAGAAACGATTCTGAAATGAGTCAAATACAGCCATTTTTTTCCTCAGTTCAGTCGTAAATGCAGCTATTAAAACAGATTGGGTTATAAATAAAAAAAAATAAAACTGGGCCAAAGCAGCATGAGTGTTTTATTTTTATTAAAAAATGGAGAGTAATAAAGTAAAGCTGTAATAATAATATGAAAACGTTGACTAATATCTGTGAAAAACTTGGAGAGCCATAGAGGGAATGAGCTATTGTGTTTTGTGGCGGGTGGGGTGCTGGTGAAGTGTTTGTGGTTAGGACAAAGACACTGAACTTTGCAAGCAGAGCCGATGAGTTTTAGGGTTTGCTTTCTGGAGACTCCCTGCACCAGTGAGGAAATTGCTCATGCTCAAGGAAGGCAGAATAGCCAGGCCTTTATTGAACTAACCAGAGTCTCTTTTGAGGGTCTGTTTTTCTTCTCTTTCTTTCTCCCCCTTCCACTACCCAGTGCCATTGATAAAATACATTTCAATATTGCAGAAATAAAAGAAGTGACAGACAAAGAGCTCTCTGTTTTCGAGCCGTATCAAACCTATTACTGCGAACCCAACAATACCTGCCATTTTACTTTGCTGAGCTGGCTTTGTGGATGGGAACTGGTGGGACCTGGCTGAGGAGAGGCTGCGTATGTGAAAATTTCAGTGAAGTAAAAGTTCAAAGGAGGGGAAGGGAATGGGAGATAAGAGAGCTTTGAATCTTCATTTAAAAAGGAAAGACAATCTGATTAAGATGTGCTGGCTAACTCAAAACATATGAGCCTGAACATCAAAAGGTTCGTAATTTGTACACGTGCTGTAGATAATTATCAGTTTAACTTGATACTTCCTACAGCGACAGAGCTGACGTCAGACCGCATCAGCGACTGACTTTCAAACCAGCCTCTGACATTCAGTGAGGGCCCCACTGCTGATGTGCCATTCCTTCCCCTGTCCCTTACACCCCTGCGTACACGTGCATACCAAAAACTCTGCTCGGACCCCCTCTCGGCTGCGCAAAGCCTGAGACCCAGGTGAGACTGAGAGAGGAGGTGAGTGGCTCCCAGGCGGCTCTGGACATCTGCTGCCGAGTACCTCTTGTAGATCCCCTGTCCTGCAGCATGCACTGCAAAGGACAATGACAGAAAACCTAATTTAAACGGGGCTCCTGAGACTCCATCAAAACATGGCCTAGAAAATAAATGTCAGACTTTGCTTCCTCCAGTCCACTGCAATCTGGGGATGGCTGCGAGCTGGCTCCTCCAGTGCTGCAAAGATTGCTCCTGTGCTGCAAACCAGTGAGGTATGCAAGGCAGCTGGTGGCCCATTCGTGACCCAGCTCTCCTCGCCCTGCTTGGCCAAGGGCTGCTGGCACTGGGGCAGAGCTGCTGGGGCGCTGCAGGCGGGGACAGGGTTGGGGGCACCGGGAGCCGTGCACACAACCTTTCTGCCTCTCGGCCAACTGCGGTTTCATGTCACAGTTTGGCCGGGGGAGCTAATCTGGAACGACTCTGCATATTTCCAAAGCCAGAAGGTTAGGGCAGAAGGCAGGTAATGAATCCCAGACCTTCCAAGAGAGCTGTGTGTAGCAAGAACATAAGAATAATGTGACTTCAGGGAATGGCAAAGCAAAGCATTTTCCTTCTCTGTCCAAGAGACTTCTGTTCAGTACCAAGCTCTCCCTGAGAGCTGAAATGACCTTCTGTCTGCCTGTCCACAGGAGAGAGAGACAGAGAAGAGACAGGACGTAGGCAGAGGAGAGGTCATGTTTTTGTTAGAGGGGAAAAAAATAATCGAAAGCCTGCTGGAAATACTCCTAATCCTTATGACTCTTTGTACGATGGAGCTGGGAATTTTTTCTCTCTCTCTCCCCATGCACAGCCCCATGACAGTTTTCTTTCATGAAGAGCTCCTTGCACTTTATCCACAACCCCAAGATCACCTTCTCTACATTCTTTTTTAATTTAAGGATTTTATTGCTTTGGAGGGGAGGCGGGGGGAAGAACACTAACAATTACAACTAAGTCCCCTGCTAAGTACTCTGTCATTACCCCATCTTTGTGGAATACGCTTTCTTTTTCATGTACTTAATCATTCATTTAATGGATAGCCAACTGAACATGAAGCTTCAAGGTCTATAAAGAATGAAGCCTAACCTGCAAGACGCTCTGGTAAGTCGAATGTTTACAGTAAGCACAGCAATCCATCAAACGTCCTTCTGAAGGCTCCTGAAGAACAGCTTGAGGCCAATAAAATAGTCCAGATTTTTTTTGGGGGGTGGAGCAATACACCTATAATAATCCTTCCTGTCTGTGTCAAATCTGAAATGCAGGCATCTAACTCCATGGAGAGCAAGCCAGCTTACTTCATAGCAAAGTGGATTCACACTCTGTTGAATATTAGACACACACCAACCAAATGACCTCCCCTGGAAGTTGAGTTCTGTCCCACTCGGCAACCAATTACACCACTTCAGACTGCATAAAGCGTGGTGTGATTATTTTAGCAAAAGGAACTCCAGGTACAGAACTTGAACCTATTCCTACAATGGTGCTTTAATTACCCAAAAAGGTTGACAATAAATTTACATTTTAATTAAGAATAATGAATTATGCATGATTGTGTAGCACTTTCTGTGTAGCTAGCAGATGAGCATAGAGAAAGGTATGGTATGGGTTGCAGGAATTTATCCTGACAGTACAGGGAAAAGGCCATTTTGTTTGCAATTGCAGGCCATTTAGGAAAAAGGTTACTCCAGCTAGGTAGCAATGTGTGAAAATGGTCCTGCTGCACTACTGCAGTTCTGCTACAGGCTCCATGTTGTATTACGATGTATGAGAACTGAGTCCAATTTCTCCCTGTCATGACAACACAACACTTGAAAATCACATCACTAGAAGTTTACCCCTTCTGAATGCATTAGGACTGTATACGTAGGAAGAGTGATGGCAAAATGTCTCCCATCCTCAGCAGGGACATGGAAACACCAGCGTGACTGTTGGTGTTGCAGACTCCCATGATTTTGCCATGTTTTGTCAGCTCATCTGTCACAAGTGTCATTCATCCCCACATAAAACCATAGCGCTCATCCGGGGAGGAAGAAAAGGGAGGAAGTTAGCTCTTCTGCATGCATAAACCACTATGCAACTGTGAGTACATGCAGACAGGAATCCTGAAAAACAAAACCACCAAAGGACAAACTGGACCTCCAATGGATGCTTGAACTGTGACTTTGGGGATTTTTTTACATCAAGAGTTCTGGGTATTAGGAGTGGGCAACAGAGTGTCACCATGAAATTATTTGAGATTTCACTACCAGTTCTGCTTCTTAGAGCTTTGACCTTCAAAACATCTTGTTTCCAAGAAAAAAGATGCAAAAGGGAGGAAAAAAATTAGAACCACTAAGGACAAAAAAAAAAAAAAAAAAAAAAAAGAATTGTGTCTGATTGGCACCATCCTGTCCTTATGTCAAACTCCAATTTGTCTGAGTTCCTTGACTTTCATATTTTAGCTGCTTACTTTGGCATTGTAATAGCAATTTCCTTCTCCAACTGCAGTGTGATTAGTGCTCCAACCTTTCTCTGTGTGCTGTTGGAGACACCACCCTTTCATACCCTTGTCCGAGGGGAGGTACCAGCTCCGAGAGCAGGGTAGCGGCACTTGGGCTTCATGGTGAGGAGCCACTGTGAACTTGGCATGGGTGAAAATCTGAGTTTTGCAGCAGCCAGCAAGGCTGGTGGGGAGCTCGCAGGGACTCCGGACTGGTCAACGGAGCTGAGCCAGCGGAGGTCAACGGAGCCTACAGTTCTGCAAGGGAGAGCATGGCGTGAAGTGGAATGGGGCTCAGCTCTCCTGTCTGACCACAAGAGCTCCTGGCCAGGGCCTCATGGATCCCAACAGCCTTCAGTTAAAGCAAGGGGCAAATTGTTAATGTTCATGGGAGGCTTGCAGGCACTATTTCTGAGCTGAATGACAATGTCTAGGTCCAGGACTTGCTATACAAGGCACCTTGTTTCTGCTGGAGCTTTCCCCCTAGCTCCAGCTGGAGACGGTCCCCGACCTTGTTTTACACGGAGAAGCCGAGGCGGCGGCTGTGCTGCTTGTTCGTTTCCTCCCCAGCCTGGGAGAAGGCACTGAGCACAGAGCCAGCCAGGCATGACCTTCGCAGAGACAGTCCCTGACTGGGTTTTCCCACAGACTCTAAGCCAAATTAATGTCTTATCTCAGACAATGGCCCATGCCATGGAGAAAGGGGCAAATACCTCATAGTCAGTGGTCACATCGTCAGTCGCCCACAGAACAAGATCTTCCCAAGCTGCTCATTTAAAGCTGTGCTTTCAACCTGAAATGAAAATCTTCATACCCCCAATCTCTATTTTCCCTCCTCTAATGTAACAAGGATAATGAGAAAATTGCAATTACAGCATTATTTCAAAGAGTACGCCTTGCATTTGCATATAGATAACAAGTAACGACCCTACCTTTCTCAGTCCTTTTATAAAATAGCTACAGCTTTGAAATATGCTGCTCTCCCTCTGCCATGTTCCTATCTTCCTAATTGCTTACCCATATAATGCTTACCCTTCCCTCTCTTGTTTCCAGATGCTAATGTGCCCTGAAACTGCAAACACTTGCCTAATATTATTGTTCTATTTAAGTGATCACTCATGCTGCCAAGGGGATATTATCCCTTCCCCAAGGAGAAGAAAGCACATTATAACATTCTTTCTATACAGATGCAGATATCATGAGGAAAATGTCTGAGATTCCCCAAGTTCAAATTCTGATCTACTGGTACCATTCCAGGCAGTAAAAAAAATAACCTACAGCATTTTCTAAAACGCAGTCAGTGAACTCTGTCTCTGCCACCTACCAGTGTGTTTGCTGCTCACTACCAGTGGCTTTGGACTGCAGCTTCTCCAGGATTCAGAAGTGACGCCTGGTGTGTACATGGGACAATGTGTCAGGACCGCACCTACAGCAACAGAGTATAGTAGAGTTTTGTTTTATTTCCAATGTTGCCAAAAGCAAATAATAGAAACATTTCTAAGAACAAAAAATTGACTAATCTGACATTTAATAATAATAAAGCCATTCTACGAGCCTCTCACTGGTACCCAGGAGGTACCTTTGGTACTGGATATTATCCCTGTAGTTAAAAATGGATTTTTACTACCTTGTTGATGAATATATATATGATCACAAACAAAGTAAAGGACAACAGTTTTAGTCTCTTCTTTCACTCCACTTTACAAAAATGAAAGATTTGATAGGTTAGGTCTGGTTTTGGTCTGTCTTTGCATTGTTTGCTGATACTAATGGCATGTGTAACCTCTGTTATCCAAAGCTGACTGAAATCACACAAACAAAAAGTTTACTGCAGTACAGAAGTTTGGGAAGTATTTTAAAATAAGTAAAAATATTAGTGAAAGCCAAAACTGAATGCTACTGATACTTTCCGAATGCTTACTGATACAGTGAACTCAGCAAAACCAGAGCTCAGCACCATAGGACTCATCTGAGTTCTGACAGAGTCCTGCACCAGGAGCTCTGCCTTCTCCCCACCTAAAGGTACAGAACATAAAGCAGCTGCATGTTTCCAGACAAGGTGTTCTCAGTAAGTTGCAGTATGGAAGAGGGTCAGCATTTGGACGCTGCTGCTAACCTATGGCACGTTTGAAGTTAGAGTCGCATGTAATGGTAGTCGTGCCCTACTGGAAAAAATAAACATTTTATTTTGATGTTGCAAACATACAAAAGATCCTTTGCCAACATCTCTGCCCTAAAGCTCTATGATCCAACTCCAACAAACAGGACAAAAGTTCAGGAGCAAAGAGGTCTGAATACATCATCATTTAATAAATGAGTACAAAAGACTTCAATGAACTTTGTTATTCATTTTCACATGCATCAGCTCATCAACAATTTTAATAGTTTTATCTGGGGATATATTTTACTAAGCATACAGCAGTTATCTAGTTAAATTAAATGGCTACAAGAGACTATCTATTAACTTCACGTAGGCCACTGAACAGCCACCAATAAAAATTTTTAGCTGTTGCTAACCTTATCTGAAGTCAAACTTGTGACCTTGAAGTATGGCAGCATAGACCAATTACCAGTCCCTGTAAACTAGCCAGTTCCCTAGGTGGAACTCTGTGTTTGTTTCTCTTTTCCTCCTTGAATTTTCCTTTTTTTGTGTGTGCGCTCCTGGTGACATTGAAGGGTAATTGTAATTGGTTCAGCCAACAGAAGGTACATCCAATGTCCCTTTTGAACGGTTGCTTTCACCGAGGATGGCTACGAAAAAACACATGGAAAGAAACCTACTGAAGCCTTTGATAATGGAAGTGGTGGGAGGTTTCAGCATCTCTTTGCTTCTCCACAGACCTCCAGGTGATAGGTTAGTTTTTGATCTCAGTCAGAGTCTGCTGGGCTTTTGCCATGAAGAAAGAAAAAAAATCCCTGCTTTCAGCTGCTGATGTATTTGCCTTTGTTTTGCTCTTTAGCTGAGCTCTCCAGCACCAGAGGGGGATGTTTGACTCACACTAGTGTGACTTTGCATTTCACACAGCACGGTCCATTTGGTTGCTGTAGCTTTCCTTGAAGCAGGTCATGGGGAAGAATTAAGCTCCTTTCTTCAGAGACATGCAAAAGCCCTTCAGTTTGGGCAGGCTTAGCCGAAGGGAGAGGAGACTGTCTTGTTCTGTGCAACTCCAAGTGTGAAGGTAGCCTGCAAGAGCCTCAATAGCAGGACACTGCTCTAATGACCCATGTATGGCCTTCACAAACCTCTTGATCCTGAAATGTCTAATAAGATGCCCAGATGAACTGGGTTTTCAACCAAAAACGATAGCATTTCCCCTCCCCTCCACAAACACACTCACACGCATTTGGTCCCAGCAAATCACTTTCTCTGGTTCAGTGGAGGGTCCAGCTGCACCAACTGCAGAGAACTGGTAGAGGCAGGCCAAGGTGCAGGTTTTGTACAGGACTCACAGCTTGGTTGTATCCACGGTCAGGTGGGTATAGAGCCAAATGGCAGGTTTTCCCCCAGGTTGGACAGAGCATGCTTGCTAGGGCACACCACTGCCCGCAGAATCACACTGCTTCTAGGCTAGACATGCCTTGCACCTGAATGACATGGTGTGAGTGAAATGAGTTTGGGTCTGCTCTTACCTGCCCATGAAGCCCCATCCTAAGAACCCAAAGACATCAAAAGATGATGGAGATACCCCATCACTGGGAGTGTTCAAGGTCAGGTTAGACAGGGCTATGAGCAACCTGATCTAGAGAAAGTTGGCCCTGCCTGTGGCAGGGGGGGTGGATTAGATGATCTTTAAAGGTCCCTTCCAACCCAAACCATTCTGTGATTCTATGATTCTATGAATGAGTCACACTTCCGCGACTGGGGAAGGAGTACAAGAATTAGGCAAACAGATAATAAGAGAATCTGGAAGAAGACAGAGTTTATAATGGAACCAGGCAAAAAAGTAACTAGGATGAGATGAAAGGCATTTTGAATACCTGGGCTCATTAAGAGCAGGTACTCAGTGGAGAGAGTGTGGCCAAAGCAACTGAAGAACTGGAGGACATATTTCCAGCTGTAAGGAAACTCTCAGCTGAGCAAAACTGGAAGTACCCAAATGTCCGAGAGAGTTATACTTATGGCTGAGAGAGACTGAAAGGAAGTATTTGAGAATTGACCCAAACTGTGGGGTTGGTACAAATGCATTTATTGGCTGGGGAAAAAACCCCACACGTAAATCCTTCATGGAAGTAAAGCACAACCTAGTATGATCTATAGTTTTTTAAATTAAGCCAAAGGGAGACACTCGGGGAGACAAAGCTCATACACATTTTTTGTGTTCTGTGTGCTACAACAAGGTGGGAAGAAGCAAGTCTGAGGCATTTGACTTTTCACACATGCCACAGATATTACACCAAGTCAAAGAAAGATTATGGTTAAAATGACGGAAGAAAATGAAACATAGATTTGCTCACATTCTTATGAGAAAGCCACATTTATGCCAGGATATGGTTTTAACTTTGCAGAGACAGCCCTACCAGCAGCCCCAGCTGAGCAGGTGGCTCTCAGACCTATTTCTGGCTGTTGTGGTGTGCCAGGCAGAGTCGTTCCCAACCAACCACGCCAATGTAGGCAGCCTGCTGAGCAGTTTGGCTGCAGACGTTTCACCGCTATCTATACTGCAAGCATTTCAACATTTTGGCTGAAAACAGTGTTCACGTAAGGAAGCTCTGCTGGAAAGGGTGATGGGGTCAGATACCGATCCTCACCTGACATCACAGAAAGGATGCAGGAATGGGTTGTTGATGCGTAAAACCCCGTTAGAGATGCCCAGCTTTCAGGTCCCCCCATGACCTTTGATATGGCCACCATGGCCCCCCACCGCCACCGCCGTCCTGGCACAGGAGCCCCACAGGGAGCTTTAGGCTCCCTGCCAGCCCCCAGTGCTTTGCTTGCTGGGGAAGGAGCGACACAGAGGCCCCACGGAGGCGGACGGCCCGGCACTCAGCCCCATCTCTGCCAGGAGGCACAGCCCGGTGCAGCCGCAGGTGGCAAGCACGGTCACCATCTCCTCCACCCCAGGCCCCATGAGGCTGGCACAGCTGGTGTCACACTTTGTGTTGACCACGTGCCGTTCCCCCCACCGCTATTTTATCCCCCGCTGGCTGGCACGGCTGGCTGTCAGCTGGGTGCGACACTGGCGAGGCAGGTTTCCTCCTGCCGATGGGTGAGGTACCAACACACTAAGCCTGTGGCCAAAACAGCACCAGCTGGCTTCTCCCTGCTGTGAGCCCAGCAAGCAGAGCACAAAATTAGTCTTGGGCAACTTGCCCCTTCCCAGATCACCCTGGGGTTCTTCACCAGGTACCTCCTGCTGTGTGCTCACGGGGTGCTGCTCTCCACCCGCCCCAGACCTGCCATCCCCTATCTCCCTCCGTGTTCCTCCATCTTCCCCTATATCCCCCCATATTCCTCCAAGTCCCTCCACATCCCTCCAAGTGCCTCCGTATCCCTCCACATCCCTAGGTTGCTACACCCTGGGAAAAAGAGGGAGCGTTAAATCAACAGTTCTGCTGGGACAGGTGCAAAATGGGCTTCTTTTATCTTTCCTTTCTGCGAGGATCAGGGAGAAATGCCAGGAACGGCCAGTGCCACACAAATGCAGGCTGTCCCCCTTGCCCCTGGAGGCAGGGTACACTCCCTGCTCTGTTTCTTGAGCTCATCTGCGTCGGCTCCCCGGCACGATCATTCCTTACAGATCCTGGCACTGAGACCTGTTCCCGTTCTGGGTCTCTAAATACTAATAATGGCGTGTACATGTTCATGCACCACAGTAATGACAAGGAGCTGGAAGTTGGAGTGCAGAGCACACTGATGTGAAGCGATAGCAGGCTGGGAAAGACAGCACAGGAGGGCATAGGCTTAAACTACAGCGTGTCGGCTCACAGGAGACACAGCTCAGTCTGTTGAAATCAGACGCAAAATAACTGGTTTGGGAAGAGATAACCAAACAGACAAGTGTGCAGTGAGGACAGACTGATTAGGCAGTGCAGCTTCACTGCGATGTCCAGAGTCCAAGGAGAGAAATCAGACACAAGAGTTGCACCGCACTGCGTATCCCATGTGGAGTGAATTAAGTAGCCATCCTAGTACTTGTCAGCCTCTCCCTGACTGTCCTCTTAAAGCAGTGGACAAACTGGAAGTGAACCAAGAAGGGAGGCAAATAATCTGCAGAAAAGGAAAAGGGGCACAGGGGTGGTCACAGAAGGAGCTGAGCCTCCAGGCTGCAAACAAAAATGCTCAGAAAACGGTTGCCCACAGAGGCATGTCCTGCTGTTCTCTGTTGATAGCCGGTAAAACTAGTTACAGGAGGGACAGTGGGGATCAAGTGTGCAAGGGAAAGGAAAGGTGCTGCATTACTTAACAGGATTACACTCCACGGGGAAGGAGTTCCCCAGCTAAACCTTGCTATGAGGCACACATTGGGGCTTCTGCTTCCTTCTCCCAGCCACTGCTTCAGTTCCTGCCTTGTGCAATTTCACCCACTTTGCCAGCCCTGCAGCGGCTGGGAAAAAGGCACAGTGGGCCTGGACACCACAGCAGACATGAGGCAATGTGAAGAGTAAGTGGGGAGACTGAAAGCAGCCACAACATTTCTGAAATCCGGAGTGATTCCCTCGAGGCCTCTTAGGGGTGGGATTTTTTTTTTTTTTTTTTTTTTTTCTGCAAACTGAAGATGCTGTCGGTCAGTGGAAAGATGATGCAGGCTGGGGACCACGCTCAGCCAATACTCCGCCTTCCTGCTGGTGCACAAGGTGGAAATGCAGCTGTGGCTCTTCAGGTAGCATGGAAGGCACAGCTGGGTTCAGTGTCACCCACCCTGCTCACAGAGGGTGTAAGAGCTCCTGACTAGGCTGATACTACACTGTGAAACAAGGAGCCTTTCTGTTAGGTACCAAGGAGCCGAATAGATACTGTACCATACCTCTCTCCTTCCCATCCCCTACCCAGTTCCTCTCCATTTTTGTACTAGCACTTACAGGGAAGAAATTGCATGAAGTAACCTAGATCTGCACTCTAAATAGCAAGCAGAGCATTTCAAGGAAATGCAGGGAGGGAGGAACAGAGCAGAGAGTGCTCCTGAGATGCTCAGGAACTGGAAAATCAGAAGTGCACGGTTTCTGGGAGTACTGTGGTATGAACAGGACTACCTGGAGAGCCCAGCAGCCACCCACTGTCTTTAAGAGCTGCCTGCACACTGTAAGCCCCTGTAAGGGACTGATAAACATGAGTCTTTTCAACACTGTGGCTCTCCTACTCTCCAGACAGTGGCTGGGGGAGTCCTCCCAGCCCAGGTGTAAATACACAGAAATGCCAAACCCAGCTCTGATTCCAGACTGGGAGAAGGAGTGCTGCCCCTCGCCTGGTCTCCTCAGCCTACACATCTTCAAAACCAGACCCAAGCCCTGGCAGAAGTGGGAAGCATCAGTGGTGTGAGGGGTCTGGGCTTGGGGGAGGACTCCCAAGGCTCCTTCCTAGGGGCTCTGCTCCTTTGGTGTTTCACTGCTCAGCTGAGGCTGCTCAAGTGACTCCTGTGTAGCAGAGGGCCTCTCCCTGCACCTTTAAAGCCCTCCCTGTGCCAAGTGCATTCAGATTGCAGACCTTGTCGGTCGCAAGGCTTGAGAAGTTACCATCAACTCCACAGCTTAAGTGCTGCAACAGAGAAGACGGATCCTCCTACGCTAGCCAGCCCAGGACCCCAGGCACACAGCTGGGCAGCAGACTTGCCCTCCCACCCAAAAGCTTGTATCGTCCCCACTCCTTGCCCTGTTGGTACATGCACTATCCACACTATCCTGACTGCAGTGAAGACACCCTTTTAATCACGTTGCAGAATTTTTTCACCTCCACATCACTGTTTTCTGCTGAGGCATTTGAGCTCTCTTGCCTAATCCCCAGGTAAGTGCAGAATGAAAGGGGACAGAAGGCAGAGAAGACATGAGGGAAGCCTAAACACCCCTTGTGTAAAAATGGAGGGATAGATAAAGCATCCTGATGTTGAGAGGGAAGAGAATGAAAAGAAGAGAGAGAGGAAGGAGATGAGCATATGAAGCTGCCAGATGAGCAGAAATGAAGAGGCACTGGGTGTGGGATGGGAGAAGCAGGGAGCAAAAGTGGCTTTTGTGAGGTGAGCTGGCAGCAGCCCTGAGAGGCAGGGAGGAGCAGGCAGGTGGTGTACAAGAAGCTTGTGTGGGGAAGGCATCCCTGGTGTGGGTCGCCAGCTCGGTCTGCAACAAAGTACGATACACACAGACTTGTCCAAGACACACAGGCAAGTATTAGACACTAGAGAGGAGCCTCAGTGTAGGGAAGTCCCTCAGAGCTTTGCAGGTGAGCTCAATGGGGACCAGAGTTGGATCTTCCTTGTATCTTTGAACGAATTTTCAGCCTTCCTTTAGGCTAGAGCCCCAGGTGTGGAGTAGTGGGGGGGCTGTTGCTTGATTGCTTTAAACTAGGAGCAGTTCCAACAGTACAGAGGCTGGTGCAGGTAGCAGAAATTCAAGGTCTTACACCGAGGGAGGGAATTTGTTGGGACGGATGGAGGCACTTAAAGTCCTACAGGAGGTAACTGGTGCATGCTCTTGGGCTGAGATGGGGAGACGAAAAAGGCTTTGGTTCTGTGCTGCATCCTGCAGTGAATATACAAGAGGATAAGGTGAAGAAGGCTCTAGAAGTGGCTTCCTCCAGTAAGGTGGCAACTCCTAAACTTGCCCTTTCTGATATGGTCGCACTGGCGGCAAGCTGCTCTTGCTTTTCTTTGACAGTACTGGAAGAAGCATTGCACAACCTTCTCCCCAGGCCTTGCTCCCCACCCACCCTGGCCTCTCTAAGCCGCCAGTGTGGCATGCTGCTGGGGAGGCAGCTAGCCCGGCCCGTGAGCCCGGTACCACGCAGCACGGCACTTTCCAGTCAGACAAGCCCTGACCCGATAGCAAGCTGCTTTCGCTTTGCAAATTACTCATGGCATTTCCTGTAAACACCATCAACATCACCTGTGGGCTGCAAGCAGGGAAACATAGTGACATTATAAAATGTCTTCTGAAAGGGCAGGCTGCCTCATTTTTTCCATTATTTCCCAGTTTCCATGTTTTGGAGAGCTAGAAATTGGGGCAGGCAGTGGAGCGTGGGGAAATCCAATGTTGCTTGAGAGGAGGGCAACTTTAGCAGAACGTCAGCATGGTACTTTCCAAAGCTGTCCAAAACCTTGAGGTGGAGCAGTTCTTTCCCTAGAAAACCTTGGGTGAGAAAAGATGAGGCCTGCGCTGACTGCTTACCGGTTTCCCATCCAACTTCTGTACTCACTGTGCCTGAAGAAAAAACACTTGTGGTCTAATGTCAGGACAGAGAGCAAGCCTGAAGAGGACATATAGGCAAACAGAGCTGCAATCTAAATAAAATATAACCAATCTCACATGCTTAAAAGTTCATGATTCAGGCTTCCCCAAATCATGATGCTGGATTAAAGAGCAACTTAAACATTGTGCTTTGAAAAGGACAAGAAAATAGGCAAACAAAGAAACCTCAGCCTACCTGGAGGTCTATTTGTCTTCTGATATCTTTGTCTTCAGGTTCCCCAGGAGGGACTTAACCATCTCCCTGTGACCGTGAGACCTAGAAACAGCGTAAAAATTGATGGCTCAGTTTCTCATGTGACTGCAAACATCCAGGCATTTAGAAAGCAACAAATATCACAAGATTCAGGATCCGTCAGAAGAACAAGGAACCATCACAAAATTTGCCACTAACACAAAGCAAAGCAGGCTGACAGTGTCACCTTACACTGGCATATACTAATGAATTGCTGTAAGAACGGGCTTCAAGGACTTTTTGAAGTCAAGCTTATTTTCCCATTGTTTGTCTTATGCTGGCATTTGCCTACACCTCAGGATAAGGGGGGTCACCTTGCCAAGGAACTTTATAGAGACACATTTTTTTTTCCTCAGGGGCTCACAATCCAGTGTGTGATGGGGTCCAGTAAAGGGACTGACAGGACTAAAGCAATGAGCCAAGAAGATCCATAAGGGCTGGACCTAAATTATTGCTCTGGAAAAGACAGAGAAGAAGACAAAATAATAATCTGCATGATGCACTATCAGAAAAAATGTGAAAGAAAGTTAAACAGACACAGGCAGCTAATGCAGCCTGGCAAGTTCCATGGCTTTACTGGCACTACGCCAGAAGGACTGATGCCATCTGGTCTGCAGCCATGGCGGAGGCTTCAATTAGATGAGGAGCAGTGATCAATGAATGAGAGTGCACAGATGTGGGGCAGGTGGAAGGGGTGAGAGGAGGGGAGACGATGCAAGATAGAGCCAGTCAGGTGGCAGCACGTTTGGAATTATCTTGGAATGAAATCTCCAAGGCTTAATTTTATTGCAAATTCCTGAGCACACTTCCATCAAGTTCTGTCCTTTTCCAAGAATGGTCAAAACCCTCTTTCTGCCGCCCACAAGGGCTTCACGTCACAAGGGAATGTGGTCTCTTATGCAAGTCCCAATACTCTTTTTTAGATCAGAGCAATTTGAGGCTATCCCAGGGAAAATTTCTCATACGCTTTCTGCTCCTGCAGATTAACCTGGAAAAGAGGGAGAGACCTGTAGAAAACTAGTTAGTCTGTATTTCTAAACCTCCAAGAACCTGAATCTATCTTGACTCAGCAGGACCAAAATAGCTGTAACTGGGCAGGTTGGATTTTCAGCCCAAACCTCCCCCTTCCCCTCCAAAACCACTCTGCTCCCACACACAGAGTTTTGTGGGGGATGTTTCTGTGCTGCTCTCAGTGTCATCTGAAACCACTACACCGAGTTACATATTGACCCACGGTGTTATGCCCAGTGAGCAGGAAAACTGGCAAACAGGCAGGCATTGTGTATGGCCTGCCTGACACACCTTCTCACCATGATCAGCAGCTCTCTCAAACTCTCATGGAGAACTTTGCAAAGCCTTTTTGCCTCCTAGCAGCAAAGCCTCCAGGGCAGATGGCAAAGTAGGGGGCTGGATCATAGCAAAAGCATAGCATCATCCAGCTAGCAAAGCAGAGAAGGGTTCCTCTTGTCTTATTCTCCTGACAAGGGTAAGGATGTCCCAGCTACCCCAACCTGCATGAAAAAGTTTGCTCATAGGGTACCAGGTCAAGCAGAGCTCTGCTTGAAGATGGAGTTTCAAAGAGCCCGTAATAAAACTCAGAGGAGTTTTGTGTCACCTCCCATTTTGATGGGGGATGTCAGGATGCTGCTGGCTGCTCCCTAGAGGCTGGGCAGCTGGGTGCAAGGGTAATCCCAGCATTGGCCATGCCCTCAATGACAGGCACTGTCCTGCAGGATCCAAACATGGCAGACAGACCTGGGGGCGTTATGGAGGTCCATTGACAGCTCCCAAGAGAGCAAGGGGATGAGCAAGGGCCAGGGGCCATCCAGGGGGTCCAATTATGAGCTGAAGGGGACAAGGCTGAGGACAGGGCTGGAGACAAGCTGCCTACAGCACAGGCTTTAGGGCTATCCAAGAGACAGGGCTGGGGACAGCCACAGCTAAATCACAGGTCAGGAGGAGACTGGAAGCCCCTGGCCAAGCTGAAATAGGGCTCCTGGGACCATGGCCAGGGTGTGGGGGAAGGCCCCAGGTGAGACTGGTCGGGGCCATTGAGGATGGTTAGCACCCTCAGGGCTCTGACAGATGAAAACGCAGTGGGGAGATGGGTCCATCTTCTTTGAAAACAAGTCATTTCCCTCTCCTTAGCTTACATCCTGAAGGGCACCTGATGTGAGGCCTTAATATGGGAATGCCTGCAGGCTTGCCTGCATGAGGCATATCTGCAGAGTGGTCCTTCATGCAAAGTCTGCCCTCTTACCAGAGAAATCTTGCTTGTACAGCTGATGTATGTTCCTCAGAATCAGTTCCTTTCAGCACATAATACGCCCCTTAAAAACAATGTTAATGGAGGTGCAGAGTCCAAGGTTAGGAAATGCTATGATTACGGCCACCTGAGCAGCCTTACTTCATCGTCCTTGTGTGTCTGCGTTGGGAAATAATCTCTAATTGCCTGCTCCACGACGTCTTACCTCACTCAGCGCGCAAGATGGGCAGCAGGCTGCTATTTGGTCTCTGGCCTGTTCTGTACCCACTGACGTATGGCTGCAGGCTTTGTGTGCTGCACACTGCTCCAGCCCTGCTCAGAAAATGATTATTTCATAGCTTTTTCCAAACTCCACATTATTAATATATAGGGCATTTGCTATGGGTGTTCATCCAGCTTCACAAAATCCATTTTAAGGTGGAAAACTGAGGCAAGAGAGAAAATGAACAAATATACCAGTTTTGGCACTGAAACTGGGAGTGCAAAACTCTGAGAGCCTGAGCCTCCCCAGTACTCAGTATTATACTCAGTTATCTTTAAGGACAGAAACCACCAATTTCAGCTGAATCAAGAAACCCGCAGCATGCCTACTAGTCAAATCCCAATGCTTCTACTTGTAGCCAAGCTGAAGGAACAGCTGATTACTGCTTGGTTTCAGCCACATTTTTTACCATCATAACAAGATCTTTGCCGAATAGGCTGCAACAGAGTTCAGTCACTAAAACATCATCTTAGACAAAAGATGTTTGAGATTCAGAATGGTTCCTTCAAGATAAATAATACTTTAAGATACATGGTAAGATACACTGCAAGATACACTTATGTGTATTTTATGCATCTCTGGTACCAATTTATACATAACCAGAAACATGATATTAGCCTGCACTTTTCAGGAGGCTGTGTTGGCTGTGTTCAAGAGTGGTATCTTCTCAAGGCAGTATGTGCTTTTCTGTATTCTCTCTGCAAGTGTGACATCCCGGAGTTGGGAAGAATAGGAGGTCAGCAAACATCTTTGTTCCAGTCCCATATTCTCCCTCTTAGCTCCATGGCTATCCTCTCCTGTGACGAGCTGGAGTTCTCATCATTCCAGCCAGCCTTTCCCCAGCCAAAGCCATCAGCCTTGCAGTTGGCTGCACTCAGTCACTCTAGCATCTAAGGCCTAACAAGCTCAGACAGCTGAGGAACAGCTGCTCAATTCACCAGGCACAACACAATCCACACCACGTACACTCAACTGCTCTGCCAGGCACCAGTCTGCTGCCCCATGCCCAAGCCCTGCCTCCAGCCAGCCAGCACCTAGTCCTAGTCTTTGATTATGGTCTCCTTTTGACCATTCAGCTTCTGTTTAGCTTTGTCCCCTCCAGGAGACAAGCCAACCTCTGTTACCAGTGGGCCCTGCCACCCATGTGACACTGATGATCCTACACCACCAGAGTCTAAATCGCTGCTTCCTTGGGTAACTTGTACTCTACAGACCTGGTCCTCGCCTCTCCTCAGCCTTTTCCCTCAAAGTCTTGGGGAAAACCTCATCTCTCTCCCTGTGATCCCATCTCCACCTCACTGCCTAGACTCCACCTCCCCTCCTCCATCCTTTCTCTGAGTCAGACCAGACTTTCTGCCTTCCCTCCACAGGCTCGGCTTCCTAATCCCCATACCCTTTCCTCCCCTGCTCATGTTCCCCCACCTAATCTCCCCTGCTTTCTCCCAGGCCTCACTCGGCTCTGTTTGCAGCTCTCACCATCTTCTCGTCCAGTTTCCCTGCTTCACCCGTCTGCAATTAATGAGAAGGTTCATAATTTGAGTGGGTTTTCCACAGGAAGGGGGGAAAAACACATCACATAACCCAGATGTATGTTCATCTATGATATTATATACCACCCAGGCAGTGATGTGATGTGCTGACGGTGTCTCTGAAATAGTTCTCACACAGTTCTGAAAAACTGGACACACATACAAGATAAGACAGCAAAACTCACCCAAACTGTTTACCACAAACCAAGTGCTCTTCCCCTTACTCAGATATCCTTTTAGCTCAGGAAGGAAATACCACATATGTATGTGCACAGGACAGGCTACAGGCAGGTGTTTTGTGGTTTTTGTTGTTCACAGGAGCAGGTAGATTTGCATTAAGGGCAGACACAAAGGTAAACTGAGCAGACAGATTAGGTACAACCACATCAGGTGGTGTAGAAATGTCCCTTTTTGCCCCAGTTCATGAACACTGACCCATTTAAACTGACATTTGACTGAAAAATATAAAAATATCAGCAGTTCTCCTTTGTCTTGGTGGTATGAAGACAGAGAGTACAACCAGCTCCCACTCTCTCTAAAACGAGGGTGACCAGAGGTGAATGACTGAATAGCTGAAGAAGTTTCTTCACTGATCGTTATCAATCAGGCCAGCATCACTCGGCACAACTAATTCCACCCACCACAGGTTTGTTTTGAAAGCAAGATGATGCCATTCCTTGTTGTGGATGCACTGTTTAGGCATGTCACAGTATTGCCTAAGCTCAGCAGGAAAGAGAATAACATTGCTAAGGGCAGGTGATATCATTTCTGACTGAGAGCAAGGACACATCTTTCCCAGCAACTGTGGGGAATAGAAACACTGACAATAAGAAAGCAGTAGGGAAAAGAGGAATCACATAGAGGTCTTGATTCAACAGGGTTCCCAAGCACATGCCCAATCTCAAATTCATGAGTAGCTTTTGATTAAGGGTTAGTTCATGAGTAGCCTGCTTTGGTTAGGGCCAGGCATATGAACGCCTCACTGAATCATGGCCATAATAATGAGTAAATACAAGATGGAAACCCTGTCCTAAAGCTCACCAGGCTTCCAAACAAGGATCCAGCTGTCTGATACAGATATGAGGATAGGAAGGAGCAGACCAGCTAGCAAACAGTGATATCCGTGATTTATTTTCATACAGTGCCTACAGTGCCCCAATCTGTAACAGAATATAGATACATATTCAGTGTCAAAGAGACAAAATTCTTTAAGGCAAGAAACATTTTTTTCCCAGCTGAAACACAGCTATTGTGTCAAGACTCAATCACCCGCTTCTTCAAGGAATACCATGGAAGTGAATGGCAACCAGTCACCCATATTTGTTTTTTTATCCACACCAGGGAGTGGAGAAAGGCAGGGTGTTAGTCCCATAAGTATCACAGGGTGGAATTCATCTGGCAACCCAGAGATTTTCCAAAACAACAGTAGATGAGAAGTCATTTTAAAAAAGGGAGAGGGGAGAGAGAGGAGGAGGAAATTCCTATTTCCTTTGAAAGCATCTGTGTTTGGGAACAAATAGGAACAAATAGGAAGCAAACACCTAAAGCGGACATTTACACCTCAGTTAGCTGCTTATGGAAAATGGGGAGAAGTGGGCATTTCTGGGACACGGTTTGTCTCATCCTCACGTCTAAAAGAGATCAGATGACTCACACCACGGGCACTCCTGCTTCTCCTCACTGATGATAAAAGCAGCCCAGAGTGACTGGTGCAAACAGAGCTGTCTGCAGGCACTTGCAGCTGGATGAGGTACACCCTATCTGCAGTGTCCCCAAATGCCTGGTAAAGACCTTTTGTAAGAGACTGAGTCACATTTCTTTGATTAAAAAGAAATTAGACAGACGGAGAGAATTCTCTTCAGGGTCACCTTTTGCTGCATCTAGGCTTTCCTTGGAAAAATCTGGTGACGCAGTTGACAGACCTGTGTCTCCTTGCTTTGGGAGGCTGGGCAGGGTCACAGGCTCAGCTGGGAAAGGACAGAGACTCAATGGCGACAGTAACACAAATCTCCTCCTTCAGAAAGGAACGGAAAAAAAACCCCTTCACGCTTCAGAATTTGTGAACTGAGACTTCTAGCAGTCATTTAAGGGAATCCCTCCATGCTGCTGAATAACCTTTAAGGCAGAAAGCAAAGGCTGGCTGAGCTTTCTGACATGCATCGGTACGTCACTGAGAGAAAGCCGTGTGATTCACGGCACAGTGAAACCCCTGCGCTTCGGGGAACTCCTTTCACTGCATCCTCTCACAGAGCTGGGGGAGGGCAGGGCAAAGCCGGTGTGAAGGGGAGCCAGCTGCAGAAAACAGCCAGTAAGAAAGAGGAGGGGGAACCTTTCATTTCTTAGTCCTTTTGAACATGACCATCTGGGCTCGCCCTCCCCCTGCCCTCATCCCTAGGGACTTCTTTCCCTGGATCAAAATGCAGGCCAGCATCAAGAAGGCAGGAAGCGGGGCACAGCAGCTGAAACCTCCGTGCGGCTCAAAAGGAAACACGATGGCGTGCTTTAGACAATGACCGTCATGCCGTTTCCCTCACCTTACTATGTTGGCTCCTTAAGAGGACAGGCGGTGTGGATGTGGGGCTGCGGCTGACGAGCCCTCTCCCAGGGCCTTGGGAAGCACCCTTTGGGTGCGCTTCAGAGGACACAAAGGAGGAAGGTCTTGTTGAACTGATCAGACCTGGCTCCACAGCAGGCCGGGTGTTGGTTGGTTCCATGGAAAGCCTTTCAGGTGTCTGGACTCAACATTTCCCAGAACCTGTATTACCCAGGAGTTTTTCCTCCCCCTATAATCTACTGTATCCCGGCCTTCGCTCATTTGATAATGTTATTTGTATTCACCTCGAGGACAGAGTTCTCACTGGCCAGGCAAGCATCGTACAATTCAACCTTGGCAATTTCCAGCCTGCACTGCAGCACCATTTCCTTTCTTTTGGTTTTCTAATGAAACATAACGGGTAGCTGTTATATCAAGGCACATGGCCACTTAGACAGCACACCAAGATGTTCATATATAGACATACTACCGAAAATACTAGTCTGAAAGCCCCAGTGATGGTATGATTTACTTCATCTCACTGCAGAGAAACTGACAAAAACTAAAGGACCAGATGTTCAAAGGGAGACCAAGCCTCAGTTGTGTCAAGATTTCCAGAGACTCTCATCATGTCTCAGCACTAAAAAATAGGAACTGGGTTTTCTAAAACATTTTGCCTGTTTGCAGAAGTTACCTCTTTGGCCACAGGCACAATATCCTGAAAATGTGGCCCTTCTATAGACACCTAAGTATGGTTTGAACTCTACTGAAAGCCTCTGGCTCCTGAGGTATCTTTGTATGTGCTTAGGAGAATCCTCAACATTTTCCAGCTTAAAATACATTTAGCATAAAGGCAGGCCTGTAAGGAAAAGTGGCTGTTGCTTTGACCTACTGCTCAGAGATCCGCTGTCTCCAAGTGAGATCAGCGCCCTGCTCACTTAAGAGGCATGCAAAGGCAGCAGGTACATAGCAAACGGACATTGCTATTCATGGGCACACAACAGTAAGATTTCCTGCTTTTGGGAAGTGTGCAAACTGTTTATGAGCCTTGATCTACAGCAAGGATGGCTTTTAAAAGAAAGATAACCTTTCTAGTTTATCTGGGGCCTGTGTTTATGTGTTGCTGTTGTTCTTGTTGCCATAACAAAGAAAGACCTCTCAGTCTTCTAATGCATGCTGTCCTTGATGAGCCTTTTGCCAGAAAAATCCTGTGAAGTGCGAGTCCCACAGACCTCAAACCGTTCTATTTATTTTAATAGCAAGGAGTTTACCATAATTAGTTGTCCAGGTTTCTGTCTCCTTTATGAAATTGCTGTGCGTTCTCTTTAATAGCAGCAACTATTGCAGATTCTTTTTTTGAATAGAAGAATCAACATCAAGTATTTTGGAAGCAGCATATTGTATCACATCTAGGTAGTCTCAGACCCTCCCACCTGTCAGATTTGTTTTCTTATAGGCCTATGTAACACACAGTGCAACCTTGAGCCCAGTACCTCTGCTAATAATGCCAGGCTGGATCACAGGCCTAAATTATCAGGTGTTTGGCACCAAGTATTCAAAGGGTATCCTTGAAAAATAAATTGTGATTTTGCCGAATTTGACTAACACAAACAGTTTGTAAGCGAAAAAAAAGGTAGGAAAAGGGTGTATAAAGAAAGCTAAAAGTTTCGTTTACTCTTTGATCATTTTTAGTATTTCTGCAGGATTATTTATTCAGTACTTAGAGCATAAGACTTCCTATTTATCTTTTAAATGTGTAAATAAGCATTTTTTCCCTAGTCTGATGACCAAGCAAAAAAATTAGAGGAAAGGGTTCAGATCACACTGTGGTTTTTGAATTTTCCTGCAATGCTGTAAGCCAGAGGAATTTCTGAATGCTGAACATCAATATTCCATTTGCCCCAGATAAAACATTTTTCTTTTGGGGCACCAGTAAAACAAGCAAAGGAAGTGAAGAACTGGTTTCCTGGGGTGCTTGAGGAGCAGGCATGCTCCCTTATCTAATAGCTCAGCAGTCAGGTCATTCATCCAGGATGCAGGAGATCTGATATTTTCCCTTTCTCCATGCAAAGGAGTCTGAACCCCCACCTTGTGTCCTTTAGATGACTGTCCTGAACATATGAGATGAGAGTCAGGAGCAAAGGGAGCAAGAAGGGCAGAGTCCAGTTTCTCCTGCTGACAACGTTTCACTTTGCATGACAACTTAAAACCTCCATTTGATCAGAGATGAGCACCCCCGTCCCATCTACCATGCGTGTATCTCCATCACCAGGCTAGAATTTCATCCCTGAACAGGGGAGTATACCGTGCAAAGAGGGACCCCCAGTTCAAATCTGCTCTCCACCCAGCCCAGCCTCCAGACTTTCAGCAGGCAGAGGCTACAAAGCTATGTGGGTTTTTACTCAAACTGCATGAGCTCAACTCAGACCTGAGCTGTGCAGTTGGGCCTGACTTTGAGGGTGTAAATGCGTGGTTTAGTACAGAGGTTTTGCCCTAATACCACATCTTGCTGACACGGCTACACCCGTCCCGAACTTGGGGTTCCCCCAGAGATTTCCCACACAGCACTGCAATATACTGTGTACGCATACCCCCAGCTGCTGCAAAGTTGGCTCCCTAGAGGTGTAAATGAGAGCTCTGAAATGTCCACATTTCTTAATAGCTAAGGCTAAAAGAAAAGGTAATTCTTACCTCTCATTTCCAACATTAGCCCATCCACATGTAAACCAGTTCAGAAGAATGAAGAACAAGACCAAACCTAGCCAATTTTAAGGAGCTTCCATGAGAAGATTGGTCAACTAACTTGAAAAGGGGAAGCTGTGCAGCACCTTTGCACTTCCAGGTCCTGGTGCAGAAGGACATAGCTGTTCTTGGCACTTTCATTATCCTTCCAGCCTAGCCAGTGAGAGCACACATTAGTTTTTGACCAAGGCATATTTCCCTCTCTTACTGAGTTCTCTAACCAACACGCTAGACTGAAATAGTTTAAGGAAGTCATAGGTGTGCATCTAAGTTTGGGATGCTTAGCCTAACAAACTGAGAATTTCAACTTTTGAGGCTTCCTGTGCACATCCAATGAAACCCAGCACAGTAGCCGGTGCTGTTGGATGATACATCAGTTGTTCTTGGCTTTCAATCCAGTTCCACTGAATGTTTGTATTTTTATGGTAAGTTTGTAAATATCCATGTAGCTGGTAACAACGTATACTTTGAAAAGCAGCAGAATGTTACCTGGGCTTGTTGGAAAAGCTTTCCAAATGTTACTTGTCTTCATGGAGTCAGAAGAGGCAGAAACTCTGTGTTTCGAAGCCAAATTAGTCTGCTGGTTGCTAACAAGCTATCAAATTTTCCAGAGTAGGCTTCATGCACAACTGTACTATAATTGCTGTCTTGCATGCACTGTGATTTACAACAGATCCTAAGAAACAAGATAAAAGCCACTGGTGAGTCAAAGCCAAGTGTCTCGCTGCACCATCTGTTCTGTCAACTGAAATTTTTACCTGGCTTGAGAAAAACCCACAAACAGAGAAGACGGAAAAGATTGCCAGCAGTGCAATTTGAATAAATCTGAAGAGAAAAAAAATCAAACACTGCAAACTCTCAGTGAAAATGCAGTGGGATCCCTTTGCTCCTTCTGTAGGACTGCACTAGAGCCGGAGAGCTTTATCTGAGCATGTGAGTTGTGGCTGGGAGAACATGGCCCTTTGTGGTGCTGACTAAGACTCGGGTTCAGTACGAAGGAATGACGTGACTCTTTCTGTACTAAAGCTACAGCAAAGACAGGGTCAGAAGCTGGTGAAGAAGTCGGCAGGACCACGCTGGACCATTTAAAGTGGTCCGCTGATACACACCTTAAGTATATTACATAGCTGAAAATTTTTGCCCACTTAAGAATTTCAAGTGACCACACCCAGGAATGACTTAATACTGTTGTAATTAGGGGTGGGACAACCGGTTCAGATAAAATAAAGAACAACCTGAAACTACACCCAAAACTTAAATGATCCTTTCTCATCCTGTTCAGAGTTGTTTCACCTTTAATCTTTTTTTCCTCCTCCACATACCTTTCCAGTTTTGAACAGAGGAAGCAGAAATACTGGCTATAGCATGGCAGGCTCATCTCATTTCAGTAACTGAAACCAGCATGTATTGCAAATCTCATAAAAAGTCAAGACCCTAAAACTCTGGCGTGTTTTACACAAGTGATCTGTGCTTTACAAAATCCCTCTTAGATACAAATTTCTTAGCCTACCTCCAGGTTTCAACCAAAGAAACTTAATTGTCATTCACTGATTGTATTTGTGAGCACCTTATGTTCGCAGTTTAAATGATCACGTTTCTGATGACTGGCTGTGACAGCCTGGAAAACCTCTCCTCCCAGGCCCCTTCCATGCCCCACCTCCTCACACTGGAGGATACACCTCAAGACAGGGCATAGGGCAGGAAGGCCTGCATATTTTCATGGTTCCGAAAGCCTTTCAGAGTCCTGTCTCTTGCTTCTGTGCTCAGGGATAAACTGATTATTAGGTGTAGAATAAGGAAAGGATGTCCCCCTGTCACCCTCCAGTCAGACTGGGGAGAGGACAAAGCTCTCGTCCTTCCTTTTTCTGTAGCATGGAGCATCACCCACCTCCTAGGATCCCCCAGGGACTGAAGACTTGCTCTCTTTTTCCTACATTTCTGGAAGCTCAGAGCATTTTTGGCTCCTGGGCTGAGGTGCTTTCATCTGCTAGAGCATGGGTTCATGGAGGAGATAACGTAGGAGGGAAAGGTTGTTTAGTGACTATTTAGTGGTCCCCATGGCCAATAACTTCTTAGGCATTTGTGTACAAATCATGTCTAATCTTTCTAGGTGACTCCTTGAGGCCTAGCCATAAAAAGGAAAAGAAATTGTGGCAGAAAAATTAAGAATGTGTTGAGACATGACTAAGGGAGTCATACGTTTATGATTTATAAAGTAGTCCTGAAAGGTTTGGGGTTTTGTTTTTCTTTTTGTTTATTAAACCATTTGTTTGTTTTACCTTAACATTATCAGGAATGCCCCAGCTTCCTCTTTATATCTTGTTAGTGGTCAGCCTTTAAAAAAAACCTCAAGGGACTTGACTTGAGACAGCTCCCAAGGGCTTTAACATCAGCAACAAAGGAGCTGAATCCTTGCTACATGGGCTGAGGTTGGTTTGTCTTTTTACCCCAGCTGTCTCTGGTACTTGAGTTACATTTGGCTATGTTAATTGAAGTATGGTAAACTTCAGTCTGACTGAAAATTACTTCCCTTTCAGTTAGGTAGCATTTCTATGATGGCAAGTGTCATCAGCTTCCTATGTTTCTTTCATGGTCTGTACTCTTTAAATAAGCAAATAAATTCACAACAGCAAAACCCATGCAGAAAGCAAGCCATTTACTAAACTGTTAAAAACCCCACATACAGTTTTACAAGTTTCAGACACTAAGGGTATAGACTCCTGCATCATAGGGAGTCAGTGAGGGGGGTGTAAATGGGGTGGGGGCAATAGCATGGTCATTGACCCCAGCTCTGCACCCCCCACCTGGGTTAGCTCTGACAAGCTTCACCCGATACCCCAATTTTAAATGCAAAAAGCAGCCAGGAAACACAAACGGAGCCCAGCCCACGGCAACATGGTGTACCTACATTCCTAGCTCTTTCCCACACCACCCTGAAAGCCTTCACCCTTTAAGGTCTGAAAGCCCCTGGCTTTCAGCAGGGGTAGCCGGAGAGGGCAGGCAGCTAGCCAGGAAATGGCTCACACGTGGCCAAGGGACCCAGGCCATAAGGCTCTGCAGCCTCCATGTGCCCCAGCCATTTGCTGCAGGGGCATGAGGGGCTGGAAGAGCAGTGAGGAGGCCTCCCAGACTCACCAGGCACTGAATCAGCTCCTCCAACAAGTACTGTGCTGCATGCCGTTACCAGGACTTTTTAATTTCCATCTTTTATTGCACATTCTTTTCCCCTTTAATTTTGATTCCTCTCCCCCAGTCCTCCCACACACACTATGACCTTGGTGCAAAATGAACATGCTTAATCAAAAAGGAGAGAAAAACAAGCACAGCCTTGTGCCACCACCTGTAAGCTGTCCTGAATATATTACCTGTTCAGTGCCAGACAGTGACGTTCCCAGCCACCGTGAGTGAAGTACAAACACTACCTCATACCAATGGCATGTGTGTAGGAACAAAAAAACAACAACAGAATTCCTGTACACATTACTTCAGTCTTGCAGACTTTCTTTTTTTAACGTTATTTTGACTCAACATGGGCATTAGAGGCACACTCTTGATATATTTTATTATTTCTTCAGATATGCATGCAGTTTGTTGGCTGGTTAAACCACTTTCTATAGCTCTCCACACACTTTAAAACAGCTGAACAACACTGCAAAATTATAGGCAAGGCTCCTTGTTGGTTTAAAACCTAGGAAATATTAGAAGATGGTAAGCACCAGCTCATCTCCTTGCCTCCCAGTTTCTGATCTCTTGAGGTGCATGCTATCGAATTGCTAAGCTTCCCCATCACAGTCACAAGGGCTGGAAACTTGTTTAGCCTTTGTTTTAATCCTGCAGTTCCCCCCTTCTCACCTCAGCAGCTGGGTAGCAGAGCTGCGGGTGGCTCTTGCTCTGTGAAGGAATTACATGAGAGTTTAAAACAGTGGCTTTTAAAGGATCAGCCAAAGTAGTAGTAGGAGCACATTTGGCAGTGCCACCAGGTCTCAGGAAGATCGTTTTCTCAGCTTATCTATTCAAGTGAGTGCCTCACTCACGAGGGCAGCTCCTGATTTTCCAAAGACAGGGGCATTTAGCAGTAAGATGGCATCAAGAAACAGCTGCTTTCCAGCTCCCCTGTCCTGCAGAACAGGGATCCCTCTGCAGAAAGCTTCAGCTTTCTGTTATTTAAAAAGCTAGAGCTGCAGCGAATAAGTTTTCTGGACTGCATTTAAGCTGTTGGTACTGCAGTAGCTGGTGCCAATCCCCATTGCGAAACAGGCCACCACTAACAATTGCAGAAAGGCTTTGAGTCGCACTAAAGTTTGGACAGTCCTTTGTACAGACGGGCTATGGGCGAGTGATCCATGCAGCGCATCCGCTCCATTCTCAGCATCCGCAAGGGTTGCCTGGGAGGTGGCCAACACCTCACTGGCGGCTAGCGGGTGGCTCCCATCTATGAAGAGGCCATGATTTATAGCCTGGACCGCATCAGCCAGGGATGAGGGATTTAGTACGTTTCCCTTCCTGGGGTACACAGGCACCATACTTGCTACTGTTTAGTCTTGCCTCTTGAGGATATCTGGTAGTTTCAGGTTCAGAATGGTAATAAATTGAAAGGAAAAAAGGCACCCTTTAATTATAAAACCACCCGTTTTTTGCTTCACAGTTCTAGCTTTTTGTTTTTCAACATATCAGTCTTTCAGGGATTGTATTTTAGCACGTCTCTCTGCTGTTTCCCAAGCCAAGGTTTGGTCAATGAAACATTAGATCATAATGAAACTGCAGCGGTTATGTGCTCAGAAATGCAAGAAGCCTTTTCTACTGTGGTTTTGCTCTTATCCAATTTCAAAGATTCACTAGAAGACTTGTGAAACTAACCCACTCAGCGTGAATCAAAAGCTTGGTCTGAGCTCATAAGCTGTTCTTGAGGAGGAAATCTGTCTTTCCTCTATGCTGAGTCAAGCTACTAACCCACCCAAAACATATGCGCAGGGAATTTATGAAGCACCCACTTACTTCTTACCACGTCTCGCCTTGCTCCCACAAGCCTAACACAGATATTGCCTTCCACCCCCTCTTGTCTCCACCGCCCATTTGTTTAACTCCTCTTCACACTTTTGCTCTCGTGCAAAGGGGGAAACTCAGCTGCAAGACAAAGGCAGCCCAATGCCCACATGCTTCCGAAGTTTAAGCGCTGGCCTTCTGCACCAACCCCCGTTTCCCCAGCCTCAGAGGCCTCCCAGTCTCTCTATGTAACCCCTTCATTCAAGCCACTGCAATCAACTCACTTGTCCCCAGTGCCTGGCGAGGGCGAGCCCACCACACAATTGCTCTCTCAGCCTGGGACCCTCTACCCTGCCTGCAACAAGAGTCAGCACCCTCCTTGGGGACTCCCCCTTTACAGCTGTTGTCCAAGGCCAGAGGTTTGGAGCAGTGGTAAGCTTTGTCACTTGCAAAGCATTGATCTGCTTGTTGTTGCCTCCATAGGAATAAAAAAGAAAAAAAAAAAAGCAGCAATAGTTATAATTTGTCAACAAACCTCCACACTTTTCCATCCAATTGGATGGAAAACCCCCACTTTTTTGACCCAAATTATTACAACTGTGCAAAAAGGGCTTGTTCTTATCAGTGTTTTCCTGAAAGGTCAACATTCGGGGGATGGTTTTCTATGTTTGATTGACACCCCCCCCCCCCCAAAGTGCTTTTCTTAAAATATCAAAATATATTTTTTTTTAAAGCTTTTCATAGAACACCCTCCCCCCCTTTCCTTTCTTTTGCATCAGATGAGTTCCACATAAGTGTCCCATCACAACAATAAAGTCAGGTCTTGGGGTGACATTATTTGCTGTAGGTAAGGTGAGGTCAGGCCTCCTATTTTGCCTCCTTGCAAAGGGCATAGCACTCCATATGCACTCAGTGCAGCACTGGGAGTAGACCACCACAGCTGTGGTCCCACCTACTTACGAAGGTTTGAGCAACTGGTGATCAGAGCTGAGCAAAACATTTTTTGAACATGATAAATAATAAAAGTGGAGATGGGAGAGATAAATATTATTTACATATTTGAATACTCACATCCTTGAATCTTTGACAAAACAGATTTAAAAAAAAATGATTGAGAGAAAAAAAATCAGGAAAGCCATTGATAGATATATTAATTTTAAAATAGAACTTTTGTTTCAAACTGTGAACATGTAAAACAGGAAAGGCATAGAAAAAAAACCAACTTGCTCTGAAGATGAAACACAATCTTTGGTCTGAACTTGACTTTTGCTGACTCAGAACAAAGTAGTGTGTGTGCATAGGAATCACATTGGAGGAAAGTAAAACCATCCCCCAAAACATTTCACACCAGGGTTTTGTCCTTGTTTTTTCTTTATTGCAGTTCAGCTACCAAGTCAAGGATGTATTACTTACATGTTATTTATACATTTGTAATTAATGGGCATGAGCATTATTAGTGACCTCTTGCATCACCACATGCTTTCATATTTAAAGTGTATCCAAGGACCTGAATAAGTAAGCAAAGCGAACAAGTTATTTGTTGTAGCAACAGCTCTTTCATTTTCACCAGAAAAACTCCTCATGGCCTCCAGACACTATGTAAACTAGAGAAACCGCTTTGGAGAAGTGGAAGATGCTGATTCAGTTCCACCCCCCCACCCCACCCCCCCCCAGAGAACAAGAGGGTGAAAATATCCCGTGGTTATATGGGAAAAACACTAAATTAAACATCTTAAATGTCCATCCAATTAGGCTTGAAGGAAGGTAGGTTAGTATTTGAGGATAATGGGAGTTATTTATAAGGAATTGTCAGTTATATAAATATTCCCAAGCTGTTACACAGACCATTCTCCATTAATCACTCGGTACTCGTTAGGCTAACTGTTGCAACTACCCCGCACTATGGTTGTAGCCATAGACACATAAGTTCAGCTACTGGCCAGTTAATCCCATACGTGCACGCTAGCCTCAGTGTTTCCTTATTGCTTTTTCCTGCTGCTCCCATCACCTCATTGCTCAACACACCCTCAGTCAGATTTGGAGACGACTGTCTGTTCCTGCTGCTGCACGGGTATTTCGCCTGTGCTTGTCCTTATGGGGAGAATCCAGCCTCAACAAAAACACACAAAAGCCTCTGACAACTATGCTAATTTGTTTATATTTCTTCATTACTTAATGTAAAATGTAAAGCAGCTCATCTGCCGCTAAGATGTTCCAGCTCCCCTTTGCTGTGCCACACGTGAGCTTGGCTTTCCATGGGATTCCTCAGGCAAGAAGCAAGCTGATGCTTGAGATTACTGGGAGAGACTGTGAGTTTGCCCAAAAAAGGAGAAGGAGAGGGCTTAAAACCTCCCCTCCTCACCCTAATATATATTTTTTACAGAAAGAGCAGGCCTGGGAAGGCAAGGGGGCCAGCATGCAGCAGTTACCCAATTGTCAGGTGGGAAAACTCGTCATCCAGCAGTGACCCATTTACCTCCAGGCAGAGTACATCCTGAGACTTTTGGGGTTGGTTTTTTTTTTTTTTTTCTCCTTTCTCCTCTGAAAAGTGATCACAGCCTTAGTCAACTTGCCTGGGTGTTCAGGAGCTGTCTGTTGTGAAAGCTGTATTCTCACCTGCTCCTCTTGCTGTGCTGGGTTTGCACATTGCAGTGCTGCTTTCTCCCAGAAAAAACTGGTAGTTTTGAGGAAATCTGTCACACCAAAGTGGGCTGATAAGCAGTTCAGAAGTTTAAAGGTGCTTGTTAAAGCTTTAAGAAAATAAATTTGCTTCCAACAAATCTAAAAAAAAAAAAAAAAAACAAACCAAAACCCCCACCAAACCCCCCATATAAAAAACCCTTGGGCAGCAAGTTCACTGGGCTGGTGAACAAGTAGATTTTTGTGAGGCCCTCTGTGTAAGTATCATTTACCTTCATTTCTGTAAATCTCTAATCCTTCATTCTTTTGTTACCTTGCCAAAGAATTTCTCCTGCTATCAGAGCACTTACTTTTAGGTGAACAAATACGCTGCAAGAATTGTGGCGAGGGGACTGAAATGCCAGCAGAATTCTGCTTGGGGAAAAAAGGAGGGAGTGCAGGAGGAAAATGAGGTAATACACCCACATTTGCAAGAGGAATCATGGAAACAAGGAAGAATGAACCCTTGAGGCTCATTTTAGTAACAAACTAAAGTTTTTCCACAGGGGAGAAGCACATGATTTGGGCAGTGGGCTGCAGGGTGAGCAAGGCAGGTAGCTGGAGAGGAGGGCTGCTATGCAGCCTGGCCAGCCCCAGGGACAGGGCAGCAGCTCCACCATCCCACCTGCGAGCTGCTATCTGCAGCCCAGCTCCTAAGGCTGCTTTCCAAAATGTCCCCTGCTCCCCAAACAGCACACCTGGACTCACTAAGCATGAACCTGAAGGTTGTAAGGGGAAAAAAAGGATTCATGGCAGTACCAATCTGACCAGTTCACAACTTCATTCTGAAGAATAGGTTGTTCTTCTGGTGTTCGCATGCTTGTAGTTAGTTTTTAGTTCCTATTCCTTTATAACCTTAAAAATAAAGGATCTCTTTCATGGAAGACTGTTGCAGCCAACTCATAGGAGGGATATCTAGCATCCACCCAACTCCAACAGAGTTCATGAGCTGAGTAATGTTGTTATTCAGCTACATAACAATTCATCTGAGACCAATGAAGTGCTATGTAGTTTGGGATTTAGCAACCAGGAATTCTATGTGATAGTGTGCATGTAAGGGGAGTCATTTTACATTGTTTCTTTTCAAATGAAGCCCATGAGCAGCAGAATTTTCTTTCTGAGGCAGTTTAGCTTGAACAGCTTTGATGCAGACTCAGAGAAGAGACTGCTGGCCACCAAGAAGTTTGAAACGTTGAAAGTTTCAGGGTTTTCAATCAAAACACAAAAGTTTCATGAAAAAAAAAAAAAATCTAGCTCACTGTACCCAGAGACTTTATCCACCTACACCAACTATTCAAATTAGAAGCAAACTTCAGATAGGGGCTTACCTTAGCAGAGCAGTTGCTAATCCAAATTCTGACAAAGCTCCTCTATCCCAGTGACTCAAATCTGTAAAGATGCTTGCTGATCTCTTCCCCATGGGAATTAATGCTATCAGGTGACTGTAATCATAAAAATGAAATGGAGAACAAAGCCTTGGGTATTTCTTTTTGTTTCCAATGGCAGAGGGAAAGCACCCCAGGGACAGTAGGCTACGATTTCTCCTTCAGCCTGCATCACAGCAGAACTGCCTGCTAAAGTCCCCCACAGCAGCCCTGCCCTAGCTCTTCTCAGAGTCTGTGTTGATGATAATGGCTTCTCCAGGTGTCACCAGGAGCCTAATTTAAACTAGCAGCACCTTGGTTCTTAACACTGGCCAGGTGGCCTAAGGAAGACAGGTTCTCATTTTAGGCTGAACCAGAAAAGCAGCTACATAAATACACCTCTATTTTCACTTGTCACCCACATGGTCTCTACAGAACCATAATTTTCATATCACAAGCCCCTTTTCAGAAAAAAACTGCACCATGGAGAACCACAACATGTTTTCAAGTCCCTTCCACAGCTGGAGGACACTCACTTGGGAATATGTTCATAAAACATTTAGCTGCCTTTTTATGGTGTTGAATCCAATTCTGAGATTTTCAGAAACACTTCCCCATAGCTCCTTGTCTTTTACATTCCCTCAGTATCCTATTGCTAAAGCACAGTGGATGCCTACCTATTCAGATGGACAGCTACCAGAATCCCCTTGGATCCAAGCAGTTTGATAGCTCAGGCCTGGAAAGATTCACCAAGTAAATGTTCTTCCACCTGCTAGATCTGATCTGGCAGGTGTTCTCCTGACAAGCCAAGCAGATGTGGCTCCACACTGACCACAGCAGGGAGCAGCTTGAGATCCAAGGTCAGGTCCACCCACTGCCTGACCTAGGACCAGTGGCATAGCAAAGAGGTAGGGTATGGATCTTAGGGAAACAAAGAAGGTTTCTCCCCAGTACTTTGCATAAACCGGATTGTTTTCAGAAACATAGAGATGTTCATTCTTTATGGGCATACCAGCTTCATCACAGGTCACTGCAAAGCCCTGAGAGGATCCTCTCCCTTGTGGGGTCCGAGGATGATCCCAGAGATCACCTTCCAAGAAGTTCCAGATGTCCCCATTGTGGGACAGCTGCTCCAGAGCATCAGTTCTCTTCTGCAGGGTTGCCCACCACAACGAAGACAAGTCAGACATGTCAGAGCAAAGACAACTTTGGTCTTTTAAACTGCTTTTGGTTTCACGGCCCTTCTCCAGCCTTGCAGTGTCAAAACAATTTTCTCCCCTTTTTTAATTTCATTGCCATGTTTGTGCGGCAGGAGCAAGAGGACTGAGAAAAAACAGCTGCATTTTATTCTGGGCCTTTTATTCAGAGTAAGTTTTTCAACACAAAACAAACCAAAAAGAAAAGTCCACTTGAGTCTTGCTTTATGTATTATGTATGGCTCCCACTCCTTTTCCCTCCGGACAGTAAGTTCTTTGAGGCAAAGACTGGTATGTTCTCTGTGTTTGGGCAGCACGTGGCATATCTGAAGCTTACAATTTTTAAAATACAAAGAAATCCCAGGCACCTGAGGCAAGCAGCTGCCATACATGCCCGCATGAGTGCAGGCAACTGGCAACTCGGTCATAGAACCAGCCAGGTTGATTGGAAACTGGCCAGATGGCAGCTCCTGCAAGCTAAAAGGATTAATTATTTGGGGATCATGCCTGGAGAGCAGGCGTGATGAATGCAATATATAATTCCTCATCACGACTGTGTGTCAGCGCTGGGAAATAAGGAACAGCCAGTACCCTGGGATTCAATCACAGCCATCTTTGTTCTCTTTAGGGAGTCAGCAGCATTTTTTAGAAGGCCCAGAAGACAAAAAAGGTCTCCCTTTTAGCCTGAAACTCTACATGTCAACGGCCATCGTCTAGCAGCCTTCGCTTTCCTGCAATGACATCGATGTCATACATTCTTATTTATTTTATTATGTATTTCACAACTGTAGTGTAAATTAACTATGTTATTGGGTCTGTGTAATTAACCATGTCATGACTCAAATATCTACAAGGCTGCTTTGTTTTTTTCCCTTTCAACTCACCACATAAGACCCTGTAGCTGCTTTTTCTGACCGGGTATTTCCCTAGATAACCCTACTGTTCCTGGCCAAAGAAAACTGCCAGCCAATCTCCACGAGTTCCTAAAATTGTCTGGTCTAATTAAGAGCTGTTTGTCTAAGTGGAAAAATCCACTTAGGAGTTTGCTGCCAAATGTCCCTCTCAGGGCTCATCTGGGGTTACCTCTTCTGCTATGGTCCAAGGCGGTGGGGGTTTGGTGGCCTTCTCTCACCTTGGCCCTGCAAGCGGCTGAGGCTGGAGCTGGCGGGGACACGATCCTCCTGACACGTCAAGAGGGGAAATTCCTCTGCACGGAGCAAAAACACCTCCCTGCCTTTTGATCTACGAATCTTCAGTCTGGAGACAAAGGCAAACCTCCGATCATGGCCCGTTCCTCTCGCCGGGCAGCGAGGTCCTGGCTGCGCTCCCGTTCAAGCGGCACCAGCGACAGCCTGTTTTTGACAGCTATGCATAAGCACAGTTATTTCTAGCACACTTTCCCTGAGCTGTGCCAGCAGAGAGACTTTTTTTTTTTAAATATATTTTCAGACCCTAGCTAGCCAAACTGTGCTATATTCTCCACCTAGACATGGGTATAGTGTTACAGACCCTGGCCAAAGCCATGGGGAGGAGGAAGGACGACCTGAGTTCTCATATAAGCAACCTCTGCCATAATCTCTGGGCTTTACCCCTCAGCCCTAGGCTTAACCGCACACTGCGAGAGAGCAGATAGGGCTCCAGCCACTTTGGCCCTGCTGCCCACACCCCTCCTCATGCAAAGTGCCACTTTGCTCCTCAGGCACAGGTGCGATGTGAGCAAAAGCCGTGGCAGAGGGAGATGTTTGCTGAGCAGGGCTACGTGCAAACGCATGTCGAGCCTGCCCTCCCTCCATCAAACTGCCTTAACTCACAGCAGCGGCCTGGCAGGTCTTGATGGGGGTGCGCTAAAAGGAAAAAAAAGGAGGTCTATATTTGGCCAGCTGGCCGTGCTTGCCTTTCCCGCCTATCGTCTCAGTCCCCAGCAGCTCGGTTCCATGGCCCTGGGCTCTGCGGCTGCTGCTCGGCTTCTGGGCTCACCCGTCGGGAATCTTTGTACAGGTACATCCCTTGGTGGAATAAACTGGCTTCCTTCAATAAAACCACCTCCTTTTGGTTTACTTCATGATTTTTTAGATCCTTCTTTCAGCAACGAAAGAACACATCACTAGATGTCTGTCATTGCGTCACTGCAGGAATTCTGCAGAACAACCTGGATCCGTCTTCGGCCCCCAGATGGAAGGAGTTTGTGACTGGTCCCATTTTGGTGAGATCCAAGTGCAGGAGAAAGGAGCCCAGATTTCTAGGATGCTTTTGCATTGCTGGGAGCAACCCCACAGAGCCCTCCCCTCAGCCGATCTAGCCCCCTCCCCATTTATTTATGTGTGACGTGTTTAGCTCTAATCCGACACTTTGCTGTTGTAGAGCTGGAGCCAACAGGTAAATAAGGCAAATAAAACAGGGAGAGTCCTCTAATGCCTCTCTGCAGTGTTGCTTCTCAGAGCCGAACTGGATTTTAGGAGCTCGTCCATGCCCATTGCTGTTTTCTCACCTGAAACCATAATCCTCTCTTTGTGCTTTCAGTCACTTCCATAGCAACCAGTTGTGATGGCTCCGAGGATTATCGCTTCAGGAAGGAAATAAGCAGTGATGGAAGAAAAAAAAGACCTGGTTTTTTTGCTCTGATCCTGCTTTTATGATGGTGGAGAGAACGAATTCGGACAAAATAAAGAGCATTCTTAGCCCTCAGCTGATCTCCAGACAGTCCCAAGCTGAATGGGTAGCCTGTTGCAAAGTTGGGTTTGTTTCCTCCTTTTCTGTGAGTCATTGTATTGAGGTCTTCTAGCTGAACCAAAGCAATATGAGAAACGTGCTCACCAAGAACCTGCTCACCTTCCTTGGCTGACCTGTCCAGTTAAATCAGTTCATATGATCAAATTGACTTTCCTCAGAAAGCACCACTACTCTGGCACTAATGCGCCACGAAATATTCATGCAAATTCCTCAGTAATAAAAACATCCCGAGGAAAGGAGATGGATAATACACGCTCAGTGGTCACAAGGTGAAGCCCAGGAAAATAAACAGAAAAACCTCCTGAGCTTTTGGCTGGACCAAACTGATAGCAGAGTCCTTTAAGTAACTGTATTAACTCAGGAGAGAGGCTTTTAGAGATCACGAGGAACATCTCATTTCTCTCCAGTGCCTCAGTCAGATCAAGCAACTGACATATCTGAGGCACAAGAAACAGCACGGAGGATACTGCAGGGAAAAACATGTAGCACGAGCCCACGAGGCAAAGCCCGCCAGAAGGGTACAAGCTGTCCTGCTGTACAGCTCCCTCAAAGTGCCACAGGGTGATCGGGGGCAGCTGAAGCAGAGTTAGTGATGTCAGTTATCAGGTCCTGGAGAAAGAACGCTAGGGAGAGAGACCCTTCCCCTGAGGAGAAGGATGGGAAAGCGGGGAGCGTGGCGGAAGTCTGTAAGTCACCAGCGGGCTGCATTCGTAGCTGTTCCTCTCCCCATCTCAGAGCCCCAGAGCCAGTGCTGCTGGTAGGGGTAATGCTACCAGGATCCGGAGGCAAACAGAGAAGAAATCTCCTGCTTTGTGGCCGCAGTCCTTCTGCTGCAGACGTGGCCCTGGGGGGCAGCAGCCTGCCCCACGTGGGTCTCTCGCTTGTGCCCCCAGCCTTGCAATGCTGGGCACTGACCATGGCCAGGACATCAGCATGGAGGGGTCTGTGTGCTGCCCTTGCTGTCCTGAAAGATCTCTGTAATTTCTATCGTTGTTTTCCCAGAAGTGACAATGTGTTCTGGAGAAATGTGCGTTATTTGAGGTGCTCAGTACACCAATTTTTGTCATTGCAGGTGCAGCAACAAATGAAATGGAAAATAAGCTCATTCTTTCAATGGAGTACTATTACTGCTAAGCCTGACTAATCACCCTCTGACCGCAGTGGGCAGTCTGCCCTAGGAAGGAGCTCCGAGATAGGAACAGCAGAGCTCGTCCCCTCTCCTCCTTGCTGCCTGGGAATGAGCAGCCCCCGGGGAGCAGTGCTCTGCCCACGGCAAGTGCCTGCCCGCTCCAGGGGGAGCGTGCTGGGTCTTGGCCGTCCAAGCCTGCTGCCAGCTCGCAAAGAAGCCGGCATCTGCACGAGCCTGCATATTTCACCCCCATTAACGAATGCTTTCTGAAGGGCACAAAGCATCTCCCAGAGAGGAGCCTCATGCCAGATCTGTTGTTCTGGTTCAGGGTTATGGAGGAGGCTTGATTTTTTTTGTCTTTTCTTGTATGGAGGCAGTTTGTTGCTAGGACTTCCCTCCAGTGCTGGCCCCGTCGGCTGCAGCCAGCCTGGCTTCGGGGCCATGGCATGGGCAGGGAGGGCAGCAAGGCTGGCTCCCTCTGCCCCAGCAGCCTGCTTTGCTGGGGAAGGGCCCCCTCTACCTGGTGTGGGGCATGTGCACCCCACTGCCTTCCCGGGGACCCCTGAGGAGCTGGGGGACATGCAGCCAGCTGGCTCTGGGCTGCCCAGAAAGGCCAATCCCACCTTCCCTCTGTGTCCGCCCAGGAGCCGAGCCAGTGGGAAGGGGTCGTGGGTGCACCCCTCAATCACAGCCATGTGCCGGCAGCCCCGATGCAAACTTGCTGAAAGCAAGAGGCTATTTTGGTAGGGGGTGAGAGGAGGAGGCGAGCATGGTGGGTTGATGCCTGCAGCACCACTCACCATTTCATTGTGACTACTGGTTTTGGCAGGAAGGTGCCAGCCTGTGGGTGAGGGGTGGCAGCACCGGTGTGTTCAGCAGAGGGTATGAGGTGCCACCACCCCGGCAGTCTGTGGGTTTTGGGCAGAGCTGCTAAGCTGGGTCCGGCTGTTGTGCTCGCGCATGTGTGGCTCCGGCCAGGCAGTGTCATGCCTCCCCGTTGCCCAAAGTGCTGCCACACAAAGCTGACAGCAACAGATTAGGAAAGGTGAGGTGAAGGCTTGTGCAGGTGACCTTGAAAAGTTGGAGAGAAAGCTATTTGCATGTGTACTTTAGTAAATATCTCCAAGGAGCCTAACGAAAACTCTAATCTCGAACCACCTTCAAGCATGCAGTAATGACAAAGGGAAGTTCAAAACCATGAACAGGGTAATGCGCTGAACTAATACATATTCACTGCCGCTCACATGGAGGTTGCATCAATCAGATCCGCTTCATTCTTCATAGCCTGATCCAAGACAGGTCATGCATAATCATCTTCTTTTTGCTCAAGTCTGTGCTGGAGACCGGTGGTTACCAGTTCTGTTTACCAGGCAGTGCTGCTGAAATTGTTTAGCTGGTGACTTTGGTGTGGTGTGTTAGAAAGGATTAGTTTCTTTGTGGGCATGTGCTCATGTACATACAAAGTTAAAGTTTTTCTTGTTGAAACCTTCTGGGGCAAATCCATGCTAGGATATATTTAGCAGAAAACCCCAAAGGAACATTTTTTGTTTGTGTTTTTTCCTCTTTGCTAAACCTTTTCTTCTTAGATGAAAGAAAAAGGGAAGAAAGACAAGGTGAGAGAAGATAAAAAAAGAGACAACAAAACTTTGCTAGGATTTGTAGGGAGGAAAGCATGAAAGCCCAGGACTGCAGGGTCACATAAACATGAGGCTGGAAGAGAAATAAATAGGTTGTGCGGTCCCACAAAGCAGGACCAGCTGCACATAAATCTGCTGTATTGCAGGTCCAAAACGGTCGAAATGTGTGGTGAAAGCTCCCCCCACTCCCCCTCTCCTCCACCCCCCAATAGCTTGCTTTTTCCATTCACCTTTCTCAGGCCCTTTAGTTACAAGATGGCAGAGACCTATGGAGCACAGGTGGAGAAACACAGAAAGCTTGCAGTGCATGCAGAGAAAAGAAACAAAAGAAAAGACAAAAAAAGGTTGATGATGTATGAAGCCAATAACTAAAGCTTTTCACACAAGCTTCTCCCTTAATTACTGTATTTAGTGCCATTGGCGTAATCAAGAGTGTAGCGCTGGGACTGTTCAGTCAGTCGTGACAGACCCAGCATGGTATAACCTCATCCCCACTCCTCACCAAGTTCCCTGAAGCATTTGCAATAGCATCCTTCATTCTCCAACCCTGCAGCCTAGAAAACAAGTCATGGATGGATACCGAACTGTATCAGTATGCTCTATATGCCAAAATGTCTAATGTTAATATGCCCACATTATAGCAAATACCTACAAGCCACACAAATCCCCGAAGCTAAAACTGATCTGGCGACATTAACTCTGTCTGCATTTCCATATTACAATTCCTTGGGAAGCAGATTTAGCTTAAAAGGTGCCCTCCTCTGTGCTGCTGTACGTACCGTTCCCTCCACCCAGCTGTGACCATCTCTGTGTTTGACTAGCTCTGCTCTAAGCTAACTTTGCAAAATGACCTGGTTTAAAAATGTTTTTTAAAAAAAATCTATATTTTGGCGTTTTTTGCAAGATGAGACAATTCAGAGCTCTTGTTTCAAGCATGCTCACCAAAAGCATTGGGCTGGCACCCCACAGGGCTGCGGGAGTTGCCTTCAGGAGCAGGAGCGGTGGTGAGCTGCTGGGGAAGAGAGGACACGGACCGCACGGGACGGATGTACCAGCAAAGGGATCAGACTGTAAATTCCTATTCATCTGTCACTTAGTAAAGTTAAACCTCTACACATCAGGGACGTGACTGTCTTCTACGTGGAGGCCTTTTCCACCACTTTGACAATGTAAAACGTCCTCAAGGGGACAAGTGACATTCCTGTTCCCTTTAAACTGAATGCCTTAGTTGCAGAGGGATCTAGTTATGCACAAACAAGGATCGGGTAGTAGTTCTTGTTATAACATGAAGTACTTGGGCTGTGGAAAAATGCCAAGTTCATGTTGTTTGGGAAACCCCATTATTATTACACTCCTTTTTAATTTCCTGACTTCCTGGTGGCTTGTCTTCCAACCTGAACTTTGCATTCTTTTCTCTCTTTCCCATCACTTAGTTATAACTAATGAAAGGGGGGTAAATGTTAAAAATTTCAACAGAGCATCAAAATTCCTTACCAATGGTTGTTATTTTCCAGTTTCCACACAAATTTAACTGTCTCACTCTCAAATATCATTGCAGACACACCACATTCATGCCAAAGCTTAAGGGATTTGTTCAGAATGAAAATGAGGCAGAAAAAATGTATCTGTCCAGCTAATGCCTCCATTCTGCCCCCTCCAAAGCCCAGAGGCACCTACCAGCCCATCCCAGGTGAAGCTGGACTGTGCTTCCGAGAGAGGAGTGTGAGGTGATAAAAACCAGAGAGAATAGGACTGGGCAGGGGCATTGAAAATGGGATAACAGGAATCAGCTGAATAAGTAAGAAATAAATGTCCTATTTCTACAGTCCTGTTCCTCATCACTGTTCTACAGAAAGAGTAACTAACTAAATTAAGCAGAAGAACCTTTAGGAAGAATATGACGGGAAACGAAATCCTGACAGCAAGGTCTGTTAGGCTCCGAAATGGTCCCTTAAGGGAAGCAGCGGACGCTTGAGTCATTTGAACAATAGACTGGACCAAGCGCTGGAAAATATACAGGAGGGAATAAATCTGCATTAGCAGAGGGACGTCTTGGATGACCTAATAGCTTGTTTCCATCCATAAATCTGGGGTTCTGTGACAAGACCTTAGCCAGAAGAGGGCTGCGGCAACATCACAAATGGATACACCCATATTATGTATGTTGGATCTTGGAGTGACCACAATGATCTACGTGTTACGTGAATGGCAACTCATATTTTTGGAAAATTTTAGTACATAAACTGCTTTCCATCACCCATACATTCTGGATCTGACACGTGTGTGCACCTCACCACCCAGTCCATATCCTATTTACAGGGTGAGGGAAGAAGGCTGGGACATCTATGCCTCTTAATTGCTCTTCATAGTTAAAATACTTGGTCTAGACCCAGCTCACTGGCTCCTGGGGCCTTCCAGCCTCTGTTTTCTTCTTCCAGTGTCTGACTTTTGGGGGACTCCGTCTGGGAATTTTTGTGGGAATAAAGTGCCCACAAGTCTATTGATCTTAATCCAGGGAGAACAAAATGTAGGCCTTTCTCCCTGCACCACAAAGAAAAACATCATAGTACAGAAGTAAATAAACAAACAACAAAGATTAAATTATTTTAAAAAACAGTGATCATCTTAATTTACAATAATGCATACAATCCACCTGCTAGATTTTAATACCCTTAGCACCAACATCATCCCTTCAAGGACTTTAATTCTTGAAGAAACCATCCTCTTCTCCTCCCATGAGTATAATTTAAACATGAGGAAGCAGGAACCTGTTCCCCAACACATGGGAGAGTTAGCGTTGGACATTCCCTTCCTTATCTCCTTAAAAATAAAGCTCTCTTTCATACCCATGCATGTTCATGCCTGCACACCACTTTCTGATGGCTCAGCCAAAAGTCAGTCCTCTAAACAAAAACAAGGGTTCACCCACTGATAGCTTCTCTGAGCTCCCACCCCTGCTCTCCTTCAGTTCTCCAAGAAAAAGGGATGGAATGCCTCACTTCAGGCACTTCACTCTGCTCTGCATCACCAAAACTCAGCACCCCTCCTACCCTCCATCCGTCCAAAAGCATCAGGAACCACTGGGTGCTGACCAGTGCCCATCACGCTCCAGCAAAGGGCAGCCAGCCTGCCTGCGGTTCCCCCTCCCATCACTCAGCCCCTGCAGAGAGGGAAGAGCTCAGCAGTGGAGTCCACCAGCAGAAGTTTCCCTCACTGTTAGTGAGTCCTGAAAAGCCTTATTAGCCCCTCATTACTGGGCAGGACTGACAATAGGTAATAATTGACGAGCCATTTAGGCAAAGAAAGAACTCCTGAGAGTGTCATTATTAATTCCAGGAATATAATTTTGTGAAGTACTGAGAAATTGCACTGATTCAGGCTCTGAGAGCAACACAGGGAGTTCAAAGCACACCGTGTACGTGTGTATTCACGCATACAGGCCACGGGTGCGCATGTGCATTCCCTCTCCTGATGCCTATCAGCCAGGGGAAAGGAGGTGAGCTAGTCTGGACTGCTCCAATTTGGCTGGGCACATCTACAGCCATAATCACATCTGATCCCTTGTATTTGCCCTGCCAGATGCCAGTGCTGATCAGCACACGGCAGTGGCAGCTCTTGTTTCCCCCTGCCGCAGCCACCTCCTGCTACCAGGACACAAACACCAGTTTGCCCAGGCATCTCAAAACTCAGCCCTTCCCAGGGGGCCTGAGGAAATAGCTAAGGTTTCCGAAAGCATTTAAAAAACAGAGGTGGACATTTAGCAAGGTCTGGAGCCCTTTAGAATTGCACCACTCACCTGCCTGGGTTAACCCGCTCCGAAAATCCCAGCAGGCACCTGTCTGCAATTTTAAGAGCTCCAGTCCTTGCAAAAGGTGATCCCTTCTGGACCAGCCGCCACCTTGGCCCCAGGGGCGAGATGCAGGAAGGCAAGGATGGGGACCTCTCCCTGGCTCCTGCTCCAGCACAGCCCCTGGTGCTGGCACATGAGGACGGCAGGAGGAACACGACTCGTCTCTGCAAAGAGAGGGAAGGCTTCTGTCTAACACTCCAGCCAAGTCCTGTTTTGATGATGCAACTGGGTTTGAGCAGGCAGGGGAGTGACTAGGATGGTCTTGACACGCAAGGTCTTCTACAGAGCGCAATTAGGAGCTGCTGCGATTTCTTCATCAACTTTGGTAACGGCTCGCGTAACAGTGGAAAAAACTGGTAATGCTGAAAGCTTTTATTCTTTTACTGAGATTTTATTCTTCCAACAAACAATATGCACCTGAAAGTATGATCTCAGAGATCACAAACCCAGGTGAAAGCCAGTTCAGTTCACAGGCAAGGCTTAGCAGTGGTGTTAGAGGCCATGTGCTGGCACATCAACCTCTCTGTGGTGAGCTCCAAAGCAGCCTGTGTGCCGGCCACATGTGCCGGATGCCAGGAAAAAGCCGAATACCAACACACAGCAAGGAAAAAAAGAAATCCCTGGCCTGCTCTTGTGGCTGTGGCATGGAGAGCAGGTGTCCGCAGCACCTCAAATTCACCAGCCAGCAAAGCCAGTAGGAGAGGTGCTGCTGGGGTGCCTGGCTCTTGCTCGCTCTGCTGCGCGGAGAATCGATGTTTAAGGGCACATCCTGCCCTGAGGAACTGGCTAATCCTGCTCACTCGAGGGATGAATGCAGCTAGTGACTTGATTGCATTTACAGTGTTAAGCCAGTTATTGAATCCAATTAGTGACTGTCGGCTGCTTGTGGGGTCCTGCACACAGAGAAATGGATCCGCCCTGAGACCAGGAGGGTGCCTACGGGCTTGCAAAACAGAATCTGTGCTGAAGAATGACCGGGCATTGCTGCACCCCACAACCCCTGTGTCTGCTACCTGACAGTGGATTTCACAGCTTGTGACTAACCCCAAAATGTGCTGAGGAGGGCCTCTGCGCAGCAAAATTATTCACTTCTTTTTGAGGATGAATGGTAAGGCTATGGCAAAAGCCTGGTAGTCCTAGGTAATTTCCTCTTGCTCCCAAGGTCCAGCAGCACATACAACCTCATAGCCCGGTTGCACGGACACCTCCATCACAGGACCCATGGGCCTTCCTCCGGCTGCCTGGGATGGTCCCAGCATCCCCCACCACTTGTGCCGTTCATGACTGGTAGCTGGTGGTAGAAGAGACACCGGCATTAAATGCACCAAGGCTGTCCAGAGAGGTGCTTCCACCAACAAGGGGCATGAGAGGGAGACTGGGACTCCTCTTTTCCCCTGCAGCTCTGACGTTCATCTCCCCAGGCTGAAATACACCTTCTCCCCGCTTCCCTCTGGAGAGTACACCTCCCACCACGCGTCGGACTCCTGCTAAACAGGACCTCCTTCCAAGCGGCAGCCAGTGGGCTGAGTGGCCTGAAGCTCACCTAGTCCCCTCAGTTCTCCTGTTCCTCTCCACTTCTCACTGTTCTCACGGGAACACAACCACTGGGCAACATCATTTGGATGCCTACGACTCATTGGGTCTGTTGTCTGGTGATTTACAATAGACATCTGAGTAATTAAGAATTAAAGCTACATTCCGGTGTCAAAGCCATTATGAAGACATCGCTGTAGCTTTTTACTTCAATTAATCCACAGTGAAGACTTTCGTCCCTCCAGGACAAAGATCCACCCTTTCACTCCCATATTTAATTGAATTCGAAGTGTCCAGACCTCCTTCTGCAGAGAGTTATTAACCCCCCTACCCCAAAATTAAGACCAATACCCCAGTTTTTCTCAGACATACCAATAAAGGGAAAGCAGCACGGGTCATATAAATAACTGCCTGATCTGCCCAGCTTTGCAGTTAATTTGGTGGCTCTGTGTTCTTGTTCCTGTTGTGCTCACTTTCCATGAACAGAAAGCAAAAATGTTCATGGAAAATGTATTTTAAAGGCATGTGCATAAGTGTTCCTGGAAATCTAATTTTACATTTTCAGTAAAAGCATCTGCTACCATACAAGGGTTGAGCAGGAAAAATCAATAAGACACTTAGCTGACCACTGCACAACTACCTTCACTCAGTCCACAGAACAGAAAGTGTGAATATATCCCAGCAAATATAAGAGTAATATTGTTAAGCAAGCAGGACAAAGCAGACAAAATCAAACTATTTGCTACTTTTTTTTTTTTTCATGTGGCATGAACAGAGGGGTTTAAAGCTCAATTTTTGCAAGATACTGCTTGCAGGAGGAGATCTGTTTGGAAATCCCGCAGGTGGCTGGGGATAATGGGTGTGAGAGGCCCTAAATACCCATCTACATATTGAGTGTGTAGACGAGCTCATCAAATGATAATGATGTTACCTTACCAGGAAATGGGAAAGAAACGATCAGCAAGGAGAGGCAAAAAAGCATTTAGCTAGAATTTCTGAAATCCCTTCAAGGTCTTGACTAAGATATTTTTGTTGTCACAGAATAAACCAAGGACTGGTAAAAAACCAGTTGCCCAGGGTAGCAGAAAGGGACGTAAGACAGAGGAGAACTAAAAAAGCACCCCAGCATGATACAGGAAAAGCTCCATCAAAAATAATTAATCTAAATTCACTGCCTCAGTGGCTGAAGAAACAAAGGATGAGATTGTCTGGCTCTGGAGGTCAGAGCCTTAATGTGCTGTTAATAGCCTTTATATCATAAAGCAGTGTCGCTGCATTAGCTTTGATTTAGCAATGCCAGTTTACATCAGCTGTGGAAGCGATCCGTAAATTCAACTCTGCATCTCTGTAAATATAGTGAAGGGAGAAAGGCTTGGTCATCTCTGGAGGATGTAATGAGGGGCCCGCTGGGCTGACCTGGACACTCCCCGGCGCCCACCCTGCTGTCACTGCTTTGTCACCTGCCTGTGAGGTGCAAAAGGGACAGCATGAGATCTGCGTGGCTCAGCCACTGGCTATGCAGACCCGTCCATCCACTTGTGGTAGTTCTGCTCAATTTCATGCCCCACTCCAGCCCTACTCCGGCTGCTGGCTGCATAGGGAACGAGCCTTGGAAACTCTCCAAAACGCAAGTGTCAGTAGAAGAGATTTTAGGATAAAACAATAAAAGTAATATTAGCAGATTGCTGGGACCAGACGGTTTCACTCAAGAGCTCTGAGGGAACTCAGACTTGAAACTGCTGACCTATTCAGTACAATACCACAGCAGCTGTTGAAATGGCGAAGCACCGCAGGAATGGAAGGTGGCAAATGTTACATTCATTTTTAAAAAGGGCTTTTAGAGGCCGTCCAGAGACCTGTGGGCTGGAAAGCCAGGCAAGGCAAATTGACAGGAAGTATAATGAAGAGCAGAATAACTAGATCTGTGATAGAAAGGGAAAGAGCAAAGCTTGTAGAGTGAGAGCTCAGGCATCGCAAATCCATTCATGTCAAGACCTGGGCGATTCGGCATATTCGTAAAAGATCCAACTGCAACCAAGTGGAGAGTGATCTCAGAAAACTGAATGACAGGTTGATGAAATGACATGCAAAACTCGCCAGCAGCAAATACAAAGCAAGGAGCGTGAGGAACACCAACCCTAGCCATACAAAGACCATCAGGGCTATAAATTAACATCAGTCAGGAAGAAAACCTCAGAGTCACCGAGTTTGCTGAAAACTCCAGCTCACTGCTCAACAGCTGTCAATGAGGCCAAAAGGAGCTTTAGGAATGACTACAGAATGAAGAGAGAATGAAAAAGTGACCACTTCTAGGGTACCCCTGCCTCAAACACAGGGTGCATGCAGCTCTTGCATACACCGAGGAGGGTGTGGAAGAATCAGTAAAGATACAGAAGAGGTGGCACGGAAACACGCAACGGTTTCCATAGGCGGGCTAACTACGGTAGCGTTCTTCTGCTCGGTCGCCTCGGCAGAGAAGGGATGTGAGAGAAGCCCCAACAACTAATGAGCAGCATGGAGGTGTGAACAGGAAATTACTCGTCATGTCTGCTATCACAAGAGAAAGGCAGCACAACCCGATCTGTTGGGCTGGAGGTCTAATACAAAGAAAAGGAAGTACTTCTTTCACACAATGCAAAACTGAATTATAGCACTCGTTGTCACAGGATGCAGCGAAGGCCAGAATTATAAAAGAATTCCAAAAGGGGTTAGCCGAATTCTTGGAGGCTCGACCCATGTGCAGCTGCTAAACACAATGACCCAGATGCCAGTCAGAAATTCCCTTAACCGCAGTCTGCTCTCTACTGAGCTGGGTCACAGAGGGATTGCGCTGTGCTTGCCCTGTCCTTACACCCTTCCCCTAAGAGTCTGCTTCTGAAATGAGCTACCTGATGAGCTGGACCTTTGGTCTGAGCCACTATCACTATATAAGACATTCAATATGATGTAAGATGTATATTAAGAAACTGGAATTTATTGCAGGTAATGATCAAGTTTGTTCGCCTCACACGAATGTCTTGCCTTTGGCAGGCGCTAATATCTGATGCCTTGGGAGAAAGGCATTTCTGTCCTAAAAATCTATCTATCACGCCCTTGGCAGTCTTTCCTGATCTCCCACAGATGCTCTGCTAAATCCATAAACCATGACAGTGGATTACCTTTATCATTGATTTAACTGTCACCACTAAAAGTAGTTAGCAGTCATGAAATAAGCCAGCAACCGTATTTGAAGCAATGTCCTCCCGAGGCACATATTTCCTTTTATTAGTTCTTAAATTAATTCTCCTTCATTGCATGAAGCGTGCCTTATTCTCACTTTGCAGGATGAGTAAAACGGAAGTACTGATCACTTTCTATCTCATGCGCCATAATTTTGCACGCTCAACTGCCCTCCCTTCTGCCGCTTCTCCTTTCCAGCTGACACAGGCCATGATTACACGACCGATGCCTTTCAGCATGAGGAAGTCCTTTCCTCACTGAGGTGTGACTGCCGCTCCGGACACAGTGAAGGAGAAGGTCGTGGATCTGGGGACGAGTTTCGCATCGCCTGCCGGAGGGGACAGGGTGAGAATCCCTTGCTGCCATGGCTGGACCACACTGGCACCAGAGTCCTCGACTTGGTGTCTGCGCTCAGCTTGCTCTGTGCAAAAACAGCCTGTGTTTTTCATTGCTACGAGTCTAGCATCTCCTGCCAGCTCTAAGCATTTCCTTTTTTTAAAAAAACAAGGTTTGATCATTCACTTTTGAGGCTATGCTAAACTTGCCAGCATCTGTTTCATCTGAAAGGGGGGAAAAAACACTAATCCCGGACTGGGAAAGAAAGGAAAAGGAACTAGGTACCAAGTTGTAACGTGAGAAACGAAGCCAAGAAAAACAGCATCTTGAGAGATATTAAAGACAAAAACAAACGTGGTAAACAGGAGCAGAGACAGATTTCAGAGGAAAGGCAGGAAGACAGTGACTAAAGCACCAAGAGTGAAACAGTGTACACATGGAAACTGAGTCCAGAGTCCCAGGGTTTCTTTGTTCTTGTTTTTCCTACCGTTTCACAGAAATCACGATGCTGTCAAGATCCCTCTATACCCAAGGGTCAGTGATGTCAGTGAAAGTTGGTGGAGCTGCACTGATTTATATCCATTAAGAAGCAACTTTCCGAGATTTCCCAGAATTACTGGGGTTTAAAGTAATGCCCTGAGAACCCAGTTGAAAACAGCAGTTGGGATTATTCTTAAATATAGGTCATACTAAAAGCTAGATTAAAAATAATTAAGAATACCTCCATTATTTTTTAATAGTTGCAAAATTCCTAACTTTGGATGGTCACATTGAAAACACAACCCTAGAAACACATGTGCATGACACTTTTCTACCAGTTCGAGTCATGGCAAATGCATACAGAGCTCTAGAAATTCCAGCTCAGCAAACAAATCCTTTAGAAAGCAAAATAAGTAAACATTATCTCTGTTGCCCCCAAGCTTTTGTTTAACTTTTTGGATTTACCTTCCCACCACTCTCCCCTTCCTTCAAAATGCAATAGGTGGATTTGAAAAGAAAAACTTCAGAATGAGGATCTAATTTTTTTTTTTTTTCCTTCAAAAAACCCAGCACTGTTCATTGGGAAGGAAAAAAATCCTTTTTTTTCCTGAATGTTTGCCAGCTTAAACTAGAGGCTGCAAATATTTAGGGGGTCCCTTTGCAGATGAAACCCCTTCTCACCCTCATTCTAACTGCATGTGCAGAACGCAAAGCCTTCCGTCGCTCACGTCCCGTGTGCACGCTGTGCAGACGACAGCCCGGGGCTATGCGCGTCTCAAAGGCGCAAAGGAAACACAGAGAGAATGAAGTAAAACTGGGGAAGAGACGGAGAATCTGGTTCCACAGTCTAAGCGGCACATCAGGCCGCTTTTTCCCCCCCGCGCTGCCCCAGCCATGGCCCCACAGGCCCCTTCCAGCCCCCCTACCACCCCCCACCTCGCCTCCCCTGTGGCCATCCCCTCCCCAGGCCACGCTGGGTGAGTAACATCTCCACCCGCTGCGGTGCCGCCGCCTGGGTTGGCAGGTAGCCGCGTTGGGTGCTCTCACGACACCTGGGCGGCCGCGTTGGGTGCTCTCACGACGGCTCTCGCTGGAGCCGAGGTGCATCCCCGCCTGCGGCGAGGGCAGCGCTGCAGTGTGCAGCCGCGGCAGGGGCCCCGGCTTGTTTAAAGCTAGCCAAGGCATCGCCACCGTGCAGGGCAGCCGGCACCGTACACGCGTTCCCGGCATAACGAAGCCTGCGCCTTTGTGGTATTTTTTCAAGTCTCAAGTTGTATTTGAAGGGAGAAAAGCCGTCACCCCTGGAATCTCTCCCTCTTCCCCTTTGCTCTTTTCCCATCACTGCCTTAATCTGGCCGGGGCGCCTCTCGGATCAAGGCGACACGGATGGAGTGCTCATCTGGTAACGACTGAAGCACGCTTGACCATTTTCACTCCAAAGACCTCTCCTACTGTCAGATTTCATAACCTGATTACTACAGACTTGGGTTAGATTCAGACAGATCGCCTACCGGCGAAAGGCTCAATATCCCATTATCAGATTTGTGAGCCCGCCATTCCTCTTCATTTAGTACGTAATAGAAAGTGTCAGTAATGTCCTATGGACTTAGGCTTTAACGTGAGTCTTAACTATGTGAGTCATATGTATGTATCAGGTGAAAATACTCTACAGAATCATCTGCAGGACAACAATTTTAAAACATTTTTTATTTAAATATTAAATAAAACACATCGACTAATCATCTTGGTGTACACCTCTCATTTTAACATAAGAAATAAAATGATTGTTCAGTCATGATAAAAAATAAACTATACATCTCAATTAAACCAATCACGTAGTGTCTTTAAATACCCTATTGCATTGCAGTCTGCAGAACAGCACTGTCGAGATATCTACAAAAAAACCCAAACGTTTAAAATGACCTCTTTCTGCTCCAGCAATAATTCCAAAGAGGTTCTACAGCAATTGGAAAAAAAAAAAACAAACCTATGAAAGTAAAGTGCTTGTCATTGCTCAGGACAGGAAACAAAAGAATCTGTGGCCTTTTGATCCATGGCATTAAAGAAAACAAACATTGAAGAGGAAATTCTGCGTTTTCAGTATGTGTGCTACCCCTTACAAAACTGAAGGCAAAGTTGCTGCTTTGTAGCAAGCTGGCTTCTTCTTGCCCTCCTCTCCAGCCATCTCCACGCAATCTGGGTTTTGGGTTGGTTTTTTTTGTTTTGTTTTTTATTGAAAACCACTACAAATGAGCATGAGACTTTGGTGTTTTCTCTGCTGCAAGGCACCACTCGTTAACAGATATTCCACTCAAGCGATTTTCTCTCACTTTGAAGCTTCCAGACCACGTAGCAGCAGTGGCAAGCTGGAGATGCACCAATACAGACACACAGATAAAGAGGTTGTTCATGGAGAGCCACAGACAGAGCCATGTGACATCCTCAACCCTTCCGACTCCCACCAATTAACCTGGTCGATCTTTGGCTTTTTTTCTTTTTTTAAAAAAACAAAACAAACACAAAAACAGGTATCTACATTATTTGCAAATGCGTAATACTGCAGGTTGCATGAAGCCAAGGTAACTTGAAGGCACCCTGTGTCACGCCAGGGAGATGGGTCCTTTAAGCATTTAGGCAGAATGCAGCTATTTTCTGACATTCGGATGGCAGCTTCCAGCCAGGCTGGCTCACTGTCTGCTCACCTGCTTCCAAAGTTTGCACACCCTACCCTATTCATTCCCGTAGGAGCACAGTCTGTTCTCCCCTTTATACCTCAGCATAACTTCTGATACCAACGGAAGTCATGCTCTGCCTTGGGAGGGGAGTGGGGTTTATACCAGAAACACAATATAAGCATACTACAAAATATAAAAAATAACTAGTGTTATACAGTTTTCTGCTTCCTATTTATATACATATACAGCATTAAAAACCATACCAAAAAAACACCTATCTAATCCAAAACCTCATTTTGCTAATATGCCAAAAACAAACCAACCAAAAACAAACACCCAAAGATTGTGCTGTTTTACTCACTTTTAATACAGTTTTGTTCAGAGATAGCTGTACTCTGTTAGAGCAGAATTCTGTTCTAGCCTGTTCCTTTTGTCTTTGTCAGTATATAATTATAACCTCAATATTGCACATTTCCCCAAGAGTCAGTTCTGTTTGGACCCTGATAATGAAATGCATAAAAACGTAATTAGCAGCGGAAATAACAATGTGCAGCACTAAGAAATACCCCTCGGGCAACTTTGTAGGCAACCTCCAAGAGGGCTTTTTAAAAGAGAAAACCCTTCCCATCGCCCCACCGGTGCTAATGCTTCCCTCCTCAGTGCCTCTGCAAGAATATGAAAAAACTTAGCATTTATAAAAAGATTCCTAAAGATTATTCAGACCGACAAAATATATGTGTGTGCACATGCGTATATATGTATATGCACACACACCACCCCCAAACAAACATCACTGCAAAAGACCAGACAATTATGCAATTTGGATTCTGATATCAAGGGATACATTTTCAATAGCTTACTTGCTTCCGTACTAATTAGAAGTGGTTTTTTTTAAGCTTTTCCAGCTGATGTATCAAGCAAGAAGTTCACAGTTTTCATTTAAAGTATATGTATCTGGGAGGCGTGGAATGGGGATGTTGGTTCCTTTAAATAAAACGAGTGTTAACAGCAGAAAAAAAAACCCCAACAACAAATGGCAATGCTTCCATTTTTGTCTTCTATGAATGCATAATGCTGCATGCCACTGGTTTTCTGTTTATTTTCTTTAAAAGAGGTAATCATCTTCACAAACCCATAAATGAATATTGTGAAAAAGGGAGGCTCTGGTCCCTTCTTTGAAAAGCCTCTCCCTGCTGTGTCACCACTACTGACAGCTGCTAATCTTGCATAACAGCAGAGCTGTATTGGTCTGACTTGAGTACAGTACCGAAGAGTTCTTCCCCAACCACATCCCTCCCTGTCCCCACAAATGCCCCACCCATCTTCCCCATCATTATTTTTCCTTTAAAAAATTCAGTTTCTATTCATATTTGTTCAGTGCAAGAATAGTAGAAGCAAAAAGACATACATATTGCTTGTTTCAGTTCTATAAAGTTGCTAGCTTTCTGAGCCAGACAGCCTCTTCACATACTTCAAAATTTATTGCTTCTGAGAGTCACTCGTCCACACGACACCAGCCAGCCATGGACCCACACACGCCATGGAACAGTGGTGAAAGTTCTTCGCAACAAGAGCAGCGCGAGCTATAGCAGCCGGGGCTCTCATTTGACTAGGACAAACTTCCCTAGCTGGTTGGAAGTCAGGTCCTCCATCTCACAGTCCCCGTGCTGCAGAGTGACAGCATCATAGCTTGGAGACTGTGCAGAGAAACCCTGTTGCTGAGAGAAGGTGGTGCTGACTGGAGAGACGTTGCTGCTGATGTACAGGTGCGTGTCTAGAAGGTGAGCTGCTGAGGACACCGGTGACACGCTGACACCAAAGAAATGAGGTTGGAGCAGTTGGCTGTTGCCAGCAAAGGCCAGCTCAAATGAGTTCTCTCTTTGTAGCTCTGACAACAGAAGAGAATTGGATGCTTTGCAGGTACCTATGCTATCAGAGGAGGGGACGCCATTTGTTGCAGATGTCTGAGAAGTCTGGGGACAAGCTGTCTGGAGTAGCTGGTGATGCTGGAGCTGGAGCATTCTGAACAAAATCCAAGGATGGAAGAGGTTAACTTGCATTCCTCCTTTCTTGCCCCCACCCCGACCATAATTTCCCCTTTGTTTCCTCCTCTCTAGCAAACCTCTCCTTACCCAGCCAGTACAATTAAAGCAAGCTGATCGTGCCAGGTCAATGTGTTTTCACTCGACTTTTCCTCATGTTGGAGAGGGCGACTATCACCAGAAAGTTATCTAGACACCACTTGGCCTGCTAATAATAGATGTTCTAGAGACAACGTGTGCAGATAAACCGGAAACTCAATTTTCCATCTTGCTTCTATGGGAATGAAGAGGTGCCACCACACATGACATTTGAGGCCACTGGAACTGAGCCTCCTTTGTGGGCTGTAACTTTTCCAAATTACAAGGTCTCACTTCCTTGCCATGGGAAAATTACAGGAGGAGGCAGAGGAGGAAAGAAATCATTCCCAAAACTAACAAAGAAAAACACAGCTTGCAATGGGGAGAAGTAATGTTTTCCCCCACAATACCAAATTGCTTCTCAATTCAGCAACCTCCAAATAGTTGGACGTCGAGATTTTTAAGTGGAACTGCACATCCTGTGTTACGTATGCCAGCGCAGGAAGCCACAAAGGAAGCCAAGCAGCTTATCTGCTGCCACACTGCAAAGATGGAGGATAGGAATCCCCAGTGACTAAACTCCCCAACCTCTTTTGCTGTGTTTACTCCTCCTCGCTTGCCCCTAACCAAAGTAACCCCAATGAAAACAGCAAAACTCCTCCCGACCAGCTTCTCACCTCTGCTGCTGTAGCACCTCCTCCAGGAGGCTTCTTCCCTCTCTGCTGCTCCCGCTGCTGCTGTACATGCAGGTGTTCGGCTGCGTGTGTTGGAAAGGGCTCATGGCACTCCTTGCTGCCCGAGATGAGGAGGACTGACACACCTGCCGAGCAAAGCCTTTGATTTTATTCAAGCCGAGAAACCCCTTGGCTCGAGCGTTCTTCCGCAGCTGCTGCCTAAAAGCCTTCAAGCCTGTGGGACACGAGGAAAAGAAATGCACTTTAATCCTCCTCAGCATTTGCCTAGGAGCCCACTTTACAGATCAGCCTTTCTGCACAGCTGCCTTCATTTGCGCGAGAACTGTGCTAGAAGAGACTGTCACTCTTCAGTCCACTTTCCCCCCTCTGCCTGATGGTCAGAGCAAAATTTATGTAAAGGAACAAGGTTTGGGACAGCTGCACCCTTGTGTAGAGGGACACATGCACAGCAGAGGAGAAACCTGATAGAAATCATGACGTTGTGCACTCCGTATTTTAAGAGGAAGGCGGAGCCTGCCATCCCACGCACAGCAGCAGAAATATCTTCATGGGCTCACTGAATCAGTATCTGAGAACCTCTCATCTAGGCACCTTCCTCAGGGCATCCGACCCTCCCTCAGGGACCATGAATGCGAGAGGCAGAATATCCGGGTGGCCAGCCTCAGTGTAACACTAACCAAGGCAAGCAAGTATCCCTGCGTGCTACCCTTTTCTAGTGGCAGTTGGAAGGGTGCAATTCCCCAGCAATAATGCAAGGAAGACATTACCTTGAGTTAATGAGGTATCAGATGCTCGCCTTCCTTCTTGGAAGCTGACAGGCAGGAGAGAAGCACCTCCCATGCAGCCCTGGGCTTGTAACACCGGAGCGTCAGACTGGGAAGCTAGGAAGGGCGATGTCATCCTAGCTGTGGCTGGGCTCCCCGTCATTACTTGACCTGCCAAACAGCTGCTCAGGGCCACTGAGCTGTCATTTGAAGATGAAGTAAGGCAGCTGTCTGAACTAGTTCCCTCGGTGGGGCTTGCAGAAGAGGAAATGACTATACCTATGGAGGGGAAGGAAGGAGAGAAAGAGCATTCCCAAGATGAGTACGGCAAGGAACAAACATGACATCAGAGCCTTCTGCCCACCTACACTGGCACTAATAAGCAGCTGTGAGCCGCAGAGGTGTCCAGCAACTCGTGTTGTCACAGGGCTTGACTCCAGCAAGGAGTCACCAATGAATAACCTAAGTTTGGGCTCCCATTCAGCCGACAGGGCTCTGCCAGCAACTCCAGCACCACCAGGGTATGCTGGATCAGGCCTACAGCGTTTCTTTAGCACAACAGCTCTGACATGGGATTATTGTTTTGTGAACCATTTCACTTGTTTGTTTAGTTCACGGGGCCTGGACATGTACCAAATACAGTTAGCCATGACCTTTTTTTTTTTTTTTCCTAAATTCAGGCACCCCCACCTCCCCCGGTACAACAGTGGAAGCAAGCAGAGAAGGGTTATGTTCTGCTTGTGAGAATGCTCCCCTCTAAAGTCATCTAGATGAAACACAACAATGCAACATCTCTTCCTTAAGGGTCACGCTTATTTATGGGAAGACAGAACTGTGGAGGGCAGAGTACAGACCTCTCTTCTGTGCTTTCCTACCCCAGCTGAGGTAAAATCAGCACATGCTCACCAGGCATTTGTCTGCTATGGCACTCCTTCCCTGTCCTTTTCCTCTAACTATGGATGCCCTTCATCTCTCCCAGACTTACTTACATGGAGGGGCATGCTGATAGAAATGAGTGGTCACTTCGGCCAGTGTGTGCCTCCTGCTGGTGTTGCTAGGGATGCGGATGGGGTGGTCATATGCCTTAATTTCGTCTTCCAGCTCCTTCTCTTGCCTTACTTCTTCACTAATGGTGGTCTCCAGCAGGCTGTTGGGGGAGATGGAGCGGTTGCGGAAAAGCCCGTTGAAGTTGGGATCCACAGGAAAGAACACAGGCTGCAAAACATGTCAGATCACAGACTGAAGGGTGTTTCACTTATTTCTGCACTACCTTTTAATGCTCTTCACAGCCCTGTGGCATGTCTTCAGTAGGCGTACTGTTTGAGAGACTACTACGACACCATACCCAAATGCCAAACCAAAGATCGGAAGGAGAGAAGGAGAGAACAACAGTCACAACCCCTGTTGTTTTGGATTGGCAGAACAATGAAAAAAAAAAAAAAAAAAAAAAAAAAAGTAACACACAGTTTAGCTGAGAACACCAACCTGTAACGGATTGCTCACATCACAGTCCATTTCTGCCTGCAAGGATGGCTGAATCAGGCTCTGAGGTTGCTGGTAAAGCAGAGATGATCGCAGGGTTTCACTACTGAGACTGTCCTGAGGCATCTGGAGAGAGAGAGCAATGCACAGAAGCTATCACAAACACTGCAGTTCCACATGACTTTTCAGATACTGGAGGCTCAAGGAATTTCAGAGCCACCTTCCGTGCAAGCTTTCTCCACGTACTTTCTATGAAAATTAACAAAGCTAGTCTTTCAATGCCAACACAAACACAAAACTCCTTCTCCTAAGTTAAGCAATTTAACTGGAAGTACAATTTGAAAAGGCACCCAGAGCACACTTTAAAGGGGGCGGGGGTGAGGAAAAGAATGTCAGAAAAACACAAAAGCTGACTCTCGGAGTACTTCTGAGGAACCTATGGGGTGTGTAACAAAGAAGTGTAACTGATCCATGCTTAAGAGCACAAATTTCCATGAGAAGCCCAATCTTCTGGCTCATTATTGACCTGCACCGGAGGCAGCCTATTCTTTGGACCATGACCCACAGTCACTTCTTAGGAAACAGGCCATTAGTATTCAATCAGCCTCCTGCTGAAGAACAGTAGGCTGTGTCCTATCAGAGGGCACCAATATCAGAATTGGTTTTCGGAAGCCTGAGAGTTACCACCTTTTCCCGTAGCAAGGGGCAGAAAAAAAGAGCCAACAGACAGAGCTTCCCAAGTAAGTAATGCCCTTCCTTACCTCAACATTGCTGATCTCGGAGCTCCTCGGCCTTTGCTGACGGCCCGCTGCTGGACGACTCGATAGCTGGCTGCTTCGATACTCCTTGAGGCGCTCCAGAAGCAGGTAATAAATCGCAGCAAAATGGTTGTAGCTGCTGTTTTGCAGAGACTGGAAGACATTGAAAGGACCCTTGAGTTACAGGTAACTCGGGATATAAGCAGGCAAAACTCATCACTAAGGCCTCATAATAGCGCAGCCAAAAAATACGTAAAAAACCAGAAGGGCAGTGAAGATTACTACACTGTGACACTGGATCAAGGCTAGTCACTGAGTGACATATATATGACTGCACCACTGGTGTTCTGGTAGTCACTGAAGATGTATCTAATGGGCAAGCACTTCTCACCTCAACAGTTCTCTGCCTGTCGATGCCAAGTGTTTGCATGATCCCAAGGACCTGTTCATTGTAGTCACCCAGGTTGGAGTTGTAGTTTTGCATGGAGAAGGACAAAGACTGCTGCTGTTGAAGAGATGGGTCAGCTTGCATCCACTTGTGCTGCTTTATTTGGGAAATGGTTATTCGCTTGGTTGGGTCCACAACCAACATCCGTCGGATTAGTGTTTCACAGTCTGGATGGCAAAGACAAACTCATGAGCCAGGAGCAAAAATAACAGCCCAGCCCCAGGTCACTGCTAAGAAACCTTCCCAGCAACAGTGAACAATATGTGTGAAAACGGGAATTAAAGGTTTCTGAGCAGCTAACGCCTGGTCTGACTACCAGATACTTAAAGAGCACAAGAAAGGTCCACATCCATTTCACAATAGCAAGACGTCACTACAGGAAATGAAGCTGTACTGGATACCAGCAGGTTTCAGGTGGCCTTACACCTTGTAGGAGAGCTAGTTTTGAGTGGATGCAGGTTTAATGATGTTGCATCCACTTAAAATAGGTCAGAATTTAGTACAGAACCCCATCACACACAGCTTCCTGGTCCATCTATACTGCTTATTTGTTTATAACCGGGGAATCAAAGCCATTCGCGGCTCTAACTGATAAAGGTCAGACTTCAAAAGATAACTCTGCACTTGAAGAGAGAGGCACATTCGCTTGTTTTCAAATCAAAATCAGAGAGAGGTGATAATACTCTTCAGTCCCTTTTTCTCACCAGACTGTTCGAGCGTTCAAGAAACAGTGCTAAGCCCCACTATTTCTGCTCTCCTTGACAGCATAGCCACCCTGAAATATACCCCTTCTGCATAGTTAAAATATCTTAGGAGAACTACACCCATCTCAGCATTGCAGGCTAGTCTCATTAAAATCCTGTTTTCTCTCTTTTGTGACTGATTATTTCTCCAGCTAGGGTGTCAAATATTTTTGTAATCCATAGAGATACCCCAAGAAAGGAAGTGACAACTTTTTAGATGCACCATAAAGGACACCTCAGAAAAGAAGATGTGTGCAACCAGCCCCTGAACTCATTATAAGCACTGCCCTACGGAAATTATGGGATACGTAACGACAAAGTGATTGCCAGCTGCAAAACCAGCCCCATCTGTCGTTGCCTCAAGAAGGAACAGGACAGCTATTCCTTTATCTGTAGCCCCTTTTCTAACATAAAGAATCTGAAAAAAAAGCACCTTCGGACATGAAATAAGGGATGCGGAACCGTCCCTCCAGCACTCTTTGCCTCAGAGTTGGTAAATTGGGTCCATCAAAAGGCAGAGAACCGCAGACAAGGACATACAGCACCACCCCAAGGCTCTGTCAACAGAAAACAGCACAGCATGTGAGTAACGCCAGTACAAGCAACGATTTAGAAAGCCCACAGACCCTCATGAAGTGTGAAATGCAATTTCTAAGGAATATCAAGCTCACCCATATATCAAGGTGAGGTCCTTCATATTCTTTGCCTTCAAAAACTTCCGGAGCTGCATAGGGTGGGCTTCCACACCAAGTGGAGAGGGGTTCTCCTGACTTATAGAAGTTTCCAAAGCCAAAGTCTGGAATGAAGGTAAAAGTCTGGGGTAAGACATCATTCAGCCACATACTAATATTTCAAAAGTAGCAGCAAATAGAGAGAAGAGAACATATGCATTGCTTTGGTCTCTGCCTATTCATTTAAGCTATTCTCTTTTGTCCAGAGGACATGTTCAGAGAAATTTCAGTAACTTTTGTTTTATTTTCATTTCCCATAAATATATTGATAGGATGATCCTAGGGAGACTGAATTTGACTACATGCCTAATGTTGTTTATAGACTAACTGTGTATTTCTTAGTACCTGCTAACTTGATATTCATGTTAGCATCTAGCAGAAGGTTCTCTGTTTTGAGATCCCTGTGCACTATGTGGTGGCTGTGACAATATTCCACTGCTGAAAGAATCTGCCAGAATTTCTTCCGTGCTTCACTTTCACTTAAGTGCCCATTGGAGGTCAGATGATCTGCAAGACAAAACAAAAGAAGCAGGGGATTTAGAAACACCTGGAGGAGATTTTTCATAATCCTTCAGGTGCTGCACTCGCTGTTTGACAGCTGACACCGCCAACCCTGGATTTTTAATCGGAAAATATATATTACTCAGGAATGACAACAATAAAGCCATGGTTTCTAAATCTAAAGAACTGTTAGCTCTGGCAGTGAGGACTTACCAAACATTTCTCCATTCTTTGCAAACTCAGTAACAATGTAAAGCATATCCTTTGTCTCCATAACCTGTGAAGACACAAGAGAGGACATGCTTAAAAAAAATGCAGACCTCTGTAGTTTCACTCATTTTTCTAAGTGTATTCTCAAACATATCTGTTCAATTACTTATTTGCCACAGCAGCCAGCAGTAAAGGCATCTAATTTTGCACCACAATGTTCTTTCCAAGCAAACTGGTAACGAAAAAGATAGCAGATCAATGCTTATGTGCCTACAATATACAATGGCTTCTCATCCCATTGTTCTTCTCACCATTACCATGCCACCTAATCTCCATAAGATAACTGATGAGCATTCCAGTAATTTCATACACTACCCTGAATTCACTTTTTGTTAAACTATGCACATATAGTTTTACAATTCATTTGCTACACTTTGAACATGCAAAGACACTTAAAGTTTACATAAAGTCGCCTTTGTTTCAAGGCTATCAGGTACTCCAATCAGGATAGATATTTGCAACTTGGACAAATCAAGAAGTAGTATCAAATACCCCGCTCCCATTTGCTGTTGGCTGGGGACATGGCAATCCTCCCACACAAGCGACAATAGGTGGCCGTTTGTGTAACAGCAGTACTTCATGCACATCAACAACTGTCAATATATAGCCCAGAGTTCACCTGTCAATCTAGTATCAACTTCCTGTGATACTTATTAATTTTTTTGCTTTGGAGGAAAAAAAAAAAAGAACTAAAAACCAAACGATGAATGAGAAATGCTGAGCATTTCCAAATTAATCTTCAGTCGCTATGGCACATCTTTCAAACGTTGCATTTCAGATTTCAAAATACAACATTTCCCTAGAACTGGACTCTCAAGGAGCTGGTATTTTGTTTTGGAAGCAGAAGGCTCACAACAGGTTAATAAACAAAAAAAGCGTCAATGCTACTTCAAAGGCTGCAATTTCCAGGATCCTAACATGTAACCTTTCTGGAAGACTCTTGTCCTCCCCTCACTACAAGTACACACAGACACAAAATGAAAATAAACAAACAGGGAGCAAAGGAAGAGAGGTTCCCAGTTTAAAAAACTGAAGGAAAGTGTTCTGGGAAAGTTGCCAGCTGGATGAAATTAAGACGCTGTGCTGAAACTAAAACAATGATGAAATAATACAAGAACACACACCCTACATTGGTATGTCATCTAATTCCATTCCTGCTCCTCAGTCTCCACCAAACAGGTAAAGCATCAGTTACAACAACAAAGAAAAGAAAACTTCACTGAAAAGAAATTATGGTCCACTACCAACGTCATTGGCTCCATCAAGTGAAGTGGTTCAACTAGATGGAATTTAACCTGCTTTTCTAAAAGCTTCGAAGTAGTATTTTCACCCACATCATTCCACCGAAATGAAATCAACTGAACTGTTAGAATGTTTCTGTATATCCTATACTGCCCTATGGGCAACAGTGACGTCAGAAGTTAACACAGAATAATTTTTGTTATGATGGTTAATACTATAAATATCAAGCACTTCATGTGTGTCAAGGTCTTTAAAAATAATGCCTTGCCTAAGCACCCGCCTTACTGGCTCTTCAGCCTTACACATTAATTAAACTTTTTTTTTTCTTTTTTTTTTTAAGCTAACAAACCCAACGGTAAGACTGCAGCTGATAATAGTGTTTACTACTGCACACAGACTTTCAGACCTGCTGCTTCATCCATCTGTTCCGGTCTCCCCCCCCGCCCTTCTAGACAGGTCCAGACAGACTGTGATACCTCATCTTTGTCTTAAATCCACATGGCACTATTTAAGATGATTAAGAGGAACTTATACCAAATGCTAATTAGATCAAATATTTAGAATTTGCAAAGCAGTCCTTGCTCGCTAGACAGCTGTGATCCGTTTTCTGCATAACACATTATTTTGTTCTTACTGTTAAAAATGCCCATCAGTGCAGAAACTGAACAAACCTAAACTAAAATTCGTTTTGTGAAACTCTACAAGGGGATGGGTATTTAAAATTCACCTTCAAAACTACACAAACTGGAACAGAATAACCAAATGGGTCATTTTTTGACATAAGATACCAACTAAGATACCAACATTTACAGGCTTTTTCTTTTCTACTTAGATTAGAATTCTAATTCTTAGATTGATTTGGTTTCTTTGCTGTTGATTTTAAATCCCTTCCACTTACGGCAAACTCAACTTTTGTGCTTTCTTCTCTGCTATCCTACATGAGTTTAAGTCTTCCCCTTATCAAAAGCACGTTAAGAAGTTCCAGTCCTCTAAACTGGAAAAGCAGAGGAGTTAGGAGAGGCAAGTCAATCACAGAAGTTCAGATAATCAGTTCCTTGATCTGAAACAAACTTCAGCTGGGTTTTAACTATAAATTTTATGGTGCATTTGGTCAAAAAGCTGTCTAATGTATCACAGTCTTGTTCAAAGAATGATGAATGACTTGTACAAAACCCAGTTTAAGTCTTTTCCAAAAAGTATTTCAATATGCATTCTCTCTGCAAATATTTGATGTAAAATCATGTGCAAAAGAAGAGCACAAGCATCTCTCATCTGCATGCTGCAGTTCAAAGCTGAGCTCTTACCTGATATAGCTTGATAATGTGGGGATGATTCAAAAGCTTCATTATCTGAACTTCTCTATAAATCTTCTCCAGATTGCTTGGGTCTAACCTTGTTTTATCTATTATTTTTATTGCAACCTGCAGATTTAAAAAATAATGAAATAAAATAACCCCAGACATTAGAAAATAGGTACTCTTACTGTTAATGTCTCTTAAAAAAAAAAAAAACAAAAAATACACCCCCCCCGCACAAACTCACAAAATTCAAGTAAAGCAGCTCTTAAAGTACAGACTTGACAAAGCTGATCCTGTTTTTCTGAACCGCACAGATTTCACGACACAGAACATTTTCATTTTTCTTTTCTACGTCAAAGGATTACACATAAGGTAGTGAACAGAACTGCAGAAATTAGCACTGGACAGGATTCAGTAAATCTTTTAATCCATCCCATGCCAGTGAAAAACAGATTCCCGTAACAAGACTACTTTCTACTGTAGTGACCGATATGATTTTGACGTGCACTATGACTGGAAATACGGTTGCATGCCCGCTAATAAATTATTTCTGCAAATAACACTGCAAGTTCTTTGCTCTTGAAGCGTACACATGGAGTGAAAAAATTAAACCCGTCTAAAGTCTTCAGAAGGTCCTTAATTTGTTGGACTGTTTAGCAAACTAAGACGGAGTAACTCAGCGAAGCGACCGTAACACTCAGAAATGTTGGTTTTTTTTTTTTAATATGGTCTTGCTCTGGTTTAATTTTACTTGAACTCCAGGGAACACACCGGGAAACCCTGAAGCTCCTACGAGCAGCCACACCGGCTACCGGCGCTCACTCGGCGAGGCAGGCTAAGCCCGCCAGCCCGCTCGCACCTCGCAAAGCTCGCCGCCGCGCTCTCCATCTCCAACGCCACTTCACGTCAGTCTATGAGCAGAGGCAGCCCACCGCTGCCGGCCCGGCAAGGACCAGGCTCTTCGCCTCCCGCCAGCCCCAGCCTCCACACCCACCTGCGTTTTGGTCACTCTGTGCCGGGCCAGTTTGACCACCGCGAAGTTGCCTTTCCCCAGGGTCCTCTCGATGTCGTAGAAGCCGACTCGCAGAGGCCGCTGCTGGGCTTGTCCGGCAGCGGGCACGGCGGTGTACTCTGACATGATCACCATGATTTAGGCGGGTGGCGGGCAGCGCACGCCGCGCCTAGGAGGGGAGCATCCGCGCTGCCCCGGGGACGCGGGCGCTCGCACCTGCACGGAGAGGGCACAGCACACCCCGTCAGCCCCGCCCGCCGCCGGGCCCCTCTCGCAACTCCGCCGGCTCTTCCCCGTCCCCCGGAGCCGAGCCGCGGCCGCCCCGTCCGAGCCGGCGGCAGCGCCGGCCCCGCTCACCCCCGGCGGCTCCTCGCCGCCCGCGGCATTGCTCGCCGCGACGGACCGGCGGCAGCGCCGCCGCCGCCCCCCAACCGCCGCCCGAGGCCGTTGCCCGACGGTCGGAGCGGCCGTTGAGCCCTCGTACCTGCCGGGCGGGCGCTCTCCGCGGCTGCTGGCGCCGGGTTCTGCCGCCGCCGCGGTAGGGTGCGTGCGCGCGAGGTTGTGCGTGAGTGTGTGCGCGTGTGCGCGCGTGTGTATGTGTGTGCGTGCGCCGGGGGGCAGGCGGGAGCACGCGGGATGTCCCGGCCCCCCCCCCCCTCCCGCCCCGCTCCGCCGGCCCCCCCTCCGCGCACACCCCGCCCTCCCTCCCGCCTCTTCCCCCCGCCCACCGCCGAAAGCCGAGACGGGCCCATTGACGTCACTTTGACGCCAGAGAGACGCGCGCCCAGGCGCGAGGCTGAAGGAGAGCGAGACACCGGGCCGTTGCCAAGGAACGGGCGGCGCTGACGCGCGCGCTGATGGAGCCGTCGCCCGGGAGACGGAGGGGCGGTGACGTCAGGGCAGGGGGAGGGAGGGGGCAGCCGGGTCTCTGCCCCCCCCGCCCGGGGGGGGGGAGGCCCCCCCGCTGTCACGTGACGCCTCCCTTCTCCCGGCGGGGTCGCCCCCTGCCGGCGCGCCCGGCGCCCGCGTCAACCGCTGGCGCGCAGGGCGCCGGCAGCCGTTAACCGCCTCGTGGCCGCCCCGCCGCGGCAAGGGCTGGGGCGGGGAGGGGGCGGCGCGGTGCGAGGTCTCCCCTCAGCGCCCTGAGCGCCCGAGGCCACCGGCAGCAAGAAGCCCGCGGCGGGCAGGGTTGGCCCGCAGCCACGCTACCCTGCCGAGGGCTCGGCGGAGATGTGGAGGCTGCGGACGCCGCGCTCACCCCGCATGAGGGGGGCCCAGCGCCCCGCGGCAAGCGCCCGGCCAGCCCCGTCCCAGCCACCGAGGCAGCCCCCGCCCTGTGTCGGAGCCCGCCGTGGTGCGGGGCCACCGACGGGGACTCTCCCGCTGGCAACAGGGAAAGCGTGGCTGCAGCCCTGCGGGGGACATTTTTTCCTAGTCCCAAAGCACAGGCAGGGCTGTGGCCGCCCACCCTTCGCACCAATGCCCGCGGCGGGACACGGACCCGCCTTCCCCGCGCAGGAGCGGTTTCCGTTCCCGCTTGTTTCCAGGGCGTGAGGGAGGGGAGCTGCAGGGGCTGCCGCCCGCCGTCCCCTCCGGCACCCGAGACTGGGGCCAGCGCGGCCTGGGGCCAGCAACCCGCTGGGTCCACTGGCTGGGCACAGTCAGGAAGGGAAGTAATAATAAAGAGCCTCTCTCTATATATAGAATCATAAAATCATGGAATCGTTTGGGTGGGAAAAGACCTTTAAGATCACCTTTAGGAGACCTTATTGCGACCGTCCAGTACTTAAAGGGGGCCTACAGGAAAGATGGGGAGAATCTTTTTAATAAGGCCTGTTGTGACAGGACAAGGAATAACGGATTTAAACTAAAGAAGAATAGATTTAGACTAGACATTAGAAAGAAGTTTTTTACAATGAGGGTGGTCAAGCACTGGCACAGGTTGCCCAGAGAGGCAGTGGAGGCCCCATCCCTGGCAACATTCAAGGTCAGGTTGGACGGGGCTCTGAGCAAGCTGATCTGGTTAAAGCTGTCCCTGCTCACTGCAGGGGGGTTGGGCTAGATGACCTCTAAAGGTCCCTTCCAACCCAAAGCATTCTATGATTCTATGATTCTATCACCCAGTCCAACCATTAACCTAACACTACCAAGTCCACCACTAAACCAATTAAGGGTAGAGTAGCAATTTCATGTTCCCTGGCTTGGTGGCTGGATTATTTTTTAATGAAAGTAAAAGCTAGGAATCATTACGGTTGGAAAGGGCCTCTAAGATCATCAGTCCAACCATCAACCCAACACCACCATGCCCACTAAACCATGTCCCGAAGTGCCACGTCTACCCACTTTTTGAACACCTCCAGGGATGGTGACTCCACCACCTCTCTGGGCAGCCTGTTCCAATGCTTGACTACCTTTTCCATGAAGAAGTTTTTCCTAATATCCAATCTAAATATATATATATTATATATATATGCAGTCCTGTGATACTTTGGCAACTTACGTGTTCTGAATACACCTCTGGCTATTATCTCTGGTCAGCCTTGAAGTGAGGCTTGGGAAGTTACCCTTTTGCATACGGGGGCTGAAGGAGGCCATTTGGGGTTGAACCTCGGCATCCTAGACGTGCCCAAGAGATGTTCCTCTCAAGGTCAAATGCGAAGCAGCAGATGGCACTGGGTTCAAGCATGTAGGTCTTCAGCCTGCGCACAGTAGGTGACCGAAACATTTGCACGTTTGGTCTCAAATTCCAGTTTAGCCTGGAAAGGAAGTCTTGTATGGTGTTTGCCATGTCTGTTAATTCAACTTTATCTTCTCTGTTCAAGTCAGCCTAGGCTTTTTTCAGACAAGCAATTCTCCAGTTGGCAGTTGGGCTCCTGACTGGAAGACTGGCCGTCTTAGCCTGAACCCCTAGCCTGACCATCACGGCCAATGGCACACTGGGCGATGACCATCATCTTCCATTCAGAGGCACTGTGCAAATTGGATTTGCTGGACTGTTTGAAATAAGGCGATGCCTTTGGTGAAAGAGGTATAGCTCTGCTTTGCACTGAAGATTTCAAAGCTATCAGTACGATTGTTTTCACCCATAGTTGGTGGTCTCCTTAGGGTCCGTGAATGACTTCTAAAGGGCTCAAGAGGGACCCACTATGGGAGGAAAGCAAGCTTTTTGCTAGTTTTTGTCAATTTACTCTAAAGACAGGATGAAAAATATGTGGTGCTTTATATAAATCAAATTACATGATATATGAGCTGTGTGTCATCAACACACTTGAGAGAGATCCATTGGGGCATTCTAGTGAAGCAAACAGGACTTCCTCCGCTTCTCCTATCTCCTGAACTACACTGCTTGTGTTACTTGCCGTAGCGTGGGTGCTAACCCTTTGGGAGGCCACTTACACTGCAGGCTCTTTCTCCCAGAAACATGGAGAAGTAACACCTGAAATTAACCCCCGAACTCTGTTTTTCTTGACCACCGCACAAAACTGGTGCTGTCCCTACGCTTATTTGCCGCGAGCAGGCGGACTGGCAGCCTGCAGGGCTTGAGCGGCACTGGGAGAGGGCAGCGGCTTGCAGAGCCGGTGGTCAGGAGCCGAAGGGCAGGAGCTGCTTCCATGGAGGCAGTGGTGTGACCCAGGTCATGGGACTGCTGTGCCATTCGCTGTGAGGGGGGTAATAGCACGCAGCCAGCCCAGGCTATTGTAGCATTCAATTAGTGCTTACACACTGCCTTGAATAACTCACATGAAAAGCTGACTTCTTCTTCTTATTGTTATTATTAAGCTAACAGTATATTCTCCGTGGAGCTCGTGAAGAGGAGGTGACGCACAAACAGCACATGCAGTAGCAACTGCATGTGAACAGTGCCCCAGGAGTTACAAAGAAAAAAAATTACCTTAATAATGGTTCCTCTGCTGTGGTGGGATTTTCCTCCCTTTAATTATAGTTGCTGTTTTCATTTGAAATTGATTAAGTGTTTTAGGATGGCAAACAGAACTGGTCTTTTTAGAAAGAACGCTCAAGACAGCCAGCCCCAGCTAGGAACATAGCATTTTTGTTCCTTTTTAAAGTAATCATAATTTTTTTTTTCTTCTCAAATGGGAAGAAGTGGACTGGATTTGGTGCTCTCCCTAACATCTGGTGATTTTTCCATCCTAAAGACAGATGGACACCTGTGCCATGGGACTGCCTGGAGAGCGTAAGACCTCGCCACAGGGCTACACTGAGGAGAATCCACCATCCTGATTTTAATTACCTGCATTGGATGGAAGAGGCAGGAAGAACTGGCAAGTGTTTCCGTCCGTGGAAGGTACTTACACAGACCTGCAATCTCTAATCCAGAGGGTAGGGTACATACAGCTTCTGCAGCAGAGGAGGGAGCACATAATTTTTAAGAGTTATAACACCATTGTATGATTTATTGAGGGTTAAAGATCTCCTGCATCTATCACTCTCAGCAACCTTTCGGTATTTCTCTTCCATTTTCATACGTACGGGTCACAACAGCTTCCAGCAGCGCTGCTCAGAAGTAGCCGTTGCACAATTTTGGTCGTGTCATAATTACCACGTTTTTCTACCACTTTCACTATGAATTGATACTGTCAAGGCATTACGAACCCCTTGCGCAATCCCGTTTTATCATCATAGAGGTGCTTCTGTTGGGAAGGTTGATGCTTTTGCAATTTGTGCTTTAACACTTTTGCTGCCCTCTGGTGTTTTGGATATCCTGAACGAGGCGTCACCTCAGAGAATCATCCATGGTCAGCAGTGGTGTAATTACAGAGCCGGCTTGTACACAACGAGGGTAGAAAAGAGAGGAAAGTGGAGAGGTACTTTCCAAAGCTTCTCCATGAGGACGATCCTTTGATTCCTCCAGGAAGAGGGAGAAACTGGGAGGACACAACTGCTAAGTTTTTCCATTGCAGTAGTCCTCCCTAAGGGTGGCATGGTCTACGGATGGGAATATGCATGAAGGCTGCTGCCTTCCAGAACTCATCTTGCAGGTATTTCCAGCAATTCAATCTTTAGTCATTTCACTCAGCATTTTCTATCAGTTTCAAAACAAACTAACAACAATAGCAACTTTCTTCACTTGGAAAAAAAAAAACCAAAATGGAGAAACAGAAGCATGCCTTTCCTACCCATTTCACTCTCCACAGCTGAAGTCAGCCTGGTTTGCTATGGTAGGATTGCTGGGGCAATGCTTGCAGTTTAGCTGTATTTTTCTCTTTTCTCTTTTTTTTTTTTTTTGTCCAGAAAACACAAGTGTGATTATTTTGAAAATCAGATTTGTTGGGCTATTTTCAGTGTTCTGTCATTTACAAAATTTAATCGAGTAAAACCTTGCAGAAGTCAATAGAGTTGTTCCTGGCCACACTGAGTCTGACTCTGGCCTAGAAAAATGGAAAGTGTCGTGTTCCAAAAAGTACACTGGCATTTAAAGTAAAGAAGATGAGATAATCAACTAAAATACTTGTAGGCTTATTTTAAAGACAAGAGCATTATCTTGAAAAAAAATGGTGCATGACTCTTTCTAATATGACTTCAAAGTGTCTTTGAAATTGAAAAAATGCAGGCTGCCACTGCAATTTTGGCAAAAATACTTTAAAGCTAGCATATCCTTACTGAGGCACCACAATGGTATCCAGAAATCCATTTCAGCCCACTGGAATGTCTTTGTCATACTATTGCATCAGAGTTACATAATTATGATCACAACAATGATCTTGTTGTTAATGTTTATGACATTTCAGAATTAATGAGGCGATGACATTTCACTGACATAATACATGGAGCTTGTTTTGCAGAATAAAGGTATATAGGCCTTCTCTTCAGCATTCATCCTTATCTAGGGCTACAAAATAGCTTTTTAAAGGGTCTCGACCAGGTATGTTAGGGTTCTTTACTTTCCTAAATATAACGTGCTACAAAATCTACTGTTCATACCAAGGCTCTGACTGTTTTTGTTTGTATTAAGGGAAGTACAAACACAGAACAAACAAGGTGGTCTGTGCCCTTGAGAGTGTCTTTCTTTTATTGTAATCATTTCCCTTCTGTGTTTGTCGCTCTAATAGTGCTCCACTGTGTTGGGGCACATGAACCTGACTGGCAGCTGGCAAGAAACACATGAAAAGGTTGTGTAAAAAGAGAAGTGGGCCAGTTTATTTCCATTGCCCGGGATAAATAAAATGCAGAAGCTAAAAAACCAACATTGAGTAATGGCTTTTGAATTAGGTTTTTTTTCAATTGTTTAAGCTTAATGACCAAAGGTGGTGATAGTAGTAAAAGTGAATACACACCCATAATCTAACCATGCCCATCTGAATGCAGCTGAAAGTTGTTTATAGTATGTGGGCTGATTTTCAGAGAGAGTGAGCATCCACAGTTTCTGCTGATTTTAACGGAAGCTGCAACTGCTCAGCGTCTCTTAAATCATCCGTCTACAAGGTATCCTGCGAAGTGAAGCACGTATTCTACCAAAGGCTTTGACTAAAGAGGAGCCCAAGAGCCTCTGGGCCTGACTACCCCTATGTGCAGCTGCTGTTACTGTTAGCATCAGGGTTAGCCAGGTAGGCTCCTTCTGGGACAGAAGCCCATGGAGTTCAGATGCCCGTAGACCAATACTTGGAAATGTGGCACTTTGCCACCAAGAACATGTGTTCTTCACAGACAAAATGGACAAGAGATAAGGAAAAGATGTAATTTCCACCAATTACTATTCCTACTTTACTACTGGGAGGGCAAAAAGACTACAAGATGAACTTGCCCATGGTGATGTGGCAAGTCTGTGGCAGAGCTGTGAAACACATTTCTGTGTCCTGAGCCCAAGCAAAGTGCTTTAACTGCAAGGCCATCCTTCACACTGCAATTAAGTGATTAATCTTACAGCTGGTATAAATAAAGCTATGTACATACTGTGTTTAGTACAGTTTATACAATAGGCAGCTCTTAAATGTGTTTTTTCACATCACGCTGGACTTTCTGTGAGATTAATACTTGTAATTTAATGTTAGCCCCCTACTTCCAGCTGGAGTGCAGACAGAGAGGCAGGTCAAGCAGGGTCAGCTAGCTTTCTGGTACTCCCAGGGCTTTGTGACTCTTTGCCAGCAGTTTCTGTTGAGAGTGTGTATTCCTTCTCACTGCTCCCTGAAACATCCTACACGCTGTAGTAGCTCATGTATTATTTTGTTGTTTGAGGGTCTTTAGGCCACACCTGACAGGGAAGTTTAGCAGTGTAAACTCAATCAGAAGCCGCCGGCTCCAAAGCCAAAAATAAATGGTAAGTAGATTTCAGATTATGAGAGCAGAGGTGGGGGGAAGACACGTCCATGATCCATTGGACAGGAGGCTTCGTTCCTGTGAAATTATCCTTCCCCTCCTCTGGCCCAGCATCCTCCCTGCTCGCTGCTGTAGGCACAGCTGTAATTTGAAGCTATGGGTCCTCCCAGGGCCCCAGGAGGCTGAGAAGGAGGCAAGGTGTCAGAGACTGAAGAGGCTACGGACAGGGCGAGCTGGAAACAACAAGCAGCAGGCAGCAGCAGGGAAGCAGTGCTGGAAACCCCTTGCAATGGTGAGGGAAGGAAACCCGGTGAGACTGTTGCAGGAAGGCCGGCTGTGTGCAAAAGCCGTGCTGGGGCAGGGGCGAGCTGCAGAGGCTGCCCTGCATGGGTCCCGAGCTGTCAGACAGGAGTTGGGACACTCGGTCACCCCATTGTCCATCTCTAGTGGCTTCACAGCCCCAGGGCACCCCCAGCCTGAGGCAGGGCTGTCGGTGGGAGCTCCACATTCAAGCTCTGAATAAGCCAAAGCTCAAGGCCAAACTTTCTCATACCCCTTTTCCCTTGCCTTGCCTGGGATCTTTTCTCTTTGGGATCCCTACAAAAAGGTTGGGGCAATTCTCCAGCCTCATGGAAGCGGTGGGAAACCAGCCCCCATTCAACAAGTTTGGGAACCCTCCCGTGGGCAAGCCAGACGATTGCAGGCTGTTGCCCATGGCTTTATGGCTGCTGGGATTGCCACGAGGTGTTCCTACCTGGGCAAGACCTGACAGCTATTCTCCCCCCAGTGCCGACACCCTCACCGGGGACTGGATGTCTGCCCCTGTGCTGGGCCACAGGGACCATCTGTGAAGGCAGGAAGGTAATTCAGCCTCGTTCCTTCTGGCCTGACCTTCACCAGCGTCCTCTTGCTTTTTACAGGAGTGCCATAGGATGCAGAGGTACCCCAGCGGTGCAGCTGTGGGCGACGTGGACACGTGCCCAAGAGGAAGTAGCCCGAGACAATGGAATTCATTGCACACGTATGTTCTTTGTTGATTGCTGTGCTGGAAACAGTGACCCAAATATGGCAGTTTTGATGTCCCCTCGCTCCGGCCTCCCCTCCTCTCCCCTCCCCTCACTTGTGAGTGATTCATGCAGAAAGCTACACATCCTTCCCCAGGGACAAAATGAATAGGGGCCCCCATCACCTTTCCTCTATATTAATGCATTAGCTTCTGAGATCCACCATGCTATTGCTGCAGTTTCAAATGGAAAGGCTGTCGCATTCCTGGTGTCCCAAGTAATTGCTTAATCTGCTTGTGCCTGTCTGTACCTCTGCCGGGCAAGGGGGTATGCACTGGCTCCTTTGAAGAGGGTATTAAGGGCATTTGTCTACTGCATGCCGAAAAATCAGGAGCTTCTCCCCTCCCCCTTCCCCTTCTCTGCTTTGCTCACTCTGAAAGAAAACAGAAACAAAATAAAAGTTGCATTTGCAGCACAGTGCCGGTGGTACAGTTATTCCACGGGGAAAACCTGATATATCCACCTATTGTCTGAGCCCCTACTAAGAGACCTTAGTGAATGAGCAAGTTACGAAAACAGGTATCCTTCCTTAGAGATTAATGCGATATTTGCGTCTGATATTTCCTGCCATACAGCACAGATTGTTTGTGCCGATGGACGAATGAGAAATATGGCTTTCCAGAGCAGGGAAGGACTGTTGCAACACACCTTTATTGTCCTTCTCTGGAACAGCATATTAAATTCGTTTTCCATCCATCCCTGTAAATACATTTCCTATAATTGCTACTATGTCGGATGCACTGTAATCCGTCCCCTCCTACGTCAGCTGCATTGTTGTAACCCCCCCTCCGATGTCAGGAAAACTGTAATCCTCCTCTTACGTTACATAGGAGCTGCATCTCTGACATTTTCAATTGCATTCACCCAAAGTCAGACAGAGCAGGGACAGAGAACAAAACACCAATTTCTAGACCATGAATGTAATGAGTTCTCTGGCATTTTGAGTGTGCACGTGGGTGTTTGAAAGTAAGGTCAAACGCATTTGACACACTCGGGAGCTGGCTTTCTCCAGTCACAGACCAGACAAAGATTACTATTGGTGCCGAACATGAGAAGCTCAGCAGAATTTTTGCACGGCATTGAATCATGCATCATACATTCTTACATACTGGTTCTGCACGTAGGCTGTGATGAAGGGGAAGACAATAAATAACGTTTCAGAGAACAAAGGGTTAGCAAAAATCTCACTTCGTAAGCCCCAACTGATGAAATTACTCCAGTGAAGAAGGAGTGGGGGAGGTGGGTTGGCTCGCAGTTTGTGAGTGGGACACCAAGACAATCTATTTTCAAATATGTACGCGCACGTTACGCTTCAGTCCCAGGGGCTGAGCAAGAGCCTATGAACAATAACACACACAAGGCAAATTTCTTACGTGCAATTCTTGGCACAAGCCAGCCCTGAGTTTCCAGGGAAGCAGGGTACAGGGCATATGGCATCTAAATATATGCGATCATGGATGACAAGAAACATGAAAGAACTTTTTGGATGGAGTTGCTTGTTAACATCCTGAAAATATCTTTCACAAGGCAGATACTGACAAGACAACTCAAAACCAGATGGTTCTCCAGTGATTGTTTCAAAAGAGCTTTAACTTTGGGGTGGAGTAAGCAGTTTGTGCTATTGGAAAAGATTGATTGTGCCTCCTCAAATAGGAAACCAGATGTTCATACTTCAGTTAGAACTACCCCTCTCGTTATGCAGCTGATAAAACCAGAGAGCACACAGCTTTGTCCTCGTATTCAGCACGATGTGTTATCTTCAGAAAGTCTTCATGTTGCATGTTCTAGATTGGTTTTGTGTTGGCTCACACTGTGTTTTCTTTCTGTTGATAGCTGTTACCTCTCAGATCAGTGACAGAGCTTTTATTTCCCTGCTGAATTTATGCTTTTCTGTTTGGCAGGTGATTCCCCAATGTTGCATTACATACCTGGAGAAAACCCTTACAATTAGGTCTGCAACTGCTAATCTTGGTGTTTAAGTTAGACTGGTGTCTTGGTTTAAACAGATGCCTTTTTAGAAGGTAATTTGGGATCAGGTATCCTTGGAATATATTTTCCTTATTAACATTTTTTTTTACTCCATCAAGATTATGTGAGTATAGCAAGATCATATTCTATAGCTATTTATTTTAAAGAATAACATTGCTAGATGCCTAAAATGTAGACAGTCAGATTAGGAGGAGTTATGCAGCAATTATCACTGCAAGCAAGGGTGAGAAAGTCAAGAGCTGAATTCATCTGAAACTTCTGTTCACCTAGATGCCTGCATAGGAGCTGAGCTCTGTGACATGGATTCTTCCAGCCAGAATGATCCTACTTTAGGAAGTCACTCGTGTCAGCAGGGTGTTTTGAGCTGAAAGCCTCTAAATTCTGTCATTTGTAATGGAAGGAGGAAGAAAGTGAAGAAGGAAAAAAAAATGGGTATTGATTTGCACTGGGTTCCAGTGCAAAACACCTTCTGGGGGTTCTGTAGGTGTGTGTGTGGGTGCACTACCTGTAGCTGCAGCTGGCACATCCCGCCAGGGGTAATCATCTGGGCTTGAAAGAACAGGCGGTAATAGAGTGTATGGTCTGGAAGGCCTCCGGAGGCATCTTCTTGCTTCACTGCGTGTCAATAAAAACCAACCTGATGGCCAAGCCTTTCTGCAGACTCATTTGTTATGACAATAAGAGATACTAGATAAGAAAGGCAATATGTTTTCTAGTTCACCCCTTTGACAGCATGAAATTATGCTGGTTGGTTGTAATATCAAATGCAGCCTAACCTGGGGTTCAAGGCTTTAACCTACTAACGATATTGATAAATATTTTCCTCAGTCAGAAAGTAAATTTCTCACCTTTGAAGTCAAAGTGAGAAGCCGTAACGGAATACATGCCTTCTCTGCTAGTGCTAGAAGGTACTTCTCCTAATGCTTTTTGGAAAGCAGGATAAGCTGCCTTACAGAACATGCATTGAAATGGATAAGCACAAGCTTGCAGTGTAGTATGAACAAAGTACAGGACGGAGCAACACTCATCACCACAAGTAGGATGGGGCTGTGGTGAGAACATCTATTACCACATCTTCACAAGACAGAAAGTTATTATGGAGGAGCCTACAGCAGCCTCCTCTGTTTTCAGGATGTCCTCTTTTTCTCACTGTTTTTCATAAACAGGAGGCTTGTTAAATAACGCAGCAGCCACATGAGTGTTTAGAGAGAATGTACTCATGCAACAACCTTCATGAAAAGGAAATATTGGTTTGGGAATCAGGGGTTAGAAAAAAATGCCAAGACCAAACCCACAGAATGAGCAATGAGTATTAAAGGTATGAACGGCAGTACAGTTCAACGGGCAATCCAGCGCCACTCACTGAAGCCATTCACTGAGGAATTTCCAGTGATAACAAACTCCCAAGAATGTATGTCTAGCTTCATAAACAGACAGAAAGACAATTTCTCTTGAACACGTTATTAATGGCAAACTGTTTGCCTGCAATAGAAGAGAGCAGAGTGGGGACTTGTGGCTGATCACCCCTCAAGAGCCTGGGACTTGGGGTCTCTGACTGCTCACTGCATTTTGAGGAAAACCTGGGAACGACTGAAGGTGAACTGAAGGAAGATGTCACTGGAGCCTGTGTGGTGGAAACGTAGTGGTAGGAGATAGCAATACTGGACTGGTACTAGACTGGGGGACGTCACAGCCTCCTGAGCAGAAAGAAACTTGCAAAAATTTGCTGCCTGTCATCAGAGAGATGGCTAGTGAGGAGTGGTGCTATTTGTGGTGATGAAGGTGCACCTTTTCCCAACAAATGAGTCAAGGATCCACAAGAACTCGGTGGTCTCTGCAGGATGGGTTACTCCAGCTGGAAGCACCACCCTGAATCACCAGCAGCTCTCTTCACCCAGGGCTTCGCTCTCAGGCCTACCGCATGTGAATAACATGTGCGTGCAGGCACACGCCTGAGTCTGGAGGAGGAATCCCCCCTAAATCATCTTGCTGCTGCACATGGAGGCAACGCACCCAACACCTGGCGTTACCTACCCCTAGCAGACTGACACAGCCCAGGACGGAGGGTGAGCCACAAGGAGACAGGTGCAGACACCCCACGTACGGAGGATTTCCACATTTTGTCAGTTCACACTTCCGTTTGGAATGAACACTCAGGGGATATGTCCTTGCCAACTGCACCGGTGTAGCATCATGTCCTGACACAGAGGGACCAGCAGTTCTGCACTGCCCCAGCAAACGTCACTGGAAAGCACGGGGAAACTTTGCAGAAATATCACTCGCGTAGGCTGCTGGCCTTTTACACTCTCATTGGTGAATTGTTTTACATAAAAGCCATTAGTAGACACAGTAAAAACACAGCGAGTCATAAACCAGTCATTCTAATAAACCTAAGGCTTCCAGCCTGCGGTAATGGCGGCAACTTTTTGTCACTGGATTAGCATGAGAAAGCTGGAGACTTGTGCTGGATACGCGGCAAGGAATACACTGGAGCAGGGAACAGCTGAGCCCTCCTGGGGAGGGAAGACACAGCCAGGCCATGCCCCGCTCCTGAAGCTGTTGGTCCCAGCCATTCCCCTGCCAGATTGGAAAGACCAAGGAGGGATGGGCTCAGGCACGCAAGGATGCTTTGCTGCTCTGCTTCCCAAGCACTGGTCTGCCCCACTCCAGCATCTGGCTTACCTGGCCCTGATCACAGCCTGTCCTGGCAGCAGCGCCTGGTGCTCGGCATGCTAGTGGTTAGTTATCTTGCCCTGGCCTGTATCTCTCCCAGCCTGTCCTTGTTACCTCTCCAGGTAGGAGATTACACATGTGCATTGCCCCTACCCCAACGGGCAAAGGGGAGCCATATATTCCCCACAGTCAGGATCACCCCAGGCTTCTTTGGCAGCCACAACTTTAAAGCAAATGCAATGAGATCCCACCTGTGTTTCTGTAACCTACAGTCCCCAAGAAAGATAGGAGGAGGTCCTATGTTTGTTTTCCGGAGAGGTTCCTTTGTTCTTGCCCCATCTAGGAGCTGAACTGGCAGGAGAGCAAGGAGATCAAGTGCTCACGCAAGCAGCAAAGAGCAAGCCATCTGCACCAAGATACCTTGTTTGGATAGGACCTTCACAGCCATAGCTGGTCCACTGGCCACAAGCTTTGCTGTAACCACTGCACTGCTGCAGTACTAGTGCAAGGGATGCCGCACCTGATCAGCTCCTGCATCTGTCCCACCAGTGCTGGCCCACTGCGGGCAGCGTGGCTTAAGGCATCCTTGTCTTAGCGAGAGGACATTTTCTCCTACTCCTAGTTTGCTCCAACAGTGTGTTCCTACCCACAACATGGATGCTTTCTTGAGATGGCAGACCCCCCAAGAAAGGAAGAAAGAAGGGAAAAAAAAAACCCTTTAAAAAGCTTTAAAAGAAAGAAAATCTTCAGTGACCCCTGCTGGACACGGACACAGGTATTCCTCTTGGTGCTTCCCACTCACTCAAGTGCCAGTGGTACATGATGCTGGCTGAAGTCCTGGGAGAGGCAATAGCAACAGTTAAACTAGAATGGGGAAAAAAAAAGAAGTGGAAGAAAGCAAAAATTGCAACATTTCCCCCTCTTCCTGTTTCAGTGCGTTATGGAAGCTTGCATTTTTCCCTCCACCTCAATCGCAAATTGCCCCTTGTTGCAAGTTTTTCCCCTTTCTCTCTCTGCCTTAGTTTCCCTATCTGTAAAGCACGTAATAGATCTGACCCTCCTGGCAGGAACAGCGTGTCTGTATGGCGCAGGGAGAGGCGTGGACATATGTAAAGCACCGCTGCACACTGTTGGCACGGCCCCTCCTCAGGGAGATGAGCAGAAAGGCTTTGCGGCTGCTCAGGTTTGCTCCGCACAGCAGTCCTGCAGGCACACTACAACAAAATTGCCTTCTGCCATTTGCCAGCAAGCATGCTTTGCCCAGCAGCAGGGACCTGCTCCGGAGGAGCCGCTTCCCAGCAGCCTTGACCCTTCCTTTGCTGCCTGCTGTCTCTCTGGTTTCCATTTAGCTCCTGCCAAGGTCAAGCATGGGAAGCTCTGTATACCTTGCCAGCTCCTTCTCCCAGGGAAAGTCCTGGTCCCTTGCCCTCTGCTGCTGGGTGTCCTGACAGTGGAAGTCTTTGCATAGGCATACAGGGTGCACACCTGAGCCCAGGAGGGACACCGTGCTCTCCTTCCCACCTTTTAAAGCCAGCTCTGGATGTCCAGGCAGGAGCAAACCAGGCTGGCTGTGCGTCTGTCCCATCCTCCATCCTTCCTGGCCTTGAGGGCAGTCTAAGGGGAAGCATTGCTCCCGGGATTCCCAAATGGCTCAGCTTCGTCTCACAGCGGCTCCCTGGCCAATGCAGTTGGTTATCCTTGAAAGCACTTGCAGCTGTCGAGTCTTTCATTTGCTCTGGAGCCAGGATAATTGGTGTGCTCCAGATCCAAGACAACTGCATCCTGTCCACCTAAAAGTCACCCTGCAGGTTCTCGTGGATGGCCCCCAGCAGCTGGTTAGCATTTACGCACGCTGTTTAACAGCTGTATTTCGGAAAGGGAGAAGGGACTTCTGTAACGTGTACAGTTGTCTCAACTGCCTTGGAAAAAAACAGCACGCTGTCTGTCCTGGCTTGACTGAAAATGCCATCAGCCAGTGCTAACTGTGCCAAAACCATAATTACCTCGTCTTCCTTGTTCTTCTGGGATAACCGAGAGCTGTTTTTTATAGGCAATAATAGTAGTGCTGCTTCTTTCCCTGACAAGCTCGTGTGAGCTGCTTCTGACGTCTCCATTTCTTGAATCCGTAAGTGCAAACAAAAGAAATCCCCTACCTGCTCTGTAATTACGTGCTAACTGCTGGGCACAGAAGCGGTATATTCTGCCTGCTTTGAGGTCGATGGGCTTTTGGCTACAGCATCACCTGCTGTTCAGAGGTAATGGAAGAAGGTGCATACTGCTGCCAGAATACAGATTGTGGTGGTGTGGTCTTCAGTTTCCAAAGCTGCAGTGCCTTTCTGCGTAAGCAACCCCACACAGTCAGTAGATCAGTGCATCCTCATTATTCACCCTGCGAAAAATATGAAGTGTCTGCAAAATTTGGCTGAGTGTGTACAAAGGCTTTGGACAAGTTCCGGTAGCACTCTGGGTACCCCCACACAGTGGATGTGGTGAGTCTGGCAGGGTTGGCTGCCCACCCACTAGGTTGGATTTTCTGCTCAGTGACCAGCATTAAGTTTTGCCTTTAATTAATCTATGCACAAGATGAAAAGAAAAAAAAAGAAAGCCTTTGCATCATGGGCACTTTTTTTCTCTCTAACCACTGTCATCCAGCATTCACCTTCCTCCTCTCTCAGCTCCTGGGGAAAGAGTCTTTATATCAGTTGTGTCAGCACAAAGATGTGTTTGCCAGGTCAGTAAACAGCATTGACTTACGAAGCTGCAAACAGGCTGAACTTCTGTTTTAATGACTAGAGAGTCTGAACAAATACAGGCAAAGAAAAGCACGACCCCACTGCTTCCACCATCACCCCCAATGTCAAAGGCCCTGCTGACTAAAGAGACTGACACAGATGTCTGTGGGTAGGAACATCCTTTTTGCCTCTACGCCATGAAGGAGTAAGTCACGAAGGAGACTCATTCATGAAGAAGACTTCCCTGACCCACATTCTTTGCAGCAGAAGCAAGCCCCTTGGTCCTAGGTTGCATGGGGGAGCCCAATGCAGTAAATGAGCCACAGATAGTCACTTATGAGTAACATGCATTAACAAGTGAAGAAGGGCACGTAGCCCTGCTTGTCCACACTGCTTAACTGCTAGCTCACTCTGTGGGTCTGTTTGGGACTGCTCCAGCTAGCTCTCTCCAACACAAGTCAGCTCAGAAGGGGCCTAATCCTGCACAGTGGAAAAATGAGTGAGCACGTGCTGCATGGGGTCAGCCTCTGGCTTTTTTTTGACTAGGAGGATGTGAGTGCCAGAGGGGCTTAGGTGCTTTCACCAGCTGAAATTGGTGAGCAACTCCCCAGTTTTCAGGATCTGGCCCCTAGGATCTGATGCACAGCCCAGAGTATGCATGCTGATTCAATGGGCCCTGGACAAACAATGCTGACTCCCCCCTCCCTGCACACGTGGCATTTTTAATGTCTACATTGTGTTAAACAGTGAAAATGAATGCTTCCATAATAATTGCTCTCAGGAAGAAGTAACATTACAGTCAAGGCGTCCTGCAGAAACACCATGAGTCAGAGAAGAGGTAATTCTAAGACAATCTTGCTGTTACTTGGGGTCTAAGCTATGAAGAGTTTGCGCAGCTCTGAGAAAACAGATCCCGGTAGGAGTGTAGTTTTGAGTCTATCATCCTTTATTTTCCATTTTTTCTACGACTATGTGCCTGCTCTGAACCCCAGGCCAGGCTTATTGCATTGCCTGTGTTTGCAGGGGTAGAAGTACCCTTTGGATATGTGGCTTGCATCATTAGTCACAGACTTTGATCCTTCTGCTCCTATTTCCTCTGTGGCAAGAGCCCAATCTCTTTCTTTCTGACACCACTCTGCAGGGCTCAGTCCTTTCGCCACTGCACTGAACAGCGCTGCAATGTTTTCAGTAGCTCATCAGGAATCCAGTGACCCAGCTGCAGATGGAAATGCCCAAAATATTCCAGTACATACGTGTTAATAACATCCAAACATTGTTGAGCAATAAAATGCAGCGGGACTAGTGCAATACTCCTGGAGGACTGCAGAGCCTTATCTGGGGGGTAGGCACGTGAAACAGCCAGCTCTCTGTGCCGTGCGAGCTTTGCTAATGGGTTGGACATGTCAGACAGATGGGCTGGGCACCAAGCCTCATGCATTTAATCTATCTCTTGGATTGGAAATTTCCTCTGCCAGGGATTGTGTCGCACAAGCAAAAAAGTTAAGCATGCCATTGGGTCTTTGTAAATACCACATTAACAGCTGGCATTTTCAGTGGCCAGAACTTCAAAAGCACAAGCCAAGGAACTGGAGTTCTCTGAGCATGGTGGGGGTGGGGGGGTGGGGGGGTGGACATGCACAGGAGGACAGGCAACAGAAATTGATTGCAAGAGGGAAATTCTGCTTAGGTACTAGAAAAATTTCTTTCCCTGTGAGGGTGGACATGCACTGGACCAGGCTGACTAGAGACGCTGCATAATCTGCAGCCTTGGAGATACTCAGAGCTCAGCTGGACGAGCCCCTGAGTCACTTGATCTACATTGGCCATGCTTTGAGCAGGGGCTTGGACCAGATGTCATCCGAGGTCCTGCCTGATCTGCACAAGTCAGTGGTTTTATGACTTTGTGGCCACTGCTGGCCAAGTCACAGTGATTCAAGAAGGCATACCAAGGACGGAGACTGAGCTAGATTCTCCTATGCTTTATACCTGTTAAATGAGAAGATGCAAAAATCATCTTGCTCACCTCAGGGACTGTGCAGAGCTACTCTGCAGCAGGGATTGTATCTGCTATTGCTTGCCTCTAAGCTACAACTTTATTAAGGCAGGATTTCTCTTCTGCCTGATAGCTTATTTGCAAGAAACGCAGTTCCAATCAGCTGTGGAGCATGCAGTTCCTGTTCAGCAGCTGACATTTCAGGAGGGATCACAAAGCCATTGGGACCCTGCCGCAGCATTTTGTGGTCAGAGCACAGAGCTGAGCTGTGGGAAACGCATCAGCCTCTTTCAGACCAAGCAGTGGAAGCAGGATGTCCCACCGCACAAGGAAGTCTCTTAACTAACTCCTAGGTCATCCTCTCTTTGGCTCCTGGCTATTTAAAGAGCCTGTGGAAAGTGGAACAACTCCAGCAGGAGGGACTGAGAGCAACCCACTCCCAGAGAGCACAGAGAGGTGGTCAGGATGCTGCGGAGGAGGCTGGAGATGTGGGTTTCCCTCGAGGGGTGAAGCAGTTGGCTCCACATCGCCCACATCCTGTGCCAGAGCCTGGGGCACGGAGGCACCGGCACCTCCACGCGTCCTGCGCTGTGTCCTGCCACTTCTGCGAGCAGCGCCCGCAGCAGGAGGGGAATGGGCACCTGGGGGTGTTTGCTGAGGATCAGACAAGGGGCTCCATCCCATGCAAAATTTATTGCTCGTTTTTGCTGCCAGAAGGACAAACGATTCCCCCAGCAGGAAGGGAGCGGAGGCACGGTGATGCCCGACACACCTTAGCCAGAGAGCAAACAAGAGAGTGGGAGGTGAGCAGGATTTATGACTGTGACCCTTGAAGCTTTCAGCGCCTCTTACTCTATATAGTGGGTAGTTTTTGTTAAATGAATTGCAACACCATAACAACCTCCTGCAATCAGTAACAAAGAGGGGGGAGTGTGGGCCTGAGCATTTCAAAATAAAAATCAAGCATCAAACTGGTAGGAATTATTAAAAAGGAAAAAAAAAAAAAAGATGTAGAAGGAAAGCAATAATATGAGAACTGAACACCAGCATTTCCACCAGAACTGTCTGCTCTTTCCCTTTGGGTCAGTATATTTGCCCAGCACATAAACAACATCGCTCACACAACTCACAAGGAAATCTGACCAGCAGCGCAGGCTGCCTGGGTGGGGAGATATTTTTGTCCTAAGGCCCAAAAGAAGAACAAACAATATTGAGCAGAGAGCATAGGTGGAACGCAAGGCAGAGGAAGGCAGCTCCGGGGAAGTGTGGAGAAGATGGGTATGTTGCTCGGCGGATGAAAGCAAGACCCCTCGCAGTCACAGGGAGCAGCCTGGAGAGATGGGAAGTGGGAGGCGGGAGCAGGAGCCAGAGATGGGGAGTGTGGAAGAAGAGATGAGCCCGTGGTGCTTCCGCAGGGAGGGGAAGAGTGGGAGGAAAGTTGAGCAGAGTTGTGGGTAGAGGCTGCTCAGTTTTAAATGTCAGGATGAAGAGCTTGACCAAACGTGGAAGGGAAGGGAGTGGGATGACAGTGGAGGGAAGGGACAGCTCCGCAGGTAGGGAGGGCACTGGCACTGCTGGGCATTGGGGGGGGACCTGCCGTGCCCAGCACAGGGGGTGCACAGAACGAGACGGGAGGAGAGGCGGCAGCACAGTGCTCCCACAGGGGTGGGAGACGTCCTGACGTCCCCAAGAAGTGCTGGGTGCTGTGGTGGTGGGAACAAATGGCCCTTTCAGGGACCTCTGCAGTAAACAGGAAGGAGGAGATAAAGCTGCAGCCAGAGAGGCTGCTTGGTTTCAAGGGAGATTTCCTCCATCTTAGAAACACCAAGGCATGCTTGCAGCTCAACCGCTGGGCCTGAGGGATACACAGCCTACAGATGGAGGGCACAGCCCCACTGGCCCCTTGCAGGCAGACCCTCACTGAGGTGCATTGGAGTGATGAAGAGTGTGGGTGCAGCTCCCCTCCCTAATGACAGCTTCACCCCATCTGTCATGGTGGCACCTTCTCCATTCTCAGGTTCCACCGTCACAAGCCTCCCTGATCTCATGTCTCACGAGGAGGAGCCCCCTCAGCATTTTGAGATCAGCTTCACACATCCCAGCCACCAGAAGAGAAGGTTTCCCCGCAATGGGCTCCACCAGTGAGCTGCTGCCCAGGTGCAGTGGTTCAGCATTGCTGAGTGGCTGCCGGCAGTGCTCCTCACACCTTGGGCTGCCTTCCTCTGCATGCTCAACCCCTGTCCCATCCCATCCCATCCCATCCCATCCCATCCCATCCCATCCCATCCCATCCCATCCCATCCATCTTACTTCATCCTATCACCTCCTCAGGATAGCAGCAGTAGCTGGGGGAAGAGCTGGCTGTACAGAAGCAGCAGCAATGCAAAGAAGATGCAGAAAAATATAAACTGAAGACCCACCATGAAAGCGTCAACAGATAGGGTTGCAAATGTCTGTCCCCACGGCCCCAGGGAGCACATCTCCATTGGGTCACATCTCTGACCTTGTCTTCTAGTGTCTCTGTACATGGGGCTAGGTGAGGAGCGGTAAATGGTGCTGTGTGACCCAGGGAAGCCACACTTTAATGGTTTTGAAGAATGGTCACACATGGGCTTTCTTTGAGCTCTTGTCCAGATTTGTTCTCTGAGCCTCCCCAGCAATGGCTGCTGTCAGCACGTCTGTCCTGGGCAGCACTGGCAGGGGAGGCAGGGCTGCGGGTGCCTTCCTTACTCTCCAATGTAACCTGACGTGGTGCGGGTAGGGGAGGTCCTCCTGCAGCCTCATCTGCCATACTGCTCTCACCCTCGCTGTCAGCAAGCAGTGATAACTGAGCGGAAGTGTTGGTTTTGCAGCAAGGATTGTTTTCCTAAGGATTCCTATCCCTTGTGAGTCACTGGAGGTTTTTCCACTGAGTGCAAGGAATGAAATCCCAGCACTGAGTTATTCAAGAAATGTGTGCGGTGGTCAGGAATGCTGCTTTATCAGCCTTTAGGACACCATTTGGTTATAAGACCACTTTGATTAGAGTGGAGATACAGCTAATTGCATTCTAAAGGCCACATCTTCAAGTGAAACACATGGGCACAGCTATCTTTTTCCAAAAGATCTGTAACTACCCCAGAACAAAGTGCTGACCTGGTATATGTTTAGCCCCCTGTGGACTTAATTAAATCTTTTTGTCCATGAGAAGCATTTAAAGCTGGGCTTCAGCACTAGATGGCCACGATCCCACCATGAGTTTTGTACAGGGAGGCACTTTGCCCTTTCCCAGAGCTCACCATGATGGGGTAATGTCAGTCACGGCACAGAGTGTAGCACAATTTTGTAGCGCAGAGTCCCTTCCTCCCAGCTTCCCCAGATGTCAGCAGTCGAGCACTTTCATCCCGCACTGCCAGAGTAGCAGGTCAAAATATTCTCAAACAAATAGACACCAAGTAAAAGCAAAGTTCAGGGTTTTAAAAACCAACAGTTTATGTGCAGCTGAAGAAATTCTCTGGGTGGTTATTGCATAACTTTAAAATAACTAGTCTGGGGGAAAGGGCTGTGTTTACCTACAAATCTGCATTTTCCTGCAAAGAGAGTGCTTTTTCTGGGCTTTCTTGGGAAGAGCCTTCCAGATGCGATCATCCCAACAATCACATGGCAAGGATTTTCAAACCACACTAATGTGCGGCGAGATGGAGACTGTAAGTGCTGGTTTAGACCTTCTGGAGAAGGTTGAGATCCTGTTTAACTTCCTTTACAGTCACTTTTCATAGTACTGAATAGCAAAGGGAAAAAGAGAAAGATGAAAACAATCTTAAAAGCTTTTCAAACATACCAGCTTCTTAAAGAAAGCGTCATTTGCTTTAAAGTCGCTTTAAAGGGAAAGAAAGCGTGAAAGAACAAACATTTCTCCACTGATTCCCAAATTATGGGCTGGGCATGGGGACGACTGAGATGTGATTCAGTACTTATTGGACGCCAAGACCAACTGAGAGTTGCCCTTAGCACTGCCGATGTGGCCAAAAGAGATGGTCAGATACCAGTGGGGAGCATGGGGTGGGAAATGTCCCCGGGTCCCCCTTGCACTTTGGGAGCAGCACAGAGTAAGCAGAATGAAAGTCAGGCTCTGTATTGCATAGCAAAGCAAAGGGTTGGAGAGAAAGGCCGTAAGAAATGTTTCCTGTCCAGAAGGAAGAGAAACAGTGGTCACAAGCTCAGAGAGACCACAGCTGCTTTCTGCAATGCATAAGTGTCACACTGTGTTTAAAATACTTGATCATCAGCCTCATTCAGCCAGCATTAAATGCACTGTACTACTTTTTAATATGCTTCCCTCAAACGATCATCTAGCAACAAGCACTGTGTTCAAAAAAGCTCTGCAGTTGCAGTTCGAGATTTATTTTAACTTCTCAGAAAAACAAAACCTCAGAATCAAAACAAAAAGAGCCAGAAGAGACTGTGGGAAACTTTTCCCTGGATAAATGTGAAGTTAGATTATTTTGCTCTTTCCACCCTGGCAGTGCTGTTGGGATGCCACCCGGAGAGGACAGAGGATGTGTGGTCTAACAAATAACAAGGCTGGGGGAGTCTGAATCCAGACATTGCAAACGTACAGAAGCACCTCAGGCAAATTGCTAATTGCTTGTGACTTATTCCCATTTATCTGAGGGGCAGTGGCTCAGTCCCGGGAATGCGGTAAGCATTTAATCAATTAGGGCTCAACTGCTGCTTTCAAATCCTGGCTTCCAAAACGAAACAGGTGGGCTGATTGCAGGAAGTCCTTTGTTCTTCTTGTCAGCAGGGACCAGGACTGCACTCACACACATGGATCAGACCTGTCCCAAGCCTGGCCGGTCCCCCTGCCCATCTGGGTAACCTGCTGATGTGATGGTTCATGGCTAGAAGAGATGGCTGCGCTGCCCATCGCTAGCTGGAGCTTTCTTTGAACCCTGCCAGACAGGGCTGTGAGAGGGGGACCGCAGGCAAGCTGAGGACAGGCTACCGGAGGACTGTGGCAGTTGTTGCACTTATGAGAGAGGAAAGCCACCTTGCAACCCCATCCCCGAGGGGTAGCACTGAAAGGAGGCAGGGGATATGGCTGTGTTCCTGGCAGGAAGGAAGGGACTTGCCTTGGAGATGGAGATGGAGATGGAGATGGAGATGGAGATGGAGATGGAGATGGAGATGGAGATGGAGCAGGCTGCGGTGACTACGATCAATGCCAATGTCAGTGGCCTTTAACTGAAGCTGCCCTTGCACTTTGCAGACCGCTATGGCCAAAACACTTGGCTGGATGGCGAGCCGCAGGCAGCAGCGAGCTGTGCGCTGCCCCGTGCCCCTGGCAGCACCCATCCCCTCAGCTCCCCGGTGGAGGAAGCAGGACCACCCACAGGGACCCTGGCTGCTGTCCCGGGCCGCAGAGGGGTGCAGGCAGCTCACAGCCGTGGGGCTGGAATGGGGTTGTCTGTTGGCTGCATGGAAGGCAGCCAAGTAAAATTTTTTTAGACATCTCAGATGAGGAGAAGGTTAGCTATTATTGCTAGATAAGGCATTTTCCATCTAAGTAGGACATTTTAAAATGCCCCATTCCCAAATGAGCATTTCTGAGAAGCCTGAGCAAAAACAAAGTGTCAGAACCCATTGGTTCGAGCTCCTTCTGCCTCTGTTTTGACCCCCCACCCCCACCCCGGCCTCACTTCCCCCTTTGCCTTCTTTCAAGGAAGAAAGAAAAAATGTTGAAATTGGAAGGCTGCCAGCAGGACTGAAATTTCATTTTCCAGCAGCCTCGGCGGCCACACCAAACCCTGCAGGGCCCTAGTGCCGGGTGAGAGTATGACCCGCGGGGACGGTCCTGCGGCACCACGGGGCTGGTGGCTGCAGCCACTGCTGGGCTCTGCTGGGGTCCCGGAGGTGGCACCAAGTGGAGTGGCATTTCTACCCACCCACAAAGTAGGGGGAGCTGTGGGGATGGAGAGCGCTGTGGGCACCATCCTCTTCCTCTGGTGGTTGCTCATCCTCGAGGGCATTAGAAGTGAGCCGATGGCTCCAGAGGGGCTCGATCCTTTTGCTCTGCGACCTTTGTGCTGCCAGTTGTTGAAATCAATGCCCCGCCTATGGTTTCCCTTCTTCTGTGGGACTGCCGCCCACCTTCAAAGCTAGCACCCAAGTGCCCGATCTGCCTGGGGCAGCCTCATTTTGGAAAGTGCCCAAGGAGGACGACTGCTCTGTCTACTGTGAAATGTCCTACGTGATATTTGGCCATGGCCTGCCATGTCCAGATTTGACGGCCGGGTTCAGAGCCCATGCTGGTGACTCAGAGCCTTGCTGCAAAGTCACTGCAGCCAAAGCTCTCGCTGCGCTCTGCATCAAAGCGAGGAGCTGAACTTGTGATGGAGGTCCCCGGACCAGATAGCATCCACTCTCTACCGCGCACAGCCAGGGTCAGCATAAATCAACCTTTCCCAGGAAGCTGTTGAGCCAGAAGAAAATTGTGCCTCCTGAGAGCAGGAATAAAGTCTCTCTCTTTGCAGGCAAGGCGAGGCGATGCAGTAGAGCGCAGGTGAAGCGAACACCCTGCTGCTGCCAGCATTTTTATGGCCGCAACGACTCTTAGGCTGTCAGGCAGCGCCGAAACTGTGCATGCCTTTGAAATGCCATAAACGCCAGGGCCGCCTTCTCCACCTTTGCCAGGCAAGATGCAGGAGCACAACGACTTCCCGTATTGCAGCGCTGTCTTCCTGCCAATCCTTGCTCCTGCTGACGTCTGACAAGAGGCTTGTCAGATAACCTCAGGGGTCAGCCTATGGCTGGCGGAGAAAACAACGGCAGGGCGAGCGCTTGGTCACTCCATCGCCGCAGGCCTTGGCGCACACGAGTGTGGGAGCGGGGAGAAGCCGGTTGAGAAACACGAGGTCTCACGGAGAACTGCGACGGCTCCCCGGGGAGCACGCGGCGGGGAAATGCCATCGATTATCGATTCATGTTTCCTAATGAATGGCATTGCCACGTAACTGAGAAAAGGAGAAGTGGAACAGTGTAGAGGCTGTCTCATTACCTTCTCCCTGTCTCTCCTCTTCCCCCACTCTCTCTAGCTCATCCCAGGTCCTGTCTGCTGGGATTCACTTATTTCTCCCTCTTACCAGGCTGTGGCTGCCACTGTTTTTCATGGTGGAAAAGGTACATTTTAAGATGCCATTTACTCCCTGTTAGCTTTAGCAATGTTTCTGCAAGGTACAGAGGAACTTTCTTCAGTAATACCCTTTTTTCCAGCAGCCAGGCCAGGACCCCTTCACAGCCACAATGAGCACCAGGACCTGTCAGAGGGCATCCCCCTGCTGTGAGCATTTTGTGCCATTCCCTCTCCCCCAGCAGACATGTGCCTCACCGGAGGGGTGGCTGTGCTGCGCTACCCTGGGAAGAGGCACGGCTCCTTCGTGAAGGTGGAGGTAGATGGATTGTCTGGAAGGTAGCTCGGGAGGTTGAACTTCTTCAAAAGGTTGACATCTTCTGAGAGCTCCAGGCTGGCTCCAACCACCTGCAGCCAACTGGATGACCCTCACGTGCTCCAAAGCATCTCCAATTGCTGTCCATCAAAGGGGATGATGCAGCCCAGGCATATTCAGCATGACCCAGTGAGCAAAGGGGAAAAAATAGTTCAGTGACAGGCAGCAGTTACTGGTATGAGTAGTTCTGACAAAAGTGTCCCGGTGTGACTGCAGTTCTTCATTTCTCAATCCCTACCCTCTCTTGCAGTTCAGTGCTAGAAAACCAGCTCACCTTTTCTGTTTCCTCCTGAAGGATCACTGGCTGCCTCAGTGGAGAGAGGTTCTGGGGAATTCTTCTTCTGAAAGGATACTTTCATTTTTAGGGACATACCACAAGCACAAACGTATACATGCCATGCATATGTACATAAGATAGTCGTGCATGCAGCCACCCTTTTCTTTCAGCTGTAAGCTCACTTCTCCCACAGAGTGCTTCCTCCTACAGCTCATCCCACATCCTTTATCCCAACTCACTGTCTCCACGGGGCTTCCCTCACCCCTCTCTTAGCCTCAGGCTCAAATACATAGGAGCTCCCACACACCTCCTGTCCCCCCCGCAGTCTGCACAGACCACCGTGTGCAGCATCCCACAGCTTGCCTCCTGAGACGTTCACCAGGCTCCAGTAAGACTGAACTGAAATGCCTTTAAAAGCATTTAAGGGGTATCACCCTGCAGCCTGCAGTAGAAACATGGTCTGTGGGGCTAAGGAGCCCCAAATCCTCACTTGTCACACCCCCATGTAGTCAGCAGACAACAGAGAGTTGAAAAAGTGGTTATGAAAAGCTCCTTCACAAACACCAAGGCAGTGAACTATGTTATTTTCCGTCGGGAGAGGTGCTGCCAGCCTGCTAACCAGCGGAGGGGGCATTTACCACCCACAGCCAGAAAGTGTGGCTGCCACCCATGCTGGGGGCATCCTCTCCCAGCTGGCGCCGAAATTCACGTCCTGCCCCCTCAGATAACCCGCCTGGGACAGGCCGAGCTCTGCTGTGATCCCACCAGGAGATAGTGCGGGGAGGAGCCCACTGCCCTCGCTGCGAAGAGGCCGTGTTCCCACAGTGCCCAAGTCAGCACTATACAGCCACTCCTCAGGGAAGATTAATAATTTAGGAATAAACTGAAGCCTCTATTGTGTTCTGAGTAGGCTGTCGTATTTACTTATCACGACAATGTCTGAGCCCCTTCCGGTAATGCACTCGGCTATCTGATGAACGTTTGGCATTTTGTTCTCCTGTCTTCTCCCCAAAAAGAGAAGTGCCAGCCTGCCTGATTGCTTGAACAGTGGGATGCACTCACTCAAGTGCTGGACACCATTTATCAGATAACAAGAGAGTCCTATAATAGGCATTCAGAATAGGGTCTAACAACCCAAGGTAGTAATGAACAGGGACCACTCCTGGTCCACTGAAAGCTTAGGAACACAAGCCTTTGAAGAAGAAACACAAGCCCTTGAAGAAGAGTTCCTAATTCGTTTGGTAGCCCTCTCTGCGATCTGGGGTAGTTGTTGAACCCACATAGACCACTGGGACCGATTTAGGCTCTTCAGTTTTCCTCTGTGATTCCTGGAACTGTTCTGGGATAGCTTTTCCTGGACAAGCCTCTGTGCCAGCACCCCTGTCCCAGAGTACACATGTGACTCAGTTCATCCATTTTGCTCGAGGCACCCAGGAGGAGGTACTGTGCTTTAAATTCACAGCTGTCACTAATACCAGATAGATGTTGCATGTGGACAGGCCCCCGTGAACAACAGAGTGTTCTGGGAATGTTCATGGTCATCTCCTATTGCAGGCAAAGGGGTAATAAGGCACACCAGAGTTCAGGAGCAAGACCCAAGCTATAAACATAGGTACAGAGAGAAGTTACGGGTAAGACACCCTTACCTTCCCATCAGCTAAACCAAAGGACTGCAAGTCCTATAGAAAGTGCTTAATGAGAAAGGAAAGAGTGATTGAAATATAACTTAATCTGCATTCAGCATATTTCGTGAAACCAGCACATTGAGAGATCCTTTCTGAGAAGCCTTGAAATGAGATGACCCGAAGCTGGCTGGTTTACAGGAATACACGGTGTGTAGCAGAGTCTCTCTGTTAGCTGGATGGAGGGAACAGCTTAGTCACGGTTAGGGGAACCATTCACAGAGAGCTGAAACCTTCGCCTCCTGTTGCAACAGAGGAGTTGTTGTTTTTTTCTTGCCCACCACTTATGTCACCACTTGTGCGTGGCAGACAACTCTCCCCCACTTCCCAGCAAGCTTTCCATGTCACTGAGTCACACCATTGGTGTCCCTGTGGGGAGGAGCCCAAAAATGAATATCTCACAGGGAACATTGCAAATACCTTGGCCGAACAGCCACTGCGGCGCAAGGGAGTACATATTCACGAGGGCTGACACTTGGGTAACGCTGCAGCCTCTTACTGAAACTACAGCTCTTTATAAGAAGCAACAAGGGTCCTCCAGGGGCTTGACTCAGTGGCCATGAGGTAAATGCCTTTCATCAGAGGCCAGCTGAAAAGTTCCCTGAGATCAAAGGAGACTCATGCTGATCCCAGTAGCTTTTTACTCAGGGGTTAAGGGTTTGGGGTTAGGTTTGCAGAGGGATTAAGATGTAACTTCTGTTCGTGAGCTAAGAGTTGGTCCCTCCTGTCAAAGACTTCCTGGCAGCAGCACCCTTGTATCTAAGGGTTTGAGAATTAATACCTCTGATTAAAGGGTTTTAAACCCACATTTCCCATCCCATGTGGCACTGCATAGCATACTAGGGTCAGAAGAGATGATCTCATTCCCTCCTGCTGAAGCTGTTCCACTTGACATAGATAAATTAAGTATTGATACAAGTATTGATTACTGTTGTGCTACGTATTGGAAGACTTATCCTCATCCTTTAGTGGACATTTTTCCACCTCACTATAATTAGATACCCAGGAGGATACTCTTGCCACTGAGGAGGCGAGGCTGGATTGTCACAAAGTCCTACAGGTCAAGAGTAGGGCTGGTGGGGAAGGCAGTAGGAGAAGGCACTACTGCCTTGGTAGGCAGGGGGAGAGCACTGCCCAGGATGTGCAGCAGCTGGCAGCGAGAGCAGTGCCACCAGCAGAGCCCACACCTGAGGACTGCAGCTACCAGCTTGTTTTTAGAAGCTGTGTTTGAAGAGCAGAGTGAGTGCAAGGGGGCAGATCCTCTGAGAGTCTTACAGGGCATGGGAAATCACTGGTTGGGACTGGGAGGACCTTAAGTAGGGTGTTTCTAAGGAAAAGGCTCCTCTGGCACTGTGACTCTGAGCGTGACTTTTCTGTTAAACAGTGTTTATGAAGCCATTATATGAGGCCATATCTGTAATGGGAGTATTTTACCACCCTGGGTTCAATAATACTGGCAAGGCACGTGGCTTTTATTGTGCTTTGGGTCAACATATTACAGCCACGTGCATCTCCCTGAGCAAAGCCGAGTGAAGTATTGCAGCTGACTGGTGGTCACTGTGATTTTGCTCAGGGAGTTTGCAAACTGTCTTGGTGAGGATCACACCTCTTCATACCCCAGCTTAACCAGCAAGTCTGTAGTATAGATGTGGTCTGCATTAATCACACCCTCTACCTGCCTGCAGACACCTTTTGAAAACACCTTAATTCTTTTACATTTTGGAAGCTCTTCATTTGCAGGATGCAAACAAAGTAGAGTCAGTCTTACAAATACTAAAGCCCTGAAAACAGTGCAGGGCAAAACAGTTCCTCCCACTGTGCAGTTTTCTCCGAATCACAAGGTTAATACAGATGTTACAGCACAGAGCTGTTTTCAGCAGAAACTGAGGGGTTTCAGTTAAACACATGTTAAGGCAATATACAAATACAATAGTTTCATATCTATGAAGCAAAATTAAAAGGAAATGTATTTTTGGTCAAAATAGCTGATGGGTCTTTTGATCAGAAGTAGATTTTCCAATGAGACTGCAATTAAGGTACACCTGCATCGGAGGTCAACCTGCCTGGACCACTCCCAAAGCATAGCAGCAATCAGCCCTGTGGTTCTGACCTGGTGTCATTGATAATCTCTGGGCTTTTTGAGATAAGTCACGGGGCTGTGTGCCAATGCCGTTCGCTGGCATAGGGTGCATTCACTTCAGAAATAGGAAGTAAACAGTAGGTCAGATAAGAAATGTCACATGTTATTCACAAACAGTGAAAACAAAACTTAAATAGGCCAGGTTTTCATAACATCGTGTAAGCTAAAGCTCTGCTGTTTGTCAATAAAGGCATCCTTAAGTATTTACTGGCACTGAGGGAGAGGACAGAAACCCGTTGCAATTGATCAGCCTCTCTGTAGGGTGAATACTTGCAAACGTTGGAGTTTTTGCTTTTCTTTTTTTCTTCTTTCCTGAAACCAACTGAGAAGTGCATGATTTCTCACTCAAAACATCACCGGTTTCCGTGATTCTGCCAGAATCAATAGATTCCAGCAATGCTTTTGATGTGGAGATGTGTTAGTGAAGCAGACTCACTGCAGTCTGTTTTTAATGCTTTCGGCATGTATGCTCTCGTTGGAGAAGAGTGGAGAGAGGGAGATGAAACAAAAACACGAAACGCATTTTACATGACACCTTATCCCACCCAGAAGCAGAGAAGCACTTAAATCTCACAGTTCTTCTCTGAATGGTGCTTCTGTCAACAGTTTAAAGCAACATTGCCTAAAGTGGCATTTATTTTGGGGGCTATCTATCAGATTCCTTTCTAATTTTGTTACGTGCAAGCTCCTCGCTATTTACGCCATACATGGTTAAAGGGAATCTTTGTTGCTTCTCCACAGGTTATGGCCAGGTCAGGACTGAGCACTGTACATCCTTTCGCTTCCTAAATATCGGACACTTAATCCCAAAGGCTCTGTCACGGAGGTGGAAATGCGCCTACAAGGATACCAGTCTGCCCGTAAGGTTACTTCTGCGTGCAAAACTCGGTGGCCGCACGGGAAGCCTTCTCTGGAAGCCTGCCCTGAGGTCTGCAGCATAAGGACAAGCTTATGCAGGATTTCAGGCAGAAATTAGCCAGTTTCTTCCTGCTTTAGGTTTATGTTTAAAGCTTGGCAAGCAGGGATTTTTCCTTGTGCTGACCTGTCCCCGGGACTTCGGAGACAGGCAAAGCAAATCAGGTCCTGGAGTGACCTGGGTGGTGGTCCCAGCTCTGGCCAGGGGCTGCACAAGGTGTCCTTGTCAACTCACCACCCTGCTCCAGTTCCCCTAGGGGTAGAGGGTTGTCTCTTTTGCTGGACGTTTTGAGAACGACCACACAGTACTTACACGTAATTAATCCACAGCCCATTAAAACTGGAAGGCAAATCTCCGCTGCCTTTGGCTTGTCAGTGGACAAGTGTTGGCTTACCTAAGGTGGTGGAGGGAGGTGTTATGATTTAGGTGTTCAATAGTGTCTTTGCTCTGGCCCATCAGACAAAAATTAGGGCCTTGGTGAACAACATCAACCATTTCTTGTGCGTTACAGGTGTCTGCGTGGCAAGGAGCCTATGCCTCCCTTCCCTCCACTGCCCCCAGGAGGAAGGTCCCAGTGCTACACGGTGTCACAGCAGCAGCGGTAAGGTGTCTCAGGGGGCAAGACCCCATCTGCCGCTGCTGTTTGAGAGGGACAGCCTTAGTAAGCAGAGGCCCAGCCAGCCTGGGGAAGCACTTGGCAAAGACAGAGCAAGCCCACCCCTTACACCAGCACACACAGAGCTGAGTCTCCATGGTCAGTTCGTCCCCAGGAAACCCGCTGTCCTCTGCCACTGAGAGGCAGAACAGCAAAGAACTGAGCAGGACAAGTGGTGGGTTCCTTCTTTAATGCCCTGATGGGAATTACTTGCACAGAGAAAAACGATTTGATGTTGAATGCCACCCCAGGCCTCTCAACCATGATACACAGATGCATGGAGAATCCTTTCTGTAAGGATACCTCTGCACATGCCTCACTCACCATGCAAAAGCTCAGGCTCAGGACGGGGACTGAGTCTGGATTTTGGGGCAAAAGTTACACTTATGATTCTTTAGATGAGGAGACAGAGGAATAACCCTTGTCGACAGAAGATCTGAAGAAGCAAAATAAAAGAAAAGCAAAACACCATGCATGGTCAAAAGTCTGCATGTTCCTCAGCTCTCAGAGCTTCTCCACCTCCTTGAGGGACTGTGAGAGCTTGATTGATTCCTCCGACTGCAGGAGAGGCGGCGACCGGGGAACACTATTAATACCTCTGACTCCAAGCGGTGAGCGGTCGTGGTTTGCATCTCATGAATTTCAGTAGGAGTCTGACAGAAACAGAAGGCTCCTTTGCCGTTTATGGCACACAAACAGCTGTCTGAGAGGAGAAACATCACTGCAGTGGATGAGTCTGCCGTAAAAGTCATCCCTAGATTTTCGGGAATTTCTGGTGGTTGAATCCCTTCTATACCACAGCTGTCCGAGCAAGGCTGAGTGCAAACACACACCCCTCTATCTCAGACAGACCTCTGAAAATGTGATAGAGAAAGAAAAGTTAGCACCAGGCTAACTGAATTAACTTTAATGAAGTTACTCCTTCTGATTTACACCTGTGCGCCCAGGAGAAGAATCAAGAGCTGTACGCTGAATCTATTTCACCATGTCATGGTTTTGTAACACTAGAGAAGATTAACGAATACACACTAAACCAGGGACAAATGTCTGGGAACAACTTCATGGATAAATGGTTAAAGTCTGGGCTATTTTACAGTGCTATAAGTCAAGAGAGACAACATTACCATTGGTGGCACCTCTCCAGCGGAGATCTGCTCATCTGACACACATTTCATACTCACACCAAGGTAAGGAGGAGCAAAAAATGGCCATCACCACTGGCCAAACAGCAAACGAGCTCAGACATCCCTGCTCCATACCCGCTCGCAGAGGATAACATTTCCAACAATTTCGTTTATTCACTCCTGTGCAATAGGCTCCAAAATCTTCTAAGAGCCATTGAAATCTGGGAATGGGCAGTTAACGGGCACCAACAAAATGGGATGACTGTTATTTTGCATTTAACATTTAGGAGAACTATTAATCCACACATGTCATGGGGAGGAACAGCAGCCTTTCTCCTACGTGAACAGTCTCACAGGGTTTTTCTCAGCCCTTTGAAACATCTGTATGCACACTGATGTGCCTATGTGGGTGTGTAATCATGCCTCTGTGCAGAGCGGGACATACAGTGAGACATGTCTTCATTGAAAAAAAGGGTCACTTATGAAGGGCTTGGGCTTTTTTTTTTTTTCAGTCTTTCCCTGATCACAGCAAACATTTAAGGGCTGTGAGAACTTCCTTTGCTGCTACTCGTGTGCCTGGTAAGGACACACTTTGGAAATAACAACCGCAAGGGAGAATTGCCCCCACTGACAGCCTTGCCCTACCAGCGCTCCTTCCTCCTGCCCCGCCGGGGCAGTCTCTGCTGCGGCACTTTTTGGTGACTGGCTTTTGCTACCTCATCCTCCAGGAAAGCCAAGGCAGAGTTTTACTGCAAAGCCCTGCCTGTGTCTGTGGGTGCATGTGTGCATGGGTGCACATGTCCATGTGCGCAGCCGAAGGGGACTTCTTTCCGATGGGAACTTGGCGTAGGATGGGTGCAAAAGCTGCACAGACGCGTGCTCGGGGCTTGTAGGAAGGATAGCGGTGGGAATCAATAAACAGAACAGGAGGATGAATGTACATGTCCACGCTCCCTGGAAATCCCCAGGCTGCCAATACAGCCTGCCTAGGGAAGAGTTAAAAGCAGAGCTCTGGAAAGTTTGGCCAGATGACTTCCTGATGGAGTTTATACAAGTATAGTGTGCGCAAGGACGTATGTGCCTACGTGCCACTTCTCCCGAAGCAGTCTGAGCTGAGCAGAGGGAGGAAAAAAAATAATAAAAACGTCACAGATGGGACCAGGCTGAAAACAAGCGCCTGATGAATGTGCAGGGTCGTGACACCCCTCTCATTACAAACCCGCCAGACACATCTGTATGATGCTATGTAGCCCCCTTGCCAAAGAGCAAGAGCACAGAGGGCGGAGGCAGGGGTGAGGCAGGGCAGGGGGGAAGCAGAAGAGGACATTAGCACGGGGAAATCGCAGTTTCCCAAACCAGCTGCCAGTTGTTCAGCTCTCAGGATATCCCCAGCAGTCGGGGAGATAATGCAGTCATCTCCAGTCACTGGGATGCCAGGGTGATGCAGAGGTGAAGCCAGGGAAATACCAGGGTGATGCCGGGGTGATGCCTGTAGGTGCAGTCAGGAGGCATGATGGTGTGTAGGTACATACACGTGAGTTGGTGTCATAAGACCTAGCCTGGATAAAAATATCAGTGAAACACTAACACAAGCTTGCTAGCATGGATTGTACAAACCTGTGCAGGGCTTTGGTACTGCCACTGTCCCCTCCTCTCTGCTAGCTGTGCATGTGCTGTCTAGATGGCAAGCCCTCAGGGTTACCTTAATACACTCATATGCATGTCCTACTGCGGAGTTGTGATAGTCACAGCTGCTAACCATGAGGGAAATGGACTTGCATATGCACAGAAACTTAATTCTCACTACCATGATTTCTTCCAGGGAAGGATTTGCAAAGACGGCTAACGATGGCTTTAGTCTTCTTGTAGCTGGCTGCCCTGCACCCCTTCCAGCCTGGGCTGTACCTAGTACGCTCTGTAGCAGCAGAAATTAGTTGTTGCATCCAAGTGGACAGCAGTTTGTGCAGCGATTTACAAATTTGTCTTCTAACTCCTTACTCCAAATTTGGTTTAGAGTTAAGACTTCAGTATTGCAGCTATATGGAAGTGGAGATGTCCCCTAAGACTTCTCTGTGTGTCTAAGAATAAGGGAGTGCAGAGCTGACACGGGACCCAAAGCAACACTTGAAATTATCAGCCTCAACTGCTTTGAGAATGTGAGCCTTTACTGCCATGTGCTGAGTAGGAGCCCTCCCTGGCCTCCCAAAAGAGAGCAGCGGGGACAAGGAGGTAGGGACAAATCAAGGACTATGTAGAGTGGCCTGATAGATAGGCTGGCCTGCTCTAGGCAGGTCAGTAGGAAGACAAACTCCATGTTACTCACATTTAGCAGTAGATCAACCTTCCTCTCAATTATGTCATTTCTCTAGAGCACATTTGCCTCCTCCTCCTTCAGAGCTGGGTGAGAGGGCACCATCTATGAAAGGATTAAGCATCAGTCCCTTTAGGGATGCTTAGTCAGTGAACCCATGCTTCTTGTTACATACTTTCAACCTGCTGTCATCTGATAATCTTGTGGAAGGATTTACAAGTTTGTGCTGTCTCAGAAATTTCTGCTTGTTCATTGCAGCTGTACTCAGAGGGGATGCTCTGTGCACAATAAGTCTCTCAGTGAGACCATGGATAATTGCTTCAGGAGGTCAAATGGAAAGTCTTCTAAAGTGCTACCATTGTAAACCCTGCCTGCGTTCCCAGGCTCAAGCCAGGTTGCTTACAGATCCATCATTAGCACCAATAACTAAAAAGCTGCAGGCAGAATTTACACAATGTGAAGCAAAAATTAAAAAATACAATACTTTTCCCAATAGTTATGCTGACTTTAGAAAGTAAGACATATAAAAAGTAGAAATTTGCCATCTAAGTAAAATGAACATTTTATTCATTGATTTCTTTTAGATCAGAATACTAACACTGAATACTATCATTTGACCATCCAGATTCCCAAAGTCATATTATTTTATTCAGCTGGAGCCTATTTTTTTTTTATTGAGCTTACAAACTTATCTCTGACTGGAGCAACCACGAATCCTAAATTCTGGAGTGCAATTCTCTGGAAGGCAGTTTTGAATTTTGACTTACTCTGTCCCTTTTCTGGATATTCCCATCTTTACATTTCTATCAAAGATCTCTGTCATTTCCGTCTTGTTTCTCTAATGCCCAAAGCAAAAGAAACCTGTTGTGTTACACTCCGCAGTGCAGGTAGGGGAATTAGGAGGAAGAGATGTTACACTTTGCACCGGTAGCAAGAAGTCTGCTGAAGATGGGAAGCCAGGGAGCTGAGTTTTACAACGGCAGATTCAGAGCTGATTTTCTACCTCTTTGCATTTCACCCTCTCTACAGACTAGCACAGGCTCAAGCTGGGATGATTAGGATTAGGATGAAGTGAGATAGTGGAAAAGAAGTGATTTCATCTCAATGCAAGCGTTTCGTACTGGATTGTCTCCTGCTTGAGCTGATGTGTTAAAGAACAGAGCAGTTTACCTGTGTGTGGTAAACTTAATTTACACTGGGTACACAGCCTGCATTGAACTGCAACCAGAAGTGTCCCTGCTCCTGGATTACTGCCTGAAACACAGTCAGAGAGCACAGAGCATGGTTCAGACTCCCTACCTGAACGACAGACATCTAATGCCAGCCACTACACTAGTTTCCGTGTTTGGGTGGGAAGGCTGGGCAGCATCAAACAATGGGCGGATTCATACCAGATTTATTCCAAAACCTAAGAATCAAGTCCATCTTTCCTAAGAAACAAGCTCCCTTTTCAAAAAGAAGAGTAATTTAAGGTCAAATACTTTCATCCTAAGCAACATAAAATGAAGAATAGCAAAATTTGGTTGGCATCCTGTGTGGTTTACCATCGGTCCCTTGGTTAGGGGGAAGAATGCAACATCCCGCCTGCACAATGCAAAGGCCAGCAAGCCCTGTCGCAACACCGCGTGGCAGCAGAATGACATCAGGTCACATTACATGGGATCATGCCACGCAGAAAAGGTCATACCCTGGGCTCCGACCCAGCCTGCCCCACTTGGAAAGCGGGTTTCTGTACCCGGCGCTGGCTGCCTTGCTCTGGAAAACGCCTGCTCAGGCTGAGCTTCTCACAGGGCTGCAGGCAGATGCCACCCGAGCCCCCGACAGCAGCTGATCCCTGGCAGGGAAGCTCTGAGCAAGCACAGGTGGTAGGGAAAAATAAAGGAGTCAAAAGTGAGGGCTCATTTCTTAGAAGAAGAGGAACGGGGCACTCTGGGTCTGGCCAGCCAGTACAAGTTGTTTCACAAACACCAGACCTACATGAACTGAAGTGGCTACCGAAAGCTGCCCAGAAATGAGCTTGACCCTCTTAAGACAACCACAGCTGACAGCCTCCCTTGCAGGACAACTTCTCCCTCTCTTTCTTCCTTTTGGGGTATTTCCTGCGCTGCTGCAAGCTGAACGTAGACCCCCGCAGGCTGGCAGATACCAGCAATGTCTGGCAATGCCTCCACAGATATAACCAGTCACATCTGTGTCCTCCCCACCTGGTACAAATTGCTGTGTGTCACCGTGTTATAAAGCAGCAAGCTGTGTCCTTGCAGGCGCCAGCTCTCCATGAGACAACTCCATGTCCCTTGCCCATCCGTTAACCCCTTCGCAACAGCACTGAGGCTGGTTTCTGCCCAGCCCCACAAAACCCTGGAGAATGGTGGTCAGTGTGGACCCCAAAGCATGGCTGTGGGGTGCAGGCCAGCGCTGCCAACCCACAATGGTCTCACATAGTCTTGAAGTGAAAACTTGGGCAGGAACTGTGCTTGATTTCACATGAGATATCCAAGCACCCTCTGGCACCCGCGGCAGCGGCTGCCACCGGGAGCTGAGCTGGTGTCTCCTGTTGGTGCCACACTATGCCTTGGTCTCTCACCCATACAACTACCAGTACCCAGAGGAGTGCATTTCCAACCTCAGCTGGACTCTGCCCTGCCTAATTTGTTAGTTTTGTACCATCAGAGTCTTACTAAGGGATTGCATCCAAGCTAGGCTCTGGCTTATCCCCATTTATTAAAATGCCTACCAGTTTGGATGCTTGTGGACCTGATGGTCTCACTGCTACAGCAGGTTGAAAAGGGAAGCACATCCTAAATTCCCCTAGTTCTGGGGACAGGGCTCATGTGAGACATGGGAGACAGTCCTCAGGGACAGGGGAACGAAACAGAGTTGGCAGATCTGTAAGGACACCTTCCATAGAGCACAAGAGCTATCAGTCCCCAAGTGTAAAAAATCAGGCAAGGATGGGAAGAGACCAGCATGGCTGGTTCGAGACCTGCTGGTCAAACTAAAGAGTAAGAGGGAACTGCACAGGCAGTGGAAGCAGGGACAGGTGTCCTGGGGGGAATACAGGGAAACAGCCCGGTTGTGTAGGGAGGAGGTCAGGAAGGCCAAGGCGAGGATGGAGCTGAATTTGGCAAGGGACATAAAGAATAACAAGAAGGGCTTCTACAGGTATATCAACCAGAAAAGGAAGGTTGAAGAAAGCGTACCCCCCTTGATGAACAAGAAAGGCGAACTTGTATCAACGGACAAGGAGAAGGCTGAGGTACTCAACAACTTCTTTGCCTCAGTCTTCACTGGCAACCTCTCTCCTCGCCCCTCCCGAATCGATGGACTGCAAGATGGGGACCAGGGGGTAAAGCCCCTCCCACTGTAAGGGAAGATCAGGTTCGAGACCACCTAAAGAACCTCAATGTACACAAGTCCATGGGACCTGATGAGATGCGTCCCAGAGTCCTGACGGAATTGGCTGATGTAGTTGCCAAGCCACTCTCCATGATATTTGAAAAGTCATGGCAGTCCAGTGAAGTCCTTGCTGACTGGAAAAAGAGGAGTGTTGTGCCCATTTTTAAAAAGGGAAGAAAGAAGGACCCTGGGAACTATCGACCTGTCAGCCTCACCTCTGTGCCTGGGAAGATCATGGAACAGATCCTCCTAGAAGACGTGCTCAAGCACATGGAGGACAGGGAGGTGAGTTGAGACAGCCAGCACGGCTTCACCAAGGGCAAGTCCTGCCTGACCAACCTAGTGGCTTTCTATGAAGGAGTAACTGCATCAGTGGACAAGGGAAAAGCAATGGATGTCATCTACTTGGATTTCTGTAAAGCGTTTGACACAGTCCCCCACAACATCCTTCTCCCTAAATTGGAGAGATATGGGTTTGATGGGTGGACTGTTCGATGGATAAGGAATTGGCTGGATGGTCGCATCCAGAGGGTTGTGGTCAATGGCTCAATGACCAAATGGAAACCGGTGGCAAGTGGGGTCCCTCAGGGGTCCGTACTGGGACCGGTGCTATTTAACATCTTCATCAATGACATAGACAGTGGGATCGAGTGCACCCTCAGCAAGTTTGCAGATGACACCAAGCTGAGTGGTGCAGTTGACACACCAGAAGGACGAGATGTCATCCAGAGGGACCTGGACAAGCTGGAGAGGTGGGCCTGTGTGAACCTCATGAGGTTCAACAAGGCCAAGTGCAAGGTCCTGCACCTGGGACGGGGCAACCCCCGGTATCAGTACAGGTTGGGGGATGAAGAGATTGAGAGCAGCCCTGCAGAGAAGGACTTGGGGGTACTAGTGGATGAAAAGCTGGACATGAGCCGGCAATGTGCACTTGCAGCCCAGAAAGCCAACCGTATCCTGGGCTGCATCAAAGCTTTTAGCTTTTAGCAAAGCTTTTGACACCGTCTCGCATAATATCCTCCTCGGGAAGCTGGCAGCTCACGGCTTAGACAGGCATACTCTTCGCTGGGTAAAGAACTGGTTGGGTGGCCGAGCCCAGAGAGTAGTGATAAATGGTGTTAAGTCCAGTTGGCGGCCGGTCACGAGCGGTGTTCCCCAGGGCTCTGTTTTAGGGCCAGTCTTGTTCAATATCTTTATCAATGATATCATTTATCAATGATCTGGATGAGGGGATCGAGTGCACCCTCAGTAAGTTTGCAGACGACACCAAATTGGGTGGGAGTGTCGATCTGCTCGAGGGTAGGATGGCCCTGCAGAGGGACCTGGACAGACTGGATCGATGGGCCGTGGCCAACTGTATGAGGTTCAACAAGGCCAAGTGCCGGGTCCTGCACTTCGGTCACAACAACCCCATGCAACGCTACAGGCTTGGGGAGGAGTGGCTGGAAAGCTGCCTGGCCGAAAAGGACCTGGGGGTGTTAGTAGATAGCCGGCTGAACTTGAGCCAGCAGTGTGCCCAGGTGGCCAAGAAGGCCAACAGCATCCTGGCTTGTATCAGGAATGCTGTGGCCAGCAGGAGCAGGGAGGTGATTGTCCCCCTGTACTCGGCGCTGGTGAGGCCGCACCTGGAATACTGTGTCCAGTTTTGGGCCCCTCACTACAAGAAAGACATTGAGGTGCTGGAGCGTGTTCAGAGGCAGGCAACGAAGCTGGTGAAGGGTCTGGAGAACAAGTCTTATGAGGAGCGGCTGAGGGAACTGGGGTTGTTTAGCCTGGAAAAGAGGAGGCTGAGGGGAGACCTTATCGCTCTCTACAACTACCTGAAAGGAGGTTGTAGTGAGGTGGGTGTTGGTCTCTTCTCCCAAGTAGCTAGCGATAGGACAAGAGGAAATGGGCTTAAGCTGCGCCAGGGGAGGTTTAGACTGGAGATTAGGAAGAATTTCTTTACGGAAAGGGTGGTCAGGCATTGGAACAGGCTGCCCAGAGAGGTGGTGGAGTCACCATCCCTGGAGGCGTTTAAAAAACGGGTAGATGTGGCACTTCGGGATATGGTTTAGTCTGGTCTACCCTTGATTAGTCTAGAGTGGGCTTGGTAGTGTAGGTTAATGGTTGGACTGGATGATCTTAAAGGTCTTTTCCAACCTAGATGATTCTATGATTCTATGATTCTATGAAAAGAAGCGTAGCCAGCAGGTCGAGGGAGGTGATTCTGCCCCTCTACTCTGCTCTGGTGAGACCTCACCTGGAGTACTGCGTCCAGCTCTGGGGCCCTCAGAACAAGAAGGACATGGACCTGTTGGAGCGGGTCCAGAAGAGGGCCACCAAAATGATCCGAGGGCTGGAGCACCTCTCCTACGAGGCCAGGCTGAGACAGTTGGGATTGTTCAGCCTAGAGAAGAGAAGGCTGCGAGGAGACCTTACTGCGACCTTCCAATACTTAAAGGGGGCCTACAGGAAAGATGGGGAGAATCTTTTTAACAAGGCCTGTTGTGACAGGACAAGGAATAACGGATTTAAACTAAAGAAGAATAGATTTAGACTAGACATTAGAAAGAAGTTTTTTTACAATGAGGGTGGTCAAGCACTGGCACAGGTTGCCCAGAGAGGTAGTAGAACATCCCTGGCAACATTCAAGGTCAGGTTGGATGGGGCTCTGAGCAAGCTGATCTGGTTAAAGCTGTCCCTGCTCACTGCAGGGGGGGTGCGCTAGATGACCTCTAAAGGTCCCTTCCAACCCAAAGCATTCTATGATTCTATGATTCTATGTGGCTGGTGATGAGGTCTCGTACATCCAAGGAGTGGTTCAGTGCTCTTGCTGTAACACTCAAAGCTTGGCTTAGGGCAGGAAAAGGAAATGTAGACACTAAACCACTTGCACTCTCCATCCCTAAAAACGCCCCATGGCTTTCTTCCCCCCACATGGTGCAACAGTCATTTGCATCTGTTAGAGAGGCAGAGAGGGAGGACGCTCAAACATCTCACAAGGGCATGTTTCTCACCCATTTGGCACCTGTGCAAATGGTGATGCCCTAGCAGAGTGCCAGGCTCAGTGACCAAGCCATCAAAGAGACACATTGTCAGGTGCTGAGACCCTGAAATGAAATGGAATAGGATAGGATAGAATTAGAATAGAATAGAATAGAATAGAATAGAATAGAATAGAATAGAATAGAATAGAATAGAATAGAATAGAATAGAATAGAATAGAATAGAATAGAATATTTCAGTTGAAAGGGACCTACAACAATCATCTACTCCAACTACCTGACCACCCTAGGGCTGACCAAAAGTTCAAGCATAGAATCATAGGATCATAGAATAGTTTGCATTGGAAGGAACCTTTAAAGGTCATCTAACCCAACCCCCTGCAGTGAGCAGGGACATCTTCAACTAGATCAGGTTGCTCAGAGCCCTGTCCAGCCTGACCTTGAATGTTTCCAGGGATGGGGCCTCCACTACCTCTCTGGGCAACCTGTTCCAGCGCCTCATCACCCTCATTGTAAAAAATTTCTTCTTTCTATCTACCATCTTCTATTTTAAAAGCATTACCACTTATCCTATCGCAACAGGCCCTACTAAAAAGTCTGTCCCCATCTTTCCTGTAGGCCCCCTTTAAGTATTGAAAGGCTGCAATAAGGTTTCCCTGGAGCCTTCTCTTCTCCAGGCTGAACAACCCCAAATCTCTCAGCCTGTCCTCACAGGAGGGGTGCTCCATCCCTCTGATCATTTTTGTGGGCCTCTTCTGGACCCGCTCCAACAGGTCCATGTCCTTCTTGTGCTGAGGGCTCCGGAGCTGGACACAGTACTCCAGGTGGGGTCTCACCACAGCAGAGTACAGGGGCAGAATCACCTCCCTCGAGGTGTTATGAAGGGCATTGTCCAAATGCCTCTTAAACACTGACAGTCATGGGGCACTGACTACTTCTCTAGGAAGCCTGTTCCAAGCTTCCTAGATATCAGCTCCATATGGGCCACCAAATCTAGCCCCTACGTTCACCCACAAGCACGTCAGATTCTTTTTCATCCCTTCCTGATGCAGCTGCTGTAGCCAGTGTGGCATCTGCACCCCAGCATCCCAGATACATCTGCCTTCCCCATACTGGACATTTAGATGGGACACTTGTCTCAAAGCTTAGGTTGCTCAAGCTGGGCTGCAGATGAAGTCCTGTCCCTACTGAAGTCAATGGCAGTTTTACCTTTGGTTTCAATGGGGAGTTAACTTTGCCCTATACGGTGATGACTTGCTGTTTGGCAGTGACCCTGCAGGACATTAGGCAGAGGCCACGGCCATTCTTGTCCCCATCCTGCTCTGACAAGCAACTTGCTGTGTGACTTGCAGTCACACCACCTTTTCCTGCCTCAGTTTCCCCCTCTGTATCTGAAAGGAAGCCCAAGTTGAAAATGCACTTTCCCCTTCTTTATGAAGTTCTTTGATACAGAGATCTAAAGTACAACATAAGAGCTAGCATTGACCTTCACTTTCCTTTGCCGCATCCAGACCTATTTAGTGCCTATTTATGGCAACCTGGTCATTAGCACTATAAGAACAAATTCAGCACAAAGAAAGCTTTAAACCACTGAAGTGGGGTGTGCCGGGCTGTCAGAACAGCTATTGTACAATACTTTCCTCCTTGCCCTATCAAAAGACAAAAGCTGCATTTGATGATTGAAGACACACAAACCAGAATAGCAACGGGAGCTCCTCCTGCAAAAAAGGAATTCCGTATTTCCTATATGCCACATTTCTCCTTTCCTCCTTGGACCTCTCCACAAGGGGATTGGAGCAGGAATCTTCCCCCAGCTTCCAGCTCACCTCTTGCAACCCCTCAAGTCAGTTCTGGGCTAAGCTATTCCAGCAGTGTCAGAAGAGCTTGTGATTTGTACATTTTTTGTCATTCTGTTTTCAGATAAACAACAGAGCAGGCAGCTGATGTGAGATGTGGACAGTCTCTTTGTCAGGCAGGGAGCTGCTGCCACTTGCTGGCATCCTATCATGTACAAGTGAAAAGGTTTTTCCTTCTGCATTTCTTCCCATGGAAGGTTTCAAGGGTCAAAACACATTGAAAGTGGGTGAGGCACCTCCTGCTGAGCCTGGAGGAATTTTTCATGTATGGTTTCAGGTTCCCTCATAGCTCTCTTAGCATCCATGGGCCTTACTATTGCACATTTCATTTTATTTTCTCTCTGTCCCTCTTCCTGGAGCAGGGCTGCTCAGCTCTAGCTCTAGGGCCAGGGGAAGACCAGATGCCTTTGCCTCACTGAAACTCAGAGACTCTGAGAAGACCTGAGTTAACCAGATCTTTCATGACTCTCCCTCTGAACTAAAACCAGGCTGGAATGGGATATTCATGTTCAGATGTGAACAACAGAGAGATTGCCTCAGAGAGAAAAAAAACCCTAAGAATCCTATTGTGAAAACATACTGTCCTGGTGGGTTTAATTTTAACAAAAACAATTGTGGTAGCAGCTTGATATCCCTTGAAACCACATGCACAGGTACCCACTGTACGTACACTATATATATATTTTGTCACTGCATCATTTCTTATCTTTCATTCAATTCCACTTCAAAATGCCCATCTGGCCTAGTCACTGTCAACATAGCAAACTAACTCCAGTCTTGATCAGTCCTAGGGATGTACCTACAACTCCGTGTAAACAACACTGTGGGAGACATGGGTTTAGTAATATTTTCTAGCTTGAATATGATGGAAATGGAAATCCATACCTCCCTCAAAGAGGCACTAGGTTGGGCAAGTAGATGCAGCAAGGAGGGAAATATAAAAATGCACAGTAAGACTAGATCTTACAAAACGAGCACTTTACTTCAGGTGTCAGAGTGTCAGACCCTGTGGATGCTTGGAGGATGCTGTGCTGTCCAAAGAGACCTCTTCTGGCACCCACGGTTCCTGGGAGAAGAGGCTTAGAGATATTTTATGGTTGACACAAATAAGCTGTAAGGAGGGGATTCATTCCTCCCAGAAAGTGCACCACAAAATGACTGGGGAACACCTTTCTGTCCATGAGATGAAACTATGCTGTGGATCATGTAAACGCAAGGCATACCCATCCTGAGAAAGCTCTGCTTGTTTGGTGACCATTGGTTTAGCTGGAGATTAGATAAAGCTTAATTAATGCAGTCCAGTTATGCTTTCTAGGTTAAATTCTCAACACACAGATAAAAACTATTACAGAAAGTCACAGGCTTACTCCAGCAGAAGTCAAGGGAAGAGAGAGCATTTTAACCACTAACTGAAAGGGGCCTTTTTACAAAACAAACCTTATTAGGGAGTTGTTATCTGGTCCATGTTCATAGCCTCCTTTGCTTGGCAGACCAAGAATATCACTCTGGGAAAAGCCCCAGAAACAATCTTTCAAGCATGCCCTTTTATGACCCCAAATATCTATTTTCTACATTCATTTGCAAATATTCTGCAACATGTTGGAGTTGGCCTTTTATCATTGGGAAAATATCAATTCATTTACATGTATGGTCACAGAATCACAATGACTTTGCAAATGTCTTATCAGAAACCTTCACGATCACAGTGACCTATAAGTAGGTATTAACGGCAACTTCATTGACAAAAATCTTACCAAAACCTCATTACCTTCCAAGCAGATTCTGATAAACAAATTAATGCATCATGAGCCCTTATTGCCTTTCAGCCACTTTACAAACACAATGCCATCTTCTGGGTCAGAGCAAATAATTCCTGTTTCTGTTACACTGATCAACCAAGTTCCCAATGAACCTGGAGTCCAATTCTTTCCGAAGCCTTTTTAGGAGTCGAATTCCTGCCTGGTTATGCCACTATAGCTACCCAAAACATTTGTACGGTCAAGTGGCAGCCAAATGGAAAAGAAATGGACTGAAACCAGGATGGTAACTGAAGGAGAGAATAATACTAAGCAGTAGAGATGACTGCCTCAAGCTCCCCAAAACACCTCTGAAAACAGGACTAAATAACAAAAAAGTACCTTGAAGTTTGAAACACCTCAAGATTATGAACCAAAGTAGGCAAAATGAGGGAGAGGAAGGGACCTAGGCGTAACCGAAGGCAGAAGCAGTTTGTTGAGCCCTTCCCCAGAGAAAGCAAAGCCCACAACCCAGGGCTGAGGATAGTGAGGCAAAATGCAGCAGAAAGATGAGCAAAAGGAGAGGCTGGGGCCAGCTGATGTCCAGAGCTATGGCCATAACATCAGCAAGAGCAAGGCCAAAATGACATTAAATCTGCAGAAGCATCATCAAAATAGCATCCGCCTGGCTGAAACGCCATGAGTCTGAGGATCAGCCACAGGCCAGCTACTGCAACCAAGTCAGGCAGTTCCCAGGGGGAACATGTTCCAGCACATCCAGCAGACCTAACTTTGGCTATGCCTCCTGTTATCACACCCAGCACTATGTCAAACCATCCAACAGGTCCGCAGCTCCTTTCATTGGGACAAGAGTGTCACTGGAAGAGCACCGCTCATCCGGTGCAACCCATGGGGCATGAGTTAGTACCTGGCGAACTACCCCTGCTCTAACTCTGTCTGCATTTGTAGCCAAGGAGCCGAGCGTGTCCCTCCCAGCACAGCGAGGACAGGTCTCCTGAGGAGAAGGAGCAGCTGAGAAGAGGAAAGCATTTGAAACAACCCGAGGAGGCTGTCCATGCTGCCTGTGGAGCTGGCCAAGGGAGCAGAAAGCATAAATGGGAAGAAACAATGATCAGTTAAAATATGTGTATTACACATGGAAGAGAAGAAAATGGAAAGGGAGATCAATTATAGCATGATAAGGTTGCAAATAGTTATTTCCATTTTTCCTCTGTAACACACACAATGCCCCCTTTCTGCCTGTTTTCCTATGGAAACAAAGCACTCTGATTCCCTCCCCTGACTTTAATGACTTTTGAACCTATTGGTCAATTTTGATTAAATTTACTGAGAGACAATGATGTCAAAGACAATTTCATTCCCATAGGAGTTACCCTGGCCAGGCAGAGAAGAGACTTATCCTGTTTGAGAGACCAGTTTAAACTCACCATTTACCAACCAACAAAGAATCCATGTGTGCACATGCCTCTGCAGAGGTGAGGAAGAAAAAGGATGAGAGAGGTTTCCAAACACCAGTAACAGCTCTGGCCAAGCTTATATGGTCTTAGACATCAAGGCCAATCAAGCACTAGACACACTGTCTTGCTGGTAATGCGCTTGGGAGACATGCTACTTGCAATGGCACGAAACAAGCTCTCCTTTGGCTTGCATGTGCATCACAGGTTTCAAATTATGCACTCAGGTAGGGACGGTGCTTGTGCTAAGGTTGGGGGAGCACTGCCCAAACCCCTAACCACCTACCTGCAGGCACCTACTTGGGGGCAGAGCCCTTTCCTGTCTCTGAAGCACAAGCATGAAGCTCCCACCTACAGACGAGTGGGAGGCCATTCGACATGGGTGCTCTCCTCCTGCTTTTTGGCTGTATATAGGCAGTACTAAAAACCAACCTGCATAAACCACTGGAATAGGAACAGAAAGCGTAACAGAATGATCATATGCCTGGTAGGAGGCCAAATGCTGACAGCAAAGAAGCCTATACGGGCTTGTTAACCTACTAAAATAACATAACTCTTTCCCCACCGGCATATTCATACATGACTTCTGCCACAACAGGTCAGCAAAGATTTATTTACCAGGTCTGCACCACAAAGGGTAGGAAATGCTAGCTGGACCCTGCTGGGAGGCTGGAGAAAAACGCAGTACACAGCAGCAAACTCTTGTGCTGGTGGTGAGCATAAGTGCTTCGGTGCTCTTCCTCTTGCTGAAACCTCTGATGGTGGCTATAAATCTTTTGCTGCCACTTGCAGTGGGTATTTACTAATTACAGCATCAGCACGTCTTGTACCAGTCTGTGGGTCCTCAGGATAGCCTACCAAAGGAGCAGAAATAGTTTTGCAATGAAGGCAGGTTCAAGGAATGAATGTCTCAGCACTGATCTCTCCACTGATCTGGCAGCAGCGCTAGGAAACTAAGGATCACAATACAGAGAAGAAGGATGTTAATTCTGCCTAAATAACAGACTGCGTTTCCTCTACCCGGCTGTTCTGGGGAGCTAATTACACAGATTCCCAAATCAAAGAAATAGAAAACAATCTGCAAACGATTGCAATGTTGATGTGTTGGCAGTCCAAACCATGACATATGGTCCTTCAGTATGCCATCCTAGAGAACAGGCTCACAAGCAACGCTCATTATGCAAAATAATGTCATAAATAACAGAAAGAGGCTGATTTTAGAAACGTACCTGAGGTGGCCTCCCCACTTAGCCCCACAAGAAGACAGTCAGCGTTTCACAGAGCTGCTGCCAGCCTGGTGATAGGTTCCCAAATGTACCTCCCTTGACGGGGAAGGAAGGTGAATCATATCCAGACAGGATCCCAGCTCAGTCAATACCCACACACAAACTTTGCTAAACCAGCGCTAATGTTGCAAAGTCAAGATTTCGGCACTAACGCTCGCTGATCACCGTGTGCGTGTGCCACCACGGGAGCACCCCACGGCAGTGTGCCAGCCCTCACGCCACTCATCAGCAGGTTTCGGACCTCGAAGTTCACCACCCGGACCCCTGCCGCGGACCTCATGGAGTAAGGGATGCCTGCACGGACCGTCTGTAGGCCAAGAAGGGAGACGGGTGAGACACGAGCACCCTAAGGGCTTTCACATGCCTTCGCCCACGGCAGCTGCATGGAGGTTCGGCGATCTGCGGTCCCAGCTGAGGAGGTGAGCATCGCTCCTCGTGGCACAGGGCTTGGGCCATTCCCCAAAAATAAGACCCTTCCTCCCTCCTGCTCCTTCACGCTGCCCTTGCCCAAGCTCTTCCTCTTCCTCCACCCCGGCAGCGCCTCACTTCTTACCTTTGCAACCTGACCCACTGCGACCACCCCACCTTGGCCCCTGGTCAGCCCCCCCAATTCGTCCTCTATTCCCCGTGGGCACCCCAGCACTAGCCCAGCCCGCATGCCTGGCCTCGAGCAGAAACCCTGAGGACCAGACCAGCGCTCCTCCCTGGCAAGTGCAGGGGTGAATTTCCCTGTGCAAAGGTTAAGGACAGAGCTGATTTATTTTCTCCTTACCCTTGGGGCTGCAAAGTTCAGCTGCGCAGAGCAGCATCCCTGCATCAAGTGGCTCAGCGCATTGAGATCAAGATTTTGGCCCAGAAGACAGGTAACCCAGGCTCCCCTGCCTGCATCCTCAACCCACCCTCCTCCTGCTCCATCAGGACTGCAGGGTGGTAGGGAAAAGGCCAGGGGGAGTGTGACCCACTGCACAGCTCCTCCCTTAAGGTCATCGTTCTTCTGCTTGTAGCCCTGGGCAATGGATTATTTTTACATTCTCAACTCCTGCTCTGGACACAAGTCATTTGCTGTGGAGTTTATTATTCCAGGAAAGGCTAAAGGGGCACAGTGCCATTGCACTTGCCTGCCTTACTGCACACAGAAATCCCAAATTGTGCCATGCCGAGGGCCCCAGGTTGCCTTCCTTTCACCCTGCCTGTGTTTGTCCTTCAGATGGGCAAATATAACTTGTAACGGCACAGAGAAAAGCTCAGGGAGGCCATGGGAGCCTTGTCCCTCTTGGGAAGGAGGCAGCAGATAAACAGGATTAGGGAATTTTGCTTAGCTCAACCTGCCAATTTCTGCAAAAAGGAAATGTAGGCAGTGCCTGCAGCCCTGATTCAGAGGAGAAGCCTTTGAAATGCCTGCCAGGCGAAATGTATTAAGATACAAGTTGCTTTTCCTCCGTAACAGGGTGCAGTGCAGGGAACAGCCCTCCTCTGTGGAGCTCACCCTGCGCCAGGCACAGTTTGTGGTGCATAGCTGGATGGCGAGAGCCCTGGGAGCCAGGCAAAGCAGGCCTGATCCTGCGGCACAGGCTCCAGCTACTGCCGGGATTCAAACAGTGAGGTCAGCTGCAAGATGTTCTGTTACAGACCAAACCGAAAAATTTCACTAAGAATTGGTTTCCTGGGAAAATCTTGATTTTTTTTCACCTCTTTTTTGTTGTTGTTGTTGTTGAAAAGAGGCTAGAAGACTAAAATATTTGAAATGGGGTAGGAAGGGGTTGGATTTGGTGTTTTCTTTGAAGAAAGTGTTCGGATTTTCAGGTGAAAATGGTTAGTTTTCAACTTTCCATCGGAAAGGCAGCTATTCCATGGGGACCTCCAGGTCAGGGCGGCCAGTCCCATCTTTGCAAGAAGGCTGAGTCTACAGGCTTTGCACCTACAGGGCCAAATCAAACCTCAGCACACGTAAACACAAAAAGCTTCACTCTTGGAGTATTTACTTCTAACCAAGTCCAGCTAAAATTAAGAAAACTCTAAGCTTTTAGTTCATATATATATTTTTAATTATTTGTTTGCAGGTAGTGACTCAGAAAAGATTTTTTTCAAAGTTGGTCTGGACAGCCTTTTGTTAAAATTTACTTTTCTCCTGCACAAGTGACACCCACCACTAGCGAGTTATACGAGCAAAGAATTAAGTGAGGAATCATGTCTGGTTTCCCTGCATCTGATCTGAATTTTCTCTTTTTTGCATTGTATGATATTCATTCTCTCCCTCAGGCTACTCTTGTCCTTGGATGAGCTTTTAGTGTTGGTCTTAAATCCTGTTTGGATGGACTTCCAGCAAGCCCCAGACAGTTGAAAGCTTGGTCGCACAGCATGCAAGATGATAGGACCATTTGGTACGTGGAGCAGGCATGGGGAGAAGCTGCTTCTTCAGACAAGGTCTCATGTGTGGTGGAGCAAGTTTCCAAAGCAGCCCACCCCTTCCCTGCTCTCCTGGGCCGGGGAAGGTGCAGGTAACCTGCTTTGTTGGCCCACTCCACAGAGCCCCGTGTCCAGCCATGTCGCCCACCTTCATGGTCCAGCCGTCCCAGCGTGTTTAGGCAGGCCCTGTTGGGTCTCAGGAGCCAGCAAGCACAATGCTGAATCAGCAGAGGTTGGCAGCACCCAGAGGCAATGCCCAGGGCTGAGAGGAAGGTGGAAGACCTGGGGTGCAGGAAGGCATGGCGACCCTGACAATGCAGTTCTATGACGTGCCTATGGAGATCCCGGCAGCAGCCGTGCTCACTAGCAGGCCGAGGGATGGCCATGCTGATCGGCAAGCTGAGCTGCGTCCTGTGCTGTCCTGAGCACTGATGCGGTTGGATGCTAAATGTTCATAAACATTGCACCTGAAGCTTTACACAAGATCGAGCCCTGAGAAGAAACTCAACTCCCTCCAAGAGTCTCTCTCTCTCTCAGGTATGCTGTATATCAAGTTACATCTATGCAGAGATTGCCTAGGACATTAAAGACAGGCAAGAGAAGCTGTAAGTAAATAAAAATTGTCAAAGAAAAATTTAAAAAATATCAAATATCCCACAGCAGTCCAAAGTAATAGCTCAGCTGCTATAAAAGGTGAAATTAAACAGGTCAATCTGTAGAGCTGTGCCATTTTATGCCAGATAAAGGAGCTAGCTTCTCATTTAATAGGCTATTTCATAATTTGCTTTTCCAAGAATCCATCTCTCCACTAGTAATGATGTCAAATAAATCTTCACTAAAATGTAAAAATGTTTATGATTATGCTTACTGACCCGTTCCTTTATTAAACGACAATGGGATGATGCCCTGATATTTGCTAATGGGTAACTCCCATCTAACCTTTTCTTGCTCATCCAGATCATCTGTTTTCATTCCATCATACAATAGTTGCCAATAAAATTAAGTCAATTAAATTAAAGGTCTATTATGTTCTTTGAAATCAGGCTGAGACCTTTTTTCTTTCCTCAGTCAATGCTCTGAGAAGATTTTTGATAGGGCAGCTGGGAAATCCGGAGCAGATTCTCATCTGCTGTAAATTGGTTTAGCTTTTCAGAAATCAATAGAGTGGCATCAACTTACCCCAACTGAGGGTCTGAACCCTGATGTATATGAATAAGCTTCAAGCCTGTCTTTGGGCCAAGATTCAGATCTGGAATTACTCCCTCACACAATCTCAAAGACCTTGTCTACTTATCAAAGTGTTAGCAGTTACGTATAACATATATGGTGCAGCTACACCATGATCTCTTCCCTATGTAAATATCCCTATTCCAGTATAAAAACGACCTTTTAGGTCTAACTTTAAATGTGAGCTATTCCCAAGAGGCATAAGTGAAATCAATAAAAGACTCTAATGTCACATAGCAGTGTCTGCACGAAGCTGCCTGCTTTGGTTTTCCGATATAAAACATTTTACTGCATTTTTTTTCCAGTGTAGACAAGACCTTAATATCTCATTCAGTGATTATTTGAATAAAAAGGCAAACAGAGGAGGAATGTTCTACATCCTAACAAAATCCTAAGCTCTAGCCTTGAAATGCCACTTAAGTGTCTTAAGAACTAGTAGCGGGCATTACAACTATAAATGGTCTTAATTTGCAGACAACCCGTTCACTTTGCAACATCTTTGAAAGTGACTTCTGATTTCTGGGCCAGGTTTCCAGGAAATTTTTGCCGAAATCAGCTGCTGCTTAGAAAATGACATTTAGCCGTTTCATCCTTAATGAAAAGGCTAAGGCTGATAAGGCAGGGTGCCCATAGTTTATTCCCCTGCCTTACTGTGGGACAAATGCTTTGTGAAGAGCTGAACATGCCCCCCACCCAGGATATGTAAGTGAGGGGAGCTCAAGCTCTTTGAATATCCCTGGCATGACTCACAGCTGGTGTGGTCCCCAGTTCTGTCTCATCTTCTATTCACCCACAGTGCCTCGGCATGTGTGATAAAAACACCATGGGGAATGGCCTCTCATGTGGTGGGGCAGGACAGATGCTTCCAGTCAGGCAGTGGGAGATGCTAGGGTGCAGCCAGGGGCTCTGACCCATCCAAAAGAGCGCCTTGGGGCAAGACGTCTAGTAGGAGACATACAAATTCGCTTGTACCTCCTAAGCAGTTGCAACTGGTAGGTAAGCTAAGTGGCACTGGGGACATGGCTTGGCAAGGTTGGGCTTGGCAAGCCCCATGTCATGGGGGCTGTAGTATGAGGCTGGGCTCTCAGCCACCAAGAAACCTTGGACTGCAGCCTCCAGCAGCAGGACGTGTGGCCTGCCTGGTGGAAACCCTGCACTGTGGCAATCACAGCAGGGTGCGGGGTTGGGGAGCTCCTTCTCCAGGCACGCATGAGTGGCAACTGCTTGTGCAAAAGGCCACGTGCTGGCACGAGGTCAGGGGAGAGAGGAGAAGCTGCCAGAGCAGCTGGGGACTACCTCGAGGAGGCTTCCCAAAATGTGTTGGGCTGCAGTCCCGTAGATTCCTGGTGGAGTGAGGGGCACCAACTGGAGCTGGCCAAGTAGTTTCCTTCAGTCTCATCTCATAAGGTGGGACTGAGACCTGCCTTTCTACAGCCCAGAATGTTAGGCCTTGGGAAGATAAAGGGTATCGTATCTGTCTTACAGGCCCGAGATATTCTGATTAACCCTTTAGATGGCACAGGGAAGTGAGCTGGCTCACATCGCCCCCAGATACATTTTCCTTTTTGTGTTTTAGTCTCTTCCCCCTAATAATAAAGAAAGACTGCAGATCTTTTCTGTAAAATTCTTACAGGGCTAGTGAAAATGTCAAGAGGAAAAACCAAGACACCATCACCTAGCTCAGGTGACTGTCTTGGATGCTTTTTTCAACTTGAAACTGGTGAACCTCCCTTAATACTCTCTCTGAATGCTCTGTCAGAAGTCATCTGTAAACTCTTAACTCATCATATCAGTACTGCTATTATATTTGAATCTCCATCCCTCTGTTAGCAATCATCCTGAAGAGCTGGCACACAAGTAGAAAGTGTTTTAACTGTCTTCCTGCGGACTTGATGGCAAAGTTAGCACAATCCCCACCAAGCCTAGACAAACTCTGCTGTGAAAGGAAGGCAAATAAAGACCTGGAAGAGCTCCTTCATAGAGACTGAGAGGAGAGAAAATGTTTACCCGAAAACCTTAAAGCAAACTTGGGAATTAACACTGAACAGCTTTGTGTGTATTTCCAAGTGAGAGACTTTGTAAGCAAAGCTTTATTTAACTCTCTGCTGTCACAAATTCAAACAGTGAAACAGCTCCTAACCCTAATTAACTAAAAATGTTTGACATCTTAGAAAAGCTTTGAAGCACAGAAGGGCTTTCTATCAGCCAAACCTACAGTGCAGACCAGAAGCTTCCCTATTCAAACTTCAAAGTTTTTCAGTTTGCATCAGGCATTGTATAAACTACACGCAACCTCACACAAGATCCAGCAACGTATTCTGCTTCTAGAATGCATTTTTCTAGGATAAAAGCTTTAAAGTGATCTACACATTTCTAACTGTAAGCAGAAAATCCCAACTTCTTTTCAGACCCAAGGGACATGAAAATGAACACAAGAGATACGATCACACTGTCAAAAGGCAAAGCAAAATGTCCCTTGCATGGTGTTGCATGGAGGATAGGATAAGAGGTCAGGGTCAGACCTTCCTCTGAGCTGATCTCCCCTCTGCCACTGAGCAAGGGATGGACCAGAGATATCCAGAAGTTGCTTGCCGTGTCAGTCCCTACTCAGGCTAGAGGCTGGCTGGCTAAGGACAGAGAGTTTAACACTCTCTTTCCTCAAAGGATCTTATCTTTCATTTATGTGTTTCCAAGTCTAAACAGTCTCTGAAATGATGCAAACAAGACTTGGTTGCTCGTTGCCTGTTAATGACCCTGATGTAGGCAGCTTCATCAGCTCTGTGTAGAGCTAATTTTTGCTGAACAATCACAGCTAAGCTGCTGGAAACCCACATGTCATCAATTTCAAGAACTCTAAAGGTGAGCTTCCTCCCAGGAGATCCACACCCCTCCTGTAATTGTCAAATTAATGGAGTTATGTTGGGGTAAAAGTGATGTAAATGAAGGGAACACTTGCTTGGCAATTTATGTGCTGTATCAGGAAAACGTTGTCACTTCCGACACATCAGGTAGATTCTCTGTTCACTGACACCTTTGTAACACAACAGCGATTTTGATGAAATCCTTAGGTAATGATTACATCAGGAGAGTTACACCACTGAAAAAAACTACAGCATTTTCCATCTGTGACGCACATTAAATATCAGCGATGATGACTTCCATGGGGTTATCCCTGTGTAGAAGTGAAGCAGCAGAGCTCAGACGCCTGCATTTTTGTCAAGACAACACATAGCTTTACAGTTACTTCCAGTCACTCACACGGAAACAGCATCTTGAGGTGCTTTACTACATTACAGCTTACAAAGCAGACAGTGGTGGTCACAGTGGTGCCACAGGCAAGTACTGCTTCTGATCACGTGAAACCTGAGAGCCACAGCCAGGAGAGCTTGGTGTGGGCAAAAGGCAAAGGGAAGGGGCTGCTTATACCTGATGTGCTCATGGAAGGAACAGGGTTTGACCAGCACAAGCAGCAGCAGAATGACTTCTCCATCTCCAGATATGCACTGTGTCTACAATTCACTGGTTTACTCACAATGGTGGGTTTTAACAGGAAGTAGGAGAATGAAAGTACAAACTTGCTGAACAAGATAATCTGAGTTTGTATACAGCAACGTTTGCAATCCAGCTACCTTTTCCTTAAAGAAAGATCTTTCTTTAGATCAAGACCTTTAGATCAATGGTGCCCTAATGAGAGTTAACGCTCCCTTTGACCAAAACTGAAGTGTTGCTGCAATAAGGATTAGCCTGAGGGCTGTGGAAGATAGTGCACCATGCTCAGGGTAGGCCAGGGCAGCGAGCTTGGTCACGGGGCTGCCCAAAGGGTTTGCAAATGAGGGACATCTGGACTGCTAAGTCACACATGCGGAGAGAGCCTCTGCTGCAAGCAATGGCCAGATGGCAAAAGCATACACGAAAAGCTGTGTCCCATGTGCTTCTCATACAGGACGTGGGATTTGACAGTATAATACAGGAAATCTGTGTTGGAAGGGGTGGCTGAGCAGCTTAGCCCTGACTGATGGGGCGAGGGGCATCCGTTGCTAAAAACGACAGAGGTGTGCAGTTCCTGTGCAGGATGGGGCATGCAGCAGCAGCTCCCACCCGTGGCACCTGTGGGCCCTGGTGGGACCTGTTAACCACCCAGGCAGCACCCCACGTTTGCTGAGGAAAGATGCTGCAGTATCCCTGGCCTCCCCACTGGGCTCTCTTCAGGCCAGAGCTGCCAAGGAAGTCAGCTGCCTATTTTAAGAGGTCTGTCTTGGCTGGTCTCCTCCCCTGGCTGTTGAGGCTTAGCCTGGGCCCTGCTGCATCCGGCTGTGGGCACCTCCGCGTGGGGAAGGGAGCACTCTCCCTGAAGGCTTTCCCCTGGAAGAGTGGAAAACCACCAGCAGCTCTCAGCAGGAAAGCGCAATTGTTGAAAGAATGATGAGAAAATGCACGACGGGGTGGGTGGCAGTGACAGAGATGAGCAGTCATTTGATAGCCTGATTTATTGAGCAGGGGTCATTTACAACAACATCCACGGTACAGTGATGGAGCTGTGGCTTTGGCTTTCATGGGGGTGACGTGTCTGAGCCTGGTTCTAACAGCCAGCGGGCTCCTGTGTCACAGATCCAGGCCTTCCCTTCCTGCCAGGTAGACTGGACACCTGGAGTGCTTTTTTTCCCCTTCCTCTTGTTTGCTAATGGGAAGAGGTATTCTGTTGTGTTAATGTGGGAGCAAAAGCCGAGAGAACAGAAAGCAAATGTTGCAAGACTTACAAAATCACAAAAGCTGGCAGCACTGCGTAGAATCATCTGTATGTTGCTCATTCTAGAATAATTGGGAGAGACTTAACCAGCCCACTGGCAGAGACAGGGACACATGGTGCCTCGTAAAACTCAAAGCAGAGAACAAAGTGAAAAGATAGCGTAGACCAACTCCCTGCAGACACAGAATTGCAGTGTGAGAGCCTTGTGGATCTAGTCTGTCTCTGTGAATGCCCTTGTTCCCTGCTGTGACCCCAAATCCCTGCAGATTTCAGCACAAACAGATACTCCTTGAGCCCTTCACCAAACTCCAGAGGAAACAAAGTCCATGTGATAAGAGCATGAATTAAGAAAAAGGGCTTATTAACTCCAGGCAGTCGCCAAGTCAATGTGTCTAGACTGCATCCAGTAAATGCTCCCTGTGCCATGTGGACAGACCAGCTTTGATTCCCACTGCCTCTAGCATTTCAGTAGCAAGCAGCATTTTGTGGTGTAAACTTGTCCTTAGTGCACTCACAGTTCTCTGCGGTTCTCTTGGGACTTGTGTGATATAACATGATATTCTCAGTGTCACCACAGTAAGGACCTGTGAGCCACATCCTGTGTTCCTCATGCGTTTGATACTTTCAGGGCTACAGAAATATCCACTCTAAGGCTAACATCTCAAAGAAAAAGTTAAAGATGCCCTTTCAGAAAAACATAATTGGTTGGACATTTCGAGTCTTCTCTCAGGTCTGGAGCTTCAAAACCAGTTGCCCATATGGAGTCATGGTTTAAAGGAGAGCAACAGTTTGCCTTTTGTTTCTAGACAGCCATTTATTAAAAATGCCAAGACAAGTGACTTTCCAGGGAATCACACTAGCCTCGTTTCTGCCTGCTGAAGGACAGCTGTCTTAACCAGCCACCAGTCAGACCTTTCCCAATAGAAGCACACCAAGTCTAAGACTGCAGCATCTAGGCCTCCCCTCTTTCACTCCAGTTTGGGTTAGGAAGCATTGAAAGAGGTTTGACTGATATAAAACTGTAGGAAACAAGATATTCTTAGACACAGTGGTTATGGTAATATGATACCTTTGTAGCACAGAAATAAGACCATTTCTTTTGACAAGAACCAGCAGCAACAGAACCATTGACACTGGCAAAACTGGCTGTGGAGAAGGAGCGAGAGCCATCTGACAAAGCTAAGAAAATACACTACAACAGCCAGCAAAGCGGCGGGTAAACAGAACAGGTTTTTCTCTGTCTATACATAGACACACACACACACCTATATATACACATGCACACATGCGAGTATATATATTCAGGTAGAAGCATTATTCAGCCAGAGGTCTAATTTTAAGCTGATGATGCCCGTTAGTGCAAGGCGTAACCAACAATTTGGAAGCACTTGGAAGCGTTTCCTTTTGTGGGTGTAGAGCTGCTAAATTGCATTGTAAAGGCAGCAATGGCTCTCTCTTAGGGAGACTGTGCAGCACAGCCCCAGAAGGCAGACTGGTGCCTCCACTTCCCCATGTGCCTTTCATTGCAAGTCAGAGCTATCCTGCAAGTAGGATTTGCTGCCTTATCACCTCCTCCTGCCCCTTTCACTGGAGTTTACATCAGCCTGAATCTGGCCTGGCTCATTTAAACAAAGCCATCAAAGAAAATGTCAGTGTGTTTTCCTAAGCACAAACGGATTTAGAGAGCCTAGTGTAGCAAATGGCAATGTAAAACTCACTTGCTTTACAAGTACAATCTTGCTGATGTAAACCAAAAGACATATGCCAAGGGAAAGTGTAATAGTCACCTGGAAAAAACATTAACTTGAGTTACATCTATTTTCTAATGGCATATTGTGTATGTAACAAAACACCCACAAATAATTTTGGGACTAGGGATGTTCCCCCTTCTAATTGTTTTCATCATGGGGGCCGCCAGGGCTCTTACGTGCGCTTTCGACTGCCGCTGTGAAATATGTGTTCCCTGTTTGTTCTTGTTCTGCCTCTGCAGGAAATCAGAGACTGGCTTCCTGTAGGCTGCAGATGCTTTATTCTTTGTATTCCCCAAATAGGAAGTCCTGGGGTCATTCTGCCAAATATATGGAAACTTAATTTCATTTCAACACAGGATTAATCACTAGGAAGTGTCAGGACATTGATGGTCTGATAACAAGACAGTTACAGCAGAAACCTTTTATGGGCACCAGGGCTAAAGCAATTTGGCAACAGACGTGAAGCCGTAAGTCTCTGCACCAAATGGGGAAGGAAGGCTACCTGATGAGAATTAATGCCGGCAATTGTAATAGCAGTGTTTTTTTAATGCCCTGTAAACCTCACCAAACTTTTAAGCCTTTTTATATTTTAAAAGGAAGGTAGATTGTTTTTGATGACTAACCCCTGTTTCTGATGACTAAGCTCTATGTTTTTTCTCTACAAATCATAACAGTCTGCGGTGAACGTCCTCTCACTTACCGCAGCCCGGCAATGGCACACCTCCGCTCAGCTGAAGGAAAGGCTTCCGATTTGCACCCTTGGAAGTCACAGATCAGTTGCCTACTGCCACTGCATGTCAGAGGGGATGCAGATTTCTCAGGCTAATGGACACAATTGGAACACTGGAAAAAACAATTGCTAAATTTAAGTCCATAAGCAATTAAATGGACCTTCACCAAGTGTGCTCAGACTTTCTGTTTAAAGCACTGTTTGAACACAGCCAACACCACACTGCTGGGAGGTTAGCAACTATTATTATTCCCATTGTAAAGGCTGGGAAAAGTGAGGTGCAAAGACTGAGAGCTCTGTCTGTGCCCATAGAGTTGGGCTTTTCGTCAGCACTCAGGGACTGACAGCATCAATCTTGATGCAGTGTCCAGCATGTGCTCAGAGCCCAAGATAGCTTGCAGAAGAGTTGCTTTACCTAGCATGCAGTTTTAACTGATCAAATCCCAACAGCATGACCCTCATAACAGCTCCTCCTGTATTCCCTTCTGTGCAGGCTAGCTGTTACAGGCCCCGTCTCTCATACTGCACCCTGCTCAGCTCATTAGACATGTTTACACTTTTTCTGAGGTCTAGCTTTAGGGACAGGTACAACACTGTTTTATCATGACATTGGGCTGTGTTCATCTTAGCTACAATTGGGACAGAAATGCAGCTCTGTAAGGGATTAGCATGTTTTATGGCAAGCAGTTAAGGACAAGAAAGGGTTGTGCGAAACATTTCATGAATATTAAGTCATCTCCTGCCTTAGAGGAAGACATCTGTCTAAATCACAGGACTTGTGAAGACAGTATGCTTCTAAAAACATATTCAGTTTAGCATTTTCTACATGGAGTAAATGGGGAGGGAGGAATCTCCTTTACAGAAAGCAAGAACCCCTTCACAGAGACCAGCAGGCATGTGGTGCCCTGCCCAAATTGCTCTCACACAGTATACAAATGGAGTTGTCACCTCCTCCCTTCTAAAAACACGCTGCAGCAACTGAGTATTTCAGTTTCTACCCTTCTGAGCTTGTGTGAAATCTGCTATGGAAAAGCAGTCAGATCAGCCCCCTGTGCTTCACATGCCTCCTGTATCTCCACCATCTGAAGCCGGAGGTGAGAAAAACCAGGTGAGTAGAGGGATGCCCTCTGCACGCCGCGTGGGATCACCCAGCTGCTATCACCCTCCCCATGCAGCAAAGCTGAGATGCTCACCAAGGTCTTGAGCAACCCCCCAGGCCATTTTGCTTGTCAAATCCAATGCTACAAAAATGTCCCTTGATGAGCAAGACTAAAATATCAACACTGTGCCCTGGGAATAAACTGTTGGATGCACAACTGGTGGAGGTGGGAAGCCTTGGGGCAGGAGTGCACCACTCTCCTGTCTGAACCCAGCTCAGCAAAGCTCCCCTCTCCTTGCAATGAATCCCTTTCTCATTCAGTGACGTAGTGTGGACATTCACCTAAATCCAATAATAAGCCATGGGATTTGAGCATGAGTTTAATATTAAACTCACAGTTAAACGTTCTGCTGAATAGAAATGGAGCCAAAAATTGGCTTATGTGCTTTGCTGAATAGGAACGGCTTGCTGCCGTTCAGCGTTGGTGGAGAAGGGAGATTAGTCTGTGAGGATGATTCACTTCACTCAAGCCCAGACAACCCCAGGCTGCACAAGCCGGATCCCACCCTGCTTGTAAAGGAGACTTGAGAACGCAAAAGGCTGGAAGTGAGCAGCGATGCATATGATGACTGCCAGAAGACACCCAGGATGTGAAAATAACAAATGCAAAAAAGTTCACTGCAGAGCATCACTCCCTCGGGGGTCTACATGAATCTGCAGAAATGCTGCACGAATAAAGCAGTGACCTTACCTAACTGACGTAGGGCAATTGAGTCAAACTACCGGCACTTCAGCCAGCTTCACTTAGGAGCACTTCTCTACACTACAAAGCCTTTACCAGCAGCTAAGATGGCTGATTTATGTCAGCGGCGTCTCCTAAAGCAGACTAAGCTTATATTTGGAAGGGGGTGATTTGGAAGATTTATCTTAATGTCCTTCCTGAATAAAATAAACTGTGTTCTTCTGCTGGTCTAAATTCTGCTTACTCGGCGGGTTTTCCTGACCTACCTAACCTGGTTTGGGAAATAATCTCTTTCCCCCAGAAAACTTCAGAACATCAGCTTGACTGAGGAGACTGATGCAGTGGCAAACACACATAAAGAGGGCAGCCTATGAGAAATGAAATATAAAGATGACAAGAGGCAGGAAATTTGGGATAAAAAACAGGCAAGGAAAGACTTCCCAATGGTAAATAATTTTTGTTACAGACAAAACCCAAAGGAAAAAAAGCTAAACAGCGTATCACAGAAAGAGTCATGCTAAAAGCCTGTCACAGAGGGAGTTTACATTAGGGGACAAACAAAAGACATCAAGAAAGGCATAGAATGTTGCCCTGAAGGATATGTCCTTTTCAGAAATGACCGGGCTCTGGAAGACAGAGCAATTGGGGATGAGAAGGAAGCTGAGAGACCTACATTAAAGGATCCTGCTGAAATTTGTTGGGATACCTGTTTCAGTATTTAAAGCCTGAACTGGAATAGCCCCCAAAAAAGTGAATAACAGCATTTCTTCAATTGAAGGGTTTTACCAGAAGCCCTGTGAAGATTTATGGTGTGCACGTGTGTAGCCCATGGCATGAGCTGGCTACAGCCCCGGGTGGTGGGTGCGAGTGGGCTCTTGCCGGCCTCCATGCCAGCCTGTTTGAGCTGTGGCAAGCGGGGATCTCCTGAGCATGGGAGCTGGCACCAGTGAGGTGCCTTCAGGGCCAGACCAAGCCCCTGGGGAAAGCTGTTCTTGCAACCTCACCGACATCTTTGTGCAGCTGTGCAGAGCTGGGATCAGGGAAAGGGGCGAGGGGTCCAGCAGGGGATATACTGAGAATAAGGCAACCAGTGAGCAAGAATTGCGTTTCACAGAAAAAAAAAGAAAAACAACCACAAAAAGAAGGATTTCAACACTTGTTCCCCACTCCGTGCCAGAGCAGGAACTCAATTTTGGATGGCCACAACACAGGGATAGGAGAGAGGAGAAGGGAGTCGGGGAAAGGGTGATGGGAAAATGTGGAGAAAGCTGGAGAGGAGCGCCTCGGCAGCAGGCAACTTGGGCTGGGATAAAGCCAGCATGCCTGAGGTCAGGCGTGAGGAGCACTTAATCCTCAGCATGGCCATTCATTTCCTCACTGTTTAAAAAAATACATATATTTAAAGGACCTCTCAGGGGAAAGGAAGTTCTGTGAATCAGTGTCTGACTATTAGTTGCTGACCCAGATGAAGGCATTAGCAACTTGGAGCACCCCTTTCACGTTGGCTCCCCAGGCATCCTGTTAGCTGCGTGCCATTAGAGCTAACCTCACCTGACCTTGCATCACTGTCATGTTGACATAGCGCTAGTAATGTCTCTCATGGACCTGAGCTCACCTCGGGGGCTTTTTCTTCCTGCCTTGAAACTCTTCTTCCAAGGTCCTCAGCTTGTTGAAGTGTAAAATTTTCCACTTCATGATAGGAAATTCTTCAAAAGGAGGTACTTTCTCTCTATGCCTCACTACCCTTGGAGCTTCTTGCAGCAACCAAGTTCCTACCCTGAGGTGCCTTTGATCATATCATTTCTCTGCAGAGCACCCCAAAATATATACTGCCAATTTTCGAGAACTATGGCTTGCCAAAGGAAACCTTGAAGCTGCCCCCATCCTGCTATGTATTAAAGAGGCATTCCTTTACCCCTGTGAGCTGCCATCAGGCTCCGCAGTGCTTCTCCCAGGCTGAAGGGTCACATCTGATTTCAGCCTCTGTCAATGAGGCCTTTCCTGTACACCACAGCCCTGGCCCCGGGCCAGAGAGGGGTGGCGTTCAGGCAGAGAGGTCGCTGCGGCTTCCTCGAGTCCCTCATCCCCACCACGAGGGAAACCCTCGGAGAAGAAGGGACATTCAGAGCCCTTGTGAATTAGGCAAGTGCTAAGTTTTCTTGATGGCATCTTCTAAACTGCCAGCCAAGGGAACCCCCGGGAGGTGAGGACCAGCAGGTCAGCCCAGCCCTGGGAAGCACGGCCACAGGCTAAGGTCACATTCAAGTCCATGGAAGTGATGGAAAAACTTCACAATTTCAGTGGTTTCTGGTGAGAATTAGGCACCTGCAGGCACATTTGTAAAGGCACCTAGTGGAGTTTTCAATCGATCCCAATCTCCCAATTATTTCAATGGAAGTTGGGGACCAAGGAGCTTCCCAAAGCCTTCCCAAAGCTCCCCCACCACCCGGAGCTCATTGCACATCTGGCCTTCGAGAGCCGCTGGCATCACCCAACAGCAGGCTTTCGGCCCCAAAGGCTGCGGCTCCGCCGCCATCAGGGTCAGCTCTTGGTACTAGCAGGTCACCTGGCAGGACAAAGCTAAGCCCGAGCGGTCACGCTCACACAGTTGCCTCTCCATGCAATTAGTCACAACCCATGGCCCAATGTTGGTGCAGCTTCACTCCGTCACCCTGGCCTTGTGCCAGCTTCAGGAGGACGCGTGGCACCTGGTCTAGCATGAACGCTGCTTTAATAACATTAACCTGTCCAAAACCATGTTGTCCGGTGAATAAGAAGCAGCAAGGGGATTCAAAATAGCAGCTCACTGTCTTGTGCTATATGTTTGCAGTGGATTTGGGTCAGCGCTAAGTGTCCTGGAAGTTTATTTACTATCTCATTGAGCCACGGCCTCTGCTACTTGGGAAATTTTAATAACATTTCCAGAAGTACCTAAGTGCTCCTGATAAATTTTAGTGCCAAAAATTAATTTCCTTCATTTCCTCTTTTTCCTCCCACTTTGTCCCCTTATTCCCATTATTGTTTCAGAAGCAAGAAATTGATGTCAGTGCCACGAATAGCTCTGAATTCATTTGCTTACAGCTTCGGGTAGGGAGATTGTTTTTTTTTTTCATCAGAAGATTTTATTGCATTTATTCTCTCCCCCTCTTTTCTTGCACCTATGCCTGTCCTCTTCCTCCCTGCACTAGCATTTCAAGACTCCCCCTCAGCTGCTCTCATAATGGAGGCATCACTACTGAGTCATCCCTTCGCATTCAGCTTGTTGCTAATCCACCTCTTGCTGTTTCCTTCACAAGGGTTCACTTCTTCTTCCTCACACCCATCCCCAGTGGTCCGTGGTTTGGCCATTTCCACTCTCAGTCACTCCTGTTACCTCCTCTCTGAATTTTCTCTCTCTGCTTTCTCTGGAGTCTGCATTACTGAAGATGGTGCCCGCCCCCTTCCTCTACCTGCTGTTTATTTGAGTGCCTTCCTCAGACATCCTCCCAAGCTTCTGGCCTTCTCCCTCGACCCCGCTATGGAAGTAGCTACCTTATCTTCATCTTTACAGTCACTGCGGATGCGGCAGGGACGGGCTTGGCAACTTTTTGTTTTGATAATTGTTCCATGGGAAATAGATTTCCCTGTTTTGTTTTTGCTTTTGTTTCTCTGCTCTGGCCACCAGAGTCCTGAGACCTCCTCCTCCTCCTCCTCCTCCTCCTCCTTCAGAGGCAGCTCCGAAGGAAGGAGGCCTGACCACTCTTGGAGGCTGGCAACACAAAGTCAAAGCCTCTCCAAAAGCCTCTTTGCACCTTGTCTCCTGACTCAGGAGACAGACGTAAACAGAGCTCCCGCATGAGGTGTGGGAACGGGGAAGGGAGGAGACCATCCCCTCCCTGGTGCTCCCAGACACGCTGCTCAGGTCTGCGGGCAGCTGCCTCCGTCCTTTCCAGCAAGGCAGCTGAGGTAGGGCGAAAACCGCTGCCCCTCACACCACGGTGTAATCAAAAGAATCATTATTTGCAACATTACACACGCTATTTAGCACATTGCAACAATTCTGTTGGCAGGTTGCTTGTACTTAGCCAAAACCCTTGGTTTTCCCACCTCTCCAGGAAAGCAGAAGCCATCACAGTCCTTCAGTCCTCCGGGTCCTTACCCCTCCACTCCTCTTCCTGCAGCCCTCTGCTTGTGAGCCCAGCCATAGGGTTGGGGACCCTGAGGGTTTCTTCCTCAGGCTACCTCTGCTCAGCTGTCTGGGATGAGCATCACAGGAGGAGGGAATCATCCGAGTGTCTCTCAGAGCGGAGCTGGGGCTCCTCTGAAGAGTTTGAGTCCCCAGATCAGAGGCTGGTTGTTACTACCACAGGTGAAACACACTTCAGAGAAGTGGGCTGCAGCCAGAGACAGTGATTGATAGCTGACAGCTACAACACAGGAAGCTGCATGCTTTTTGACATCAGGGTCAGGAGCATTCATGCCACATCCTCAGGGAAGGACTGAAACCACTGTCGAGATCAGACCCTTTCTCATCCAAGCAGCAGCTCTACCCTCCAGCACAGTTAAAGCCCCCGGAGCGGGAGTGACTCCCTGTACATGAGCACACCTAAACACGTCACACCATTAGCGTGCCCGTACCAGCATCTTCGTGGTTGTCATTGGAGAAGTCCAATGTGCAAAATGGAGGTAGAATATGGATAGGGAACAGGACGCACTCCTCTTCCAGCTCATCCAAAGACCTTTCATTCACAGGTATATGAATACAGTTTGTGTATCCTGGGCATCAGCTGGCAAAATTCAGTCACCCAAGTAAAAGGGAAAGTTATAGGACATTTTGCCAACAAAAAAAAAAAAAGAGGAGGAAAGAATAGGTTCAAGTGGCAACAAATAATTCAACTGATAACAGCAACAATATTTCAGCAACTTGCTGTCTATTCAGTAACGTTTGGTGCTGTTTTTATTAGCCATATAGGATGGAGACTATATGATCCTATCCAGGTAACACTGTTAAACAAGAAAAAGATACTACAGCAAAATAGCCTCTTCTATGGCTTAATTACATGGCCTCAATCCAAACTCCACTGAAGTCAATAAGAATCCTTGCCACTGACTTTAATGACTTTGTACGACTGAATACTCCCAGCAGGGCTTTAATAGGAAAAAAGACTGAAATTTCAGCTGCAAAATACAGGATATAATCCGTACAGCAGGAAACCTGCCGACATACTTCCATGGCATAGGCAACTGTCATTGACGGGGAAAAAGGAGATTCTGACCTAATGGGAGAGCTTTAGGGTTTGCATCTTCGTTTTCTGTTGATGAACTGAAGGAATTCTTCGGGATTTACATTAATAAACCGGTGCCTAACTATAAAACATGCACCGTCAGAGGCCCAAAATGCATGTCTACGCATCTGGGAGAGGTAGAGTATGTTGACACCCAGAGCTTGTTTTCTTACTGTGCCAAATCTGGATTAGGTTGAAGTGAATGGAAACACTTCCACAGGCTTCAGCAGGACAGTGATTTAGCTCACTCTCTGGAAAGGGCTGGCACTGTGGAAGGAGCACTATTGCACACTCTGGACCGACTGTCACTGTGCAGAGCCCTTTTTATAGATGCGTCTTGTTTATAAGCAAAAGTACTTACATTAATATTGCAAAACCAAATAGTCTAATGCTGTTACATTTTAAGGGCACATTAACTTGAAAGAGCAGCCAAGTTTGTTGACTAAAAAGATTTACACAACTCTAAGGCCACTAAACAAGTATTTCTCAATGTCTCATCAGCAGCTCAAGGGAGCAGAAGCTAAAAATGCCATGGCTCAACAAACAGTTCTGCATTCCTACTGTTGATAAGTACATCATGTTTCTTTGCAAATAAAACACTGTCAGTGGCTGCTTTGAGAAAAAAGAAAAACCAAAACCAAAACAACAAAACAACAAACAAACCATAAATAAATAAATAACACTAATCATTTCTAAGTACATACTGTCCTCTTTCCCTCCTTCCATTTCCCTCATATAACTCCATTCAACAGCCCCAACAAATCATCTGCAATATGCCCAGGATTCCCTAATTACCTTCAAACAGGCTGCCAGCCAAGAGGCAACTCCTAGTGTGGCTGTTTCAACAAAACAGCCCTTTGCTTGGCAGGGACATGAAAGTCCAGGTGTCAGTAAACTCCATTTACACAAGTTGACCATCCAAGGTGCCCAGCTTGCCTAAGAGATCCTGAATATCCTCCACCAGAAAATATTTTGATTGGAGGTGAGCATGTTCAGCCTCACACAGACATGGTAAACACCTCACAGGGGCCAGCCCTCAGAGCACAAGCCTACACATGGCCATGGGGACTTACGCATAATTCCAGTTTGCAGATGTACCCACTGATCTGTCAAGCTGCAGTGGGAATAGGTCCCTGTCAAAGGTTGTCATTAATTAAGAGCTCAGTCAGGATCTCTACCCAGCTAACCAAAGGGAAGTGTCCAGGTGCCTTGCCAAGGAAGCAGTATAAAGTGGAGATGGTTCCTTAACAAAGCAGGCAAGGGAGTGGTAAAACAAGAAGCTGGAAACTAAATTCAGGAAAACATTATGCTAGCAGAGGACTAATATTGAAAGCAATCAGTCAAGGGACTCATTACCAAGGCACACCATCCAATCCCCATTACTTGATGCCTTTACATCTAGACCGGCAAAACTTTCATAAGAGACACTGTTCAACCAAAAGCTGTTGTGCTTGATTTTAGGAACTGGAGGATAAAATTCAAAGTCCTCCATCTTACAAAAGTCAAGCAAAGTGGTCACAAAGGATTTAAAAACATTGAAGACTACAAATGCAATCATTTAAAAGATCTGAAAAGCTTTTGTCTCTGTCAGAAATGTTGGAGAAGCGGAATGGGAGAGTGTGCTCTGCAGCTGGACTGCAGGCAGGGAAAATATGAAGAAGCACTACACTGCTCTGTCTGTTTTGGTAATTTCTGTGGCCATGGTTGCCAAAAAAGAGATCTTCACTGATGTGTTGACTCCAGCAGGCCTAGTGAAGCATGAACATGGCCAGCTTTCACAGCTACAGAAAGAGATGAGAACCAGTATTTTATGTCATCTAGTCACATAAAACACAAATATGTCCTAATGGAGGCATGCAAAATACTTGCCTTACTTCCTTTGCTAAGCCAGATGAGAATATATTTTGCTGTTGCAGTAAAAATGGCCAAACCGCCGAACATCACATTTGGGGCATACATCTTCCATCATACATAGTCTGTGTTTCCTCTTGGTTTTCCTTCTTTTCTCTGTAAGGTAGCAAGAAAGCCTCACTGTAAGCAGACAGACGTCTTGCAGACTTGATTCTCTCTCAGGTCCTATATCCTTACCATGCATATTCATTACACAGATCTGTTCTGCCATAAGAAGATGGCTGGTCTTTTGCCTGCGATATGATCATTTGCCAGAAATGATTTTAAACAGAGCAGACAATGAGCCTGTTACTTAGAAGTGTTTTCTGATAATTATGTTCTGTCACCCTCAGCCAAAATGATATAACATCTGTGCTCAAACAGTTCCTACACAGATGCTGTCTGAGACCTATCTTCCCTCTGAACATTTGGTGAACAGTACAAGACAGAGCAGGAAAACACCACTTCGAGTAACATTGGCAGTATCTCCACAATGCAGGGAGAAGTCCATGAGCTGAACTCTCTTTACATAAACACCAGTAGGGGATAAGTCAGTACTCTTGAAATCGGTATGTCACCTTATTTCAACATCAAACTAAAGCTTCATGTGAAAGTTCAGTCAGAGCTGAATCTGGCTCCACAATTTATAGTGTTTATTTAACTTAGGAGCCAGCATGATAGTAAAATATCTCAGATATCTCTTTAATCTGGATAGTTTATATCCAAAATTACATTTCACTGTTGGAGGATGGGAAGAAGGGAGAGTCACAGTTTGGACCAGGTTTCATCCGGTACATTGGGAACCGCCTCTTGGATGCCCATCCTGGGGAACAAGACCCGGAGAGCAGCTCCAGAGCAGAGATGAACTCTGGCCTTGGAGGCCAGAGGAGAGGCAGGAGAGGAGAGGGGAGGGAAAAACATGTCCATACAGAAGGGAAAAGGCACTTGGGATTTCCCCAGAATGTATGCCACAGGGCAGGAGGCTGAAATGAGAAAGGCACAGGCCCAGCTTGGCACAGGAGACAGCTCAACCAAACGCACTGCCCCGGGAGGAGGCGGGAACGGCTCCACAGGCGACGCACGCTGCCCGCGCTGCTCAGATTCCTCTCCTGCTCCCTCCCTCCGTGCCGAAGGACACCGTGCATCTCCTTTGCAAGGGATACAGCCCAAAACCCAGGGGCCAAGCCTCGAAACTATGAGAACATGTCCCCCGCTGCAGGCTGTGAAACGGGGTCCTGCCACGGCAGCTGGGGGTATTGACCCCTGCTTCCAGAGGGGCTGCCGGCGGGCCGGCTGGGCACGGGGGGCACTGAACACTCCCAGGCATTCAGCATCTGGCTATTGAGCCACGCATGGCCCCTGATGTAAAGGTTGCTGTTATTTCGGATTCATTAATGACTGGGCTGAAAGCTGCTTCAGTAAGGAATTATATCCAAATCATCTTCAGTTCAGGGGGGCAGCAAACAAAATCTCACCAACTTGCAAATTTCCCCCCTGGGACACATAGCTATCCGTTTGGATTTTTAAATATCAATTTGCATGTTATCTGTAATATAAATATACATTTAGACACATATGTATCTAAAACTCAAGAGACTATTTTTTAAGACATTTAAGTGCGATAGAAAGTTGTCCCGCTTCCCTTCAGGCAGGGCCTTGAAATGCCTTTCATGGCCAGATGGTATTCCCTGCCTTTCTCCGCAGATGTCTTGAGAAGGCGACGGAGGTTTGTGCTTGCTCGAGAGCCGGAGCCCCTCGGGATCTGCCGAGGGACTCGTGCTGCCCGCCTCACACAGGCTCAGCAGGGGATGGACCTGCCACGGGTGAAATTGGGTGAGGCGAGGCCAGATGACCCCAAGGCGGGAATGCTGCGGTGTTTTGTACAAAAGAAGTGAGGCTGTTACCCAGAGGGTGCTGCAGCTGATGTACTTGGGTGCAATATCAAGGTTGGCGTATCTCAAAACTGCCACAGGTCCCAACACAGATCTGCTGTGGGTGGCACAGGCATAAGGGTACGCTTGGACCAAAACCACATCCACCCACAACTGCCATGTTGAATGGTTTGGTTCGTTGGGATGGTGACAAGACCTAATGAGGCCTGAGGCTTTGCTTTATCCGTTTGCTTGGGCTTGGTTAGCCAGTGCCAAGATCTCCTCCAGGTCGCTGTGACAAATACCTTGTCTAATGGCTCCCCCTGAAAAGCCAGGATTTTCTGAGTCCTAAAACCAGTTATAGCCAGACAGTCTAGGAGGCAGACACAAGTGATTCAAACAGCAAGCAAATGCCAGAAAGGGGATGATTTCACTGCATTATTGAACGCACATTTGACAGATAAGCCTAGCAACAGGGACCCTGTCTGCAGGCCGACTCCCAACAATCAGCTACTGCTACAGCTCCCAGTCATTCGATTGCACTGCTGCAAATGCATGAATAAATAAATAATCATCTGCTAGCATAGCATTTGTGCAATAAGCAGAATATTAGCATGTGGCTCTCAAGATGACCTTTACCAAAGGAAGCAGCATTTATACTGGAGAAACTTATCTAAAAATAAATGATTATCACTCATGTATACATAGAAATACCAAGGGCAAGATATGACTTTCTATAATGTGAAATGACTCATTTTCCCCCTGAAGTTTTAGTGAGTGTTGAAGATATGTACTTCTAGGAGTGAATCACTCCAAATGGCCACTGGGTGACTGGCTGAGTTTGAACTAATCTTGGGGAGGAGAGCTGATGTAAGGGGTAAGGGCCGTGGGACTTGGAATGCATCGGCTATTTGCAGGGCAAGGATGGCAGACATTAGCACTCAGTTGTCACTAGCAAATCTCAAATTGCTTTGACAGGTGGCAGATTGCAAGACGTGAATGGCTACAGCTTCCAGGGGAACACTTCTTTTCATGGAAAGTGGGATGAGGCCAAGGGAACAGCCCATATTTCTTCTTTTTTTATATACATGTGCGCGTGCGCACACACACGCACATACATAGCTGTGAAAAATAAAGCACCTCTTTTCTGGATCAGTAAACTGACCTGAACCCTCATTTATACTTGCTAGCTCAACCCCAAAGTAAGACCTCAAGCTTTCTGGAAGTGTAGCTGGATTGCCAGCCTCCAGAACAAGCCAAAAAAAAGTTCTGGTGAGTTATCTACAAACTTGGTAAGCGTCAGAGAATTCAACAGTTCTACAGATATTCATGGGGGAGTACAGAGCCTCCTCTCACTGGGTCCAAACCAGTCCTGGGACAGTCAGTGACCACAGTATGATGTCCAAAGTGGTTTTTTTTTTCAGTTACCCCAGTAAGTTTTGTCCTCTATGTCATTCCCAGGTGTCCACGTCAGCATGGGTGCAGATTGGCACCCCAGAAGATGGCACGAGCCCTGGGGAGGAGTGGCATCCCCTGTCTTCCAAGATGCAGCCAGTCTGGCCAGCATGTAATTGTGACAGCACCAGGGGAAGAGCTTCCTTCTCTCTTCCCAGTGGCATAGATGGAAATTGAGGGTGGCAGGACTGAGCAGACACAACTGCAGTGTGCTAACTGGGCACACAACAAGTTCCTGACTCTCTTAGGAGTGCCACCCCTAGGGCACAGGCATTACATATTACATATTACAGCAACAAAAGGAGGGCTAAGGAGAATCTCCATCCTTTATTGGATGCAGGGGGAAACATAGTGACAAAGGATGAGGAAAAGGCTGAGGTTCTTAATGCCTTCTTTGCCTCAGTCTTTAATAGGAAGACCAGTTGTTCTTGGGGTACCCAGCCCCCTGAGCTGGAAGACAGGGATGGGGAGCAGAATGGAGCCCCCATAATCCAAGGGGAAATGGTTAGCAACCTGCTACACCACTCAGACACACACACAAGTCTATGGGGCTGGATGGGATCCACCCAAGGGTACTGAGGGAGCTGGTGGAAGTCCTCACCAAGCCACTTTCAATCATTTATCAGTCCTGGCTAACCAGGGAGGTCCCAGTTGACTGGAGGTTAGCCAATGTGACGCCTACCTACAAAAAGGACTGGAAGGAGGATCCGGGGAACAACAGGCCTGTTAGCCTGACCTCGGTGCCAGTGAAGGTTATGGAGCAGATCATCTTGAGTGCCATCATGATGCACATACAGGACAAACAGGCGATCAGGCCCAGAAAGCATGGGTTTATGAAAGGCAGGTCCTGCTTGACTAACCTGATCTCCTTCCATGACAAGGTGACCCCTTAGTGGATGAGGGAAAGGCTGTGCATGTTGTTTACTTGGACTTTAGTAAAGCCTTTGACACCATCTCCCACAGCATTCTCCTGGAGAAACTGGCTCCTCATGGCTTGGACAGGCATACTCTTCGCTGGGTAACAAACTGGCTAGATGGCTGGGTCCAGAGGGTTATGGTGAATGGAGTTAAATCCAGTTGTTGTCCAGTCACAAGTGGTGTTCCCCAGGGCTTTTATCTTTAATATATTTTTTAAGTTTAATATCTTTATCAATAATCTGGATGAGGGGACTGAGTGCTCCCTCAGTAAGTTTGCAAACACCAAATTGGGTGGGAGTGTTGATCTGCTGTAAGGCAGGAAGGCTCTACAGAGGGATCTGGACAGGCTGATCGATGGGCTGAGGTCAACTGTATGAGGTTCAACATGGCTAAGTGCCGGGTCCTGCACTTGGGTCACAACAACCCCATGCAATGCTACAGGCTTGGGGAAGAGTGGCTGGAAAGCTGCCTGGCCGAAAAGGACCTGAGGGTGCTGGTCGACACCCAGCTGAACATGAGCCAGCAGTGTGCCCAGGTGGCCAAGAAGGCCAACAGCATCCTGGCTTGCATCAGGAATAGTGAGGCCAGCAGGAGCAGGGAAGTGATCATCTCCCTGTGCTCAGCACTGGTGAGGCCACACCTCAAATACTGCGTCCAGTTTTGGGCCCCTCACTACAAGAAAGACATCAAGGGGTTGGAGCATGTCCAGAGAAGGGCTGGTGAAGGGTCTAGAGCACAGGCCTTATGAGGAGCGGCTGAGGGAACTGGGATTTTTTAGCCTGGAGAAGAGGAGGCTGAGGGGAGACCTTATCGCTCTCTACAACTACCTGACAGGAGGTTGTAGTGAGGTGGGTGTCGGTCTCTTTTCCAAGTAATAAGTAATGGGACAAGAGGAAACAGACTCAAGTTGTGTCAGGGGAGGTTTAGATTGGATGTTAGGAAAAATTTCTTCACCAGAAGGGTTGTCAAGCACTGGAACAGGCTGCCCAGGGAAGTGGTTGAGTCACTGACCCTGGAGGTATTTAAAAGACTTGTAGACGTGGTGCTTAGGGACATGGTTTAGTGGCGGACTTGGCAGTGCGAAGGTTAATAGTTGGACTTGATGTTCTTAAAGGTGTTTTCCAACCTAAACGGTTCTATTCTATTCTATTCTGTTCTATTCTATTCTACATACATAAACATCAGCTTCATATTGGAGACATGTACCAAGGAGGGAAGTGAAAGAGAAGCAAGCCTTGACTTTACAGATTAGCTCACAGCTTTTTGCAGTCTCCCTTTAAACAGTGATTAGAGCAGCCTGACTGCTGAGGAGGGAAAGATCCCCAGAAAGCTCTGTCTTCCAGAGGAACTTAGCAGCCTCCATAAGCAATGTCAGTATAACTGTACTTGGTGATAACACATGCCAGCCATGCAACATGTCACACAGTTAAAATGGGCTGAAGCAGCAATCCACCAATGCCTCAGAAATGACTGCACATGCAAACTCACATTCTACGATCCACTACGTATTCCTCCCTACATGTAGCCCGGTGCCTGATGCGTGTGTGGGTCCCTTACGTTCAGTGAACTCAGTTGGTGAACGAGGGTCCCACACAGGTTTTACACCTTGCTAAAGGACTGGCTGATGCAACGGTGTCTCTCATTTTCCACGCCCGTGGGGAGCAGCCAACACAGCTTGCCCTGTATTTTGTAGGGATGTTCGTGTTCGTGGAAACTAGTTACACTGGGGTACAAGTTTTGCTGTGGGCTATAAGAAAAAATTAAAATCAAGTCAAACTGATTCAAGGCAAACTTCTTATGAAGGAATGGTTCCTCAGAGGACAGAGCTGTCAAGCAGAAGGTCTTTCAGAAAACAGAAGGAACCTCTTTTGACTAACACAGTCTGTCAGAAAGGATGAAATCCTGGAAGGATTTTGAAAATGAGAGGCAAATGTGGATATTTCCCGTACTGCCACAGAGATTTTGTGTGACCTTGGAACAGTTGGTTCAACCCCCCCTTTGAACCATAACTTCTCCCTTCCTCCAAAGGCGGTGAGATGACAGAAATGCCTGCAGTTCCTCCCACTGTATAAAGGCATCAGTAAGTAACACACTGGACAGGTAGGGATTTTAAGCAGATGAATTATTTTCTATAAACATTCCTTTCCACTTTGCTAATTATTTGCATACCTACGTGGACGGCTATAAATTTGTTCATGATTATTAAACAAGAGAGGGATGCAGCTGTACTTCATCCAGTATGCAAACTCTTTGCCCAACAAGGATGGGGTCAGCCCTTGTCCCACTGCGAGAGCTGTGCAGCTGCACAGCCACAGCCAGCTGCTGCTAGGGGAGGGAAAAGGGTAGGGTTCTCTTAGCCAGCCTCACACAGGAGTAAAACAGGAGTGTAAAGCACTCATTTTTTTTGCTGCCATGGAGCTACTCAGTTGCACTTCCCAGTCCCTTGGTACCTGATGGCCAAAGCCACAAAGAAATGTCAAACTAACCCTATGAATCCTTCCAAATATTGATATATTTGTATTTTACCTTCTTGAGAACAGTCTCAAAAAACCATACAAAATCCTCAAATAAATGGAATCCTCGATAGCTACTAACTCATGTGGTTTCTAATGAAATTAAGGTTTCTGGGTCCTTTGGGGAAGAGTTTAAACCACTCTGCTCTTACAGTGATGCAACTTATATAGAGGGAAAGGTATCGTATAAAAACACAGATGAGCTGTTTTCAAATCCCACTGCACCCCAGCTCTCCTCTTTGATTTCAGACAAACCAGGTAAGCGTTAACTACAGTTTCCATTTTCCACCAGAGGACATCCGAAGGACTGTTGTACCAATGACTGAGAAGAGTTCATAAACTACACAGATGAGATCTATAACCATTTGCTCAGGTGAGGCAGGAGACTTCAATATAACATGCTTATTTAACAGAGAGCCAGCTTTCCTCTCCTATAACAACCAATAGTTGATACCTGAAGAACAGAATCTTGCATGAAGAATTTTGGTAAGTATATTCCATTTTCAGTGGCTGAGATTCTCCTTTGAGAATAATTAAGTATGCAATATATGGTCTAAAACAGCCAGGAAAGAGATTGAAAATATAGAAAATTGAAAGGAAATTATTTCAAACTGGAGTGCTGTGACTCTGGAAACTAAGTTATAAATGCTTTTGAGAACCTGCATTTATTACTTGCAATAAATAACTTTTCTTCCAAACACGCCTTTTGTGAGAGACAGATTAGCAGTGCAAGTGGAGCATATTTCTGCTGTGCAGAAGTTACTTATTTTAGAATAATGGACGTCACAAATTGGCCTTGCATAGCAACACTCATTGGAAAAAGATCACAGTTCCACTTAACACAAAAGTGTAATCTTGAAGCCCATTGAAACTGAAGTCTCTTCACAGGGCAAACACTGAAGTAGCTCCTCATTTGCGTAAAACTGGACAATTGCTCCACTTCCATACACAAAAACTTGCTCAGATATCTGCTACGCATGGGGAAAGGCTCATTAATCACATTACAGCAAGTGAACATCCCAAGGTTAAATCGTGCTGCTGTGTAGTAGTTCAGTGCTTTATAAAGTCATCTAAACGGGATTTATATCTGCAAATCTTCATGGTGCAGTGAAGATTTGGAGCTTACCTTTAAACTCGGGGCACCTCTTTTTCCCTGTAAGAAAAGCGTGGTTCTGAAAAACAAATTTAGATATATAAGGTCTGATTCTCCATTACATTAAGCCTGTTTTACAGCCGTGCCACTGCAATGAAAATCAATGGAGTGACACTGGTGAAAAAAACCAACTTAATGATGAGGAGAACTAGCCCAGGCTCTTTAAAAGGCAGTTCATGCAGCCATTCCTTCAGCTTTTCTTCAAGTCCATTTTGCTAGCTGCTATGTGGAAGAAGGATGAAGGAAAAGAAGGCCATAACATGGCAAACCCTTCCACCCTTGTTTGCTTGTTTTGTGGCATTCCTGTCTTTCTGCCTTTGCATCATAACTCTGCTTTCCTTCAAGGAAAAGAAAACAATGAGACCTAGATTTATCCTCACTAAGCGAGCTGCCTTTCCTTACAGTTTTTTCTGTGAGAAGCAATTACACCTGAATTTGTTCCACTGCTTCTTACTGCCCTGGGAGGACGGCTGGGAGCATGGGCTGTAAGCCAGCGTAGCTCTAAATGGGACCAAGGGAACGGTGCTGATTTACACCCACAGAAGATCTGTCTCGTGAGGTTTGCCATCAGGCATGTTATTTCACTTCGAGTCTCCACTGGCAGACACTAAGTTTCCCCTTAAAAGCTGGCCAAAAGTGCTCAAAATCTTGCAGACCTCTTCAAAGTCACCTTGAAATCACTTGTGAGCAAAAAGGGGGCAGCTCCTCTGCTTATCAGCAGTCACACGCGTCCCTCCCAGTGCCCGCTGCCTCCCACCCAGCCCACACCAGCTCTCACCCACCCTCCTCCAGGATGCCCGGCGCAGGGCTGGACCCAGCCTCACCACCCCGTCCCAGACAGGGCCAGCTGATAAGGCACACGTGCTGGGGTTTCTCCTCATTCATCATACAGAAAGCTGCTCTTATGTGGCAGGGGAGCAGACACAGGAAGTCTGGGTTGGCGTTTAAATTTGCTACGGGCTCCCTGCATGAGATTAGGGAAGACACTTGAGCCCTCTATGTCTTGGTTGCCTGTCTCTGATGCCGAAACCATTTCTTGTCCTCTCATGCACCCTCTGTCCAGCTTTTGGAGACAGAGCCTTTTTTTTTTATGTGCCCCCACCCTGGTAGGACCTGTCCCATCCCACTTCACTGCATGAAACTCAGTTCAGAGTTTAGACAGCAAAGGTGGGTTGCACACCTGTGCCTGCATTTGCTTTCTCAGAGCAGACATTTTTCCAGGGTATAATAAGGCAAGTGGCAGGAAAGCTGGCTGGGTGCTGTGACTCTGCTCAGAAGAGTTGCTGGCTATGGAGGAGGCTGGCACGAGACAGCTGGCAGCAAAGAACTGGCCGAGTCAGGGGAGCATCTGAGCAAAAGAAAGTGTATATGAGCACAAACTTGCTTAAAAGAGCGGGCCACACCTGGGGCCATGGCTCCGGAGAACTGAGACGGGAAAAGAGACAGGATGACTGAGCAAGAGCCTGGGGAAGAGTCAAGAGCCATGTAGGCACAGGGAGCACAACACGTCAGCTTGAATTTTTTGAAAAAAAGGTGTGAACCTCTCCGATTTGGCCGAGAAACATTATTCCCCTTAAGCACTTTATGTCACATGGCTGCAGTGTTCTTTCACCCAGGACAACAAGGTGCTCTAACCCCGGATTTGCCACCTCCTGGACGCATGGCCCCGCAGCCGAGTGCTAGTGCCTGTGCTGGAGCCAGCCCTGGGGAAGGGGGAGCAGGGATGCCTGCGCAGCAGGGTGGCTCTCTGATCACATTACCGATAGGCGCTGCTGCAGCTACGATGTACACGTGTGACTGGCAGAGCTAAATCACCCTTCGTTACGTTAACAACTGATTCAAAGGCCACGCAGCTGTCATATCATCCGTCCCATTCCAGGGGTCAGACTGTTTTAATTTTAGCAGCCCCACATACCTTCGGGGCTACTTAAAAGGTTAGAAATGGGAGGTTTCCAAGTGAAAGCCATGGGCAGCCAGACCCACCCAGCACTTCTTTCTGGGTATGACGCAGCTAACTGGACATCGGCACCTGGAAGATACACACAGGTCCAAGAGGTGGCTGCAAGTCATCTGCTGGGGCTTTCTGATTTGGTTTCCCTTTGTCTGGAGGTAAAAATGAAGTGCCATGACTCCCAGTAAAATGACAAAGCACAAAGATGAACTACAGGGATTCAGCCAGTGACAAAGTAATGAATGAGGTAGGGAAGAAGCTCTGCCTGGAGGACTCCTCTGTTAATCCGCAGCTGGATGAATTACTCCTCCTGATAACATGCACACATTGTCCACTGACAGCAGGGCAGGCTTGAGATTTTCTGCACTGTCCAACAAAATACGAGATTCAGCACTAGTTTGTGGGGATGTGGGGCCAGCTAAAGGAACTAGGTGAATAACTGACATGTCAGGAATAAAACAAGGTAAAAAGTTCGCTTTATCAGTGGCGTAGCCAGAAGCAAGCACAGGTAAACACAGCTTACCCACTTCTAATTCAGACACTTCCTTCCTTCATGTATGAGGAAGCAGCCAGAGAAGTGAGTTTACCCACCTCCTTCCTTACCAGCTCCCACCAAGCTACAGTGTATTATATTTAGTTGAATAGCCAGCTCCAGCACTGACCTTTAAAGTGCTATGCAATCCTTGTAACCCCCCTGTAAATAAAAGAGCCTTCTATCCTAAGGACAGGCAGCTGGAGACACCCAGGCTATGTCCGTAAGAGTGTATCAGACGCGCCCAGGTCTGTCCTGTGGCACTAAGGCCAGCCAGCATGAAGTACTCCACTTCTAGACAACTGAACTTTCTTACCTGCTAAAACAAGGCAGTTTCATCTCAAATGTCTACGGAGAATGGTCTCCAGGCCCAGCTAGCTTCCACGCCATACCTGGGAAACATCTGAAGGACCACAGACATGCTTTGGACATCCTAACAATTTAAGAGTATAGATGACTCAGTCTTAATGCCTAGGAATATGCCCTGGCACCATTTAATTAAGCAGAGAAGTAGCTTGAGGTGCTGAAGTACTGCAGCTCCAGCTAAAACCAGGGGACAGTTTCAGGCATCTACTGGCAGCTAGCCCTTCAGTGGTTTGCGCTGAGCACCAGCATCCGAGGCACCAAGAACAAAGCAGCTTTCTAAAGCCTCTTTTTTGTGATTGACTCACTGTGACTAACAGAAGATGCGTCAACATCACTGCCCCATGTCTTGGATGTCTCTTATCTCCTACTAGAGAATGATGTGGGATTGAAACGTCCTCTCTCATCCCCATTGCACCTTAGTTCCCACACAAAAGAAACGTGAGTGCACAAGCTGAGCTAGACCCATGCCGCAGCTTGTGGAAAACGTAGTGATCCAGAAGAAGAACTGGGAAACATCCTCCTAAGAGCTCTACCTCTCCTCTGCCTTTTGGCCCAACTTTCTGGACAGTCATCTTCTGTGGTTAGGTCACGGAATCAACCCTGAGCTTAATTGCACAAATGACAGCATGCAAGTCGCTAATTAACGACAGACATGTCAGTCTGCTTGCATGGAGCTGCACACATGCTATGCATTTTTAACATCGCTTAGTAAACAGTGGTGATGATGAAATGTGATAAAGTATGCCAAATGTTTAGCACTGATACGATGCCCAGACAGGTTTGAGTGCCTTTGGCAGACAAGGGAGCGGGTGAGCTCCCTTTCTTTGCCATCACAATAACCCAGCAGTCTCACTAGAATCGTATCTGCAAGATCTCAGAACTAAGCAGGATGTCCTGTTCATAAATCAAATCCCAGCAGACCTCTCCCTTGACAGGCTTTTCCCTTCCTGGACTGGACTTTCTGGAAACTTAACATTTAAGATTATAATCCTGCAAACATTTGTACACATGTTTTCCTACCTAGAGGTCCCATTATTGAAGTTAAATCTATGCACAAATGTTGACAGTATGGGCCCATGCTTAGGAAGAGATTTTATAATGTTTTTTTTCAGCAAGTTACCTCTTTCTAAACAAGTATCTGTATTTTTCCACATGACCTCATAACTCTGGGGCAAAAAGAGAACTGTATACACCCACCAAGTGACATTATAATCAGTTCTCTTAGCAGCCTTGCCCTATACCAGATTTGGGATGTGCCCTATGGAGTACCTCACATATTGCTCAAGACTGTTGCACTTCCCTCCCTATTATTTAGGCAATAATAGCTATTGGGGAGGGTATTTCCTGAGAGTCATCTGGAGAAAATGAGGTCTCTGCCTTAGGCCCATAATTCAGCAAGGAATGTACCGCCAGGAAGTAAGTCCCACCCTGTCCCCCTACGCTGAGCCCATCGCTGTTACAGCAAGCCAGCAAGTGGCTGCTTAGTTTGAGGTTTTCAGGTGTAAAAAATAAAATATGTCAGACCTATGTTTGTGTTTTCTTCAGTGAGCTATTTCTCAGGGTTCCAGAACGACTGGTGATTTTGGAGACACAGCAGGCTGCTCCACTTCCAAAGGGAAATTATGCCCCTAAGGGTCAAGGAATCGCGGGGTGTCAGGCTGCAAAAGGGGCGATATACAATAGACAATATATGCAATATACAATAACCAAGATACGCAATCAATATATGACTGCTGTCACGTGTCATGTAGTGATTGCTGCAGCCTTCACAGGACACACAGGAAGGCTTCACAAGCAGCAGGGGGCTGCACTCTGCATTTGAAAAATCTCTGCTTTACACAGGGACAAATTTACTGATGCAACTACACACTCAGAGCCACTGCTCTGAGCCATAAGCTGCTATCCATAAGCTGGGTTTATGGCTATATTGAATACCCGGAAAGCTGTACAGCAATCAGGGCAGACAGAGGAATCTGCCACAATTATTTTATACCAGCGTTTCTTTGACTGATATGTTCTTTGCTTTTCATAGAACCTTTTCTTGCTTAAAATTGTTACGATAGCAGGACTTAATTCTTCTCAGCAGTTATATATATACACATACATACATATGCATATACATATATAGGAATACATTTTCTTTTTTCCTAACAGAGAAATAAAAAAAAAAAAACCCACACCCCACAGGGATTTTAAAAACCTTGGATTCAAACCTGGAAAAATGTCAGTAGTGGATATGCTGGGGAAAGTTTTGTTAGCTTTATTAACGTGAACTGTGAGAAAGAGAAAATATTTTTTCAGATCTGTACCTGTACAACTACAAAGACTGTAACACAGCGCCAGCAGCCTGCAGAACTCATTGCCACAGGACAGCAACATGTTCACAGGCTGGGTAGGATTGATGTGATGTATTTGGAGCCGTGGGATACTCTGTAAAACTACTTGTTGCTGCTGCAAATTAGCACACTTCTAACTTTACCAGAGACCTGTTGCCATCAGCTGAGGTTTTAGCTGCAAAGGTTCCTGTGGACATAGTAACACCAGGACTATGGTTTCACAATACAAAGCCACCAGTAGCAACACTGGCTGAGGCAATTAACATTGCCCTCCCTTCTTGTCCCCTGTGTCATCTCCTCACACCACATAGCACCGTTGTCTGGGGGCCAAGTTTTGAACTGCCTTAGGGAATGGATCCAGCAGAAAACTACTTTAAAAAAAAAAAAACCACAACAAAGAATCCTTGGGTTGTGACCCAGCTCAGGTGTCCCACCTGCTTGACAGCACTGGCCGAAAGCAGGTGGGCAGCACAACGTAAGGCAGGCGAGCCCCAGTGCGAGGCAAAGGTGAAGAGCCGAGGGCATCCACTGCCGAAGCCAGCGGTGCTGCCAAAGACACAGCAGTGCGAAAGCTCAGCCCGGCTGAGCAACCCCAGCTCTCCATGAACAGGGCAACCATATATGATACCTCTCCTGAATGCCCTTCCAGCCCCAGCCTACAGCCTCCCGTGTTTCAGGGATTTCCTGAGCCAGCTGCAGTGTTTATAACCCTTCTGATGACACTCAGTAGATTTTCCTTCACAAACTTGTCTAACCTCCTCCTGGATCCACACAAGCTTCTTTAGCATCTACAATACCCCGAAAGGGAGAGAACTGCTCCACCACCAGGTCATGGGACAGGACCACCCTGCCGTGTGATGGAGGAGGGCCCAGGCACGGAGGAGCACGTGCCTGCTGGCAGGACTCAGCAAAGTCCTACTGAGGGAAATGGGGCACAGAGCACGGGTCAGGCTGACCCCTCGCATCAGGCACGATGGTAGGAGGTGTTACGGGGCAGGAGAGATGCCACAGTGCCTTCTCCTGCCAGAGCACAAGGTAGTGGCCAAGGAATGCGTGGCGAAGGCTAAGGGGCCAGGCTGATGCTTCAGAGTACAGATCAGAGCAAACAATAACAACGGGACTCAGGAAGAAGCGTCCCATCCCCCCTCATCCTCCTAAGAAGTGTACCTATTCCCCAGATTTTCAGCATTTTCCTTGAGAGCATCTGGCGGCGTTCCCTGCTGGAGACAGGATTCTGGCTTATGGGTTGTGATTTTGCCCGATACAGCTGCTGCTGTCTTTGCACAGTCCCCACCACCGTGGAAACAATCTGGCCACGGAAAACGCAGTTCTTGCTGTTTCTTTAGTGCTGATCAATTGCACATTTTGGGCAGGAATGTCTGAATTACTGCTGATGTGAGTTATGGCAGAGCGTCAGGTCGTTAAGCATCCAGAAGGTTTTGACATCTTGCACCTGCCACTTGGACAGCAAATCCTGGCATTTCACATTTCCACTGGGCAAAACTTTAATCCCTTTACAGAAGCTGAATTTTCAAAGACACCAAATCCTCTAGCATGACAAAAATTACAGCATTTCTATATTCACTTCAGTTTGTCTCTCTCTATTTGAAATTGCGTCTGCACCCTAGCGTGGCTGAAACTCTGGATGTACAAATCAATTGAAACTGAGTCACTGGGCGTGATAAAAGCAAACAGATGTCATCATAACGGGAGTGAAGCCCCACTTCAAGCCTCTACCACCCCGCTGAGTTATAAGATTAATTAAAGGAATGCATAAAACTGTAATGAATGAAGCAACCATTAAACATGTTGCTAATATTTAAAGAAACCTGGCCAAAAAGAAAAACTAGCTAGTGGACTAACGTTTACATCATAAAATGTAAATTTACAGTGTTAACTTTCTCCAGAATAACAAATATTTTAAGCAAGCAAAAAAAAAAAAAATGCACATACTTTCAGAAAACGTTGACATCTTCTTACACTGGGGAAATTCTTGTCATGTTTAACCCAAGTGTGACACAATGCCTTGCAATATTTATCTATTACTGAAACTTATCTGGGCTTGCTTATAGCCTGGTGTTCTGTAGCACATAAAGAAATGTGTATTTCACTCCATTTACCTTGGACACTAATCTTATTTAATCCACCCGCCGCCTTAGGAGGCCCAACTGCCTGTATACTCAGCATAAACCAAGAAACACTCGGTTTCTTTCAATGACTCACTTGGGGCTACAGTCAGTCTTTGGAGAGCTGACAAGTCTATCAACTCAGATGCCTAAAGTAGGGCAGGGTGAGTAGTTACTAAATATCCATCTCAGGAGCTGAGGGTTTGGTCCCCCACTTATAGTTCCACCAATGGGAAAGCCATTGTAAGTGACTTCCCTCAAATCTTCAAAAAAATTACCCAGAAAGGAGTCAGGGTTTCTTTTAAATCTGTGAACCTGTGCTACCCCAGAAGCAGATACTCCACTACTGATGGAGAGTGTATCCTGTGCTGAGAATGGGGGAGAGGAAGGGTAGGTGGTGACAGAGGAGGACAAAGCCTCTTATTCGGGGAATTGTAACACAATGTCATGCCTACCTTTCACGCACCCAGGGAAAAGCAGAAGAGGTCTTGACTAAGACCACCTTCACGGGCCATGAAGAGTGTGCCAGCACTCCCAGCTGCTTTCACAGTGGTGACACCCTACCTTGTTGGAATGGACCAATATGGGTCGCAGGAGGTTTTACTGGCAAAACCATGCCGTGCCCTGAAGCTGTGGTAACACCACTATTCTGATCTTCAGAAATCCTCTTCAGGGCAGCTGGAAGACCACCTGAAGAGAAGCCTTTTTCTAGACCAAATTAAAATGTATCAGTGACCACAAAATACTTGTGGCAAAGAGCCAGGCAGATGCTGATGTTCCAGCAGCATTTGGGCTGGGTGGCCTCTCCCCATCACGCCACATAGCAAATGCACCCCACAAGGCAGAGCTGATGGGGACACAGGAGGGCAGAGGGCTTACAGTCCCCTCACCCACATTCCTCTTGTTACCCCCACTTAATCCCTAGCAAAGGAAATATCTATCTGTCTTTCTACTGATTTTCCCACCCTATGGGAAATGGCCATTTGTGGCCATGGGTCCAGGCGTGCCTCCACAACAAAACACTGGCAAACTTGGAAGTCAGTTTTAGGTGTAGTTATTGACAGAACAGACCCGATTCAAGTGATAAAGGTTTCACCTGTTTCTGCCTTTTTTGGTTTGGAGAGCATTTATATCGGGTTACATTAGTGGGCCTGTGTCTTTTCTATTGATATGGAGAAGGGATAACTCTTCCCACTTACCCCAATGCCTTTTACTGGGAATAGCAGCTAAAAAGTATTACTTATCCTCAGAGCAAAAGACACTGTTATCAAAGCTCAGCAAGTTCTTCAGTTAGGCCTTTAGTCCTGGTCTGCAGTCAAGAATTTAAAGATATTGGTAAATAAGTCAAACAGATGCATGCATGGGGAACAATGAGGAGATAGGGAACAGAGTAGAGAAGATAAACACCCCTGTTGTACTCCTCTCACTTCCAACAGCCCCACATTTTCAAGCAACAGAATGTAATTTTCATGCTGTCTCTAGACATAAGGATAACTGCTCTTCAGGAGCTACTTTGTGTGTTAAACAAATATGACATTTACAGATTGTTTTCTCTCACTATTTATTTGCTATGGCCTGAGCTAATGACCTTAAAAATTGCTCTCTCTGATGGCATTAGTGTGAGATGATTTCTAAAAAGCATGAAATTGCAATAAACTGTCAAGTTTGCACAGGTGAGATCAGCCACAGAGCCATTAAGATCTATGGCAAAATGTCCAGTGGGACCAAGATCAAACCTTCAGAGTGTTTTTAAAAATGTCATCATTAGTAGAGAGATGCCTTGCCTGGCAATCCCTGGAGTTCAACATAATGCTGGATTTTAACCATACCCTTCTGCAGTACTCCTCTGAGATGGCAGCTGCTGGAATTTCCTATTCATCTCAAAACAGATGAAGCAAATATTAATTCTGGTGGAGCAAAGATCAGTGGAACATCCCCAGTGAGATGTTGGTATATACTACAGAAGCCTTCAAATTTTTCCTAACCAGTAGGAAGAGGGCATCTTACAGCTGCAAGAAGCCCATTTACACTCATTGGACAGGGACAAATTTTTACCTACTATGAAAAACTTTAAGGAGCCAGCTCTTGTGAAAAATCACACCGGCCATCAAAAGGTAGCTTTGAGATCAATAACTGTCTTCTCCACAGTCACACAAGTTTTGTTCTTACCCCACTACCTTTCCACATGGAAGGACTTCGGTCTGGGAAGCTTCTGCTAGCCAGTGTGGCCAAGGGCAAAGGTTATGTCCTGAGCTGCCTGTCTGTACAGAGAAGGTGTGGAAAGAAATGGATCAAATGTTCAAAATCTCCCACTGCTTCCCCTGATCTTTTCCTAGAAGGACAGACAAGTTTCCTTTTAACTGCCTGGGAAAGAGCTCTAGAGCATCTCAGCCCAAAGAGCCACAAGATATGCTCCAGGCAAATGCAGAAACGTTGATACTGCAGGAACGCAGGTGGAGATTTGCTTAGCAATGCTCACGCATGGGGTTGACTGCATAGATGATAGGTAATGAATAGAGTGTTTGTAACGGCTTGGGGATGCTTCTCATCTGAAAAAAAGGCATCATCAATGCTGAGGTTACATTTTGCTTCAGTTCTCTATTGGCAAACTCCCATTTCTGTCCTTTTGCACTGTTGCTTTTGCTCCATATCCTAAGTCTTACCCCACAAAAGAAAACAAAGAGAGAAAGAATAAAAAACTAATCCAACTTTTATTTGAAACTTTCCATATTGCTTTTCCTAAGGGAAAACCCGGGATGTTCACAGAAACCCATGCCCTGTATCACACTGTTGAGCATGTACTTTGAGTTAGTTCTTCAAATATTTTTGTAAGACAGAAAAGTCAAGCAGGAGGTGGGAAATGACTAGATCTGAAGGAACACATGCTCAGCGAGCTGAGTCACCCCTGAATCCAGCCAGCTGCCTGCAGACAGCTCCTCCACTGCTCAACTGCAAATTAGTTCTGGCCTTGTGCAGAAAATCTGTTCAACAATAGTTAATAGTGTTACTTCTGTAACACTTTATTGTTGCTGATGTTGTCCTTGTCTCCTCCCACTGTGGAGTAAGCACCTCAAGCCCTGCGGTTGATAGCATTATCTGCATGATACTGAAGGTGCTTTGTGCATACCTGTTCGCACAAGTCCAAATCTGACAAGCATCAGGTCTAGTACTGCTGACAAGAGCCAGCTATATCCCCGCTGCTACAGCAGTTTTCAGCCTTTTTCAATACAAACGCCCATAGGCATTTTCTAGTGCTTAATTCCCAGGAGAGGAAAGAAGGTAGAACAGAGGAAGGTGCCTGTCTTTGTGGAAAGGAGTGAAAAGGGCAAGAAATGGAAAAAGATTCCCACCGTCAGTCACAGACACCTAGGAGACCTTCTGTCCTGTCCTTGTTGTTGCATCCTTGGCCTTGGCTGCTATTCTGAATTCAAGGACAGTGAGATTTTCAAAGTAAAAAGACAAAGGATCCCCTGCAGGGCAGAGGAAGGAAGGGAACCACAGCAAGCCCTTGGGAGAGGGTCAGGATAAACAGAAAGTCACAGCACCTACCTGTCTGCCTCCCTTCCTCTCTCTGCAGGTTGTGGCCACAGAGCAGACAGAAGGCGGCACCCTGCTGCAGCTGGGCAGCTCCTGGTGCCCTGGCTCGCTTCCTCAAGACAGGCCAGGTAACTTTATGCAGCACTCTGGTCACTGCTGCTGCTGTTTTTCCTTCTCAATTCTGCTCTATCCCCTGCAGCAATTGCACGCTCATTGCTGATGCAGAGAAGCCGAAACATCAGTCTGCTTGGTTAAGACAGGATTTGCAGCCCCTCAGGGACAGCATCAACTGCAGCTACTCTGCCGTCAGCTTATTAGATACACCGTCCAAAGCCACCAGCAGGCTCAGCGGTATGGAGAGGTTGCTCAAAGACCTTGTGAAATGAAGGAAGGAATGTCTTTGAGACCTGACAGGGAGATGAGGGCTGCAGGGGCAGCACCAACACATGCTGTGCTTGGCTGAAGGTCTGGGAGATGTGCTGATCTGCAGCCAGAATGATGCCATAGACCCAACCAGCTTCTCCAGGCTCCCACTAGCAGCAGGAACAAAACATGCAGGATGTTTTCCAGCTTCCAAGACACACTCCAGGTCTTAGGTTGCCCGCTCCCTGATTGTATCTTTTACTTTCCAAGGAAGTTGAGCTCTTCAAGAATGAACAGGTTCAATACTCAAAAAGCATCCTGCCCTGACCCGCCCAGGGGAGGGAAGGGAGCCAGGCCTGGTTGTGCTGCAGCATGAATGAGTGCACACACAGGCTTCCTCAAAGCCTGGCCCACGAACAGCAGCACACCAGTGCCACGGGCAATGCAGCCACAGATGGTGGTTTCTGCTTCTGGGAGACAAGCTCCCCAGGGAACAGACCTACCTCTTTGCCTTGCCCCAAAGGACAGGCTTTCATTGGTGAGCTGCCTATTCCTTCCCCACTCTAATTTCAATTCTCACTTCCTCCGTAAACAGAATCTCCTTCTGTCTACGTCACTGTGCTTAAGGGTTGAATCCTTGGAAGCAAGTTTCTTTTTTCTCTTCCCCTTGGTGCTGGAATGCCCTTTGTCCTTTTGTCTTCCTTCAAAGTATCCAGAAAGCATTGCTTCATTCTCATTTAGGATCCCCATTTAGAATCTTAGCAGTCTTCCATCTGGAGGGGCAGAGGAGCACAGGGTGGGAGTACTTCTCCCTCCCATAACCTATGGTGGTGAGAGCTAGAATACCAGTTTTAGCCCTTCCTCCAATACAGGAGCTGCTCCTCTTGGTACCCACATCCTGCTTCCACAGCATGAGCCCAAGAGAGCTCACGCTGCCCAAATCCAAACTGCTGTCTGCAAGCTGGGCTGCAGATAGACAGAAGCAGCATGCCCAGGGCCTTCTTTTCCACTGAGTTCTCTGTAATCTGGCAGGAGGAACATCTCCTGGACTGGAAAGGACTCGTAGGACTTTGCAAAGGCGGGTCCTCTTAGCAGCTTGCATTGGTCTCACGCATTACCCATGGGTGGACTATCAGGTCAGCAGAGAGGCCACGTCGCAGCTACGCAACCAACTGGGCCAGGAGCCAGCTGGAGGCTGGGAGCAGTAGCCTGGGTATCCTCAACACCTCAGGCTCCCTCTTCTCCTTCCCTCCACCACCTATTACTTGGACTGCAGTACTAGCCAAGCGAGATGACAGCCCCTTTGTGTCTGCCAGACACTTTACATACTTATCCCAAAGACTTTTGCAACCCAAATAGAAGTGGTCAGACTAAGACAGAAAGGAGGGGAGTTACATGAAAAGAGAACCAAAGCAGAAATCTAATTTGGAGGACTGAACCCTCGAGCATACTCCCTGTGAAATCACAAATCCCCCAAAAGAAGCTCAGCCCCTTGCCAAATTCAGTCCACGTGGCTTACCTGGGCACACAGGAGGCCTGTGACTGCACGGGGAAACAAGTCCCCATCCCCTGAGTCCCAGATGAGCACCCCAGCAGCTACCCCCTGCCTCATCCTGGAGGGCTGCATCTCAGGCCCCAGCAGGAACCACGTAGACAGTACCTCCTGGCCACCAGTGGAACACAAGCTGTATGACCTTCTTGTGCCTGAAATGCAGGTCCAAGAAACTGTAATTTAGCAGCAGCAGAGTACTTCAATGGAAATGCTCAGTTTGTGTAGCAATGTTTCATTTTTTGTGGCATTATAGCAGTGCCTTACAAACATTTTCTAGTACCTTCCTCTGTGCTCCTCTTGTGACAGCCTTATCATTGAGAAGGTTGCCAGTGGGCCAGCCCCTGCTGTAGACAGTCTATACAGTAGAATCTACCTATCACTACAGAACACTCCATTATAATTAAAAATTAATGACAAATGCACTTTCTCCCTTTTTCCATCCTGAAAAATGTGTATCATTCTGGGGCCACAGGCTTGTGGGATACCAAGCCTTTTCCATTACAGGCTCAGAGCATTGCTCAAAAGCTGCCTCCTCTTGTGGCAGCTTCCACATCAGTGTCACTGTGCTCTCATGCTCGTGATCTGCCTTTGAAGCCTCCCCTCTCCCTAGGCCATTTACAGCAGCACCATTGTTTTTAGCAGCTCAGCTTTTCAGCTGACTTTAAGATCCCCAGAGGCAGTCTCTTTTTTTCTGTGTTCCAGGTTGCCATCCCTGCTCATGAAACAACTCCTGCACCTTTTGGTCCCTTCCCATTTACAGCCAAGAGGGTACCTCCTTTCCCTTGGCTTCCTTACCCAAGATCTGTCTGCTGCTAGATTAGCTGCCTGGGCACTGGAGACACTGGCTATGTCTGACAAGTAATCTCTGAAGGTTTCCGGGGCAGTATTACACACTGTTAGCATTGTTAAAGCTGAATAGCTCGGCGGCAGATCAGGGCTGCACAGGACATCATTGCTAGAGAGGCTTCCTGAAGGGGCTTCCTTACTGGAATGAGGGTGACTCACTCCTACTCAGCTGCTCTTGTTTCAGAGAGATTAAGCTTCTGCTGCAACAGGGTAGTAATGATGTTAATGAAAATCACTCTGCAGGAAGAAACAGTTACTGGAATAAAAAGAAGAGAAAGGATACGTTTGGGAAGAGCAGCAGTCGCTATCGGTAGCGTCTTGCTGCTGAACAATTTCCGAGTGCATGAAGAGCTCTGTGCTTCTTTCTGTCAGGCACAGGATGAAGCGTCCGTTTATTTTCCAAAATGCAGCTGCACCCAGCCAAGCTATGAAATACAAAAAACAGTCACAAGAGCACACGTATTTCTGTATGTGCATGCTGGGGTTCTTGCAAGCACTACAGCAAGCCTACACAGGCAAAGCAGAGGTAACCACCTGCCCATCTGCTGCACGGGTGTTGTGGCTATGAGCCTGTTAGGCATTACAGATCCCCCAGAAGTCCCCTGTTTCCTCTGTGACCAGCTTTGTCCTCATATGTCCAGAGTCAGCAAGGTCTGCTAGGGAGGGCAGGGGACTCACCAGGGGACAGCTGGAGAGTCTTTGCTTGCCAGCACTTGGGTTTACAGTGTCTGTCTGCCCTTCGGGTTGGCCACCCTGTCCTTTGCCCCAGGTTGGTTACTCAAAAAAGGCATCCCACATAATGCTAGTGCCACTTTCTGGCACAGGGAGAAGAGCTGCTGGGAGAAGAGCCTGGAGCATTGCTCAAATCCCTGGCACATCCACCTCCGCCTTGCTCGGCCGCTCTGCCCTGCCCTGCCTGTCGCCTCCTCAGAGACTTAGCTTCCTCTTATCGCTGGCACCCAGCCCGCTTTCAAGCAGCGGGGTCCAGCCACAGCCTGGCATGGCGGCAGGGGTGCCTGGCTGCTGACTGGGGCTTCCCAGGGCTCTGCTGGGCCGAATATGGCTCGTCTTAACCCTCTTTCATGACCATTCATGCTGTGGAGGCAAGAGACACGTGGCTTGAAAAGCTTCAGGCAGCTCACCCATGCGTGAAGTGGTCCTTTTGTCAGAAAACCCCCCTGATGTCTCCTCTCGGTGTCGTCAACAGCGGCATGGAGGAGCTGCCCTCGGTGCACCAAAGCCAGCTGACACCGGCTTAGCCCAGCTCTGGGGTGCCGTTGGCCATGTTGAAAAGCGGCTGAGGAGGCAGATGGAGACGGTGGGCCCGTGGAGCCACACGTGCCAGCTCTTCGTCCCCACACCACAGCTCCCTCCCGGCCTGCTGCGGGGCCGAGGCAGCAGCTCAGCTCTGCTCCCCCCGAGCAGGCCGGCCCTGCAGAAACCTCCCTTTCGGCAGGAACTGCTTTGCATCCACCCAAAATCAGTCTCTTCCCCATTTACTGCACCCCTCATGCCAGGCCACTGAAGGCCCACTGGGAGCTTCGCAGCGCTGTCGGCAGGAACAGCACTGCCTCGCAGGGCCCCAGGCCCCCCTGCCCTCAGCACCCCGGTGCTCTGCTCCCCGCTTAGACCAGCCTGAAGACCCGTCCCCCACGTTTCTCGTTCCTTGCCATCGCCATGGCATCACCTCGTAGATCTTCCACCGCTAATCAAATGTTCTGGCACATGCCTAGGAGTACCGACACAGATCCAGACTCCCACCACAGTGACTCAGAGGACTTCCTACCCTAGCAGAAGGCCCTGACTCTCCTTGGGCTTTTGAATGCCCACCACCCTCATCCCCATGCCAGAAGCTCCCGGAAACCCACAAGCTGAGAAAATGGCAGCAGCCTTCCTGAAGGCCTATCCTTGTGCTGCACCGAAGGCCCCAGCGAGCCCTACGACAGCTGTAAAAACACCAGGAACCACAGGAGCAAGTCCTCTGGTAAAGCTACAGTACGCTGGCAAGCAGCGAGGGGCTGGCGGCATTGATCAGCTTTCGCGCATGCCACGGCTAAGCCAAAGTGCCCTTGAAACCGATTCTGGACACCACAGATCCTACACTCAGGAGGAAGGGGCGCAGACGCAAGAACTGGGCTTTTTTTCCTACATTCTCCATTTTCTGTGTTGTGCTAATACACGGTGACTGCTGCACTTTATTTGACCCTGGCGGCGATACAGCTACAGGGGAAAGGAGGCATTTATCTCTGCAGAGAGCTTCAAACAGCTCACTTGCTTTCCTAACACCCAACCCATTCCCCTGCCTTAGTTCAAAGCAAGACCCAGGTGGCATGAAAGCCACTTATGCAGCTCAGTCGGACCCGAGCTTCCCCATCCGCCTGGCAGAACCACCCAGGTCGAGCAACATCTTGCCCTTCCCCAGCCCTTGCCGAGGCCCGCACCAGCCTTGCCCTTAGTGATCACTGCCTCTCATGACTGCAGACCAACAGCACAGAACACGAAAAGCACGCACATTCAAAATGACGGAGCACCTGGCATCAGAAGTGCTTTAACTGCAGTCACGCCCACAGTAAAAATTATAGTCCTATAAATTACATGCAGAACTATAATTTGGTCAAAGTCTTTTCAAGGTTTCTGACCGAGCAAGTTATAGGTTGTAAAGGTCATCATAAAGCGTTGGAGAAGTTAAAATCTGTACGACCTCAAGAGTTTTCTGATGACTTTTCATCAGCTGTAACTTGTAACTCACATATACAAGAAGCAACTAGCAGTTGCAAAAGTTCCTGTATACAAATCAGTAAAATTACCTACAGAACAACACAGACATGGCCAGATGCAGCTGCAAATTAGATGCTATGAAGGGAAGGGGCAGCCATGCTTTGCATATCCCTTGACTTGTAGCACCTGCATTGGGCAGGGATAACAGAGGAAACAGGTTCCTTACTCCCCAGGAAAACTCCTTTCTCCTCACCTTCAGCACCCTTGCAGGACTGGAAGGAGTAGAGGAGATGAATCATACAACATTTGCAAGACTTGTAAAATCTTATCAATTCTGAAGTCCAATTTTTGCTAATCAGTGCATACCACAAGTGCAAATGTTAACCCAAAGGAGCAGCTAAATGACTGGTGCAACCAGCTGAAATGGAATCATCCTAAAGTTCACTTGTGGCCATATGACCAAATCGCCACCCTCTCCCATTCTTCCTCCTGCTTATTTCCCTCCCTTAAAAAATCATAACGGGATGATGTGTCTTGAACTCTAGTTCACCACCTTTGTCATGAGCTCCTGGGAGCGGGCCAGCATCGGCACACAACCAAACACCAGCTTCCCTCAGGAACTGGGCAGCTGGTTGCTGTTCTCATCCAATATCTCACCATCCCCTTCAGAGACACCAGGCCACTCGTGCTGCCATGCCTGCCACTCAGCACGGGGCAAAGAGCCACCAAGGAAGGTCTGCCTTCAGACTGGGCCTTACTTTCTTCTACTGAGGTTTCCCAGTTTCTTTTCAGCCAGCTCATAGCCCAGACCAAATATTAACCTAAGATACCACACAAAGAACATTACATAGCTAAACTTCTTAAACTTCTTAATTTACAGGAAGTATGTTTAGGGGAACCTCATTTATTTTTTCTTTGCATCTAATTGATCATCAGCATCAAATATGAAAAGCCAATTATTTCCCAGGAGCGTTGGCAAACTGACGTCACTTCAGCAGCTCTGTACGCAGTATATAAAACTGAAAGGATTAAAGTTCAATTTTAATTGTGCAACTGATACCGTAAACAGGTGCTTTCTTCTAAGGATTTTTCATCTTTTGAGACGGCTTAGCATAAGAGTCAAATTTTGCTTTCAGTTATATGGCTATAAATCTGGAGTAACTCTGATAATCTCAAAGCAACACCAAACTCATGTTTTCTCCTTCACTGAAACTCTGAGATTGTGCAACAGAGGAAATAGCAACGATGGAGTAACTCCCGACTTTGAACAAGGCTAGTGAAACTAGTGCTTTGACTGTGTAAACTGCCTTTTCTCCTGCAAGCTAGTAATGCAATTAATCAATTACCTCACAGAAGAATCCCAAACTTTTCAACAGGATCCAGAAAAAGCAAACTTCTAAAGCCAGTGTTTTCCAAAGTATACGCTGAACTTGACTTTAAACCCGTAAAACTTCCTAATGGCCCACAGTTTCAGACTGAAGCAAAACTTCACAGCAAAGTAAAACCAGAGGTTTATAATGCATATGTTAACTAGCCTTTAACTGCAGCAGCACCTTATAGTGTCATATTGTGTTCTGTATATCACCCATTGTCCAACTTTGTAAATAAAGCTTTGACACGCTTTAAGTTTTTGGAGCACCACCTGTTATTTAGAGACTTCCTTTTATCCATAAACTGTCAAAAAAGATGCGTTTCAAGGGAGAGGGAGATTCAAAGGAGATCCATAGTTACTTAACAGCCTAATTTCTGGCACTAGCCACATGAAGACAAATTAAGACTTCAAATGCTTTTCTCCTCTGAACAGGTATTTGTCAAGCTTATCAACAAATGAGATTCTAAAACACTGCCTGTGAACAGTAGGGTAACCTGAAAACTTGCTCTATATCTATTATTGCAAAATAGACACCAAAAGGTAGGATCTATCTCACCTAATTTTAGCCACCTAAACTAAACAGTCGGCACCTTGTCTCAGTCACTGGAGCTTCCTCTACAGCCGATGGTATCACTCCCACCAATTTTAGCATGGAGAAAGAAACAATAAAGAAGGCACTGATGCTGCTGATTGGAGAGTACAGATCATTAGTTTATGATAGATGCCAAGGTCTCGGAGAATCCCACCATGACATGTCCCAACAGTATGCATGGGGTATAGCAGTCACCTGTATGGAAAGCTGCAGGCTTCACTCCCACAGCAAAGAGGTTCAAGTAATTGCAACACAGCCCTAGACCTGCCCTAGACCTGCTCCTAGAGGAGCAGGAGGAGGGTGCTGGTCCCTGGCTCCATCAAATGGGGGAATGGGGAATAAAGGAACCTGAAAAACAGCAAAAAGATATAACAGCTCATAATGCAATCCACAACTAGTAATGTCCAACTTATTTTACTAAAATATTTAAGTATGAGAAACCTTAATGAAATTTCCAACTCTCTGAAATGTTAAGGGGTCAGGCTTATCCCTGGCTTCTATCCACTTGCCTTACTTCAGCACAATTTGACTCCGATGAACCCCCCCCCTTTTTTTTTTTAAAACAAAATGTATTATGAATTTGCTTCCCTGTCATAACAAGCGCCCCTCAAATGTTGTTTTTCTTTTCCATAAACCCAAATAAAGAATTAAAACAACAGCATTAATTGCAAACACCTAGGCAAAGTAAGTTCAGGGAAAACATAAAGACTTTCCTAGAGGCCTGTTTGTCACAGGTTGTCTCTGATGCTTCTGATATTTTTGCTCTCTGGTACTTTTGAAGAAACACTGTGTTTCACAGATGGGGTGACTTCTTATTTATCCATCTTGCATAATGAAACACTTTTAGTAAAGACAAAAAGACTTTCTCCAGGTCGGTGGATCATTGATGGCTTGATTCTGAAGAAACAGTCCTGGCAATCTACACCTGAAAATAAAGTCATCTGGGAGACATTCAGAGACTTATCATCAAATCTGAACAGCTTGCCAAGGAAAAACTGTAGTGTCTTGAATCACCTATTTTAGCATGGCTTTTAAGTGCTGACCATGCCAGTGGACACACAATTAAAATGAACAGTCCTGAGTGTTTTGTTTCCAGATTTCATATGTAAACAAGGTGCAGTTGCATTGCCAGTCCCTCTCGTAACGTTGAATCTGTCAGTCATCTCCCAGCAAACGTGACAGAGGGAAAAGACTTCTCAAAGCTCCCTCAAGCTGCATGACCAGCTAGGGTAACAGCAGAAAAGACCTAAATTAAAACCTTCACGAAGGCAAAGCTGGCAAGAGTGGCGTACACCCTGCTTCACAGCAGCTAACCAGCCCATCACCACAGCTTACCAACCTGGCCACGAGCATCCATGTCACCCTCAGCTCGTGCACTCCATGCTGCCCCTTGGGTGGACTTGGTTTCAAGGGGAAGGGCTGAGAAGGACAGGGAAATTTTCAAGAAATATCTCAAATCCACAGGACATGAGGCTTCACCAGCTCTTCTGCTCACAGAACTACTTTTTTTTCTTTTTCTGTTATTTACTGTCTTCCAAAAGTTTGATGAAAGACCTTCATGAGCAGATACCACTTAAATGGAAAGTGGATGCCCTTTAGTGTTTCTTAAAATTGAACACTTTCATGAGTTGATATTCCAGGAAATTACCTATTATCATTTTGATCCCTTTAGGATTAAACTCTAGGAGGTTTAACTAGGATAACAAGATAAGAAAACAAATCCAAAGAAAGCATGCTTTAAATAAGATTTAAAGCCTTCCAAAAAATCTGTACTTGGTAACTTCAATGTAGTGTTGAATCAGACACGGCAGAACCTCATGCAACCCTTTCATGTATGTGAGATCTGTATCTTAATCTTCATTTTAGACAGTGCCAAATCAGACTGCTATCATTTGTAGCATTTGAGCCAATTATTTCCAGCAATTTTAAGCTGATTTATTACAGTTCTAACTCTGAACATTCATCATTCTGCAAACAGCCTAATGGGAGATGACCTATACCTTAACTTATACATTTTACAATGGTCTTCCTCTAAAACTGTCTGCCAATCACAGTATTTAAATCCTATAAAGTTTACTTCATGTTTTCTATACATTTGGATTAGAAGTCCACATTGTATTTTGTTAATGCATTGGGTTCACAGCTGAGGTACCATAACTTCAGTATGGAAAAAGTTGCTACCACAGCACTGCATTTCTCATTTGCTATTCCCTTGACTAACATCACCTAAGTGGCTGTGTTTGTCATCACAGAAATGGATGCTATTTTCTTCTAAAAAAATGTGTAAATTCTACCCATACAAAGCACACAAATGCTTGTAAGCAAGCTGTACACAGAAGCTCTACCAACCACCACAGTTGTGAGGGAATGCAATGCTACTCACGATAGAGAAGCAGTTCATTTTAGCCTCTTCAGTGCACAGCTAGGTACCATGGACAACAGTAGTAATTCATTTCCTTTTTTCAGGGCTTTTGAAAAAACAATGGCTCAGTTTCTAGTATGCCTGGCAGCCACAGACTGGGTCGACTTGCAGTCTGAGTGAATCTGAATGTGAATTTTGAAAGCAGAATCCATTACATGCTACAGAATTTCTTTTATTAGAATAGAAAAAGAGAGGTGAGAAATAACAACAATAAAACTGGAACTTGGGATGCACTCTGACACAGAACAGTTATGAAAAACAACAAAGTTTTCCTCACAGTACAATAATTCTTAAGGATGGACCAAAAGGATTATTTACCACTGCAATAAACTATATATTATCAATGAATGAGATGACTACTTTACTCCCTATATACGGTAAATAGACAACATAACCTGGATTGTTTTGGAAACCCATTATCAACAAAATCCTACTCAAAGAAATTAAGTCTGTCCCATCTCTAACAGATCACCTAAGATTATATTTGGGCAGCTAAAACCCAACACAGTTTTCCAAGTATGATTTTAGTTGGGTTACCTAATTTCCGAAAAGGATTTTGTCAGAGGAACTTAGGCAGAGGGTTTTTCAGTCAAGCCCATCTCCAACAACTCTTGCAGCATAAAAATATAGGAAAGACGTAAGCAGTTGGTGTCATAGAGCTCTTCTATGCTTCATACTCAAGTATTTTAAGATCTTCAAGTAGTTCTTTTGCAAGTGCTTGCAGATCTGCATTGCGGCTCTTTGACAGTGCAACGATACGCTGAAATGGCAAAGTATCACGCATCTCAGAGGCTGACTTGGCTAATACTTCTGGCTCCAGAATCACAGACTGGAGGAGCCGCAGAGCATGAAGACAAACTTCTGTATCTGGGTCTAAAAGCAGGGGAGGAAAAAAATCCAGTGCTTATTAGAAGCGAGTCCAAGAAAGTAGCATTAAAGCTCTACAGTGCCATTCCTCATGACCCACCAGGCAGACAGGGAATAACTAAAGTTTTGTAATTCACAGCTGCCATTTGGTGCTGGCTGGCTGGCTCTAGAAGGAACCTGAAAACAACATCTTTGCCCTCCTCAGCAGCCTGTGCTCAGCAGTGTTTGGGAGGGAGGGGTAACCAGGAACCTTTCTCTTGTTTTTCAAATGTTGAAGATACTATAAATCAGGGAATTTATCAACTTGAATTTATCTAGTCAGTAGCCAAGATGTACTGTTGGATGCAATCCAATCTAAGAGCAGAACAAGCTATATCCCATGACTATTCAGACTTAAAAAACAAACAGACCGACTAATCAGATCTGCAGTAAATCACCAGGCTTTTCTTTAATTTCATTTTATACAAGCCTTCAGGTTTCTTCAAAGCTCAATAAAATATTAATCTTTATAAAACTTTCTGATAACCATGTATCAACTTTCCAAGTGTTTAATTCAGTCTACACAAAATTGAAATGGGTACTGAAGCTAAGCGTTGCTGCTTAGGAATGCGTCAGAGAAATGTGGCAAAGACCTTTGACTGACTTAAGCTAGGAAGACATATAGTAACTGTACTGTTAAGAACACAGGATGCATTTTTAATTACTGAAACATTAGGAGCATTATATTTTAATTGTTCACAACAGTCCATTTGCATTTAGTTGTTTACAGCTTTATCAAAAGCATCTGGTAGAAAGCCCCGTTTCTGCACTTCTCTATTCTGCATACTCCAAATGAAAATGTATAATATATTTTTATGGCTGAAATAGTTATTTGTTCCACGTGCCATGCATTTTTTAATGTGTTTGTCATTAGCATACCTAGTCTTCAGCAAGCTTTTGATAAAGCATTGTGCAGAAACGTTGAGAAAAATTAATTCAGAACACTTTGCGCACAAAATCACCACAGAGACCAAAATCTCACTGAAGGAGCATAAATGCAGTGCAGCAATAAACCACACTGCACTGAGTTTGAAGGAAGCATTTGGTCGGCTGAGGCAAGTTCTTTCCTTTCCTGGCTTATTTAATACCTAACACTGGTGACCTGAAAAAGGACTAAGGAGAATTATTCATTAAAGCATAAGGGGAAATGTTGAAAGCACCCGGGCAGAAAAAGGAAAGTGATGGACAGTGAAGAAGACTATGGTTTAAGCATGAAACTAACTGTCGAGACAGGAATTTTTAAGTAATTCCCACTAGCACATGGCTGAAGTACAATATTAAAGATTGTGACATCTGATCTACACCCACAAGCCAGGCATTATCTCTCTCTTCCTCCATTTTCCATCATAAATGAGATACGTAGCTCTTTTCTATCATACCTTCTTCCCTATTTAAAGTGTAAACCTCTTAAGAAAGGAATTCTACTTTCTCCTGGGAAACTAGCAGAGTGGGGTATAACCTGAGGACACAGAAATTGTCCAAAACCAAACAATAACATGCATTTTCTGATTTTCTGTGCAATGAGAATTGGGCATACTGCACAACTTTAGACATTCAAATCAGCATTTTAAAAAACCCCAATGATTAGTGCTGCACACCCCGCAGAAGTGGCCTTACCCATAAGCACAGCCACTCCTGTTGCTACCACCTGGGCTGAAGGCTCTAAGGAGTCTCTTGCCATCATCATCTCCAGCAGTTCCTGCAGGTGCAATTTTCTGAGTGATGAGCAGTCATAACCCATGGAGAAACATTGGAACTCAGCCTCATAGACAGCAAGACTTTATGTCCAATTTCTTGGGCAGCAACACTTCATTGAATCCTTTTGAAAAAACTCGGGTGCAAGTTTTGGTTTTCAGATTTATTCTGACCTAATCAAAATATGACTAAAGCCTTGAATTCATCCTCCCATTCCTTCCATTTTTGTCTTCATGCCTGCCAGAGGTTTGTTTTTTTTTTTTTTAAAATCCCTATTTTTTTTGCCAGATATAATGTTCAAACCCTGCACATATCACCTGCTCCCTTTCTCTGTACTTAGTATTATTCTAAGTTTATTCAGAGGAAATAGCAGAAACAAACCATAGCCCAAATAGGTAAGAAGAAAGCAGCTTCTGGGAGTGAAATCTATGTAGTTCATTACGATCTTCCTCCATGTGACAGTATTCCTCTATGAAATAAAGCCATTAATACTTTTAATGGCTTGCACTACTGCTGGGAAGCTTCATATATGTAAGATGTTTTAAATCCCTAGATGAAAAGTGCTTAGTTATTAATACTATTACAGGCATCTATGTTATTATTATCTGCAAGTGTTTAAAGGCTGTAGAAAGTAAAGAATTGATCAGGGAAGGAGTGTTAGCAGGGCAGCTAACAAAATTAGGATCTGTAGGAGATCAGGAAATTATTTCCAGCTTGACAAGCAAGAACATTTTCCAGTAAGAGCAAAGAGGTTCTAGGAAGAATCTCCAGCAGCAGCCAGGGAAGCTCAACGGCTTGAGTCACTCAAATGAAGAACAGATTAGGCACTCAGGCATACAGCAAAGGAAGGAAATGATCCTGCACCAGAAGATGACTTAATATGCATTTAACCTCTGATTGCCATTGTTTTGCATGTATTTTGAGATGCTTTGAGTTAAATACATACATATGTCTTAAAATACACTCCCTTAGGATTACATGCGGTTTTGAGAATACTACTTATTACAGATAATCATGTTTCCTAAGAGGATTTTTAAAAAAACACACCCTAGAAGTCTTTCTCTTGTCTCTCCAATATCATTAGGATTTTTTTTTTTTTTCTAAAAACCCTGTCTAAAGAATACTCAGAAGAAATGTTAAGGAATCTTCATTATTCAGCATTATATTTATTTCAATAGCTTCCAGATTTAGTCATTTCTACACTAGCTGAGTAACATTTTGTTTGTACAAGATCAAAAAAATCCTTTAGCTGTAATCAAATCACTGCATCATACCCTCCCAACAACTAGCACACACTTCTCTTCAACTGAAATTTCAAAATGACAATCATTGTTTCTGGGGAATAGGGAAAGAAATCAAGCTGCTTGCCTCAGTCAGGGATCACAAGCGTAGCATAAGCCTACCACCATCATAAAACGCTGATGCAATTTTAACAAGGTGTTGAAACTGCTGGAGTTTGCTGACGTTCTGCTAGCTGCCAGCACTACCGTTTGATGTCACTGGCTTTCAGTCACTGACAAAAGCAACTGATAACGTGGACAGATTTTAGTCACATCTGTCATTAGCACCATGCTCTCAGATGAACTGTTCCCTACAGCAGGGTTTAAGTAATTGCATTACATCAATGCTAAATAGCTTATCTACAATTGGCTCTGAGTTGTGTGAACTCAATTTACACGTGCCCATGCCATTCCCTGGTCACCTGAATGCAAGATTTATTACCAAGCAAGCTGTTTACAGCTATGTCTATGTACAAAAGCAGTATTTCAAAAGCTTCCCACCACTGTCCTAAATGTCATTCAATTCAATTACTGTCTGATTCTAGCATGAAGGGGCAACCTGCCACTCCCCCTTTCCTTTTTACAAACTTGTCAGACTACCTACGTTCATAGCATGTCTAACAGAGAGAGCTAGGGCCACAGCTTGCCCCATGTAAGATCTCTTTGCGTTGCCAATGCTGGTGGAGCTGAGCCAGTATCTGCAGCAGTAGAGAGTTTTCCAGACATTTTCATAATGCTGACAGGTCTGAGGAGACAAATAGTGTTGCAATAAAGACACTGTGTGGGGAAGGAGCAGGGAGAACACCATAGCAGAAAAAATAACTTCAATGCTGCAATTCCTACAGACACAAATGCACTTTCTCTCTGCAACATACTTGCCCAAGCTCCTGTATAACAGCTGGGTTTGCTTCAGTCTCCTCCCTGGCCAGGTGGCTGCTCTCACATGGAGTTCAGCTAACCAGAATTCCCCATTCTCCTACAGACACATGCCTGTCACGCTTGTATCAGGGAAATCCTTGAGAGAGACTCCCAGGGCCCAGATTGAAGCAGCAATTCGGTCCCGATTTGCCTGACTGCTACTTAGGGGCTGCAAGTGAAAAAGAACTTGCACAGACATCGCTCTGCAGCTGGCAGATTTGTGGGTGAGCTGTTAATTGCCCAGCTCCCATCAATCCTATCTTGGGCTTCTGAGGATTCCCACAGTAGCTACTGAACGAGAGAGTAACAACATAAGAACAAACCAATGCTTTACAGTGACAGCTGCATTTTACCAGAGCTAAGGTTTCTTACATATATTCTCAAAAGGAGAAACACTGTGCTCCTCAGGAGAACGCCAGTTTGCATGAGTCTGCTGTTAGGCACAGCGAGGACCTAGTCAAGGAACTCCTGCTCAGATGGCAAGGACAGCCACACCGTGCCCAGCCGGAGCTCCATCTGGGCAAGTATCGCTTGCAGCAGCTGCTCAGAGAAGAGTATGGAAAAGGGCAAGCGTTCAGTGAGACTTCCCCCGGCCACTCTTCCAGCCTCTCAGCTAACTGTGGTTCAGGGACTTTCTGCGTCAGAGCTGACATCTTTGCACTTAAGAAAATGGATATGGTCTTAAAGGGCAAGAAGGGTAATCCTCTTTTTAAGCTTAGTTTCATAGTCTGAAGAGTATGAAACTGTTGAGCGCTTGAAAGACTGGTAACTGAGGTTTTGATTTATGAACCAAAATTTATTTTAATACAGACATCAGTTTATAAATAGGGGGGTTCTGTTTGTCCAGATGGCTTTTAAACAACGTGCTGCCATGCAAATAACCTGAATTTTCAAAACCTCTCACAGCCATAACCAATTCAGACAGAAAAGCTAGGCATTAGAAACCTTCAGGGTTAGTCATGAAAAGCAAATATTGAAGGATGCAGGCAGCATTAGCAAAATGAGAATGTGCTTCATAGAGGCATTTATAATAGAGACCATCATTTGCAAAGAATTTGGATAAACAAGGTTAGATTTCCATGTGGAACTGTGGTGCAGGAAACTGGAGGGCACGATCTAAAATTAGTCAGACTTCTCTTGTTGTCTTTTGTTTAATGAAGTACCTGGAGCAATTTCCCAGCTATAGATCAGAAATGTCACTGACATAGTCTCTCTGAATTTCACACTTTCTCATCTATCCAAAGAGAGCAATTTTCTTTGAATACATTCAAAGAAAAGTAGGGAAAACCAGAATAAAGATACAGGATAATAAAAAAAAAAAAAAACCCAAAACAAAACCAACCTCAAAACCCACCCAACAACATAAAAACCCAGAGAAGAGCCTAGACCCTTTTTCTCCAGCACCCATTTGCTGGTAGATGTTCTGTATGATCAAAAATGAAAAACATAAATCTAGTCTTTATTATTAATACCTGAGCTGACTGCATCTTCTTATTCTTCAAAAGATCCTTGGCAGAGAAAAGTCCCAGTCTACCTCTTTGGGAATTACAGAATAAAAGTCTTATATTGCATCTATAGACGTAAAGCACCAGAAAAAATATTGACAAATCTCAGGTGTGTTTCTACCCAAAATTATATAACTTCTTTTTCTGTTGCTGAGGACAGGGCTTCTTTAAATCTGAAAGTTATGTGAAACCCTTAGCCAAGACATCAGCGCAGAGACAGCAGCTGATGGAGGAAACTAAAGCTGCCTATTTTCTCCAAGATGGGAACAGCTGCTCTGCAAACAAATGGTGCTCCACAAGAAGAGAACTCTACTGATCCTACAAACTGCTCCATGGACAGAAATCTGAGTCATCATTCACGTGTTTTACACTGGTACCAAGCTGGGAAGCTATAGGTAGGTATAGCCGATACCTACGCAAGACTACAACAGCTACGTAAGCTATCAGAGTATATTCTTCAGTGATCAGTGTTGCTTATTAAAGGGTGCCCATCTTTTAGACAGTGTTTAAAAAGGCGGAAAAAAAAGAAAAAATAGCCCACCTCATAGAGTGCTAAAACTACAGAGATCTGCATTACCTTCAAAAAGCATGTCAAACATTTGTTTTTCTCCCATTATCAGTATAGCCTGCAGCAGAAAGAGCTGTTAAGAATGCTCGTTAGCAAGTGTGAAGTCATATGGCTCATTCAAATTTTCCAAAGACAGTAGGACAGACGAACCCAGTTTGCTGTTAACATTCTTACTCCACTAGAAATCTATATTAGATTTTTCCTCCTTTCTCTTCCAATCCATGTATTCAATGTCAAGCCGTATTTCTGTCTCTTCAAAATGCCTGCTAGACAACCTGAATCAAATCCCTCTTTGCTTCAGATACAACAAAGGGGAATAAAGAAAAATCAAGTTAATTATTTGCTCTCTTCACTTAATGGGAAGGACACTCTCCTTCAGGGGACAGTAAGACTGGGCAGAGACTGAGAATTCAGAGAAGGAATTTGAGGGGTTTATCAGCTGCATACAAGCCAGTGGGAGAAAAATGGCCTTGATGTATAGGCTGAGGTCACAGGCACTTGTAGATTGACTATGGAAAAGCAAACAGGATGATTCTCTGAAAAAAAAAAAAAAAAAAAGTCAGAGGATGATTTCTGGGGCCTCTCTTAGTGGGAATGCTGATAAAAGCTTACAGATCTGTGGAAAGCTGAATCATCTCATAAGCCTTAATCAAAACACTCTTTGAAGAAGCTTCCTGCAGGAAGGCAGCATATACAGGATACCCTGCCAGCAGAGTGTAGTGCTCTACACTCTTGCATGGAAAGAACTGTTAAGACCTTATGCTGTAGCAGCTCCAGGTGTTTATAAGCTGAATCATGGCTAGCAGGAGCTGAAGATGCTGGCCACGGAAACAGGAGAGGAGGAAGAGTGGGAGGAAGCTACTAAGTTTTGCAAGTTGAAACATGAAGAAATAGATTAAATGTAGAGAGAACTACAGAGATGTCATACAAAATGATGGGAACAAGATCAGGTCTTGGATCTGACCTCTCATCTGATACACAAACTAGTCAGCCTTCTCCCTTGACAGTAAGCAGACTTCCTCTGAAGTCAGAATCTGAACCAGCAGGTGTCATTTATCTGAGAATCTTCCTCCTTTGCTGTAACTGGAAAACTTTATTATCAAAAAGAGAAGGAATTAGCCATGCCTGTACTTCCTTCTACAACTCAGCCATACACAATCAACACTTTCAAAACGCAGAGTAGCCTTTCCATTACCAGCTGCAAATTAATTATAACTATGTCCCATTTCATCCTCTTACGTGACCTAGGAACCTTCTTCAAACAACAGACTGCATCAAACGATTAGCGTCTTTGTTTTATCCCAACATTTAGAAGGGCACATTAGGAATGCATAGTTAGACAGGGGTTTTGAGGATTTTTTTTTTTTGCTAGAACAACAGCTTATGTATATATTAGCCAAACAAAGTAGAAGGAAAATCTGGACTAACATATGTTAACTTCTAAGCACAGCAGAACAAAGGACCATGTATTCAGTGTTCTCCGAGAATACAATTTTTCTCAAACTATATTAAAAAAACCCTATAAAACTGGTGTTTTCCAACAGACTTACAAGGATTACTTAATTTTCTGAGATCTCAGAAGAGAGAGCCTATGGCGTTGCAAAGCAGGAAATTATTTGGTGAAAAGCACGAGTACTTTTCTGTAAAATAGTTGAGGGAACTGTGAGCAATACAAGTAGCTTCCAGTTTACCAGCCCAAATCAAAGCTTTTACAAAACTTCAATATCAAATTATTTCCTTGAAAAAGCAGATGCAACCTCTCTGACTTCAGTTGCTGTTAGTATTTACTTGTATTTTAGCAGGGTCTCACATAGCAGCACAGAGTGCCGGGATGACTAACCTCTCTAGTCCTATGAACTACGCACCAAAATCTTCTCATGGGACATGCCACAAAAACTTGAGAAAGCCAAGACAGAGCAACTCTAGGAGCAGTTCATAGGCAGGACAGTATCACGGCTCTGCCCTTACTGCTGTCCTCACTGTCCCTTACAAGCTGTGCACACAACTGCCAACCAAGTCCAACGCGCATTGGCAACGTCAATCTCTGCTGGCTCCTGCGCAGGGATTTGAAGCCTCCGAAAGAACAGAGCCTTGCTGTCACTCATGTACCTGACAGCAGCAACAGAAGTCCCTGATGTCCTTGAAGTCCTGCATTGGCCAAAGGCAAAGCTGGGAATAGTACTCAAGCCCTGCAAGCCCAAATCCTATTAGAGCACAAGGCCTCTCTTCAGCTGTAGAAAGGGTCACTTTTGTCACTGGTGAGTGTAGTTACAGAGGTTGGCTTCTCTCCCCAAAGTGTGTCAGAACACAGTTACATTTTCTTTTGTTAAGTGGTAGTGAACTGATACATAGTTTCCCCTCAGGGTTTATTTTAAAGTTGGCGTGTGAAAATACAGGTGGCTTTTTTAAATCCACTTCATCAAATTTCTCCATTCCCTATTTTTAATTCTACCATCCATAAATTTTATATTAATGGAATACCACATACAGTGCCAAAAATGTTGTGGGAAGTGCGCATCTCCCTCTAGCTGTTTGCCTTTTCTGTTTACTTTTAATCTGACAAAAGCTATACATAATCAGGTTACACATATAAATTTCTCGTTTGTTATTTGCAACACATATTGTCAACCTACAATCCCCAAAGTCACAATTTCCAAGGTTCTTAGAGCAACTTACCATTCAATAGCCACCAAAGCAAAGGAGTAAAACCTGGACTTTCACTGATGTACTTCAAGCCTTTCAAGTTGATACTCACATTGTAAAGTGACATTAGCATTAGCCTAGAATCAAACGGAAAAAGAATAGATGTGATGTCCTTTGACTTCTTTGCATGTTTTTGCACCTTTTGCTATTTATGCCAAGCATGTACTGATGCAGAAGCCTACTCTAATAATTTATATTTTGATAAAAGAGACAAGTCTCAAAGCAATGTTGTGCAAAACCTTGTCTCTACTGTTAAATCATGTATTTCAAACACATGGAAAAATATCCCATGCGAGAACAAGAAAGTCTCAAACTCCATGAGATTCATTACACGAGATGTGCAAAACCAGGACTTGGCTTTATGTGACCACACAACCTACACAACAGAGCTTTCGTGGTGACGATCCCTACTGGGCAGATGATCATCTCAAATAAGCTGTTTGCCTTGACATATGAAAGGGCCACTAGGAAACACAGAAAGTAAGTCTGTATACTCAGTACTAGAAACATCAAAGGAAGTTTCTGCTCCATCTGTTGTGCAACACCGGCCTTTCTGTACACTGACCCTCCAGTCAGCTGAAACACAGACACATTGCTTATGCCATCCTCCTTCACATAACCTCCTGTTCTCCTGGAAATTGGAACAGATGCAATACATAGCCAGCATACAGCAAACACCAAGGTAGTCTCTCTCCACTGGTAGGGGAAGTTACCACGCCTACAGAAGCATTTGGAAGAAGGGGTTGGGCCTGAAGGAGGGAAAAGGAGGGTATTAGTAGTCCCAGTTCATCTTAGCACACTCCCTCCTAAGCTAGACTCGTCCCTTCTGCTATGGGTACAAGGCAGGGAACCGGCTTGCTCTGCCTGCTCTCCAGCCCCTCGCAGTCAGGCAGGGCCATATGATCTGCACCATCAAGTGAGAACTTGCTGTGAAAAAAACGACTGCTTGTCTCAAAAAGTCATCATGGACTTTCCTATTTACTCTGCGTCAGGAATCCAGATTGCTTATGTTCAATGTACAAATGGAATTTTTTTTTTTTTTTTAAAGTCAGTAACAACGGAATTTACAGTCTGTAAACTCTGCTCTTGTTTTAGTGTAGATCAACAACAGGATAACAAAGGCCAAACAGTACTCTCACCCGCAACTCTTCAAAACTGTTTCCAACTAACGTTTGGGCCCACTCAAAGCCCTTCCCCTCCCCCCCAGAAGGTGATTTCTTTTGGTCTTTTATTATGGTCATTGATGTCAAAGGAGGACAGAACCCATATCCTGTCTTCCATGTAACAGAGAAGATCTATGACCTGGCAGCTAAAAAACATTTCCTTAACTGAGCATTGAAAAAAAAAAAAAAACCAAACCCTAAGATGACATCTCTGACAAACCAAAACCAAGACTGTCCCTTGCACATCAGTGTGTAAACAACAAAATAAAAATACACATAGTAAGTATATGTTCATTTCAGCCACATTTTTAAAAGCTTCCAAACCCAGGATTTCCTAATTTATCAGCCTCCTAAAATAGGAAGTTCATTAGTCATTTTGGGGCTGCATACATCACAGGTTATAAATTAAACCAAAGTCTCAACTTTTCTCCAGAGAGAAAACCAGATAGGCTGGTGAAGGCCCTGCATTTTAAAAGGACTGCTCTAGCCTGCTGATCCCACCGGCTTCTCCCATGGCGGCTCACACTGAAATTACTGGAAACATGAAAAGCTTCAGTATGATCAGTAACTTGCAAAATCGGAAACCCATCAGGGAAAGGGCGTTTGGCTACTGGTACTCCCTCAGCCTTAGCCACACCAGAGTTGACGTAGTGTTGTAAGGTACAGGAAACTGCATACAGAAATGGCAGCTTTGCCTCTTTATGCAGATAAGGTGCCTGGGTCAAAATTTACTTTTAGCTGCTTTTGACTGTTAGACAAGTATGGTAACCTGGGGCTTAAAAGGAGTCTCCCTTTCCAAAGCTATCTAGAACAATTGCTAATATTCAATGCAGAGCATTTCGTTGGGATTAAATCTCCTCCTGCAGTTTCTGCTGAACTAAGTTCTGCTTCCAAACATTTGATGTTGTTATGCCACCTTCTGCATTGCTGATACAAGTTTTTTATGGTTTTGGTGGATAAAACCTTCTTTTTTAGCTAAGCAGAGTCTCAGTGGGCTTAATGCAAATTATTTCAATTCCCCTCTAACTTCTGGTAGGAATGGGACCTGATACTCAAAAGCAGAAAGGATCCAGAAAAAAATCCCCAGTGACATTAACAAGACACTAATGCTCAGCCTCTTTCAGAATCAGATCACTGCTGTACTATGAACTCCAAGCCAAGAGGCCCCTGACGTTCCTGAAAAGAGAGCCGTACTCTGGAGTCAGAAGTTGTCTAACAAATTCTTTCACCCTTCTAGCGATGTTCTCCTGGCCTGCCTTTTATGCAGATCATCTTTACAGCTGCGGAGTAGCTGGGGGGACAGGGCATTAGTGCACTTTACAATGTGCTGTGATGGATGCTATTACTTTTTATTTTATTTCTTTTCAAAGATGATAACACGCAAGTCAATCTTCCGGACAATGAAAAGGGAAGATGAATGAGCAGGGCTCCTATAACATTTATGGAGCATGTCATCATACCCACTCGCAACTGGGTGCCGGCTTGCATGCAAAACAATTACAGAGAAACAGGAACGGGCTGGAATGGTCTCCTCCGTTCTGGGGCCAGCTTGGCTGCTGCTATCTCTCACGACTGCAATAAACCTGCATGTCACTGCACTGCCACCATTTCCAAATAAAAGGCAAATAATGTTATTCCAAATGGACTTCACACCTCACATCCTAGTCTCAAACGAGTTCTCATGGCTTAAGCTACTCTGCCACCAGCAGACTTTTGGACACTCTCTGTGCAGACCTTCAGAAAGCAGGAAAGAAACTAACCCATTGCAGGCTAAGCTGAATTGTAAGAGGCATAACTTATATTATGTGCTGCACCACTGTGAGTTTGATCACCTAGGCTCTTAAGCAGTAGGAAGAAGAAATAGTAGATCATTAAATCTGCTGCATCAGTGGCCATGGACAAGCAGTGAGGGGTGCTGTGGAACTGAAATTGCAGCACGTAAAGCCCATACACTTCTTTTCATACAGCCTCTGCAGCTCTTACTTGGCTTCCAGAACCCAAGCCCAAAGGAGCACAGCCGTAATTACCTACAATCAGCCAGAATGAAAACGATCAATAAAACAGTATCTTATAATGGAAAGCGTTAACATTTCTTGACAATGTCTTTCATCCTTAATCTGTTTGACATTTGCAGTTAGAAATAAAGTGACGTAAAAAGATACTGCTATGTTTGTATTTTTACTTCACTTGTTTGCTTTGTGCAGACAAAAGGGACTGGTGGTGGTGATCCAGGGAAGTGCTGTAGTTTTGGAGTGTCAGAAGAAGACATAACCCACCCCCCAAGCCAATGTAGTAGCATATTATTACTAATTAAACACACTCACCTGAGCACAACATAGAAGCATTTCCAGGCCTTTTTACCACTTCACCTCTAATACTTGCACATTCTAATAAGTATTTTTTGTGATAATTATTGCAAAAGTCCTTATTGAAGCAAACCTGACACACATAATTACTGGATAAACAATACTTTCTGGGTTTTTTTTAATGTGAAGGGCTTTTTAATTATGCACTTCATAGTCTTCCTATTTAGGCAAGCCAGATTTAATTAACATCTTGTAGTACTATATCTGTCAATGCTTTCTTTAAAATCTAGAGCTAAAAGCATGGCTAAACCCCCTTCTCATCTGCTTAATACATAGCATTGGTACATAATATGTACTAATATGTACTAAAGTACATTTTTACTGGCTACTTTCAACTGCTACATAAGCGAAGTTGAATATTCCTAACAATTAATTATAGCTATGAACAATTGTGTAAATGTTTATTGACTGCCTAACAATTACAAATGTTGAACAAACCCTGTAACAATAAGAAGAAAACCTAAAGTCTTTCACACCACTGCTATTTCAGAAAGGCAAAGACACCCACGAGATTTCAGTCCCAGCCCTCATGTAGATGCCTTGGATATATTTAATACATACTCATGGACTACAATGGATATTGTAGCAGTGCTGGAATAAATGACCGCTTTTCCCTGTAAATTTTTTTATTTATATACTGGTACAAGTAAAGCACAGGATTGCTAGAACTAGAAGAGGAAAGAGAACTCCTCTCTATCAGCTTACTTTGTTTGATACTGCTGTGTATAGAATTAGACTCAGTTTCCCCTGATTTGCCACACAGTAAAGAAAAATATTTTTGAAAATGAAAACTGCAAAACCTCAAAACTGAGCAAAGGACAAACATATTCTTGAAAATAATAAGCCAAATTTTTTCTTTAACAGACTAAATTTTAAGTTGATGATGTCCTTCCATGTAATACCATGGTGATGTTTTGAGAAGAACACATTGCGTTTCCAAAATAATGTACAGATATTTTCATCCATGAGGTATAGTTTTAAAAATCTGGCTGTATGTATGTATATGAATGCGTGTGTGTAAACATTATTTATGATGACTCCAGAGTCCATCTATACGTAACTTTGAAATTTCACTACAATTTATATTAACTATCATATCCTTATCTCACAATTGTCATTCATTTTATGGTAGGGAGAAAAGCGAGTTCTGACACATCTACTTATATTCATTATTTAAGATTAACAAGCAGCTAAAAAGCCTTACATGCAGAGAACAATTTAAAAACAAACAAACCAACCAACCCCCAAAACCCTTCTTTGCTGGGCTGGGAGAGCGTAAAATCCCCAAAAGGACAGGAAAGAGATCTAGCGTTAGTAGTGGGTTTTAAGAACTGAACAGTGACAAGACATATAGGGAGCTCATAGACAAAAAGGAACCTGACCACAGCCATGAAAGACAAACGTTTTGCACTAAAACATTTAGGCAAATTAGGATCCCTTGTTCCATGCCAAAGCCACGAAGAAAGCTCCTTTCTGGTATTTGCTCTAATGTCGTAATACAGCAATTTTTTTTTTATCAAATGGCAAGTCCAGAGTAAGAAAAGAAATTGTTGGTTCTGTGGAACATCAGAAGACATTATCACTGCACTGAATTCAAGCTATTGCAACATATGCTTAATGTTTCTCACTTATCAAATACCTTGTGCAACCTCTTTTTTAAGCTTCACTCAATTTGTTAGCCTAAGAGGCTGGCCCCTGTTGAATCCCCAGCCACTTCATGGGATTGTTTTATGTATATTTTATCAGTATTGCTGTATGGCAGCCAAGTTTATATCACCATGCGTAATTCTTCTGCAAAGCAGGCAGATTTTGAAATGTAATTAAAAAACCACCCAAAACATCAATTCAAAAGGAAGGCCCTCAAATCCAATTACATTGTCCAATTACATTAATACAATCTGAAATGATCAAAAATAACTTATCTGTACCCTTAGACACACATTTGCTTGAAATTTAGAGAGTGTGTGTGTGTGTGTGTTTAGGAACACTTTCCCCTCCCCTCCTCTCCTCCCAAAATAAAGTCCTCTCTTGTTATTTTTTTTTCTGTATGTGTTTTGAAACAGTATAGGTCCTCTTCTCATGGGTTTGATGGGGGGTTTTTTTGTTATATACATGAAGGCACAAATTACCTTTACTTTCTTAAGGTGACATTCTCATATGAATCTTTTAGTTGGGGCTTTACCAAAAAAAAAAACCAAACCCAAACAAAACCCCTACTGCTGCAAGAGTTAACTACCCTGTTCTGAGTGCTGACCTTCAAGCACAACACTTGGGAAACACAGTAAATGACAGACATCGAAGTATCTAACCACTACCTAGAGCACAGGCTATTCAGCTTCCCCCTCACTACCCAATAGCGAAAGACAAGCAACATCAGAGGGCAATTTGCTCCCCCTAACACGGGCTGAGCGAGCAATCATCTGACAGCACCATCTCCTTCTACTGGCTGTGGGAAGGAGCCCAGACAGTTAGCAGATACTTGACATCTAGCTTTCTGATAGCTGAGGTCAGGCAAGATAAAACCTATCCAAAGTTAAGACTGAGCCTGATTTCATGCCTATCACATACTACCTGCCTAAATGTGTGCATGGATGCAGTCAAGTTACTGTGGCTGACAGGGTTTGCTGTTTGTCAGCTGAGCTGTGTCAGCTGGCTTGGGTATGAATTCTTCGTGTGTGTGTCCGTGTCCCATTTATGAAAAAAACCACCACACTAGTTTAAGCCATCTTCATGAACAAATTAACTAGGTGTACAGTGCAAGTGCCCACAGCTTAGTAGATGAACAAGTACTTGTTAAGCCATGATAATTTGCTCGGTCAAGGCCATATTTCCTCAGCTTGTAACAGCACTGAGAAAAAGGCAAAGACAATAGTTTATTTAATCTCTCCATCAGCTGGAAAGTACAACTTTTCCAGCATCTGAACTGTGTAACATGGCCTTTTCTTTACAACAGTCTATCACAAGGTCCCTTTATAGGCATTACCTTTAACAAACAGAAGTGCATGGTGCTTCTGACTACTAAGGAGCAGGAACTAATTTAATTTTTGCTCTTAGCAGACACATAACTCACTTTCTTCACTAAGCAGATGTAGCATTTTACAGTCTTCATATTGGAAGGGAATAAATATGAGTCCACGTTTCCCACATCCTCTCTGTTTTAAAACTTGACCTCCTATCTTCCTTACCTGACGCTCAACTCACGAGCTCCTCATAAGGTAGAACAGTGCATCCCTGCTCATCTCTACAACATTATGGTGCTTAAGAGACATCTGAAGAGACACAAAACCTGGATGAAGCTAGCCTTGTAGCCAAGCCTGGTATATCTGTAAGGAATGCTACTGTGAAAAGAGTTTCCAAAAATTATTTTTCCTCTCCAGAAAAGGAAATAATGGGAGACTGGGGAAACTACTGTCATTGCTGTGACCTACGCTGCAAGATAACACATTTCATTTGAAATGGAAACAAAAGAAAACAAAAAAAAGGTCATCATACACTTTAAATTTGGTACAGAGTCCCGGCTTCATGTCTCCCAGGAGGTGCATCATTGTGTCCAACAATTCACGACTTGAACTAACCAAGAACTCACGCCCACATGCCAGTGCAGCCACATCTGTAAGAGAACACAAAACATCACCATAAAAATCATGTTTCAAACAAAAGTTTATGCTAGTTACCAGGACCACTACAAAGATATGTCAGCTGTTAAGAATGAACTATGGCATCTATATAAACTTCAAACTACATTCATCTATACAGCAAATACTGAAGCAGCAAATTATACTGGCCAAACTTCTTGATAATTCTATTTTGGTAATTAAAATATTTATTCAGAGTGGCCAGTATCCTAACAGTAACACAGTGACTTATGAAACAAAAGGTTGGATTCATCCACAAATAATGTGGGACTGAAGCAAAGCTGACCATTATAGGTCCCACTTTAAAGAAATGAGATTGCACATTGTTTTACAATCACTCAATCCAACATACCTGGCACATTACACAAACAAAACTCTCGTGGACATCTACTCAAAAGCTCTTTTCCTACCTCTCTGCAAGTGCTGCATTATTCACGCACAAACCAAAAGGCAAAAGTATTTCCAGAGACTACTGCTCCAAAACAGACTTTCCTTTAGTATTTTTTCTTACGCTTGCCCCATATTTTAGGGCATCCTTATGTGCAAGAGGTATCTTCCAGCAACCTGAGCTTCTTCGTACTGTGCAACTGGCCAAGCCTCCTCCAAACGCGTGAAGCACGGTGTATGTAACTAGTGACAGAACCTGGTTCCCTGGCCTCCCATTCAGGGCAAGTTTGGGGATCTGCTGCATGATACAGCTCTTCCACTTTCACGCAGCCTCGGGTTCTCTCTCCTGTTCACGTACATCATGATGCCTTTTTTAACCTCAGAATAAGCAGAGGTAATATGGACACAGCATATAATTAAAGACTGTTGTCACAGTGTTTGTGCACACTGGGCTGCGTCAAGACTACACTGAGAACTTCTGTTCTGGTGTCTTCTAACTTCTGAATACTTGACACTTCATGACCACCTCCTCAGTGTTCCTTTAATACCTCTTTGTAGCGTAATACTACTTTACAGCGTAACCAGGAGGATTAAACTGGTACTTTCTACATCGTTCATCTGACTGTATCCTTTATCACATCTGAGTTTCAGCAACCTCCTTTCCCAAATTACAAAGAGACAAATGTTGGTAATATCAAATTCACTGGCGAAATTTGTACCAGCTTCAGTGAAGCAAGATTTCATTCTGCCATTCTCATTCCTCCTCAGGCAGAACCCCAACATCCCCCACCTTTAAACATTTTCTTTGTTCAGACTTTACTTTTGCTATGCTTTTTTTTGGTTTTTTTCAATGAAGCAGTTGGAGAGAACTGGATTCCACCTTGGTACAGTGGCATAATGCATCACATTGTTTTTTATTACAATCTTTAATGGCACCACAACACCTAAAAATCACACATTCAGAAAAGCTCTTAATGTAAGAGTCACTTATTTGTATAAATACCCACTGTTTCACCTATCTTGCATCATGTCATTAGTGTCATTTTGACAGCTGCACAATTTCAGAAAAATGCAGGTGATGTATCAACCACGTTTCTCACAGCCTTCCAAGCCAAGGGCAGCTATACCAAGATAGATCTGTGGCTTTCCGCTTATTTTCTGACCCTAAAAAGAAACGTTTAGCATGGAAGTCAGGTTTATTACCTTTTACTTCTCTTAGCACTATGGACTCAGGACAGTGAAGGTGGGGTCCATCTGGCAGCAACAAAGTTCTTAGGCAGTTCCAAAATGCTGAGCACATACCTTAACATGGGGCTGATCTACTTGCATCATCTGCAATTCATATGTCTTGAAGATGTTAGCATTATTGGTGATTCAGAAAGTAAATTGCTTAACATTTACAAACTAAGGTCAGCATACAAGACCAGTAGAATGGTCCTTGTTTTATGCCAGATTGAACGGACATATTAGGGAATTTCAGAACTCAATGGCTCTTACCTGTCTAATCCTTAACTGTGTTACAGACAGTACAATGCCTCACAGAAGTGTCAATAAGAAAATCTGATAGAACTTCAAAGGACTAGGAAGTCACCTAAGATATCAACATTGACTAAATACCTGACTTTGAAAAGCTGTATTTACCGCAGCACATATAAGGCAATATAGAAATTCCCAGTACACACGGAATGCTATTCCGAGAGATAACATTCACTTACTTGTTACGATCCCTGCCAAAGCTAATACAAACTGATTTTCATCAGAATCCAAATCCTGCTGTTTCATGTCTTCACTTAATGACTTCACAAAGCTCTCCATGGTCTGTGCAGTGATTGTGAAAAACTTTACTGCTTTAGTCTGCAAGCACGAAGGGGAAAAAAGATTATGCACACTATTAGAACTATAATTATTAGATGCTACAGTAAAACTGGACAATCTTCAAAATTACTAAAACACCCAGTTACTTCAAAAAACAACAGAAAATAGTAGGTATGCACGAAGCGACACGTTTGACCCTCTAATATTCGAAACAATTACCTCAGAAGAAAATGGGAAACTACTCAATGCTACATTTATTTATAAATCTAAACCATTGCGTATTTACCTCCTAAACCCACAATAATATATATCAAACAGCAGAATTAAAGCTTATTTTCAAAAGTAAGGATGTTATCTCTTTGCTTTGCAATAGCTGTACCAGGTGTTTCACATTTACCTGGGTTACTACAGCAGCTTTTGTCAAAACCCTATTCAGCTGAAGACTGGAGAGCACCCTGACATCATGACTTGACATGAATTTCCTAAGAAAACCAATGAAATACCCAGAAAAAAAAGCAGAATTTGACCAGATCCTAACAGGATTCATTAATTGCTCAATACAGGATGACAAACAACAGGCTAGGTAGAAGTTCTTTAAAAAAGGAAATGGAGGTCTGTCCTGGGTCACAGGTTGAATTTAAGTCAGCAACGTCATGTGAAAAAGATGATCATCACGCCTGAGCGTACAACAGGAGTACAGCCCGTAATTATGTTACACAATCATATCCCCTCAGCTGGAATACTGTTCCATTTTGGGGTATCTCAGCTGAGGAAGTAGCCACCTGGTACAAAGCTCAGGGCAGGCCAAAGAGCCTGCTCAGGGGTTCAGACAGAGCCCACAAAGACGGACAGAAAACTGTTTCTGTTTATTAATAATTCTGACCCATAAAACATGGCTGGAACACTATTTCACACAGAGGATGATGGTAATAGCATAGCAGAGAGCATGTAATGCCAGGTTTCCGGGTGTCTTCAATAATTTTGCCAGTTGTTTCATGAAGCAGCTGAAACTTTTAGTCTTTCCTGGTAGCAACCCAATGGGACAGCCCAAGAAATGCCTGAGCTTTTATTCATTTTGCAAAGTGACTGAAAATTTTAGTAGTTTTTCAAAACTGCTTTCACAATATGTGGAAAGCTACTGGTAACATTTATTTGTTCCTCCACTGCTGCACATTCACCACATCAAAGATGTACAGTTCCTGTGGGGTGACTCCAGCAACAGGGCATAAAAAGCAGGGTCAGACAATACTCAGTATCTTCACAAATGGTACTGTGGTCCCAGAATAACAGGAATGAAAGGATCGTGGGGAAAGAGAATGGAAAAAAGTGCACTTCTGCATGTGCTGGAATATAGACACCACACCTCAAAGATGGCAGTTTTAACATTATGTTATGCAGTGACTATAGCTCAAGAAGCAGAGGGCCTGAGAGAAAATGGAGAGCCTGCTATAGCAGACTAGTATAAGCTATTATGAAAATATGTATTCACATGAGAACATAATAGGGCACTAAGCAAACCAAGTAGTTGGTATGCTGCACAGAAAACAAGCAAAATATTGTGTGCCAGTCTCTTGAGGTGCCGCTGGTGTCCTCCCTGCTGAACCTTCTTTTCAAATAGCTATTAATTAACTAGCCATGAGGTCTGAGGAGCTGCAGCAGAGACCAATCAGGTTTATAAATAGCAAACATTACGTACTCTCTGTAGTCTCTTATTAGCTTGACAGTATTTTCATGGGACTGAAGAATGTCTCACCCACAGACATTGAGATAAGGACAGCTCTGAGAGCAGCCATTAAGGTGCTTGAGCTCAGATAGTGCAGAGAACCCTTTGCTGTCCAAATAACTCCTGTGTGAAAATATCAGCTAATGTGCAAAACTGCTGCCATAAAATATAAAGCCATTTGTCACCACAGCAGATAACTGAAGAAGCAGACCACCCTGTAGGATCCAAAATTTCTCAAGTTGGAGCAAGCCTTGATGTTGTTCTGAAATCAAACCTTCAGTTTGCACTTGCACGCGAGAGCTCCGTCATGTGGATATCTGGTTGCAGTTTTTTGAAAGACATCTAAAACAATCTCATGGGAATTAATTTACTTTTTTGGCACATGCAAGTAGGCATCCTTGAAAATTCTCCCTCATGCTGCTTCTCTGGATGTTTCTTCAAGTTCTCTCTAGAAACGTTACGCATGAACAGAAACAGTAGGCATCTCTCCCCCACTGCCTTGAAAACTACTTGTGTTACATTTCAAATTTGCTCCTCGAGTTTTGACTTTCCCAACCCGTATGGACACAAACGGTATATTAGTCCCAAACAACATGAAACTGTATGAAAGACCTACTTCTGTATCTGTGCAAAGACTGAAAAAAGCTTGAGCATTGTTCCCTAAGGCATGCAATGATTTTGAACTGATGCCACCCTCCCCACATGTTTAAATATGAGCAACTGTTTCAAAGCACTCTTGATGTTTTTATACATTTCTGTAGTTCATAGCACCTTCTCAGGGGAGGGAGGGAAGATGCTACAAGCCGTATGACTTGTCCAAAAATAACGCAAACCAAAAACTTTGTATGACAAATCTCCATCATCCTTTAATAACCTGACTCATTGCCAGTTGTAATCTGTGGTTGATGCAATGCCATACAATCTGTTTATGTTTTTCCTAGTAGTCTTGATACAAACCGAAGCACATTTCTTACCGTCTTATGTGCACCATCACAAGAAAATGATGCCCAAAAATGTTGCTATGACCTTCACCAGAAGTATAGCAGTTCAATGGGCTCTCATGACTGCTGGGAATTACTATAGAAGCAGCATTTTGCATTTCAAACAAATCTAGAAACAGAAGTATTGCATCTTCATAGTTGGGCTTTTTACCCTTATACAAATCATCAGGTAACAGTTTTGGTTTTACCTAATTCTACTTAATTTTGATACTTAAGACTGCTTTCAACAAGGCTTCTACTAATTTTACTCTCATCTTGTAGAAATATGGTCATTTTCATCACTGAGAGCATTTTGTTTGTGGGCAACATACCATTTCAATACTGTTTCACAAGTCAAATAACAAAGGCTAGTCACTAAATATTGTCAACTCTTATAGTTACAAACTGTTCTGAAAATACAGAATGTAATTTTATACTGGTTTTGTTGCTATGTGGGGGCTTTGTAGTGCCCACCTGCCTTTTTTTTTTTTTTTAAATTTTAACTGCTTTATACAGTGTTTTTACAGACTTTTTTCCTTAGTAACTGCTGCTGCTTGAATCCTGAATCATAAGAAGTTATCATCAAAAGGTATCACTGTACAGCTTTCTAATATTCAATATAAAGTTATAATTGTATTTCGGTGCACCCAAACTGGAAAACTTCTTACAAACACACTAGTTTACCACTTACTATAATGAACTAATTCTATTCACTCAGCTGTTCATCATGCTGCTGAAAAATCAAGCCAGAAGAAACCGTGGCATCAGTTCACTCAGATTAAATACAACAATTCCTTCTCATGTTGGCTGTGACAAGACTGAAAATCATACTTTTATCAGGCCTATTCCTCTGATCCCTTCTAATTCCATCAGCTGCACTTGGCAGTGAAACTATGTTAGTTGTAATATTACTACTGTCTTTAACTGTTGTTGGTTTGGGTTTGGGTTTTTTTTGTTTGTTTGTTTGTTTTTTTTCAAAATAAGCTACCTGTCCATGTTTAACATTGAAGATTTAATAAGATTCACTAGCAGCTAGGCTCTCTACATTTCCAAGAGTCACGCAAGTATTAAGGCAGCACAAAGATTGAAAGAAGTTGAGAATTGATGGATCTATCTTCCTTCTATGGAAATAGCTCCTCCAAGCTCTCTACAGGCATTGGAGCTGCTGCATGTGCCCAGGAATTATTTTCTTCTTCTGTTAGCTTGCAAAGATATTTACATTGTGCTAGCTGTAGCCTTGCTTCCAGTTTGACTGTGTGTGGTAGAAATCAGATAATCCTTGTTTGGTAACATAAGAATTAATTACTGCATTTATTCCCAGCCTGCTTCAAAACACTGTATAGTTCCAACACTTCTTAAATGAGAATGGATGGTTCCCAAAGAATAAACAATTCAGAAAACATTTTTGCTGTCCAATTAGTTTCTGAAATATATCCTTATACTAAAGTGTGTGACAGAGCAAGTTCCTCATTTAAAAGGCCTAACAGCATTACCACCGATAAGTATTCACCTGCCGTACTTACTCCTCCTAGAATGGTTTTAACAGCTTCCTCATTGCTAGATACACCCCACAACAAGGTGCACACCGCTGCACCCATTTCTGTGCAATACTCTGCTTGCTGCAGGAGCTGCTGCTTGGCCTCATTCAGCTGCTGGCGGAGGTCTAGTTTCTCCTGAAATAGCGTAAGGAAATTTTGGTTGCATTTCATATCAGCCAAAACAAGCTTCTAGGCTAAGGGACAGAACAAGAAACAACATGGCCATATATGAAAGGGGGAGAGGGGTGCGGCAAACTCATAGCAGTTGCAGATACATACCTTCTCTCCTGAGCTATAGCTAAGTAGCAAGTCCGCCGTGGAGGCTGACAGTAACCAGAAGCCTGTCCGCAAGGTCAGACCGAGTGACCCACCGAGACTGAGTGGCACCTAAAGAAGTCTGATAGGAGAGTCTGCTCCTCCTAAGCAAACAGCTACACGTCTCTTCAAGAGAGAAGAGATTTCAGCATCAGAGGTCAACCTTTCCAGACACCTTACAAGAGATACTGGAAACACCTTATAGGAAGGGAGGGTTGTTTTGTTTTTCAAAACAGACTTTGCCTTAGCCAACATGGTAGAGTTGCTGGATATCTAGGATAAATACTGCTGTCTCTTCCAACTTTTTTCTACTGGCATATTCCTGATCAGCAGTGGCAAAGTAAGACAGAGTGCCTGGAAAAACACACCTAAGGTTTGAAGTTTGGAGGGCCTTTCATACCAAGAAAGCCCAGGCACCATCGTGCATCCATCATCTAAGTGAGCTGCTCAGTGGTCCTTGCCACAAAGCATAAAGACAGAACAGAGCAATCCAATACGACCAGGACACTATTTCAATTTGGCAGTACTTTTCTCCAATCACATGGGAAGTTGGCCAGAAAAGTATCACGAGATTAGGTATGATTCTAGGTCTTACTGGCTTCCTACCAACTGTCACAGGGGTAGCGAAGCTGCTGCACTTCTCAGCTTAGAGCGAGTGTGAACAGTGAGATCAAGGCAGGGGTACCACAGCCTGTGGTCTCTCAGAGTGGGTGGGGGCTCCCTCCTAACTCTGAGTGGGATGGTATTAGACAGTGCTGCAGGGAAAGATAAAGGCCAGTCAAGAAAAATGTTAACTCAAGTATTAAAAAGTGTTGGGGGGGGCGTTGCACAGGGGAGAGAATCACAGATCACACGATGTCAAAAGAACAGAAGGATCTTGCTCTGCCTATTTGGTGGAATGTTCAGATTCACCACAGAAAGCACCCTCCTCAGCCCAGCCTCCCCTGTGTGTTTAGCTATCAGGATGAAGTATGGGGAAATGAGAAGGAATCTTTTCTACGTTAATTTTGAAAGCAAGTAAATAGAACAAAACTTCAACCATGTATTCCCATAAAATTTTAAAGTAAGTATCTTGTCATTTTAGGGGTTCACCTCAATGTTTTGTGTTGAGGGTTTGGAAAGAATAGAATTGTAAATTCATCTGAAAATTTATATAATATCATATCAACCAGTACAAAGCTGCTTGTTCTCCGTCATCAATTACCTACCTACCTTCCTGTATCACACCTGACAGCCTGATTTGCATTGCTTTATCATGCTGCTAATGGCACACACAGGCTAGGATTTGTAAAGTTCAAGTTAAATTTATCAAGCAGATTTCTGTGCATATTTACTCTCTAGAGTCTCTTCTACCTTATAGTTTAATACATGCAAAAGACTGACACTTGCTGCTGATTCGCTAGGCATAGAAGTCCCAGGAAAAGTCTCTTGTTTCTTAATACTTTGATCATTTTTAGGCAAGTTAGCCAGATTTTATCTTTTACATAACTCAGTGCCAGACCTATCAGCTTTTCTGCCACCATGTGCATCAACAAAATGCCCACAGGCATCTTCCTAACCCCTATATTGTCCCTGTCCTTTTCCACGCTGTCCTTGTCTTAGGAAAATGTATCTTTTAATATATTTTCTTTGCATTTTGCATTTGGATGCTAATACTGAATAGTAAGACATAAAACACTCTAATACCGAAGCTAGATCCTCCAACAAGGATGCAAAGCCGGCACAAGAAATGCCAGAATTTTTAATAGATCAAAAGCAACATCAGAACAAAGATACGAAGCAAGGAAAACAAAATAGTACATTCAAGAGCCAGGAAAATAAACTGAACCTGCAAAAGCAAACAACCTAGCTGGAAGCAACACTCCTGAGAGTTCACATCACAAAGCAATCACTGTGCTATGCAACACCACCATCTTCAGGAAAGGGTCAAGGCACAAGAATATAGCAGTGCTTAAGTACATAACTATGAAAAGACAGACAAAGAAGACATTAGCCTCTTAGAATAGCATGTGCACTTCAAGTTTTGCCCAGGATCGGAAAGCTCAGCAATCCCCTAACCAGTCATACAGCGTTGCACAGAAATTTTGGAATGCAAAATGTTGATTTATGATCCCCTAAGAAAAGGACACTGCTCAACTAGAAAATGCATTTATTTTATGTTTCAGTGAATCATTTCCTTTTCCTTCAGAAGATAAATATGTAGAAAATAATTCAGAAACTATATGCAAGGATGCCTATAGCAGAACAGCAACCAAATGAAAAACAGCATGCAAAGTGACTAACAGGAACAAAAATCACGCATATACATACACCATCTTCTTTTACCCTGAAGAGCTAAAGGATGTCACAACGTACATAAGCACAATTCACTTGGACAAATAGACCTTTGTGTCATATACCAGAAGCCATTTAGACAACCAGTGTATACTGCACAAGAGGAAAGATATGAAGAGAAGAGCTTTGATCAGGAACACCAAGACAACAACTAGTCTTAGTAAACTATCCATGCTTTAAGTAAAACTTTCATCCAAAAGAAATTGCAAACCTAAACCTGTCATTTATTTTGTAATATTAACAAGAATAAAGGGTGGAATTTATATCTATATTAACTTAGAATTAATATCTAAAGCAGCAACATTAAATCTTACAGACATTTCATCCTGGATGCTTATACAACTAAAGACCTGGGAGCACAGCAAAACTAACCATGTAGCTATCGCTGAACTGCAATAGCTATCCCAGAAAATACTTATTTTGAAATAAAGAATATCCAGACAGACAACTATTCCATGATACTTTACATTCATACCAAACTTCATTCCGGAATGACTTGTCCACACAGATGTGCCCTAAAACTGCGTGTCTGAACTCTTCATTTATTCCTTTTCAAAAATGAAATAACTTCTGTAGACTCATCTCTCTTTGTGCAATCCCAAGGCTGGCAGATGTTAACTCAAGAACCCCAACAAAGTGAGCTTCTGCTGACTACTGAGGATAGCTATCAGCTCCAAGGAAGCAAACCTTTGCAGCAAATAATCACAACTGATTCTCACACCTCTCAGAAATTAAGCTGCTAGTCTGTATGATCCTGTTTGAACCACAATGGCTTCACAGAAGACCCACAGTCTGAGAAGTCACGGTCATTGCTATTCCTTCATTGTTAAGGATCTCCCCTCTCATAATCACTAAATACAATATTGACAGAGCAAAAGGAGCCCTGTAATTGTTCTTTGACTCACAGCTGTACATGGCAATTGGATCAATAGGTGCATTGAGAGAGACTGTTAAAACTAAACAAAGGTACACAGCTTACAGCAAGCCAAAAAGAGAGGCTGGTTTCATTTTGTACGTTGCTTACATTATCTTCTATTGCCCTCTTTGAAAATACATTATAGTTACATTAAATTCAAAAGAACTGATTCTGCGAAGGACCTTTTGATGCCAGCTACACCACAACCTTCCCAAATACCCAATGTTTTACTTCAAGATGTTAATATAAACAAAATGCTAATGGTTGACTTTGAACTTTACATACACCAAAATGAAACCTGCCAAGAAGCTCATAATGCAACCCCATACAACTGCACCTTACACAGTATGGAAGTTGAGAGATCTATGCAGTTATGTAAGAATTATGTACCTAAGTGGGAGACTGGCTGTCAGTTGGTACCTCTATTTGTACACACTGAATACTTTTTGGTATTGCATCATATTATATTTTGTCTAGTTATAATACTGACCCTTTTGTCTAAAAATATCACCGTGAAAAAAAACCATCAGTTATGAACTTATAGGTAAGTAATTTACTCATCATCTGACTACACAAAAAGAAAACCCAGATTCTTCAGGCTGAGGATGTATTTTGTGACATGAACATGAAAAACTGATCATTACTGCTTTTGTTATTAAAACCCAAGCATACAGATAGCAATATTCTGACAGCAAATCTACCTTCTTCTCTCTCATGCAATCTGCCTGGGCTGTTTCCAGACGGGCTCTGAAGTGTTCACAATCCATTTTCAGCTGCTCTATTTCCTCCTCCTTTTTCTCCATGACTGTCATAGGATAAATCAGATAAACGAAGTAATAAGTCATGACAAACAGGCTTGCACTAAAGAAAAAAGAATCCACCAAGTGCAACTTTAATGAGGTGCTTTAACTATTTGCTTGTGTTACATCACCTCCTCGTGGCTAAACTGGTATATCGCAATTTGCCACATTTCAACAGTTCTTACAGGAAATTAAATGAACATGATGTTTCTGATTTAAGACAGGGAAAGATGGAAAGAATCACATCTAGCTGTTAAATACTGTGTGCTGATGAGATACCATTCTGAAACTGAGCTCCAGCTCTTTAGGGAAATTTAAAAATTTACTCAGTTTTCTACTTGTGTTTGTTTGTTTGTTTTCATGATGGTTTTCATGTCTGGTATCTTTGAAATTCAGGGAGCATGGTGAAAATCTAAGAAAAATAATACCAAGATCAGTCAAAAGTAAGTGTCTCAATATACAATCTACAAATTATATGCATAGTAAGAACAAAATGCTACTACTCCAAACATTTTAAATTCATGTTTATAAAGCACTCTAAGACATTATAAACTAATTAAGCATTATGTCAGTGCAAGCAAATTTTACGATTCCCTTAAAAAATTAATCTCTGATGCTATCAGAAATACATTCCAATTTAGAGGCTTTATTTTAGTGAATGGAAATCAAGTTTAAAGTATTGTATTTCACAATCATGATACCTGTTTTAAAAAATTCACTTTGAAGGGTATTTTTAACAATTGTGTATTGTGTTTAACTTTAAAAAAAACACAGTTCTGGATGCTTAGTATTTATACTGAAAATAGGAAACACATTTAAGTAATTCCAAAAAGTAATGTCCGAATAGCATCTGCTGTAATTTTGGTTAGCTTAAAAAACAAGTTACACCCCACTTCGAGCACCATACCCTTGGTCATGAGAGTATGGTTTACAGCTTAACACACTTCAAATACTTCCCCTTACATGTGGTCAATATTTTTGAATGTATTTACCAGAGAGCATATCAAATTTAACCATAAAAAGATAACATCATTAAAAAAACCAAACCCAGTCCTTATTACCCAAAGAGCTTGGATTCTGGCATTTTATTTAGTAATTCCACATTATTGGAAATAAATTCCTTTCTTTTTTGTTCCTAATTGACAAAATGTTATCATCTCAAATATACACACATTGCTTTGAGTAGCACATATAAAAGATAATCTAGCCCCAAACAGCTTTTCTAAAGAGGTGTAACGTATTTCCACTCAGCCCTTGCATGATTCTAAGCCATCAACACTAAGACTTTTTAACAGAAACCAAAGAGGCAAGGCAAAGGTCCACTCCTAGAAAATATACATGTGCAAGGCATGCTCTCTGAGGATACAATTCTTTTCAACCTACAATCCAAAGGAAAAGAATGAAGGGGGGAAAGGAAAAGAATGAAGGGGGGAAAGGAAAAGAATGAAGGGGGGAAAGGAAAAGAATGAAGGGGGGAAAGGAAAAGAATGAAGGGGGGAAAGGATTCATTGAGTTTTTGAGGAATAACTCTGGTCAGTGGCAGGAAAGTTTCTTTCCTTCCGTCAAGTCAAGAAAATTCAGCCCCATGCACCTATTACTGTGTGGGTGTGAGTCTTAAGCACTTGACAGCAAGACATCTTGAGCACGAGTAGGGCATGCTCTGCTTATCAATAGCAGACCAAAAACCTGTTTATCCCTGCCAGGTAAGTACAGCCAGTGAAAATCTCTCTCACTGCAAGGAAACAAGCTCTCCTGAATGAGAAGAATCACTTCCAGCTTTTGAGAGGATGGATCCACCCTGAACCCAGCATCAGCACAGCCAGCAGACACACATAGATGCCACATCCTTCAACGGTCCTGGAACCAAATCAGAGCCAGGAGAAGGGGAATAATATTAACTACTGAGTGTTAATACAATGCTACCTGTATTTTTTTAAGTCCTCCAGATAAAAGAAGGATGCGTCAACCTCCTCTAAGGTATCATAATGTTTTACGTCGGGGGGCGGGTAAAGATCAGAAGCTGCTGAAAAGAGACCTACTTCTAGCTGTGCCTTGTTTGTGGAAACTCCCTGTTATGCCCAGTCAGCTCTCCCAGCTGTGCATGCCTTTGCTCTGAAGAGAATTCAAGGTTGCATGCACCAGTCCTGACACTTGACAGCCTCTTGACACACAGCAGCAGAATGAGCAGCAGACATTTTACTGACACCGAAGACTGCAGCTGCGCTGCTCACTCCTGCACACCGTGGTCCTGAGCAGCACACAGGGAAACCCAACAGTTTTTCCTACTGGCTCCAAGACCCAGCCCCTGGTAAGAAAGTTCCTCCCCTCTTGATACTAAAATCTTGAGGCTCAGACTGTCTACCTTCACCAAGTGAACAAGCAGCTTTCACTATCAACTTGGATGAGCAAAAAAATGTGAAATGGCATCCTTACACAAACTGAAAATGCATAACTTTACTACTGCAGTGGTAAATCAGACTCTGGGAAGAAGTGGCATTTGCCCCCGAGATAGACAGCAGACTCAACAGCAGAACAAGGCATTGGACACAACAAAACAAGACGAGACGTGAGGTGGACTCATTCTCATCCATGCTATAGGTCACATCAGGAGATTTTATGGACTAGAGATCTAATTTCAAAGCTCTGGGAGGTGGAAAACCAAGTACAATTACAATGAATGCCAACAAGTGATGGAATTCCAATTCTACTGATCCAAATGCTAGATCAATGTTAAATGCAATTTTTAACATTTCCCTGGTGGACTGAGTTTCACTAAACATATGCATAATAATTCAGAAAATTTGCTGGAGCTATTTTTCTAAGATTCCTGGAGCCAAATACTCTCTCTGAGGAAGGTAGTAAGAACAAAATGGACCTTTCTTTTTAAAATGAACAATTACCCTGGCAAAAGCCTTAGTGAAGACCCTGACACCAGCCCAAAAAGTAGGTGTTGGCTGCATTGACCATTGTCAGCTCAGATCTGATACCACCTATGGGATGCTCCCATAGTAAATGGGTATCCTATTGACCTGTATATACAAGTGAAACATGCAAAGGTCTCCTTGAGGAGCATGAGAACCTGCTAACCTCTTCAGGATTACAATACTTAGAAAACTGCAACATCTGATGGAAGCACAGAGAGATGTAAAAATCATCCATTAGGCTTCTGTAAGAACAACATGAAAAAGACATCTCCAGTAGCTGCCAGGGCTCCTGTAAGTTTCATGTGCCAACACCAAGAGACTGTATTTAGTAAACAGCACCAAAGAGCTCACTATTCTGAGAGTGAAGACTGCTTGTGTCCCTGTGATGTCCAACCCTTTGTGAACTGTATGCTCCAAAGCCTCCTTTCAGGCTGCCTTATTGCATGCTGCAGAGGTAGGAGCAGATTGGAGCAGCAAAAAATCACCACTTGACTTGTCCAGCTGTAGGGGCAAACAATGGCAAGAGCCTGAATAAATATTTAAACGACCTCATTAAATGCAAGAGAAATCTCCACTGCAGGGATATACTCAAGTGCATTCAAAGGCTGACTCAGCTTCAGGTACTCCTCCAAAGGACCCAGAGAATGCTGGCCAGACAGCAGAACATTTGAAAGGAAGTCTTAAAATCCCCATGTTGATGCCACAAACCTGCTGCTGGAAGGCCCTGACAGTGTCTCCTTGATGCCTGGCACAAGGAACGCAAGAAGGATCAGCGAGAGAGATCTTGAGACTGAGCACTGATAAAAGTAGGTAAAGCAAGGATCTGCCTAGTTGAGGATAGGATCTTAAACACTTAATGCAACTGGAAACAGTCCTTGATGCCTTGCAATAGCACAAAGAGAACATTTCCAGATCCTACGTCACTTCTTGTGACACGGATGACGTCTCGACTTGCAGCAGGAGAGATGGTACAGTCTTCTCATCTCTGTTAGGATTCGATGGCATGGAAGAATCTTTCTGGAGTGGATCATCGAGGCAGCTGCAAGCTCTGCCCAAGTATACTACCTGGTATCAGAGACAGGCCTTGAGGCTCTATCTTACTCTTTCTTAGCTAGCTGTTGCAAACTAATTTTCAATTAATCACTTGATATTCTCAAAGAGATACGCTCTCTATAGTCTGTCTCAGTACTTGTCCTGTGTCTTTTCAGACAAAACCAATTCCTAAGAGAACAGGTGAATTATACTGCTGCCTGTAAGGTACAGGCTAGGGATGGAGCTGACTCAGATTTGGTTCTGATGGCACGTTGGGAGTGATGCAATTGTTGAAAAAATAATGCACAGAGAATCATAACACTGAAAAACTGGACTTTGGGGACAGCAGTAAAAAGACTTTTATAACAGAGAGTCTTCAAGGTTGGGGTTTTTTTTATTATTAATGTTTATGGCAATACAAGCTAAAAAACAAGACAGGCTAAATACATCGATATTCTCTCTTCCTTTAAATTTAACTTTTTATTGACAGCCATTTACCATGGTTTTTTGCTGTGCATCTAAAATGCCATTTTGAAAAACAGGATGCTTTCGCCTCTTCTCAAAGGCAAATCACTTTTTTCCTGATACAGCTTCCCTTAGTGCCTGAACTAAGTATCTTTTTATCCACAGTAAAATACTTTTGAAGACTAATTTGACATGTCTAATTATTTCTAATGCAGTTTGTAATTTTCTTCATTACAAACACATTAATTTACTAAGGCAGTCATTGAACATGATAGTTTAATCTGGAATACCTCCACAAACTATACAATTATTCGCAGGGGCATGACAGTTTGTTCTAAGTAGTTTTGGCAGAAACTGTAAGAGCTTGTAACATACTACTCACTTGATTCAAGAGCATCCAGTTTCTGGAATGTCCCCAGGATATCCCCATTTATTATTTTGGGTAAGAAATCCCGCAATTGCATAACCTCAGTTGTCAGCCTTTCCAAATCCCTCCTTCTAACTCTAACAAATTCCTCTTCGGTCTCAGCCTTCTGAAATAAAATAAAAAAACAACACAACAAAAAAAACCCCAAGACAAACAAACCAACAACCAACCAAAGACACTGTTACAGCCCTGCAGTGCTTTTCTGCTTGAATCCTTTCTCTCAAACAAAAATATTCCTCTGTATTACATCATTTCAGAAATTCATAATCTTTTAAAAGAAGGGAACTATCCAGTAATAACTAAAACCCAAAAGTCTCCAAGATGGACTCTTTGCCTGTAATCTAATTTTTGCCACTCTGGCCTAAAGTAAATCACGTCGTATTACGTCTCTGCATCTGCTGCTTCACCTAAAATGTGTGCAATGTACCTCAGAATACTGTAAAAATTAACGGTCACATTTTAAAACATGAGCAGGCATGCATATGCCAAGCTATTGTTTCAAGACTGTTGTAAAGGATACAATAACTCAGTTCTTTAACTCAAATATTTGCAGGATCCTCACTCACCTTGCTAAATTACCACAGCTCTTTTAGAAGAAATTGTATTTTTTCAAAAGAATTCATCTTTTGTGAGTGAGCAGAAAATATTTGCAACTATTTGCAACCCAATCCCACATAAAAGTAATCCCAGTTAAGACAAAAAATGTTTACTAGTTTCCTCTTCTGCCAAGCTATTACTATAAAATAACTTTAATTCCACAGTCCAGGAGAATGGGCATCAATTTTAAAATTTTAGAGAAATTTCTGTACCAAAAAACTCCTGAACTCCAATTTCTGAAGTATGTACATGTGCACACTGCTGTATCTTAAAAAAGGCTACTATATACACACAGACATAAAAAAAGGTTTAACGTCCTGTGCCTGAAACATTAATCACCTAATATGTTTTCACAAAGCAAAATTATAACATGTCTTAGTACTGCTTTGCGCTGCATTGAGACTGGTGCGGAAAAAATTAGATCCTTTATGTATCACATCTTATTCCAGAGTGAAGAGGGTACTACAGAACAACACAAGAAACTATCTCCTACAGGTGGAAAACACAACATCCTCACAGTCTTCTCGAGTCCAGCTGCACAAGACAAATGGAGGTCATTACCACTGGTACAGACAATGCTCCCCTGACATCTCTATGCTTTCCAACCATTTCCTCAATTCTCTCTGCTTCCCTACCTCCTCAGGTTAAAAATTTCCTTTCAGTTTTGCTTCCTACTCTATTTCTTTCCCAGCTGTCTTTCAAACCCAGACAGTTGTAGGGACAAGAAGAGGCCAGTTCCAGCTTTCCTGGTTCAGAGGCATCAGAGCCGCAGTAAACATATGGAAGAAAGATTTTACTTTGAACTTGAATTGCATGCTCTAAGCTGCATGTAGGAAGTGCTTCTGGCAATGTTAGTATGGCGAAGTACCACCACATTACATGATTCAAGAAAAATACAACTCATTCAGGTCTCAAGAAAGTATGGAATAAACACATGGCAAGAGGACTGTATAGAAGAATACCATCTGCTCGTCAGCAAGCAGGAAGGACACAGAGACAATTCAGTACTGCTCAAAATTATGGAGCACCATTTGGTACAGGCATAAAAACAGCTCGGTTCACTAGCAGAAGCTAAATTCAAATAAAACACACCACTGAAGTACTGGGATTGAGATATGAAATACACAATAAGGAGAAAATTCTCATTTAGAGTTCCCACTGTAAACACCGATCTTGCAATATGGCAGTTCCAATAGACAAGTTTTATTCTCTCTGCTTAAGCAGCTTCTCAAACTCTCCCCCCACTACAACAGCATGTTAAAAGCAAATACAGACAATGGAAAACAGTAGCTTCCTGTCCAGCCCCTTACGGTAACAGCAGGTGACTGGAAATTTGACTTCGGTCCTCACAGACCTCTTGCACAACGGTCAGGTTACTTAGTTATGTACCTCAGCTCACAACCTGCGTGATCTGAACCCCCCTTCCCTGCCTGGCAGGGGGCTGAACAGGGCCGAGACCCCAGCGGGCCGCGAACACCCAGCGGAGAATCGCACCCAGCCCTTCCTCTGCTCTCCACGGGCCCAGGGGGTCTCCCACGTTCCCCCACCGCGCTGCCCCCTCACACGGGGCAGGGCCCCTCGCCCACGCTGGGGGCAGGAGCCCCCCCCGGGCAGCCCCCGCAGACGGCGGGCCCCAGGGGCCGGGCCCTGCCCTGCCGGCCTCTCCCCGTGCCCCCACACAGCCCCGCTGCGCAGGCCCCGCCGCCGCCGCCGCCGCCTCAAGGCCCCACGGGGCCCAGCGGGCAGCGCCGGCCGCCGCGCCACCCCCCCGTGGAGCCGGCCCCCGCGGCGGGGTCCCCCCCGCGCCCCGGCCCCGGGTGGGGGTGGGGGCGGGGGCAGGGCCGGCGGGCCGCGCGCGCTACCTGCGCGTCGCCAGCGAGGCCGGCGCGGCGCCGCATAGCGCCAACGGCCGCCGCCCGCCGCGTGCGAGGGAGTGAAGGCGGGAAGGGCGCGCCTCGGGCGTCACGTCGCGTCGCTGACCCCGCCCCTCGCCGTGGCCCCGCCCTCCCCGCGGGCGGGGTCCGGAGGCGGCGGCACCTCCCTGGGGACGGGCCCGGAGCCGGGCGGCGCCCGGGGGCCGGCAGGGCTGTGGCGTGGCTGGGGCAGGGGCTGGCGGCCCGGGGGCGACGCGGGGCCGCGGGCAGGGCGGGGGGAGCCCCGCGGGGCGCTCGGGGCCCGCCCGGGCAGACGCTTCCCCGGGCGGCTTCTGTGCCCGTAAGCCTTCAGGCCGCAGGGGTGGGTCTGAGATGGCGCTCCCGCCCTGCCTCCAGCGGCCGCCTCGCCTGCCCGGCGGGGTGGGGCCGCCCCCCCCACCGCCACGGCGTCCGCCCTGTGATGACGGCAAAGGCGGGTGGCGGGGGTGCCGGTGACGCCATCAGGCGGCGCCCGGCTCTGCGCGGCGCGGCGCGGTGCGGACGGGGCGGGCCGGGCCCGGGCGGGACAGGCCATGGCTCCCGCCGCCGTGCAGCCGCCCGAGATCCAGTTCGCGCAGCGGCTGGCGGCCAACGAGAAGCGCATCCGGGACCGCGCCCTGAAGAAGCTGCGGGGCTACATCGGCGTCCGGACCCAGCGCCCGGCCGGTATGGCCCGGCACGGCGGGGCGGGGCGGCCCGGCATGGCCCGGCCCGGTCCGGCGCTGCCCGCGGGCGGGGCGGCTGGTGGGGCTGTAGCGGCGGGGCCGTAGCGCCGGGGCCGGCGGCCGGGGCCGGCGCGGCGTGGGCGAGGCGGCGGCCCCGGCGGGGAAGCACGTGTGGCGGGGGGCCGGGGCCCGCCTGCTGCTCCCCGCCTCGGCCGGCACCGCGGAGCCGCCAGCTGTGGGGCCCCTTGGGGGTGGTTTTTGATGTGTTTTGTTTGGTTTCTTTTTTTTTTTTTTGGTTTTTAATTTTTTAGTTTTACGCCTGTATCTCGTCACAGGAAGCGTTTGCCTCGGTGACCCTGCTGCAAGCGCCGAGCGCGCTGCCGGCAGCCCTTAGAGGAGCGGAGGGCTTTTTCGGATCCTCGCCCATAAAGTCTCCCCGCGGTTGCAGCGAGCAGGCTGGGGCGCGGCGGCGGCTCGGGGGGCTGGAGGGCCCCGGGAGGGTCCCCCTGGCCCCGGGAGGCGGGGGTGTCTTGCTGGTAGCATCTTGCTGGTGGCATTGACATTTGCCGGGTTGGAGCGGCGTAGCTCACACGCTCGTTCCCAGGAACAGGACGTAAAGGCACTGAGCTGACCCAGACTGAACCCAGCCCGGTATATGGAGCGTATAGTTTTATTTCCTGCTGTGCTGCCTGGTGAGGTGATGGCTGCCTGTTTCCGTGACTGATATTCAAGGAGCATTGGGGGGAATTGAGGAAAGCTCAGGAGTATTTCAGCACTTGTATAATAGCAGTCAATTCTCTGTTACCCATTCAGATTATCTGGCTTGCCTGTTACCTCCACATTCGTGGTATCAAAATTTTTTTTCCAACAAGGTTTATTATCCTACTTGGAGTTGTGTACTGCCTCCTTAGAACGAAGAGTCCAGTGCATGGACACTTCACTGGTGTCCCTGGAGACAGCTGGTGTGTCTGGCCATGCCAGTCTGAAGCTGCCAGCACATGAAGGTGCCTCCTGTGCACCCTCCCCTCATGGATGCAGGTTGTAGGAAGCTTACGAGGTCCGTCATAGCATTGTGTGGATGCATGGATCCAGTTCAGTAAACCCTCCAGTTGGAGTGATAAGGAGCACGGTGCAGAGACGCCCAAGAGATTCTGTGATGTTTCTGGACTGCTTTTTCCAGCACACTATGTGGCAAGCTGGACACAACACAGGAGGCAGGCTGGTCGTGAGCGTTTGCAGAGCACTGTGTCTGACCTAGTAAACCTTCCTGCGGCATTTGGGAAAGTGGTACTGAGCTTTATGCATACACACTCCTTTGGCTTTGAGGAAGCCAGGCTAGACCTGGCACCCCAAGAGCTAAACTGAAACTGGAATGGTGGTTGAACCTGGGTTAATTTCTTGAAAGGACACTGGGAGATAGATGTTGTTTCTTCCCTTTACTCTCTTCCCTTTCCAAATAGCATTTGACCCATTAGCCCCATCTGACAGAGGGAAGAGCACATAAGAACAGCCTTACAGGGTCAAATAGCCCATTATCCCAGTTCTGACAGTTACCATAGATCTAGGGCATGCCTAGGGACTAGTAAGAGCATGCGAGTGTACATTCTATTCCTCTCAAGTATGTTCTGAGCCTCCAGCTGTTTTTACCTCTGGAGACTTCCTAAGCCGGACATGGCTTCTCTGTTCAGTAGTGCTCTGTGCATCTCCCTGCAAAGTGCACATTCCTTCAGATTTGTGGAAGTAGCCTGCCAGACGGACAGGAGTGCCCCAACCGAGGAAATAGGTTGCAGGTTAAGCTAATGCCTTAAGGTATTAGGAAGCCACCACAGGGAAATTGTCATTTGAGATGTGAAACTTTCGCATGTTAAGGTCAGCCCACCATGCAATTCAAATGAGTAGGAAACAAGGGTGACCGACTTCCAGAGCTCTTAGATGTACTTACTGTTACGTACTATTCAAGGTGGTAATATTAAAACAAAAGTTAACTTCTTTGGACTTGGAGAGAAAGCGTTATGTTCAGGAGAGAGATTTTTTTTTTAAGTTATTTATTAATTAGCAGTCTTATATCCATCCAGCGTTCTGAGAGAGATGAGACTCACATGTTAGGTAACCCGGCTAGATACCCTAACTTGAACAGTTGAGAACATGCTAACTTTTGACAGAGGTGGTGGAGTTCACCTGACGTTCACCTCAGTCAATGTTTCATAGGTAGGCAGGACTGCTCAGTATGGACTGTGCTAAGGCTGAAGTATGGGTCATGCTGGGGAAACTTCTTTGAAGAGCTAGAGCTTTTGATTTTCAGTAAGAAGTTGAACACTACAGAAGGCCCAGAGCTACTGAAGCTCTGAAGTTGTCCTGTGTGCAGATGAACTTGGATGAGCACATAATTCCTTGGAAGTGGTCATTTTTTTAGTATTAACGCATTCTTCTTAAAATCCTTACCTTGAAGGAGAAGAGCATGCTGTACTGGGCTGATAATAGGAGGGTATCTTTATGGGGACAATCGGTAAATGATTTAGTGAAAGAATAGTAAACAAAAGTAACTTTTAGCAAATGAGGAAAGATCACTGGGTGGTTTCCTGTCTGACAGAGCTGCAGTTACTTGGGCCCACATCTGTAAAGGTTTATGTCATTTCCCGTGAAATGAGCCCATGTGGATCTGGTCCTTGGAGATTATCTAGAATAGGAAAAATTGCAACAGTTTTAATGATAGCAATGTCAAAACAGTGTAAGTGCCAAACAGAAATGCTAACAACAAGGCTTGCATTCAAGTAGCATCTCTTCAGTGAGTGGTTGTAACATTACTAATCCAAGCTCCCACACTGTACGTGGGGACAGAGTTACAATCCAAGCACTGAAACCAAAATCTTTCTCAAAGTAGCTTTAAGGTAAGGAGGGCCTTCAGTTTTGCGCACCGTGGTTGCTAATACTATAGATTCAGGTTTTAAAATAGCTTTGCTTGAATTATTATTATTTGCCAGCTCTAGACGGCAGAGCACATAAAGTTGAAAATTGGAAAACCCAATCTTCAAACTACTTCTTGAGTGACTAGGATAAGAGACTTGCCCTAAAACCTTTTGATCGGGGTCCTTCGTCAGATGGACAAAGGACTGCCTAGGACACTTAAAAAAAGCCCTCAATGTAGGAATAGCAACTCCGTGGAAGTCTGTGTTCCCTAAGCAGGAAAGAACGCCTCAGCCATCTTTATAGGTAGCACCTGACAACCCCCCATATAAACCCTATGTCTGATGCCTCGGTAGAGTTAGTGCTGCATGTGAGGTTAAGCCTGCTTCTTACTGCATAATTCTGTTAAGAAGTGTTATTCATTTTAATATTTCAATGAATATTAAATCAGTGAATTGAATTGTTTCATATTTAATCTTAATATTACTGACAAATCTAAGTTAAATTCATAGTTAGTGCATAATATTACTAGACATGCTGTTTCCTGCGTAGCATTTTGCATATTTCCTTTGCTTAGCTCTACTTCCTTTCTTTTTAACCAAGCATGACTGTAGACGATTTAACTAACATGTTTACAATTTTTTTGTCCGAGTAGAGAATGAGGGAGTAGTGATAACTGCTTTCAAATAATTTGGTCCCAGGAGGAGGTACTCAGTTTAGACCTAGCACTGGGTCTCAGGCTTTCTGATTGGCAGACCCCTGAAAATTTTTCAAAAGTGACAGTGACCTTTTTGGAGCAAATTTGAGTTTACTGACAATGATTACCTTTCTAGCATGTTTTTTCTTGAAATTACTTGAGAGTACTTAATAGGCCATAATTTGAAAATAGCTGTAGTAGGTTATTGTAGCTACCTTGTAACAGTATGCCATTATAATTTTGCTTCCCAGAAATGTATTTGATGTCATGAATAATCCAGTTTTTAAAACGCTCTTGAACAACTATTACTGATAGTAAAATTTTATTTTCTATGTAGTACTTCCCTTCTGTAGTGTGTGATTTTGACTAGAACGTGAATTTTTATACTGTTAATAGTGAAAATATTCTTTGCTGTTAAAATTCAGATGATGCTGTACCTCAAGACTAACTGCAATGAAAATATTTTCGTTATAGTTGCTCAGGCTCTTTGATTATGCATTTTAATATAGAAGTAAATTTTTTGACTGCTAGAAGCTTATTCTATCAAAACAAGCCCTTAGTAAGGAGCAAAATTATTGGTAAAGTGAGACTTTATTAAAAAAAAAGGGGGGGGGGGGCGGGCAAACAAACCAAAAAGCCTTGTCAGTTATGTTTGAGGATTAGCACATCACCTCTTGCAAAATTAGATATGATGCATATACTAACAATATCTCTCAGACTTGGTGCTAAAAATATGCTAGAGAGTTTTATCAGAATTATCTGAGTATTTATCTCATCTCTTCTCATCTGTGATTTCTTTGAAATGTTTGTTACTTTGGTACCAGATAGAACTTACTGTCACGGAGTCACTGAACTACTCCAAGTTGCCTTCCAATTAGTGTGCTTACAGTAGGAACCAATGTTTGTCCAAGAGAATATAACAGAAACAAAGAGGACAGCAGGAAACAGAGGGAACTGCATGAAAACATTTTGATGGAAATGTGGGATTTTTGGTTTTCATTCAGACTTCTTCTGTACCATAGGTGGCTTCAGCCAGGAAGAACTGCTAAAAATATGGAAGGGTCTGTTCTATTGTATGTGGATGCAGGATAAACCTCTGCTACAGGTATAGTAATGGGGTTTATATTTTTGAGTGAGTCTCTTCTAAAATGCACTATAGAGACATACCAATTTAGAATAGTGAAAATGACCTTACTGAGTTTTGCTCACCGCTTTTTTTTCTTCCCCTGCTGCTCACACGTGGCATGTGCAGGAGAGGTGACTGTAGCTTGGTGAGCCTCACCACATGAACAGAAGCCTAAACAGTATCATGTTTGGAGTCACCCTCTGAATGGCAGGTGTAGCTGTTTACCTTCCAAAACCAGAACTGAAATATATACTGTTATGAAGTGCATTGATTTGGTGGAACTAAAGCAGTAACAGCAGGTTGCCCTTAACTGCAACTACAATGTACATGTAACCTGTAGTTAGCCTAATTTGAAAGTTTCATACTTCCTTTTCTTTTGTTATTTTGGTGGCACTTCCTCTACTACAGACTTTGTCTCTGCTACTGGCTTTTGTCAACTACTACCAGTTTGTCTCCCTACTTTCAAAAGATACTAGTTTTGGAGCACCAGATCTTAGTAACTTCACTTAATCAGTTTTCAAATCACTCGTCTGTTTGCATGAACAAGGTTTATTTCATACATAGCACAGAGAGCTCCACCTACAATTAAGCTATATGAAAACAGTACCCCTGAAGTTTTACATCATTTGTTAATTCAAATACATGGGATTTTTCTCCTCCTAATTTTATTTTGTCTGCTGTCAAAAAGATGATTTGTGCAGAGATGGGGTGAAATGAACACAGCTTGATACTGTTGAACCTTCTCTTACAACTGACCTAATCCCAGTGGAGGGAGATAACTGTAGTACTTAAAGCAGCTGTTAAGAGAATGTTTTTAATTTTGAGGGATGTTTCATGATACACTTCTTGTTGTTTCTGGTTGTGTGTTTAGTGAGGAGACCAAGTTCTGAAACGTGCTACACTAACTATATTTATTTACTTTTAGGAGGAACTCGCAGACAATATCTCACAGCTTATCCATGTGATTCAGAATACAGAGACTCGTAAGTACTATTTCATTATCTAACGCTTTGTAAGGTACTTTCACCTTTGGCAATTTTGAGGCCACTATCACAGTGCCAGAATAGACACAGACAGATAGGGGTGCTGCTTTGGTTTTTTTCTTTGCTTTTTGTCCAACTGGTGTGTCTGATTGCATTAAGGGAAGCATGAGATGCGGTTTGTTTCTGGTTGTTGCAGGGGAAGAGTTGTATCTCCGGTGTGATAAAGGTGAGACTTTGCAGGGTGTTTAGCAAAGCAAACTTGTCCTCTTACTGTGCCATTCTGCATAGACTTACTTGTTCTATGTATTTTCTACTCACAACCAGCCTTGTTTCATGAGCTGTTAAGCACCTGGTTTTCAAAATGCACTTGAAATAGTGCTCAGTGAACGCCAGAACTTGCATGGGTAGAAATGAGTGCAGAATGGATAGTTTGCTTTAACTGCTGTGGATTTAACACAAAATAGATACAAAGCTGTCCCTGTAATTACACTTGTCTTTAAAAGTAGCTGTGTGCCTTCTCTTGTGGTGTTCTGAAGTTTAATTGACTTGTCCTTGTACCCGTCTCAAGCATGTCTTCCCATAGCTCCCTCCCTGTCACTAGGCAAATCCCTAGGGAAATGCATCCCCTTCTCACATTGAAGTGATTTCTTGAGATTCTTTTAAGTTGGCAAAATAAACTGTTGTGCCAGACATGCAGATATTTTTTCTTACTCTCTTACAGGACACCTGTTCATTCAGACATTTTGGCAAACTATGAACCGTGAATGGAATGGGATAGACAATCTGCGTCTTGATAAGTACTATATGGTAATACTAACTCTCTTGTAGATCTTTTCTTTCTTCTGCAAGAAGAGTTGTGGTGGTGGTGTGCTGGAAGGCAGCTTTGTCTGCAAATGCATTTATGTATATTGTAAGAGAAGACAAGTGACTATCTTCTTGATGCATTGCGAGAGACGCTTGTTTTAAAAGCTTTCACTCACCACTGCAAATCTAAAAGCCATTACAGTTTATGTCATGCTGCAAGTGCTTTCTTGTTTGCCTTCCTTTATAACATAGTGATGTTTCTCATTGATTTCTATACACAATATAAATACTGTCTCAGAGGACACTGCATCAACGTCAGTTATTTAGATCAGACTGTTTAAAGACTTTTTTATGACTCTGTGTAAGGCAGTTGTCACTGGAACCCCAAACTTCCACCACTAAAGTATCCACTATAGTACATTCAGCCATCAGAATTCTTTCTATACAAAACACTATATTAAAACAATTAGTAAATCAGTGAGAGAAGAATCTTAAAAGACCTACCTTTGTAAAGAACAAAATCACATTAATCATCTTCTTTGAAAGAAGTTAATTGCAGGCACATTCACTGCTGGTTTTTGTTCCTCAATGCTAGAAGAAATCAGGTATTTCAGTAAGTGAAGTGTTTTGAGCCAGTTTAATGTAGCCATTTTATATATGGCTGTGTCTTAGTGCAAGTTTCAAGTAAATTAAATTATTATTATTATCATATGTCCTGTATTGTTGTCTCCAGTTAAAGCTGCAGATTTTTTTAGATTTGGCAGCACGTAATGAAGAAATCAGGGTGATGGAGCAAGAGAAAGCTGTATAGTAGAAATGGTCATGGATTTTTCTGGGCTTAGGATATGAAAATAGTTTATTGTCTTCAGAGCTTCACAGCATCCTTCTGTTGCTTGACATGATAGACAAGTCTGTCAAAATATTCATATGAGGAAGCTTTCCACCTTGTTGTGCTATGAAGAGGCTTACTAAGAATTCTGTTCATCTTACAGTAACTCCTTTATCTGCTTTTGTGAACAACATGTATAACAAATTTTGTACTTTGCAGCTAATGCGTATGATTTTGAGGCAATCCTTTGAAGTGCTGAAAAGAAATGAATGGGATGAAAGGTAAGCAGATTTCTGAATGTAGCTGCATCACAAGGAAGTTGCCCAATTTACCTTTATCAAACATATTTTCATTTAATAGATCCTTTTTCTCCATAGATGGCGCTGTCACAAAGTCTTTAACGCTAAGGCTTATTTGTTCTCCAGATCACTTATGATACCTAGTTTAGAAGTAAAGTTAGGTGTTGCACTTCATTAAGTTAAATACTCACTGCAGTCGATAACTCTCATGTCCACCTAAGCCATTTAGTGCGTGTTTCACAGGAAGAGATCTGAGAAAGTAATTCATGTATGCTTATGCAAAACCTGAACGTAGGAGCTTGTTGTGTGGTATTCCAAGCAGTCGTGAAATCCAAGGGCTGCAAATTTATAACGGAGCTTGCTAGATCTGACTGATTTAGCCAGCAGAGGTATCAATGGAATATCACCTGTGGAGAGATTAGACAGGGAACCTGCATCCCAGAAAATACAGAAAAGGATTTTTTTTCGTTGTGTTGTTTTTCTGATTGGTTGTGACTTCAATTTTTATTTTAGTGTGTTTAATCATGGTGACTTGTCTTTTGATAAGACAGAACTCCTTAATTGTAAACTGGCTTCCTGTTCGTTGTATACATCAGTGGTTTTGTTTGTATTTCTTCCGTATTCTATCAAATAGCAAGTAATTGCAGTCATCTTGCTCTGTCTACAGCTCTTGTGCCACTTCTAATCTTGCTCTGTGTTTAAACTAATGGAGAGCTTTAAGTCTGTTAATTAAAAGTACTTGATAACCTAGTGTTAAGGTTATCCTTTCTGTCTCTTGCCTTCTGAAATGTGGAATCATAGAATGCTTTGGGTTGGAAGGGACCTTTAGAGGTCATCTAGCCCAACCCCCCTGCAGTGAGCAGGGACAGCTTTAACCAGATCAGGTTGCTCAGAGCCCCATCCAACCTGACCTTGAATGTTTCTAGGGATGGGGCCTCCACTACCTCTCTGGGCAACCTGTTCCAGTGCTTGACCACCCTCATTGTAAAAAAACCTCTTTCTAATGTCTAGTCTAAATCTGTTGTTCTTTAGTTTAAATCCGTTATTCCTTGTCCTGTCACAACAGGCCTTATTAAAAAGATTCTCCCCATCTTTCCTGTAGGCCCCCCTTTAAGTATTGGAAGGTCGCAATAAGGTCTCCTCGCAGCTTTCTCTTCTCTAGGCTGCAAAGAATGCATATAGGCATGTTTTTGTGGAACTAGAAAGGAATGCAAAGATAAAGCAGACCACATCCCCTCTGTTCTCCCTTAATTTTGCATTGGGTAAAAGCCCACAGGTTGAAGAGATGAAAACGCTCCTTAACAGGAACAGAAAGTGTGTGAGGAGGTTTGATAAAGCCAAAACCCTTCTTCCCCACAGACATTTCCATGGCAGAGACATGGTCACCCACACTGATCTCTGACAAGGTTTCTTAGGGCTTTGGCCTCCCTTTTTCCAGCTTCACTGAAAGGATGGCCTGGAGGCCTTTCACCACCACAGGAGGTAGCATGGGAAGAGAAGATCACGATACCTTTCTTTGCAGAGTGAGGGAGCCCAAGAGCTGCCTTTCCCTCCTAGGTGGAGCCTAGCAGCTGCCTCGCCACGTCTTCCATTTCTCTTTTCTGTTAAAATGCTTTTGAAGAAAGGAGTATTAAAGTAAAACTGAAATAATCTTTATGGTTTTGGAATGCTTTAGATTCTCTTTGGATCTGGAAACGTTTGTTCTGGGCAAAGTTGGAGGAAGTCCCACAGAACGCCAGGGGGAGAAAGCGTGGAATATACAACGCTTCACTTTCCTGGAAGATAGCAAGGATAGTCCTTAGAAAAAAAGGCCCAAGTGCTGCTTAGATGCAGCAATGACAGCATGTCTCTGAGCCGTGTCACTCCAGCAGTGTTTGTTAGTACTCGATCGGTAACTGAACAGTCCTACTTGTACACAGCTCAGTCACTTCTGGCTTGAGCTATTGGGATGATGATTTTTTTTATGCCTAGCTTAGCCCTCGATCTGTTCTTCGGTGTAATTGTTTTGCTCTAAGGGACAGTGGATAACATGCTTTAGCGAAGACAAAGTGCACAGTTGAAATGAGTTTGAGAAGGATCAGTGTTAAATTTAATCCTTGGGTGTGCACCAAAATGAAGATCGTCTCATAAAATGGAAGTGTACAAGGTGTTGCCCATCAAGGATGTATGAATGCGACAGCTGTGTCTTCGGAATGCCCTGCTCAAATGGTGGAATCCGTCCTCTTACCCATCAATCATACAGCATAATAAACTTAGTCCAAATTAAGGTGTGAATTTTAAAACAGTGTTTTTCAATGTAGCAGACTCTGTTGAGTCGATTGTCTGATGCTACAAAATCATGTAGACTGTAAAGAGTTCTGATTATGGATGGATTTTTTTAAAAAGTTTGCTTTAAGGTGTGAAAATTGGTCACTGGTTTTATTTCTTATGAGTCTTGGACAGCCGTCTTAACTGGTAAAACTGTGAATGACTAGAGTTTGTTTTCAAAGTAAACAGAACATGAGCAATTGAATGTGAATGTCTTGTTCTTTTTTTTCCTCTTTTTTTTTTTTTCAGTCTAACTGAACTGTTCCTGCAGCTACTAATGAAGGAGGTTATGGACCCAGACAGCAATGCTCCCACTGGGATAAAGTTACATTTCATTGATATCTATCTGAATGAATTGGCTAAAGTTGGTGCAAAGGAGGTTAGAAAATATGTTGTAATTTTCTTCTGATTAATGTAAACTTTGGCATGCAGTATTGTAGAAGAAATACAATTTTTAGATTATGTATATTTTAAGTTTTAAAAGTAACAGCAACATTGAATAAGCATGAAGAAAGTGACTTATTACAATTTATGCTTTTACCTTTGTTCATGTCTTAGTGTAGACAGTGAGAATGTAGTAGTTTCTCTCAAGTTCCTAGTATACTGCTCCAAATTGAGGTTGGAAATAGCAATAGAAAAGTTATACCATTCGCATTTGTTTCAACAGAAAGGACTTAACATCTTTTCCCTTGTGAGAACATGTTTGCCAGTCTTTGCTTTTGCAAAAACTGATATAAAGCCTGCTCTTGGCTGATTGTATAAGACACCTAAATAGAAGAAGGAAGTGGACTTTCAAAGTTGTCTGCTACTTGCTTATTGTTGGCTTCAAACATTCTTGCCTGTGCCATTGAGCAATTTACCCTCTACATCCAGTTGTTCACTTTGCTGATGACATCTCTTTGTCTCTGCTGTGTATTGCTGTTTCAGTTGCTTCAGTTGTTTCAGTTGCTCTTAATTTTTTCAAAAAACTTTGCAGAGTTTTGCAGCAACTGAAAGCCCATTACTGCAGCTGTTGCTGCTGAACTTCTTCCAAAGAGCCAATCTCCTGTACTCCGCTAGGGCAAGCTGCCTGCTGCCCCACGCTTCGTTCCAGGCTTCTGCTCACTTAACTCTTCTCATTTCTGGCATCTGATACATCTCCCTGCAATGGATGAAGCTGTTAGCAATTTTCCACTTGTATTCTTTGCAGTCAGTGCTGAAAGCAATCCAGCTTTTGTGGTTCTGGATTGTGGAGTGTGAGAGAGAAGATGTCTGCACAAGAGAAGTGCCTGCACTTGGAGCCCAAATGATTTCTGCAACTCCACAGTCACAAAACCCTCATCCCATGGCTAAACCACTCACAGGATGCATGGAGAATTAGTCCCCTAGACTATTTGAAATCACAGCTGATGCTCATGTATTGAATTTAGGGAAGGATTTTTATCTTTAGTACTAGTGACAGTGTTTTGCTCCAAGTGGTCCAGTTAAGAGAAACCCAGATCTTATTCATGTCTGCTGCAGACCTTCTTTGTGAAAGAGCACAACATTATTTCTCTGCCTCATGTTTCCGTATCTAAAATAAGAAGCTTTGTTATATTTCTGTACTCAGTAGATTAAAGTCTGCAAAGCAGTCAAGATTTTTATAACAATTCCAGGGGTAGCAGTGGTGACAAAAAGTCGCTGGATACCCCTGTCAGTTGGAATTAGACACTATGCTGAAGGACTTTGACTTAACTTCTTAAAGAATATCCCCCTACACCAAATATTCAAGGAATTTGAGTGTACACATACAATATTTACTGTACTAATTATTTTTTTTCTTTCTAATCATACAGCTCACAGCAGATCAGAATCTCAAGTTCATTGAACCGTTCTGCAAAATTGCTGCCAAATCAAAGGAGTAAGTTTAATGAAAGGATACATATTTTTTTAAGAATTAAGAAATTCTGCATATACCACTCCACATGGTAATAAATGGATTGAAGAGGAGTCATAGTATAACTTCAGAATGTAGAGAAAAAAGGATATTTTGCTCATGATATGGACAGTCATTTGAAGATGACTTGTGTTCATCAAAGCAATAGATAATCTTCATGGATTTATAAGAACTATATCAACCTCTGTTGGTTAGTTTTGTCTGTTTTGGTTTTTGTTTTTAAACATACATAGAACAGCTGAGCCAGTTAGATTCTTTGTTGTTGCAGTGTAATATAGAGCAGCATATAAACACAGTGAAATTTAAGAGGGGAACATTGGCAGGACAGTATTTGGATTAAAGGACCGCTGTTTAGGAAGTAACAGGTTCACTTTCCTCATCTGGAGAGCTAGATGCTCTTCCACTTTCTTCTTTCGTACCCATTTTCCCTGTATCCCTCAAATTTCCATTGTTTTTAATATGAGAGGGGAGGATGTGTATGCTTCTGCCTTTCAACTCTCATCCCTGCTCTCTTGTAACACAGTCAATGTGTGCTGCATGCTGTAACCGCTGGTATCTTTGAGATCATTGTGGATCAGTCCCCCTACGCCATCGAGGACCTAATGAAAGAACTGGGTAGCAATAGTGATGAGGAGGATGTGTCTGAAGAAGACAAACAGGGAGATGAAGAGGTGCTTAAAACCAGAGGTGAGGAGGAAGTTCTAAATGGCCTTCATAACACTTGCTAGGATTTAAAAATCTGTTTCTCAAAAATATATTTCTGCTCTGAACCAGTTAAACACATGTTCTAGGTGCTGCAAGGATAATTGTGTTTTCCTCTCTTCCCTTCACATGTGCTTAAACAAAGTGACTGCGCAGATCAGTGGTCTCTATAAAACCAGGCAATACTAGCTTTCTGCAACGGTGCTAGATGATAACCCAGTCTGGCTTTTGGCTCTTGGATATCTGTAACATTTTTGAAGATGATGAGGTTTTGGCATTTTGTGGGAGTTTTAAATTTAAAAACAAACAAAAAAAAAAAGGCTGAGCAGGAAGGTTTTCAACCCAGATATACACTGGTACAGAGGCAATTTTTAAAAAGGCACTCAGATAATGCCACAGTTCTGTACTGCGTAATGGTGGCATAAAGTTGTTAAATCAGCCCAGGATCACAAGATCGCATGAAGAAAAATGCACCTGATTTTCCATCTGTCAGAGTAGTGTGTGCTATCTCGGTTTTTACAAACTAAACATTAATATTTAGTCTTTTTTTTTTATAATAGCAGACAAATGTTTGTCAAGAAAATCAGCACAGAGCTCTGAAAAAACAGAGGATGTTTGTGAAAATGATGATGATGGTATCGGAACTGTTCTTCAGGTTTGTGGCTTGCTTGCTCTGTTATTGATACTCTCCCGCTGTTTTCTTTTTTCCTATCCCTGTCAAGAGGTACAGAAGTAAAGGGTGTTAATTGGATAAACTTGTTACAAAATTTTAATCTCCTTCTGCTTTAATATAAGGTTGTATTTATGCAATGTGTACTCTGTGAGTAGTTTATAAGAAAATAAATCCATGTCTAAATTCTGAATTCTTCTTTCCTCTCTCCCATACCTTCTTTTTTTATGCTACTCCCTTCCTGTTTCAGGAGTTCAAAAATGTGTGGGAAAAGCCAAGTCACTGTGGGTGGTGAAGCAATCAGTATAAGTTTCACTGACAGTAAGAGCAGAAGTAATGGATCATGGGACACATAGGAGGGAGGGTAACATTTTGCAATTTGGGATTTTTTAGACCCTCCAGTGCAGTGTAGTGTTTTTGACAGATCCACCAATCAAACACGCGCGCAGGTAGATACGCTTCATGCGTCTGTGGCTTTTAAGCAAGAATTAGGACATTACACACTTTAAATCTGATATTTAGCTAAATATTTGCAGGAGTTTTGAAGTTGATTGGCTTCTCTCTTGAGTAAGAATTAAGGTTAGGAATATTTGAGAAAGTGATACTGGGTTCAACTGTTCTGGTAATGAAGCGACCATCTGTAGAAGTCAGTGTACATGTGTGAAGGGGGTGTAAATTTCAACAAAAATACTTTGGGGTTAAGGGAAGTGGCTGTTTAAAGCATGTGTATGCTACTTGAAGTGTTGATAACATGAGTCGCGTTGGGTTATCTTGCATGAATAAGCTAACTAAGAAAAGCTGTATCATACTTTCCTCCAACAGTTTGATTATAAGGCTGTTGCTGACAAACTCTTTGAATTGGCGAGCAAGAAAAATACACCTTCCCTTAACAGAAAGCGTCTGTACAAGCTGGTCAAAAAGTGAGTTCTGTTGAAATACACCTTGCATGTGCCACCTTGTCATAAACAACTTTTAGTTGGCTTTCTCCCCACCCTTGCTTCTCCTGGTGATAATGTCATGAAAGCAGGCTTGTCTCACAGCCCTGGATAACATGCATAAGGTGCCTGAAGCCTGTGCTACTGTTCCTCTTTGGTACTACACAACTGCAGCTTGCTGAGGTGTATCTACACTGGGTGGATTTGTACTGCAGGACGTGACATTAGATTGTATGATGCAAATTACAGATATGGGAGAAGTGTTAAATTGCTCTTTTCTCAATACTTCCAGTGATTTGGTTTGAGTTTTTTGATTTCTGAGGCAGATCTCTTCTGGAATGAGCTCTTTGTAACTTCCTGTGTAAAATACGTTGTTCTTATTTTGACAAAACGGTAATAAATACAGTGACACTATACTGCTAGTGTTATTATTGGTACTAAACCAGTAATACTGTTTTGTTTTTCCTTCTCTCCCTTCCACCCCACCTCCAGGTTCCAGGACTTAGCAGAAGGTAAGAACTGAGCAGCATACAGAGACAGTAGTTTCCTTCCATTAAAGGATATATAATGGTCCCATACAATGTGTATTGCAATTTTTTTTTTTTTTTTTTTTTTTGTAATGTATGTTTCAAGGATACTGTTTTGGGGATTTTGTTTTTGTTTTTTTTTTTTTTTTAAATCTCATTAAGACACATTACATGTTTTTGGTGAGATAGCCAAATCCCCTTCACAATTTGAGCAACCCTGTACTTTGTCCTTAAATGAAAGATGATTATTGTTACTTAAACAAATAGGAATGACTTGCATGATTTTCTTTTGGGTTGAGTGGGGAATGAGGAGTTGATTTTCTTTCTGTGGGAGTTATGCTGTACATGAACAGCATAACTGTTCACAGAAATAGAACTAGAGATGTAGAAACTGTTCAATAGAAAATACTGTTAGTTTTCAGCTACCTGATCCTTCCTCCTCAACAGGAATCTTCCCCCAAGATTTTCCCGAAGATGTTTCTACAGATGAAGACGATGATGAATTCAGCAGGGGGAGGCGAAAGAAAAAAGCTGTCAAGCCTTGGGAGAAAAACAAGTTGGAAAAAGTAAAAGGTAAAGGAAGATCAACCTTTGGAAGAGAGACAATCTGCAGTCACTTGTGTAATTTGGCAAAGTATCAGATAACAAGCTGTTCTGAAGAAGGCAAAACTGTTGTTCAGGATGTGCTGATTTGTATCATGTTGTAATGAAGGTTAAGTGTGAAATTAAGGTCTCTTTGAAAGTGGTGGGAATTTTGTTACCAATTTTGAGGCAAGCATCACCTCAAAAATTTCAGTCAAAAGCAGAACTGGAAGCAGTTGTTTGCATTGCTCCATTGAGCAGTTCCATTTACTGTAGGGAAACAAACATGTCAGACTTCTTAAAATAGCATGACTGTTAGAATATAGGAATTTGGGGATGTTTATGGAAAGGTGAAGAGAGTTACTGAGAACCACATGCAAGTATGTCTAGCATATTGACATTGCACAAGCCCAATCATACCCAAAAATATCTCACCAAACTACTGAGCCCCTGAGTTGCCCTTCTGATGGGCTTAACAGGTGCATGATAACAATAACTTTTTCTAGCAATATTACTATACAAAACAGGGTTACCACAGGGAATGGCTTAGATGTTAGCTGTGACAGGGCAAGATCAGCAAAATATTAATTAGGCCAGGTGTTGGAGGAATGCAATGTCCTGATCAGCTGTAATAGTAAAACTGGTGTGCTAGCTGATAGCAGAAAAATGGTATGCCTATCTTAACAGAAAAGGGGAAAAAAAGGAAAAAAAAAAAAAATTCTTTTGTTGTACATACCTTTGTGTTTCACGTCTGTGTTATATGACATTCTTTTTGGGGTGAATTTAGAGGATGAACAAGAGATGTCAAGTGCGAAGGAGGCATCAATTCCTCAGAAGAAGAGGAAAAAAAGGAAGAAGAGGGACAGCCCAAGTGCTGATGCTGGAACAGCTGATGGAAATTGTGAGGAGGGAATAGCTGAAACATCTGGATCTAATGTTTGTAGCCAGGGAAAGGTGCCAGAAAATAACAAGGAAAGGAAGAAAAAGAAATTGCTAGTAAATGAGGCAAATGAGACCACAAATGTAGCAACTGACACCAGAGAACATCACAGTATCTCTGCGCAGAACAGTCCGACTGACGCGGAACAGAGTAAAAAGAGTCAGTTGAAGAAAATGAATCCAAAAGTGCAAAATGTTCCTGTAAAGCCAGTGTGTCAGAATGGACCAGCTAATGCCAATGAGGCAGAGGATGTCAGCCCGTCTCTCAAACCGTTAACTCCTAAGGTTGTGAAAAAGAAACAGAAAGCAGGGGCTGTCTTGGTGAATGGGAATACCCTTTTGCAGCAGACTGACATGAAATCCAACAAGGAGGGCTTGCCAGGAACCCTGTCAGGAGATGCAGATTCTGAATCTGTGCCCTCCAGAAAGGTCAAATTGAAGACAAAGCTAGTTGGTTTTGAAGGGATGAAGGTTTCCAGCCAGAAAGCAGCAACCTTGAAAAAGAAGAGAAAAGTAAAAGAGGTGTTAAACTCTGTCGAAGCCAATGGAGTTCTGGAGACTGCATGCAAGAAAAGCAGGAAGGGGGTACGTAGATCTCATTCTTTTCTTTGCCTTCTTCATGAACTGCCAGCCTCATTTTCAAATTGGTTTTAGCTTTCTGAGTGTGGGGCTTGATGGGCAGGCTGCATGCTGATGTCATCATGCATTGTCACCAGAAATAACTCAATTCCCAGGAAATCCACACCCACCGCCATGGTCTTATGCCTTCCTGTGCAACGACACTAAAGCCTGTGCCAGCTACTCAGCTGAAAGAACTCATCTAGCTGAAGCTTGGGTTGTTAGGGTATGGGGTTGTCTTTTTTTCTTTTTCTTTTTCCTTGTTTTAGTCCCTGGGTTAATTATTCTTTTGCATGGGGTCTCTGGTTGAGCTTACAGCATGTTCACGAAGGGCGTGTTTTGGCAAAAGGATGAGAATGAGAAGATGGAACATCCCTTTCTCAGCAGCAGCACACACTTAGATCAGTATAAGCTCCTTGTGAAATTGCCCTCAGTAATTTCAATAGCAGCTTCTTTTGCTAGATCACTTTTCCATTTTAAACAAACTGTTAGTGCTTTATCGGGGAAGTACTTGGGGAAAGAGCGAACAGAGAATATCACACTGTGAGCTTCCATGTCATTGATGGCTGTATGATCATATTTATGCATGGTCCAGTTTCTTAAATAAAAGACAATGCTGTTTTTTTGCTAGGAAGGTATGATTGTAGTCATCTTCAAAAATTTACGTCTTGCAGTTTGGGAAGAAGCTAGTTTTTCCCCTCTCTACCACCCACCCCCATTTTCTTCTTGGCAATGAGTAGAATAGGGTTGATTTTACTCAGCAGTTTGAGAGTCGAGGCATTTTGCACCGTGTATTTTTGGTAGTATGCCAAAGAGAGACAGTGCAGGGGTTCTTCCCTCTCCTGCCACTGAAATTCTTCTAACTGCTCATTTTCTGTGTATATATTCACTCTGAAACATTTAGGGGTTCAGTTATTTTGTTGGAAGTCTTGCTGACATTCTCACTTTGGTGGAAAGAAAATTCATGAAGCGTAAATGAGATTCAGTATACAAAACAACTCCCATCTTCCTCTGACTAAAAAGTGCATGTTACTAGCCCATCAACTCACCTCTGTTTGACTTAAGTTTAAAACTGTATGATTAGTTAAGTAGTGCAGGCTCATATATGAACTTGATATAACCACTCAGTCCTTCAAGGGAGAAAAAATGCATTTTGAAACATTGCTGAAATAGTATTAAAATAGTTTTGACATTTTCTATTTTTTTATGATAAAGTACTGAAAGGAAAAAGCCAAAACACTTCTCTCTCCCCAGTATGCAAACTGCATTTTTTTCACTACAGGGCTTCCCAAGTGGGAACCATTGGCTTTGTCTCCTGTTGCCTAAATATTCCATGTTGCATACCTCATCTTTCTTTATAAAAGCTTAGTTTCTAAGAAAACATGATTATGCCACCCTCATCTCTGTTTGTAAAACTTTGCTGCAACTGACCAACAGGTTCCAAGACCTGTGATAGATTCAAGATCAAGTTTCTGTGAGCTTCATGGAAATTAGTTGTTGGCACAAATTAGTGTAGCCACTGAGGGAAGGAGAGCGGCACGACCCTAGCACTTGTCTGTTGGCTGGCTGGCCAGTCAGTGCACGGGCTGGTGGGCCTCTCTTCCCATGTCATTCCAAAGAAACTACAGCATTTGCTGTTTCTTGCCCAATCCAGGGAGGATGGAGACAGGGAGAGAAAGTTGGGAATTGAGTCAGGAGGAGAATGAGAGTATTGGTATAAGAAAGTAGTGAGCAGGGTAAAGCTAAAATGCACAAATGTGGAGGAAATTAGACTTTGCTAATCTTGTTTTCATTGCTTGAGAAATAACGTGTTATTTCCTGGTTTTAGTTATGCAATACCGGTGTTGTGCCCAGAAATCATGAGGGGCATGTTTTGATTCTTGATTTCAAAGACAACACACCCTCCCAAAGAATTAGCTTCAAATATTGAGAGAGAGGAGGAGGGGAAGAAGGGGAAAAAACAGATGAGGGGATCGAGTGCACCCTCGGTAAGTTTGCAGATGACACCAAGTTGGGCAGGAATGTTGATCTGATGGAGGGCAGGAACGCTGTACAGAGGGACCTGGACAGGCTGGACCGATGGGCCGAGGCCAACTGTATGAGATTCAACAAGGCCAAGTGCCAGGTTCTGCACTTGGGACACAACAACCCCATGCAACGCTACAGGCTTGGGGAAGAGTGGCTGGAAAGCTGCCTGGCCAAAAAGGACCTGGGGGTGTTGGTCGACAGCCAGCTGAACATGAGCCAGCAGTGTGCCCAGGTGGCCAAGAAGGCCAACAGCATCCTGGCTTGTGTCAGGAATAGTGTGGCCAGCAGGAGCAGGGAGGTGATCGTCCCCCTGTACTCGGCACTGGTGAGGGCACACCTGGAATACTGTGTCCAGTTTTGGGCCCCTCAGTACAATTAAGACATTGAAGTGCTGGAGCGTGTCTAGAGAAGGACAATGAAGCTGGTGAAGGGTCTGGAGCACAGGTCTTATAAGGAGCAGCTGAGGGAACTGGGGGTGTTTAGTCTGGAGAAGAGGAGGCTGAGGGGAGACCTTATCACTCTCTACAACTACCTGAAAGGAGGCTGTAGTGAGGTGGGTGTTGGTCTCTTTTCCCGAGTAATAAGCAATGGGACAAGAGGAAACAGACTCAAGTTGTGTCAGGGGAGGTTTAGATTGGATGTTAGGAAAAATTTATTCACCAAAAGGGTTGTCAAGCACTGGAACAGGCTGCCCAGGGAAGTGGTTGAGTCACCGACCCTGGAGGTATTTAAAAGACGTGTAGACGTGGTGCTTAGGGACATGGTTTAGTGGTGGACTTGGCAGCGTTAGGTTAACAGTTGGACGCAATGATCTTAAAGGTCTTTTCCAACCTAAATGATTCTATGATTATTTCACAATTGTTTCCAGAATTCAGAAAGTTTAAGAGACTTATGCTTTTTCACTTTTTTTAAAGCAGAAGTGATTTTCAAATGGAAAGAGGCCATATCCCTGGACATTTTCCACAGCACAGCTGTGAACTGCTTTAGGAATTTCACATCTGTAGGCTGATGTGAAGCATAGCTGAACTTCCCCTCACAGGAGTCCACAGATATCTGGGGCCCACAGACAACAGGTTGGAAAGCTCTGGAATGGTGCATTTCATTAGTGGCACTGCCAGTACAGGTCCTAAGAATTCCCTTGTGCTAGAGAGAAGGATTGCTTTAAATGGCAATGCTCAGTATGAATTTGAGGCAGCAAACTAGTAGCAACACACACTAGCTGGATTTCTGAGAGTGTACACAAGCTTCGTATTCCACTTTTTTCTCCTCCGAAGTCTCCATCTTAGCCTAAAGCTGAGTTTGTTCATTAGATGCGTATCTTATCCATCCAGAGGTACCAAAGAAGAGATTTTGCTTAAAGGCAATAAAAAAAAACCAAACCATCAGCCCTTGTGTGCAGGACAGCTGGGTCAATTGTAAGGCAGCCTCATGCACATAAAGGAAACATTTTTCTTTGCACTCTGATGGGCCAGGCAAATGTATTACAGGTTCTTCCTTCTTTGCTTTGCAATGACCTTCCTATTTCTGCACAGAGCCTGCCTTAACCTTCTGGTTTCAGTCATGCCAACTGCAAAAATAACTCCTGAGAGTTAACCATGATGATTAGCTTATGTGAGTACCAACTAACACTCTCTCAACTGTGGCAATATTTACAGAAGCTGCGTGTGGTAAGCTCTGAGCACTGCTCACTGTACTAGGTATAGTTAACTACTGCACTTTTGTACTGAGAGCATTTTTTCCTTTCCCTCCTTTATAGGAAAGCAGTGCTGCTCTATCTCCATTAAAGAAAAAGAAAACAAAACCAGGAAGTGATTTTGTAAAATTTGAGAAATCAACTTTACCAAAGCCAGTGTTCTTCAGGAAAGCCAGAAGCACCATTCCTTCCACCAGGGCATCCATGCAGGTAATGTGGTCTCACAGGTGGCAGCTGAATCTGGGCACAGGTCTCCTCCCAAGCTACTGCCCAAGCAAAGGGTGTGACCTCACTGATGCTCTCTTTTCCACTCTGCATTAGTCTCTGTCCTGGTTTCAGCTGGGATTTTCTTCCTAGTAGCAGGCACAGTGCTGTGTTTTAGATTTAGTATGAGAGTAATGCTGATAACACACTGATGGTTTAGTTGTTGCTGAGCAGTGCTTACACCAGTCAAGGACTTCTTCAGCTTCCCATGCTCTGCCAGGTGCACAAGAAGCTGGGAGGGGGCACAGCCAAGACAGTTGATCCAAACTGGCCAAAGGGCTATTCCATACCATATGATGTCATGCTCAGTATATAAACTGAGGGCAGTTGGCCGTGGGGGCAGTGATTGGTGCTCGGGGACTGCCTGAGCGTCAGTTGGCAGGTGGTGAGCAGTTGCATCCCTTGTTTTTCGTGGGTTTTGTTCCTCTTTTTTTGTTGTTTTCCTTTTCACTGCAATTCATTATTATTATTTTATTTTATATTAAACTGTTCTTATCTCAACCCATGAGTTTTCTTACTTTTGCTCTCCCGATTCTCTCCCCCTTCCCACTGGGGTGGGAGGGTGAGCATGCGGCTGTGTGGTGCTTGGTTGCCGACTGGGGCTAAACAACAACAGTCTCCTAACATGGGCAGATAAAACTGGAAATGCTGTTGCATTTCTTTGTAGACAGAGTCACACATGGCTCCAGAGTATCAGAAAACGAGTTGTAGGCATCTTTAAAATCTCTTCTTCCTTCCCCCCTGCTTTCAAAAATACCTTCTTGTTGAAAGGACACCATTTTGAACCCCTTCATTTCACAAAAAAGCAAAAGCATAGACTGACTTTCAGTCTTGCTAACGGACTTTGAGCCTCCATTTCTTTGCATTTGTGGAGGCTGGCAGCAGTACGGAGCTTCAAAAGACTGCCCTCTTTTCTAAACCTTTTTAACGTAGAGTATCTTTTCAAGCCCTCTTTACACTTTAAGGCCTGAGTGCAGTGGGGCCAGTGTATTTAATACACAAATATCTTCTTGTTTGTTGTTGGATTATGTAGTGATGTTAGGGAGCTTATGTGATTTCTCTACAAATGCAGTATGTTTGCTTTTGGCTAGAAAAACAGTGCTGTCTTACCAGGAGTCACTGCTAGAGGATTGGGGGAGTTCTAAACCGAATGAAGGAAGTAGGCTGCTTTGCATCAGTTTTGATGGGATGCAGGTAAAAGAAATACAGAACTCGGAAGTCTTATTTTATTCATGTCTTTATTTTGCTTTATAGCTGAACAAGCTGCAGTCGTCCAGCTCCAAAAAAGTCACCTTTGGCTTGAATAAAAACATGACTGCTGGTGAGTCTAATACATCTGTGCGTCTCCGCAGTCCCTCTGGTAGCCAAGGAATGGGGAAGCTGTAGGCACTCATACACACACCTATACTCTTCACCTCTCTAGAACGGGGTTATTCTGATCCTCTTTTACCTCAGTATTTGTATATAGTTCATAAACCACCCTCAAGTTCCTGTCCAGAGGAGATGGTAAAGTTTAGGACACTCAGCCCAACAGCTAGACTTGCGCGATTCCAGGGTGCTGCGTTACTGACTTGCAGATGGAGCCTTACAGCTAGAAAACAGTGCAGCAGAACAACAGACTGTCCTTCCTGAGCCGCCTGTTCTGCAGGGCACCTCTTAGGGAAACACATGCGCTTCAGTCTTCATTGATCACGTCTGTTTCGCAGGACAAAGGTGCTGATAAGCTCAGGCTTATAATAGCAAAGTTCCAGTTTTATCTTGGCTGCCTGGTGGTTTATTAATGGTAATGAGTACATAAATGTCAGTTCCCTTCTGGATCCCACATGTAAGCAGACAGTGTTTTCCCTGATAAATAAATGTCTTGCTCCATAGCATAAAAGTTTATTCCATGTATTCATTTAGCTATTTGTTTTTAACTCTCTGAGGTGTGCTATAGGCGAAGGTCAAGTGGAGAATAGTGGGTTTAGATACATGTCTTTACATCAATATAACACAGCTGCACAAAGAGGAAAAAAAATGCCTACCTGCTGGCAGAGGGGATAACCAAGAGTCTCTAGAACAGTGCTGTTTAACAGTCAGAGTAGAGCCACTTCTTACCCATCATCATCTTTTAAACTAAAGTGTGGTGTTCTTCAGGGTAGCTGGAACACCTGCTTCTGAGGAGTAGGCCCAGAGTCTCCGGTGGTCTGTGAAACCACGGGGAATGGTTCCCAGCCTCTCTGTGGATTGCAACAGACCCCATTCCCAAAGGGACTCTGCTATGAGATGTGCTTCATCACCATCTCGCCACTTTTTTGCAAAGTCTTAGGCTTCTGATCTTTAGTGGTGGACTTAAGTATCTAAGGCAGACTTCCAGGGTTGGACAATTCCACAATTGACTGGCGGGCCCAATTATTCCAGGAGTTGTATTTAACTTGTCTGCTTGTTTTTCAACAGAATTTAAAAAGACTGACAAAAGTATATTAGTGAGCCCAGAAGGACCCTCCCGTGTGGCTTTCAATCCTGAACAGAAACCCCGTCATGGGGTGCTGAAGTCACCCACAGGTACCCCAGCAGGAGAGCCTCAAATGAAGAAACCATTTACTATATCAGCTAAGAAGAGACCAACTGCTATGGACTTCTTTTAAACCAACAGATGTGGCCTACTTTTGTACAGGACATTTTGCTAACCTAGAATGTGCTCTGGAGGTATTTTGAACTACTTTATTTTTTTAAGTTAATACAAACTGTATATACAAAATTCTGATTGTGACCTGGGTCATTGCTATTTTGACACCACTTCAGCTCTATCTTGAAATACATGTTTTGTCTATTTACAAAAAAGAAACAAAATCCAATCTCTTCTCAGGTTTGGTCTACAAAAAGTATGGTCTCTGTCTGTGTCATTCCCAAGAGACTTGTTCATTTAATTAGGGAATCTTCAGGGTTTGATTGTTCCAGTGACTTTTTTTTTTTTTTTTGAGCCATTTTAAGATCACTTGCACTTCATGATATTAAACTGTCTTTCATTGGACAGGGCTTAAAATGGAAAAAGACAACGTAGATTTTAAACCCCCTAGTTGTTCATGTATTTTAAAATTTTACCCCATCATTTTTCCTGTGTCACCCTTGGCATCCTGTTAATTCTTCTTCTGGAAATAATGATTACCTCATGTCTCTGTTTAATAACAGCTGGACTTGGGTAGCTTTACAGATAGTAAGGAAGCTTTCCCTAGGATAAGAAATGCCTAGCTGCTCAAGTGGTCACTGTTGCAAATAAACCTTCACAGCTGGTTGTCTGCTGAGTTGGAAACAGTCACCGCATTATTTTCAGTAACACAAGTGCCAAAGCTGGCTTAGGCTTGTCATATTGTAAGCTGGCTTCTTCTGTTTACTGTAACTGAAGTAATGGTCTTGCATGGGAGAAATCTTTGATATTTCCAGCTCTTCCCCCACCCCCACTGCTGTCTTTCCTGAAGTGAGTGAATGAATTCAGTGAATGAACCTCTGATTGTCCTAAAGTGGGCTAGATCGGTGTAGTGCATCTTTGGTGAGGACACACATCTCTCTCTAAAAGCTTTGGTGTCGCTCAATACAGGGTAAAACTTTACAGCCCAGACAACTTGGTTTTGGTTTTGATGTAGAACCAGAAGAATTCTTTCTGCAGCATTTCCTTGCATTAGGTTTTTATTTGGGATATTTTATTACTACTGTGCATGTTTTGGTCTTTCTTTGCTTCTGAAGAATGAGATGTACTTCTGTGGGAGATCATTAAAGCATTGTGAGGGGGAGCTGTGAGGAAGGGGAGAGCAAATGAAAATAAAAATGTTTTTGATACAGCTGGAAGATTTGAAATCTTTCAAATAAAGTTTTGCTCATTTGAATAAGGCAAAGGCTTTGCAACAGATCTCTGCATTAGAGCTCAGCTTCAAAGCACAACCTGGTGCCAAAGCAAAGCTATTCATGAAGCTTCCCACCAGTTACTTCTGTGATCCTGTAAGAAAGAGGGTAGATCTGCTTCATTACCTTGTCTTATGATAACAGGCAAACGTTTGGCTACTTCAGCCAGCAAAAATAAATTTTGTAACATAATATATTTGCATACTTCGATACTACTTTTTACCAGTCTTTGATGCTGATCTCTGCCTGCTCACTCCCCATAAGCAACTGGATTGAAACTGCTCTTTCATGGCTCATCTAGAATTTCTTCAAAATACTTGCATACTTGTAGGTTGCTGGTTGGTCTCAGTTGCTCAACTCTAATCCGTGCCAGTTCTTGCACTAAGTTTGTGACGGTTCATGGTTTGTGGTATTGCCAGAAAGTCACTTTGCTCATCTTTTCTTGTTTAAAGGGAAGGACTGAATTTTATTTGGTTTTGGTTTAATTTGTATTCATTTGACTGATCAGTAAAGAACTCTGGAGGATACATCTGATACTTGCTGTTATTGTTCATTTATTTTTTAAAAAAAATCTCATTGTATATTAGCATAATGCATTTTTTTGACAAGATGATGGTAAGTAGGATTTAACAAAGACTGTTCAATTATGTTGTATTGTTTATATTGTACTGTGGGTAAGGAGTCTCTTGTGGAATATGCATAAAAGCATTTGTATGTGCATGGTTGTTAATGCATTAGGTTGAAGATGCCATATTCCTCCAAGGATATAGATGCAAACAATCAGTAGGTGGATCTGGTATGCACAGAAAAATCCAGGATCAGGATGCATTGGGGTTTGGTTTGGTTTGGTTTTGCTTTTAATACATATAACCTATTATGGAAATGTATTTAAATGGTTGTCTGGATCTTTTCCTATTGGTTGTGGATCCGTTGAACCTGTTGCTTGTCCAATATTGTGTTGCCCACAGTGCTAAATGGAGAGGGCAGAAATGGCAGTCGGTTTTTTATCGAAAAATTTAGTGATGTGATTGCTTGTTGGGATTCATGCATAATCCATCTGTGCCATGAAACTGGTGGAATGTTTTGTAAATATATGTATGTCTTGTGTATTGTCTTCAGTGGTGTCTGGAATTTAATTCAGGACAACTTTACAAACAAAAGCCAAGCACTGTCAATGCAGTTTAACTGGCATTATTGGGTTAAATTGAATACACTACCCAAAATATTTGGACAGTGGCAACTCCAATAAATGTTGAAGACAAAAAGAGGAGAAATAAATGCGACATCTGGGATATCCACTGCACAGACACAGTGGTACTGTAAGGAGAGATGTATCGATAGGAAAAGGAAAAAGAAAAACTGATTTGACCGGTTTGATGTCGCTTCATAGGTTTTTTCCTAGTGTTATTCCAACTCTGCAGCTGCCAGTCATGCTCTGAGTCAAGTTAATATGGCATACCTTTTAAAGGACAGTATTTTGTAATGATCGTCTCTACATTTTTGTTACAAATCTGATCAACTTTGTACTTCTCAAGCTCTAATGGTTTATAATTTTTTATAGCTGCAAGAGAACTCAAAAGCACAAAATGAATTCAGCATTCAGGAAGATGAAATTATATTTAAATTATTGGGTATGCAAGATCTTTTATAGTCTGTCAAAGCTATACGACTTGGAAAGCATCACATGCCCTTTCTGTCATTTATTTCCTGTGCTTAATTACAGGCAGAAAAAAAAAATACCCATGTGTCATTTTATGTACCTCTGCAACAGCGTTGTTAATACAAATACGGTGTCTAAGCATTACATCATTTAGTCTAGTCCAATAAACCATCATTTTGTGGACATTGTATATTGGGTAAATCTGTAAATTTGGGGGGTGGGAGATGGGAGGGTAGCATCCAGGGGGGCCGCTTGAAAGTACAAAGGAAGTTGTTCTTGCATGCGTGCACGTACTCTCTCTCTTTTTATTTTAGTTTATTTTTACTGTATAAATAACCAAAACTGATGAAGACTCGGACACATGTCAGAAGTGAGTAGGGTTGTGATAGGATACACCTGTTCATATACCTTGAGTTTCTGACCTTTGTAATTGGGCCATAGGGTAGATACCGCAGCTGAAAGATTGCTCAGGAGAAACTAAGTAGATGACACATGCAGTCATTCCTCGAAAATTAAAATTGGTAATTGAAGTGATAATGTGGTGAGAGGTGTACTTGAAAGGTATAATTGTGCAGGTGCCAGAGTAGGTAAGAGATGAGCACTCTGAAAGACCTTTGCTTGTTCGTTTCCAGTAGCACGCCATACGGTGTTACGTACATACAAGAATCCCGCACAGAGTACTGCGTCTCTATCTCGAGTACTAACGGGCCCAGCAACTGCACAGGATCAATAAAAAAAATGAATCATGTTTTCTTGACAGGCACAGAATTTTCAGAAATGCAAAAACCTTTACTCAGACAAAGAAAGGTGACCTACGTACAGCAGTGGCACAGCAGTAAAATTAAAACATAAATCCTCAGGTAAAATGAAAACAGTTTTCCTTCAGAACAAAGTCCTGTAAAAGTGATGTTCTTGTTACATGTTTAAAAAATTTCACGCGTTTAAGTTTCTAGATGATAGTATGTTTTGACAGTGTTGAAGACCATAGTGACAGCATACAACCATAAATCAAGTGCTGCATGGGCTTTTATTATAGATGGTGTCAGGTGGAAATCCCGACTTGTAGTTTAGCCATGGGGCCAAGACACAGCTTACTGCAGCACCTTATGCCACCTTCACGCTGTGTAGGATCTTAGCCAGTCCGATGGAATGCTGTACAGCAAAACTTGTGGTGCCTGCCCTGAACGCGCTCCAAAGGATCGTTGTAAGATTCAGTGCCCCTCATTGTTCTTCATGGGATCCGTGCAGGCAGGTTGGATCTGGATGGGCATTTCAGTGACCCATACTGGCTGGTGTTTCCAAGGAGGCAGAAAATGTCTCTGCACAACAGTCTGCAAGGTTAACACAAACATATTTTACATTTTATTCCCATCATGCAAATCAAGGAGAAACATAGTGCCTCTTTCAAGATTAATACAGTCTCTTGCAGAACTAGAAGTTGAACCATACAAACAATCCTGCCTGGGGAAAAACACCAAGCCAGGGAACATGAAATTGCTACTCTACCCTTAATTAGTTTAGTGGTGGACTTGGTAGTGTTAGGTTAGTGGTTGGACTGGATGATCTTAAAGCTCTTTTCCAACCTAAACAATTCTATGATTCTATGATTATTTTTAAAAAAAAAAAAAAGTATGGATTTTGTTACTTCAACATAACACTACAACAGTTGTCATATGGTATTTTGGACAGATACAATTATTAACATGATAATTCTGTTATCTCTAAAGTAACTTAAGCGTATTGGACCAGTCTGCTACAGTCAGGCATCTGTAATGGCTGCATCCCAGATTATACAAATTCTAACTCAGGTAAGAGAAGGTGAAAGAATTTTGCAACACTCCACGCAGAACTGTAACCCAGTGCAATTACACCATTCCCAGGCTAAACTGTTCCTTATTTACATTTCTCTTTCAGATGTTTGTCTTGCGTAATCAAAGTAAAGCCCTAGGAGGTTCAAATTCTGCTCACTGTTTTGACTGTGGGTACAAGTTCAGCAGTCCTGGTAACTTGTCTCCTGTTTGCATTCCTGCAGTATTTGTCGCTGAAAAGCTGCTGTTGCTGTTTCTATGGACCACCTTCCCTGAAGACTAACAGGGCAAACATGATGGTGAATGTAATACTCAGCACAAAAATATGCATACAAGGTCAGAAAGACAATAAATTAAAACAGAAGGGAAAAAGACTGAAATTGGAGTTCAAGACCTTCTTAATAATAAAAAAGCCAGACTTCTCTCCAAAGTCCAGTAAGATTTCTGGGTGCACGATTTCTTAGAATTTTTCTGCCATTGAAAGCTTTAGTTTAATCAAGGCTTTGTTGGGCTCCAGCCTGGACCGTTCTCTGTGATCCTGCTCAGAGGAGGATACAATGCTAAAATAGTGCTCAGTGAGGAAATTTCGCTCTTTACAAACTAGTGGGTATGTGGAGAGAATCCCTGATTAAATCCTACCTCTTTGACACATTTGTAAAAAAAAGTGGAAGTGTGAAGAGTTAGGCTCTCCAGGGAAGTGAATTCCACGCTGTCTTAATTTTTTTAGGAAGCAGGTTCTTATTCCAGTCTCAGCACATTTTTATAGGCTTTACCACTATGGTAGACATCTGGGACACATCTGCCATAAAATGAAGGCTGAAACTGTAAGCACTTGTATAATCCAGTAATGTGTACTTGTCTCTGCAGAGTATTGCCACAGAGTAATTTCGTTTCTGAAAAGAAAGCCCTCAAGTCTTTCTCCATCATTAATCCCTTTGAAAGGAAGAACAGGAATCGTTCATGAGATCTGCACTGCCTTCAAATAGACTGACAGAGAGGAGAGAGTGCCCACTGTTTCTTGCTTAGAAATCCACTCAGGAGCCCTTTATGGCAAGAGGGGAAGAAATTGCTGTTTGACATTCACAGGCTGCAAAATTGGCTCTTGAGGGCCTGAACTCCAACACAGCTGTTTGCCAAGAATAGGAAATACTGTATTGCATCGTGATGCCAGGCACAGGAATTTGCAGTTGACCATTGGCGTGTTTAGGGCCTGCATATGATACAGACATTTTTGCTGATTATTTCTAAGCAGCCACGGTCAATGATTTTAATTTGCGAAGGAGCCTACCATTGCTGCTGATAATGATAGGCAGCTCACATATCTGCCAGGACTAGATGAAAACTTTTAGTCTTTGCCCATCTATCTCATGCAGTCTTCATCTCTTTTCTGTATCAGTTTAGTTTATTTAAATATAGAGGTTGTTAGTTGTCCTGGAGAAAAACCTTTGCTATCAAACCTACTGGTATCTTGCTGGATGTTTTTCACTATGTGGTGTTGGTAATTTTTATGTAAAAAGCTCTCTTCTCTCCTTCAATCCCCAGATACCAAGTTAGGGAAGATGAAAGGTTCTCATAAGACATAATCTTGTATGAAGCATCTTGCTTTCACTTAGGTGACAGACTGAAATGAGTCCAAAACAACGTTCTGGTTTTTGGCCCCCCCATTCCAGAAGCCCAAATCCAGATCTGTGGCTTGCACACAATTGCATTGCTCATGTTATGCTAATGGTCTGTAGTCTTAGGTTCTCATCCCTTTTACTTTTGCTAGAGGTTTTGGGAGCTGCCTTGGAATTGCTGCTGTTTGCTGAGAGAATCTTAAGCTGGGTTTATCTTCAGTTCCAGGAAAGAATTATTTATTATTCATGTTCCAAGAATGGAAGCTAATGATTAATTTCCTTTGAATTTTTGTAACTTTGGCTATTTGTGTGAATTGCAGTGCTGGAGGAGTCGGGGGGGGAGTGGGTGGTTTAGTCATCTCTTTTTTTTTTTTTAATACCTGTGGGTGCTAAACCAACAATGTACTAATAAATGCTAAGTATAGCAAACCTAGGATCATTCTGAAACTCCTGATGAAAGTTTGAAAGTTTGGTATGAAATCCTGGTCCCTCTAATGTCTGCTAATTTCATCCTACCATTCTATTTTTGTACTAAGAAGGAAAAACCAGGAGACCTTCAGAACTACACAGGTTAGCCGTTGCTACTAGTCACAATGGTCAAAGCTACAATAGGGAGGAGAATTGTCCCCTAATAGCACAGGCAAAAGCAAGAGCAAATTAGAAAGGAACTTCCAGCCTGGAATAGAACTAACATCTCTCAGACTCCCAAAATCTATTCTCTATTATCACTATTTTGCTAATCAGTGAAATGACGCTAACTGGAAAAAAATTACATAGGTTGTGAACTTACTGAATTTCATTCAGATTTTTAAAGGTTAATGTAAAGTAGAAAATATTTTTGTAACCACTGAAGGAAAAGAACAAAAGGAAATTACCATTGCCCAGGTAACAGGACTAGAAATAGATGTGGTATTAGTCAAATTAGCATGTATTCCCTGAAGCCTGAACTCAAATGCAAATCTGTTCTGTTTCGAGCACAGCAGTGGCCTGACTTCCCACTGCTTTGTGTGCACATTTCCCCAGGGAATAAGCTGTGTAGGAACATGGCTTTGCCAAGCCGATATCCCTGAGCAGTGGGAGCTGAAGCAAGTGACTCATGACTGCAAGACGACAGCATGTGACGCAAGACACGGCACAGGATAAACTGCTGAGAGATGCAGTTCATGACTGAGAGGTTTATTCCCGCTGCCAGGAAAGACCTTGTTCTTTTCCAGCTGTTACTATGTTTTATAAAACAAATGTACATAGTGTGGCATTTCTGATCCAAAATCTAGATCAAACAATTTTCAAGGTTAAATATTAAAAACCAGGCACAGAAGTGTCTGTGAAATCAAAATACTAAAAGCAATGAAGTAACACCGATTTCTTCACTCTTTCGCCCCAAGTGCCTTAAAAATGAAGCAAAAGCAAAATGAAAATATTGGTATGCATTTCTCTGAAGCTGTTACCATGGCCACGTGCCATGTTGTGCTGTATTGCACCGTAACTGCTTGCATCTCCTTCCTCTTTGCTTGCCAGAGCAGGGTTTCAGTCTGCTACTAGAAATATATTGGTTTTGGCAAAGAGGTATGTGCACTTACTCTGCTACCTTTTTAATGGTGGTGAATGGTTATTCAAGGACAAAAAGGGGTAACTGGGATTAAATTCCTGATAATAACAAGTTACTTTTCCCCAACATTAGGTAGCAGATACTAAGTGCAACAGGACTGGATCCTGAGGGCGCAAGCATTAGCGTTCAGGACAAAACTGCAAGCTGATCCTAAGCACTGTAGGTCCCTTAGCCAACCAAAAGACACCTTCTGCTTCCTTTTCTTTAACCTCAACCATTTTGTTAAATGGACACTGGAACCAAAAAGTGCAGACATCAGCACCAACCAAAATATTTGTGTACAGTTACTGGGAATTGTACCAGTATGAGGGGTGGTTTAGCTTAGAATTTCACAGCAGACTGGTCTTGCATTTTTTTTAAAAAGAGGTGTGGTTTTAGGTTTCTGAAGGAGGTGAGGATCAGGAATGGCATGCTATACAGTGCTGTTCAATTGTGACAACTTGTGATGGTGATACAGTATTTTAAAAAGAACTTTGTTATCACTGCCCTGTCTCTCAGCTTGACACCCGGCCCCATGTGTGTTTTTCATAGGAGCAGTTCCATTTACTTCAATAAAACAATTGACGTGAGGATTGCCAGACTGGGCCTGACATTTGAAGGCTGATAAGTTGCATGATCTCCTCCCTGAGGCCCCATTTTACAAAAATGCTCAGAATATATGGAGCTTTGGCAAGTCAGTGATAGAGAACAGGTTCGAGTTAGAGGTGTAAGAGAATGGATAGCCCACTCTTATCTTCTGATCATGCCATCTCTTAATATATAAAATATATAAAATTAATATATAAATTAATATATAAAATTACTTTTTTTTTAAATGGCTACAACGCCAGGCTACTCTGGGGTGTGGGAAAGATTGTATAGATCCTTGTTCTGCAAGTTTCGAAGGCCACATGAGAAGGTAGCACCCAGCAATTTGCATGATTGGATCTGCAGTACAGAATTACATGTACCACATTCATTATTTACTGCCTGTTACGAGGGCTGTTTCTCTCAATTGTGTTTAAAGAAGTTGGGGCATCTATGAGTACCGTTCTTTGCATGATAATCACTACTGGAGTCAATATGGGTTTAAGTCCAACAATTTTTCTGCAGGCTGTTTTTTCACCAAAGCTGAGAGCGTGTTAGTTTGTTCCTTGCTAGTTTGCAGTTCTATTTCATGCTAGGTTTTGGAGAAACAGCACTGATGGGTGACCTGCCTGTCAAAGGCTTTAGAATGGCTTTTCTAATTCCCCCATGCAGAACAACTTTGATGGCAAGATCAGTTTTCAATAATCTGCTTTCTTTTGCTGAGAAAATGGCTCCTTCTCTGCCATTAATGACAATTCCTGGCAAAGATTATCATTTTAATACAGGCCAAGTGAAAATTTGATGTGAAACAAGAACAACAGCCCTCTCCTGTATCAAATGCTGTTAATACTTTATTATTACTATTACAATCATAAATTGGTATTTTACAATCTGTCTTAGCAAATATTCAACTGACCAGCAAAAATCAGTATCTTAAATATAGATGGTCTTCTGCTTGGGGAGGGCACAATTATTACTCTCTGCTGGTGCAATTCTGCCACCTTGAAGACTTGTTGAAAAAAGGAGAGGCTATTGATACGACTTTTACATAACCTTGACCTTTTATTTTCTGTCGATGCCTATGATGATTTAGAGAATCCATATACAATTTACAAAATCTGATTTAAGACCCTCTCTCTATGCATCTTTTATCAAGCTGAGTGTGTCATGTTCTTGGCAGCCCCATATCTTTTCTAGTGTGCTTATATAGGAAATCTGGACTTCAGGAGGTCTTGGTAGTTAATGCAGCCTGACCCCCATTCCAAGACAAAATTAAATCTAGCTATCAATATTTATAAAAATATTTCTTCCACTAGTTATGAAAAACAAACAAACTGAAGATAAAAACTCATCAATCTTCCAAAGCAATCTCTTCCTGTGCTTTTCATAATTCTTTGCATAACAGAGGTAAACCCTCCATTATGGACATCAATTTATTTCCTTCTGCTCCTTCATAGCTCTGTGTTGTATGTATTTGTAGGCTGTTATTAGAGTTGAGCTTTCATTAAGCTAAAGAAACCATTTCCTCCTAGGTTGTCTGTCCTGAGCCTTGGATCCTTCTTACAGCCTCTTGCATTGTTCCATTGTTTCATTTTGAATGAAATGCCATCCGAAAACTTGGCAGTACTCCACCAGAGACCCTACCAGTACTGAATATGCTGCAAGGATTACTTCATATGTCTTGCAGACTATATTGTTGTTTTTGCAGTCCAAAAGGTGATTACTTTTATTGCAATATTGTGACATTGTTGACCCATGTTAAGCTTGTTATTCACTGTAATCTCACAATTTCTTCATGCATAGCAAGCTGGAATTCCAAAGGGTAACAACACAGACCTAGGAAGGGAGCAGCCTGTGCAACAAATGGCCCATAAAGGTGTTTGTCGTGTGTGCTCAGGAGCAAAGAAGGTAGGTAAAGATGTGTATCTTCCTGGATTGCTGGCTGGCCAACTGTCACGTGTATTATTGCCTCAGGTCTGCCACGGGGTGTACTGCTTTTTGGTGCACTGACTTGCTGACCAGAGGAGTGGGGGAGATGTGAGAAGGATTTAGGGGAGTTGTAGAAGGAGAGCATAGAAGAACAAGGAACATTTGTGGAAGAAACGTTGCCAGTTGTTGATAAACTGTGGTCTTTCTGACTGTCCTCTCTTGATCAAATTATGATACTCTTCTACTCAAAATTCATGATTTCCAGAAAATATTCTGCTCTGATCAAGGAGAACTAGTTGGAGAGGTCAGGTTACTTTAAAAAACAAACCACAAAACTCTATGTACAGTCCAGTGACAAGGTCAGGAGCTTGAGAAGGTATCATTCCAGAAGTACTACAGCAGCAGCTGTAGTAGGAAGCCTAGGACAGCTTCTCCATTGCCTACATTTGATCTAACCTGCCCTGCCTTTTTCTTTTTTCCTAATGAAGCCCTTTGTCACACACCGAACAGTTATTTGCTCTTTAAATAGTCTTAGTAACCCCTAGATTTGGAGGAGTACCTGGGAGTTAATTTTTTCAAACAGAATAGGCTTGAGAAGGATAGCATAGCGGAATGGATGATGACTATGGAGTTGAAGCCTAGCTTCACTTTTTTTCTGAGACACACACTCTTTCTTATGAGGAAGAGGCCTGACTTCTTACAGAATAAATAGGGCAAAGTCTATAAAAAACCACTGCTCAGAAACTGGGTGCTCACATTCAGATGAGCTGCTTTCTGGAAGAGAAGGAGAATTGTTTTCTGGCCTTTGTTTTGCTTGTGACAACTTTTTTAGTGTATAGACATATAGGTTCCCCCATATTTTGAAAAATGTTGGGGCTTGATACTGTTGCGTCACCCCTTGCTTACCTTTTGTTGTGTATGCAGGTTCTCCTTAATCCATGAAAGAGACTTCAATTTTTTACAGCTTAAAGGGAAGCTTCAGATGTCCCTCTGGGGTAAGCATGAAAATTGCTAGGGGTACTTGCCTTTGTTGGACCTTTCAGAATATTAGGAAGAAGGTAGCAATCCTGTGTAGGATGGATTTCTCCACTTGCCTGGATAAACAGCATGTGTTCCCCTGTAACAAATACTCTTCCATTCCCAGTAGCTGCAGAGGAAGGCAGAGTTCTGCATTTGTACCCTCCCTGCCCTCCTGCAAAGGACCTCAGCATTATCACTCTCACAGACCTTATCGTGCTCTACAACTACCTGAAAGCAGCACCAGGGGAGGTTTAGATTGGGTATTAGGAAAAATTTCTTCACCAAAAGTGTTGTCAAGCATTGGAACAGGCTGCCCAGGGAAGCGGTTGCATCACCATCCCTGGAGGTATTTAAAAGACGTGTAGATGTGGCGCTTGGGGACATGGTTTAGTGGTGGACTTGGGTTAGGTTAACGGTTGGACTTGATGATCTCAAAGGTGTTTTCCAGCCTAAATGATTCTATGATTCTATAATTGCTACCCATGCTGTAGTTTCCTTGCTCAGGTATACAAGCAGTCTGGTGTCACCTGCGCTCTGCAATGTGAGACTTCCTTGAGCCTAATTCCTTGCTTTGCCTATGTGGTCTACTAGGTGCAGGAGTAGTGGCTGTACAAAACCTAAGGGCAGGCATTAATAACCATATGAGGTGTGCTTTCTGTCTTGGGGGAGGAACTTGCTCCAGTGAGAATGTCAGACATGCTGGGGCAATTTTTAGAAAGAACGGCTGTAAATGCCAGAACACTTTCTGGCACCTTCTTTGGACAGTGTATCATTATCAGGAAGGGAAAGATACAGTTGGCGTAAGCACTACAGAGACAAACCATTACTGTCATTGCACCAACTGTCTTAACTGAGGCCCAGCCTCACCTGACAACGCTGTGGAACCCACAAGATAGATCTTCTGAGTCATCCCCAAAAGGAACATATGCCAGTATGTATGTATCACATGCTTACAAGGTCAAAGTGGAATGCTCCACACATGGGAAGAGAGGAAAAGCAGGAAAAACGACAACAGCTGTATTCCAACAATTGCCCTCCAAGCTAGAGGAAGGCCAAAGAAACTTTATTCTTCAGTGTATCAAGAGATAAGGAAAACAACAGGATAATAGCACTTCAGCATTTGTTGCATCGTGTTTGTGGAGGCTTTAAGAGCAGCAAAATGGCGGCACAGATGCCTTCTGTTCCAAATAATAGGCAGTAGCCCCTCCCTTGAAAAGCAAAGGATACATGCAGCAATTGCTATTAAATGAAAGTCAGTGGTTGGACTTCAGGCTGAATGAACAAGTTGTAAGTAGGTGTCATGTTAACTGCTTGCAGTGTGTATCTTGTACAGGTATGTATTACAGAACAGGCTGTGTCTGTTGCATGTGGATCACAGGAGCCGCACACAGAGGTGGCATACGGCCTACTGCATGTATACATTTTTCTTTGTAGTGTGTGCATTCTGTACTCGTTTATTATGACAAATGTCAAACATAAACAGGGCTGGAAACTTCTCTAGTGTTGCCTTGCCTTTTCCATGTGAGATGTTACTTCTAGTTGTTCATAAATTTGCCAGCCCTTGAGTGTTTTCATAGACATTTTCTGTCTCAGGTTCATTTTGGGTAACAGGAGGAGAGAGAACAGAGGGAAAGAACGTAAGCTAGAACAACTGAGTCATGTCTGGAAGTGAGTCTTGTAGAAGACAGAGAATATCCCACACACATTTTTTGCAACCTTTCTTTTAAAAGATGATGACATCTGAAGCGCTGGAACCCTGGATTTCTTATTTCGGGGAAGACGATATCATGTCAAGAATGTGCATTTTGCTCAAGTTATGAAAAGCAGCCCCAAATGTAACCCAGTTCTGTTAGCTGTTGGGGGGGGGGGTGGGGAGGGGAAGAAGTCATTGTCTATGCTCTATTAAGATTTGCTAGTGCTTTAAATTCTTCAAAGTTTTGTCTTCTTTAAAGTAGATTTGACTTGCAGCTGCCAGTCTGGACTGTATCCTGCCCAGGCAGGTCTCAGCACTGCACATGGAAGCAGGGAGCCTTGCCTTTTCCTCCCTTGTGAGTTCAGAATAAGTCGACCTCAGTCAGGTTGCCTGATTTGGACCAGAGCAAGACACGTGTTGGTGGGAAGAGTGCAAGTGGGAATGGGTCCAGGAGTTTGAAGCAGGAGAGGAGGGTGAGACAAAATGACATTATGTTAAGAGTGACCACTGGAAACTGAGTCTAGATAGTCAAGGACATGGACTTTAGAAATATGGAAAGAAAGAAAGACATATGGAAAGAAAGACAGACATATGGAAAGACAGACAGACATATGGAAGGAAAGAAAGAAAAGAAAGAAAGAAAGAGCAAGAAAGAGCAAGAAAGAGAGGAAGGAAGAAAAGAAAAGAAAGAAAGAAAGAAAAAGAAAGAAAAAGAAAGAAAAAGAAAGAAAAAGAAAGAAAGAAAGAAAGAGACAGTGGAGTTGCTGGGGATAGATGGTGGAGTTATTGGGGAAGGAAACAGAATTGCTCAAGTCAGAGGAAAAATAAGAGGGAAGACTGGCACAAAAAGTTAGAGATGCGATGAATATGAAAGAGGTAACAGACCTGGCAAGCAGCTTTGGCTCTAAGAATACTGAGGTGGTGAGAGGAGGAAAATTAGAGTTTGGGACCCTGCAGGTTGAGGGATGTAGTGAGTGAATCAGTGGAGGAAAGCAGACAAGGAGCCTGGAGGTGGAGAATGGAGATGGGTGACCAGAAACTGAGGAAGATCACATCCCAATATATGCCTCTGTAACTCTTCTGGCTTACCCTGCCATCCAGACCTGTGTCCCCTCGAGATAACCTCCTTGCATGAAATACTGTTTTGTAATGTTTTCCCAGACTGCTGGATCTGGAGCATATATGGTGCAGATCATTCATTGTTCTGACCCTATCTATACTCCAAGGAGACGCAATTTGCATCTATTTCTACAATTCAAGAAAATACCTACATTTATAGGTGATGGAGAAACTGTTAGTAGTAAGGCCAGCCTAGAACAAGCCCTTAAGTTTTGCGACTGGAGTGACGTCAGAAAAGAGAACACTATGTTCCCTCATTTTCCAAGATTACTTATGATGAGGAAAATATACTTTCCTGTTGCTGAGAAATAATCATGCTAGTTGAAGAGTTGATTTAAAGCTATCCACTGAGAAGAACAAGAGGCATCGGGCGTGATTTCTTGTTGTGAAAGGATCTTTGACTGAATCTGTGGCGGTCAATAATGACAAATGACCAGAGGAAGATGAAATTCCCAAACATGTTATGAAGTCCTAGCTCAGCAGAGTCTTGATGTATTGTAGCACTTGCCAGCCAACACATCTTCTTTTACTCTTTGGCAGCCCTCTGAAGGTTTTTTTTTTGTGTGTGTCAATAACATACAATTGCACTCACTTCAAAACCTGACTTGTGAGGGTGGTTCTCTGTCAGGGCGCCTGTAGCTCAGGCCAGTGTGCCACCACAGGGCATTGCATGGGGCTGCCTGTGGCGTCCGCGGCTTCGCAGGGCTTTCTGGACACTTGAGGAAAGAGAAGCTGTAGCATTGTCGGGATGTGTGCGCTGCTCTTGGCTTTCCAGCACACAGAGGGGCAGGTGCAGCTAGCACCGTGGCGTGGGGGAGCACGGACGGCAAATAGCGGTGAGCGCACAGGATGGGTGGCGCGGGAGGGTTGGGTGGCCGACGCTGTACATACTGGCTAACGTTTGGACATACCTATGGGCCCTGGAAGCGTGCTTGAGGTATCAGGTGCCATGGTGTTGTGCAGCGAAGACAGGAAAGAAGTGATGGTGGCAGGTGGCGTGACACGCGAGGCCGGGCAAAGGGGGGTCCATGCGTGCGGGCTGTGGGTACGTCGTGCTTTGGAAGGGGTGCGGGGCCCGGTGCGTGGGAGCGCCAGCGCACGCAAGGCAGCAGTGGCAGCAGCGGTACCGGGGGCCCAGTGCTGGCGAGGGGTGGGCGACATCGGGGCAGCGCCTCTGGGGGGGGGGGGGGCAGCGAGCGCCTCGGCGCAGGGCCGGGCGGGCGCAGCAGTACCGGGCGGAAGGCCGCAGCCTTCCCGCTGCCAAGGGTGGGCGAGGGGACGCGGCAGCCTGCTCGCCGGAGGGCTGAGGAGGCGGCCGGGCCGGCTGGGGGCGGGAGGCCTTGGCCACGCAGGGGCGGCCGGTGGGGCCGCTCTCCCCGCGGGATGGCGCCTCTGACAGGGGCGGCCGTTCGGGCGCGTGCCGGCGGAGGGAGAAGGGGCGGGGGGGGGATGGGACGGAAGTCGCGGCGGGACCGGCAGTGACAGCGCCGGGAGTTGGGGAGGGGGGAGGCCGCGCCGCGGCGGTTGCCGCCTCCCCCGGGCAGCCGAGCCGGAGGCGGCCGTTAGGGCACGCGCGCCCATCGCCTGACGCCCTCGGTGCGGCGGCAGCGGCGGCCCCGCGCGTTCCCCGCCTCCCCGCGCGCGCTGGGAGGCGGGGTGCGTGTGGGGGGGGGGGAGCGGAGGGGAGGCCGAGCGCGTGACGACAGCCGCGCTCCACCCCCCGCGCCTGCTGCCGGCGGCGCCACCTCGGCGGGGCTCGGCGGGGCTGGGATCGCGCGCAGCCATGGAGCCGGAGCGCGAGTGCCGGGTGCTCTCCATCCAGAGCCACGTCGTCCGCGGCTACGTGGGCAACAAGGCGGCCACCTTCCCCCTGCAGGTGAGCGGGCGCGGACGGGCTCCCCCCCCCACCACCCCTCCCGCCGCCGTCCGCCCCGCCGCTCTTCCTCTGCGGGGCGGCGAGGGGCGCCGGGCAGGTGCTCTGACGGCAAGGGCTGCCCGGCGGGCTCCGGCGCCCGGACGGGCGGGCGCCTCCTGCCAAGCGGGGGTGAAGTCAGGGGGGCGGCCCAAAGCAGCCCGCTCAAGTGCCGGAGCGCGGGGCTGAGGCGGGGGGAGCCGCGGGCAGTGACCGTCCCGGGCCTCCCCGCACCCCGGCGAGCCGGGGCCGGGGCCGGTGCGGCTGCGCCTCCCGCCGGCTCCGCGCCGCACGGTGCGGCCGCGGCTGCCGCTAACACCATGTCTTCTTCCTGCTGGCTGCGGGCTGCGGTGCGGCGAGGGCGGGGGGCGAGGGGAGCGCTTCTGGTGGGTCCGCTCGCCTTCGTAGCGCGGTGCCGTGCGGGCGCCGGTGCCCGCCGCCGAGGCGTGTGCTCCGGCGTGGGCCGGCCGCTCCTGCTTGCGGCTCTCCGCGCTGCTGTTAGCCGGCCGAGGCAGCTTGGGCGTGGGTGTCCCGCCGTGGGGACGGGGAGCGGGGCTCGGGGCACCGGCGGCCTTGTGCTGGAACAAAGCTGAGCCCCTCCGGTCCCCGCGGGTGGTGGAGCCGGTGAACCCCCACCCCTGGGTTTCTGAGGAGCGAGGGAAGCTGCGCTGGAGTGTGAGGACCGCTTCGTGACTGTACAAGGCTGGGCCAGAGAAACTGGCTTACGTGGCTCCGGGCTGGAGGGTGTAATTGGATCTTGGCCTTCGTGGCTGTCATGTGCTGGCTTCGGAGCTCCTTGCTAAGTAAGGTCTAGCTGACGGTGGGAAAACATCGCTCTGCTTTGGGGCGAGCCTTCGTACGCCTCGCTGTTCTCTCTCTCTGAAGTGTCTGTATCGTGAGCGGGTTAATTTGGGGCCTTCGCGTCAAGAGGTCTTTGTTCCTTGACACACGTGTGGCTGTACGAAGCTTGCTGTCTAAGAATCTCACTGCCAGAACACGGTGTATTGTGACATCGGTTATCTTGGTGCAGGCTTAACAAACGGTGGTGTAACCTCACTGGACTAGGCAGGAGAGATGGTATGCTCTGATAAATGATGCACTTGAGACCAGGCCTGCAACAAGCTAACATCACACCCCCTTATCACCATCCAATTATAATGTAACCAAGTCTCTTGAAAGTTAGTATATGGTGAAGGGTGATGCACTTATGAAATCCCTTTATTGTGGAAAAATCTGTGTATGTGGAGACCCATACCTGAAAGGCTGTCACGATCTGCAGGCCAACTGTCCCTCCTTTCCCAACAGAATGATCTCTAAATTGTGCTTCCCCCCGCCCCCCCCAACCTCCCCCAGCTATTTTTGTGGTAGCAGAAGGGCACACAGTAGTGCTTATTCCAGAAATCTCCAGTCTCTTAAACTGCTGTCTTCATTTTAATTCCGTATCAAAGGTTCCCTTACTTTTCTGTAACTCAGCCTTTCTGTGGCATGTGAGCTTCTGTGTGGGTGTCTGGTATGTATGAATGTCTCGTATGACTTGGCAAATCGGTTCCTGTAAACAATGACACTGTAAAACACTACTGTAGTTAAAAAGTCCTATTGATGTTGTTCTGAGTTCTGTTTAGGAGGCTATCACACTCACACTGTGTAATGTTCCTCAGCATGTAGCGTTACAAGAAGTTGCCGGGGTGGCGGGAAAAAAGATAGTTGGGGAACAAGTGAACTCGTATCACTACAGGAAGCACTTGAAAATCCTGTGTAGGCAACCCTTAATGAAGCTATGCTTGCTAGAAAGTTATTTAAACCCTGGTTTTGCTAGAACATCAGATGTAGCAAGTTGCCACCAAGTGAAACTTCCCTTTTTTATGTTTTCTTCAAACAAGGAAAGGAATTACAAACCTGAGTTTCTTTATTTTTTTATATATATATAAAAAAATGAAACCTGATGCTAGTCTTGAGGATGGGTACAAATCTGGCATGCTTATGTTATTTCCCATTCTCTTTTTTACTTTGGTCTTCTGAACCAGTAATGGTTAAATGGGGCTGCCTTCTGAGTTCATCAGTATTGAGTGCAAGGCAAGATGTGTGTGAGGTCTGATGGGCTGAAATCCTGACAGAACAGTTCAGGCACCTGCATTTGGACAGCAGCATCCAAATAGAAAACCTGACGTGGTTTCACCTGCTGTTTGCAGACTTCTGCAAAAACATCAGTCATGTTTGAATGACTTGATCTTTGATGGAAGTCTATGACATTATTTATTAGCAATAGCTAGCATAGCACTGTGCACAGCAAAGAACCGCATAGTGTCTTTTTCTAACCAGTTGGTTTTGCTTTATCAGGCTTCCATTACACTAAAAGCTAAAGTATTCTAAAAGTATTTGAAAAGTAGGTGTGTGGAAATACTTTGTCTGTGAAGTATGTGGTAAATGCTTTCTATATAGCAAACACAGCAAAAGAGAGTTAGACCACATATTAGAGAGAGCGGTTATAATAATGGAAGTAATACAGCTGAAGTGAGAAATGCTAGAACCCTTTACACTGTTTCAGCATAAAATATGTTTAAGTAGATCGAGATTTTAGGTTAACTAATAGGTCTTAGAGGAAACGCACACATGCATTTTCCAGGTAGTAAAATGCCAGGAAGTGAACTGTCCTCAGCTGTGCTTGTAATTCTGCCTTGTCAAGAGTTTAAATAGTTTTTACTTGCATGGTTTTACTGTCTCTTTAAAAGTTCTGAGGGTGGTTCTGAATTATTTTTAAAATAGTCATAAGTTATTTCACAACCCCGTAACCTCAGCAGCTTTTGCTGTCGGGAAATGGTTTAGGATTGTGCAACATTTAAGAAAGGAAGAGTGATAGGGTGTGTGTTAACTTACGCAGTTGCCACTGTCAGTCAGATAAATTGTTTTAAAACACCAAAGACTGTTTCTCCTACTTGACTTAAGGGTTGTCGTACTTTTTATGATATAAAATAAAAATGTATGTTTTCACCCTGCCATTCAACATTACTTCTATCATATGTGGTTTTGTCCTTAGAGGGATCTCTTACTTGTTAATTTTAAATAACATTTTAACTTACCTTTCCTGCCCCACCTTCTAGGTAGGTAGAATGTGGCAATAAATAAAGGGTGCAGTACTGGCAAGCAGAGAGTTGCAGTCCTCAAACCACAGGGTGAATACAGAAGTGCAAGCTCATTTCTCTTCTGCAGAGGGACTTAATTCTGACCATCAGGGAAATTTTGGTAGGCAAGTGAATTTGAGGTTCATACACTACAGCCATCATAACATCAGCTCTTGTGAATGAGTATTTTGGCCTGTATGTTCAGTCCTTTGGGCCTCTGAGTTTCCAAGAAAGGTTTGAAAGTACAAGGAGGGGACAGGAGAAAGTCCCAGCCGATTTCACCTGGGCACTGGACATGAGCATTTGGTTGCCACTGGATTAGGTTGTACTCCCGTCTGCAAGCCAGAAACTGTTGATCTTTGCTTATATATAGGTAAGAGTGAGATCCAGAGAGTTTTGTATTTTCTTTTCTTACTTTGTTTGATAATGCTAATGGCACATGATTATGTTGGGGTATTTTTTTCTTTTTGTCTGCCTTAACACTCATAGAATTTGAGAAAATCTTGCCCCTGTTTTGAGTGCTTAATTCTTGACTTTTATATCTGCTTGCCTTGAAGATGGAGCTAAAAGCATGGACAAATACCGTTAATTATTTGGGTCTGGAGAATGAAATTGCCTGTTCTGAATTACAGGACACTACCATAAACAGCTTCTACAGTACAGGATAAGATGGCCTTTTGAAATCTGTTCAATGATTTTCTTTCTCCCCCCCCCGATGAATGGAAGTAGTTGTCTGTTCAGGTATTAATAAGGGCAGATGGTTCTCATTCTTACACTAGTCCTCAGTGATCCTCTCCTGCAAAAGAAACAAGAAGTCTACATTTTTAGATCCTCTTAATTGTAAAAAAGATGGGAAAACAACTTTCGTCAGCACAGATGGTAATTTCTTTGATATTTAAGGATAGTCTTGAATTGCATTGTTCAAGGCCAAGGGTATAATTTGCTTTCATATGCTGAGACCAAAACCGTTATCAGCCTATCTTTAATGATTATCTGCTGTCCTAGCAAAAAAGTTTAAGGTACTTTTTTTCCTTTCTTTTGTTGAACAGTGTGGCCAAACAGATTAAGTCTTGTATAGAAGGAGAGATAGATAAAGAACATCTTTCATTTAAGATGACTACTTGTTCTGTTTTTCGAAACCTACTGTGTTAACCTGTGTTAATTATATGACTTAGAAGAAGGATGAAACAATCAAGTCTTGCAGAGTAATGGTAAGAAATGTCCCTACTGGCTAGCCTGTATTTTTGTTGCAGATCAAAAGCCGAAAAAGCCTGCCCCTTAAACAAAAAATAAATACAAAGATAAAAGAATCTTTTCTCTTTGTAATATCCAAAGATTGTCCTAAATTACATATCTGAAACAAGAATTGTGGCTCTAGATTCATACTTCAAAAGAAGCTTGCGGAAGCATGGTTTTCTTCCTCGCCCCTGTTTTTGTTCTTGTAAGAAAGGTAAACAAGGGACAGATAAGTTTAAAAAAAACAAAACAAAACACACAAAAAACCACCCCCACCAGCCAAAAAGAAAACCCGGAAAACCTCCTGACCCTTCCAGGAAGTCTTATTCATAGCTAAGGAAATAGCATTTTCTTGTTATGTGGATGTCAGTACATGTAGTTGCAAAAGTCCGGTGAATACCATGTGCAAGGTTACGCCCTGAAAAAGACTTATAATCTAAAAGGTCCTAACCAAGTGGTTCCTGGCAGTCTGGGTTTCTAGGAAAAGACTTTATCAGAACTTTCCAGAAAGCACTTGTCCAGATTAACCCGCCCATGAAGAAAGGATGGCTCTGGCTCTCTAGGAGCTCTGATGTACTGTGAGAACTTTGAACTTCTGAGAAGATTGTAGGAGAGGACTTTGGACCTGTATAGTAAGCTGGGAGGGGAGTAGGACAAGAAAGTGGAAAACTTGAAGCTAAATAGAATAAAATAGGGGTGGTGGTCACTTTCGGCTCTTAACATTGCTTGAAGACAGACTAGACTGAGGCAAAGAACTGGGAAAAACAATGGAATCTCACTTAACAGCAGTTATTTACATTTGCGTAGCACTGTAAACTAAGAGATCCCAAATTTCTTGACAAACTTCTTACAGAAATCTTTTCAACTACTAATGCAAAATAATCAATTTGAAAAATTAGGGTAACTTCAGCCTGCCTGAAAGAAGTGCAGCTAGGCCTGCTGATGTGCTATGGACTCTAAAGTTGCAAGACTGAGCAGAGTCTCTAAGAAACAGAGAGCAGGACTAAGTGAATGGTCATCATCTGAGGTCAAGTCTAAGTGTGTGATAGTAGTGTCCATAACTGTTCTTACAAATCACTTAATTGTAGCAGCTTGTTAAATAAGCTTTTGTCGTGAAAATACAGAAATGCTGAGGGATGTTCCCACAGGTTGACTGTATATTACAGTTTAAAAGCTGAAAAAAGGATTTTAAGATGCATTAAAATTTATTTTGCAGTGTGTGTATGGAGCCAGTTGACCATTTTAAACTTTTTAAAAAGGAGATGATAAATATTTACAGTGACTGATCATTATTATAATTTGCTAACTTTTTCACAGTATACTGTGAAAACTGGAACTATGCAGATGCATAGACTGATATTTGACATAATATTTACACTGGAGTGTGTGCTGTAGGAAGAAAGAGTAGTAATCTTTTGATCTAACACAACACAGCAAAGTAGAAAGATTAAGGAGGATCCCATTTGGTGTCTACAAACACATGCAAATGTTTGACTTCAGAGCAAGCAAACTGCCTTACCTTGATTGACCCACTTGCTTTGGGAAAAAAAAATTCAGTTGTCAAGAAATTGCAAATCTTATTAAAGGACTGAAAAACCTTGCCTAAAGGTGGATTTGCACTGTTTGTATGGAGAATATCATGTACTCAGAGACTGAGTAGCAAGTCTTTACTTGCTTAAGGCATTGTTTTTGTTAGGAAATGGCCTTATGTTCTAGCTTTAAGCCTTAGATTTTTTTTATTGTTTGAATTCTTGCAGTTATTATGTCTTATTTCTGCTCCAAATGAAACAGTAGAGAGAATATTTTTTTCCTGAAAAAACAAAAAAGGAGAGACACAGAGTCAATATTGATCAGATATCTGAAAAAAGTGAGCTTCAAGTTAAAGTTAATTTGTATATTAAAATGTACTGAGATAAATTAAAAAATAAAAGGATAATTTGAAATAATAAAATGAATCTTTAACTGTATGTATGAGGATGGTACAAAGATATGCCTGAAGAAAAATAGGTGACATACAAAGCTACTGATACTCATGTAAAATCTCCTTTTTAATAAAGTGTTGTCTCTTACTTTTCATTTTTTCTATTTATATCCAAAATTATGGTCACCTTTTCTTGAAGAGCATATTTAGTCATTTTAAATAAGGGATACAGTATTATCCATGGCTGACTGAACACATGTCAGGCAGGTATTTTCAGCCTCTTCAGGCTGAAAAGATGCAAGTGGAAGTTCCACTTCAGTTGCTTGTGTTGTGTGGAAAATGGGCTTGAGCTGGTGAGGCAAGGTTAATGTGAGGAGTCGGATGTTAGTCCTGGTACATAAAATGCGCATTCTTCTGAAATTACTGTGTGATAGAGTATGCAGCTGTATAGTAATCTATACAGAGGGGAAAAAAAGAAGAAGTGATGAAGATAAAATTTGAAACATGCCAAGCAGATCCATGTTGATAGATAATATGTGCCCCAACAGAAGCCAGACTAGTTCATCATCTTGTGGCTTGGCAGCAGTGGGGTAACTTGTTATAGCAAAAAAGTATTACTGAACTGAAATTTGGCTATGCTGAGCTACCCAAATTTTTTCAAGCCTTTGTTCAGGACTTGTATTTGTTTATGCTAATTCATCTGTGACACCTCTGAGCTTCAGTTCCCTTAACATCTGGAACAATTATCCGTAGAGCAGGAGAGAGAATTGTGATACCAAAGCATCTTACATGGTTCATTTAAAACAAAAAAAACCCAAACCCCAAAAACCCAAACCTCACTTCACCTTCTGTCATCCTATGTAAATTTTAAGCATGTGGACTAGTTTGGGCTGAGTAGAAATCCTTCCATGGTGATTCAACTTCACCCTCTTGGGAATGAATGCGAAGCACCTCTTGCCAGAGGGACGTGTGGGATTGAGGAGGTGCTAGAGCACATACTGAAACATGGTGAGAGTCTCCCCGTGGCAAAGCAAAAGCTGGAGAGCCACTTTCTGATCTGTAGATGCAGTTGTTACTGAAAAGAGAACTAAATGGTTTTCCTTACCAACAAAACCTTTCTGGTCTGATCACAACTGTTCCCCTTCTCACTGCAGGGTCTGGTCATGTTTTAGCTCTCAGAAGAGGATCTGTTTGGAAATCTCAAGCAACTATGACACAGCTATCAATGACATTAATAAGTTGAAGGGAGGAATCCATGGCAATCTTCAAGAATAGCATTCATTAGGTCATCATACTTGAAACTGCCAAAGAAGTGAAGTGCTGGTCTGTCCCACAATATCAGCACAAGACAACATTTTTTCCTGTTACTTAACTTGGCAGATTGCTAGCTAATAAAGCCAAGTATCTTTTCTTTCATACTCCCCTTAATAGTTCTCTATTTACTTATTGTTAACACTAAATTATTTGTTTTCTTCCTGAATTTTACTGTGTTTGTTCATAGCTTCTGTACGTGGGAAGTCTGTCCCCATCTTCTGGAAGAGGAAAGCAAAAGAAGATACATTATAACAGAAAAAAATGTTGGCCAAATTCTCAAAATTTGATACTGTTTTTGCAGAATTATACACCGGGGTTTATGATGATGTATTTAGTAAAGTTTGGTCTAAATCTAATAAATTAAAAGATATATGTATTTTTTTATAAATCTGTGTATCTTCATGTATTTTACAGCATTTGTTTTGGGTGATGAGTACTACTGAACAAGTTTAGGCTGAAGGAAAAGTCTATTTCCATCTGTCCAGCTCTTCAATGTGGTTACTCTCACTTTTCTGGCAGAATACAGCCCCTTTCTCATAGGGGTGCGTACCACGTTACCTGTGGAAACCATCAGACACCTGAGCAGCTAACAGAAATGGAAAAAGTGTTTAAAAAAAATGGTTAAAACTGAGGCCAGCAGGGATAGTATTTCCTGCAGCACATTAATTACTTATTGTTGCTGTTTGTGGACCAGCACAAGCTACAACCCGTGTCACAGCTCATCCCTTTTGTAGCCAAATACTGCTGGTAGCTTTATATTCAGGGTGGTTGTTTCTGTTCTCACTGTAGTTGGTAGAAAGTAATGTGCCTCTGTTTATTCATACAATGACCAAACAAATAAATATATGGCAACTTAGTGTTTAAATTTGAGAGACTTTATATTGTCACCTATCCTCTGGGGTATAGTTTCACGATCTGCTGGCTTCAGTGGCAAAGCCGGAGAGACTCGTGCTCTTCACCTACCACTGCCAGCTGGTTCTTCCACCTGCACTATTTTACCGTCCACTTCAACTCTTCAAGGAAAGTAATTTTGTGAGGCCATGTGGTAAAGTGCTCTGAGAAGCCATCCAGGTTATAAATAACTTGACAGAGAGGGAAAAGAAGAAAATACTTACTTATCTTGCAAGTCAATATCCTGATCCAGTTTGCTACACAGCCCCACAGACAGTTCTTTTGGCACAACTGAGGTGCCAGAGCAGGAACAAGCCCCAGGCTTCTGCACCTGGTATCTGCTGAAGGAAACATTCCTCAAAGACATCTGACTGCTCTGAAGGAATTGGTGAGACATTTAACTGTGCTCTAGAAGCTTCATTCTTTCCCTGCAGTGGCCTTGGTTTGATCTTTACATAACATGACGCCTCTTTCAGGGAGTTGTTTCCTGTTGCGCTTTTACAGGCATCTGTTATCTTGCAGTTTAACGTCTAAAGCCTTGGTAGGAGAGTGGGATCCATTCATAGTTTGCATAAGAAGGCCAAATAAAGCATATGTGCTGGATGAAACAAATCTCTTTCTTGTAGGATAACTCTACCTTAGATGTACATAATATGCTTGCCACGCCTTGCTAATGGACTAGTGGTTAGAGACCTAGCTATCCATAATATGAACAGCAGGATTAAAAAAAAAAAGAAAAGAAAAATCAGAGGAAAAGAATATGTTGTGGGATTCCCCCCCCCGTTTCATTCACTAAAATAAACAAGAGATTAAGTCCATGCCTATTGGACCTATTGCTGCTCTGTATGTTTGCCTCTCCTAATCAGTGTTTGTAAACTTCCTTGCGTAGCACTGTGCAAGATTCCAGTTGGCAGGAGTTTGCAGTGACAAGTATGGTGTTTTTGTCAAATTATATCCAAGTGTAGAAGGAAGCAGCATGAAGATGATGAACCTGCAGATTTTACAGCTCTTCAAAAGAATATGTGATCTGCAACTTCTCCATCTGAAATTAGTATCTAAAGTCACTCTTACTTAACAGTAAACAGTCTCCGGATGGGGGGAGCGATTATTTCTTGGGTGGAAGGCAGTCAGACATGCACGGCACCACCTCATTCTCCAGAAGCTGTTATCTCCTTGTCTTTCATTACCTTAGCCTGTACAAATCAGTGTCTTGCAGATCCATCACTTGATCCCACACCAGATGGAAGGAATGACCTCCTGCCCATAGGAAGGTTAATAGAGCAGCTATACCACAAATTTTTTGACTCTGCAGTTGGGTCGATCCTGAACTGAACTGGTGTAATGCATGGAGTGATGGCGATGAGCGTGTGCATCTTGCAGGCACAAGAGGCTGTTTTGTTTGAGTAGCCTATGAAAAATGTTGATGATGTAGAACAAGGAATTTCTTAGTGCTGAACAAAACAGCTTAGAGGGAATTTTGATAAAGGCACGTATTTTATGTTGTCTTAGTATCTTGCATTGAACAGTTAGCAATGCATACCAATCAGTCTGTCAGGGTGGAAAGTAAAACTGAGTGACCTGGTGGTATTTGCTCTGAAGCATTCCTGTGTTTCCAGGCTTATTTGGAGGAGCATTTTTAAGGCACTACTATCCTTACCTTGAATTTGGCCTGATTGTGTTTCAGTTACGTACTTATATTGCGAGACTTTTCAGAAAAATCAAGAAATATTCAGTATTTGAGAACAAGTTCACTGCAGTCTCAGGCTGTTCTAGCTTTTCTGTTCAGATGGTCACGATGTTACATGGGGCTAGATCAGCCCATCTGCAAATTATCAGTAAGTCACTTTGGCAAAAATTGCAGTCTGCTCTGGCAAAAGAGAGAGGCATTTGTTTTCGCTCCAGTCGTTGGTATGTCCTTTGTGGTGTCCAATGCTAAAGTCAACTTGTAAATCCTGAAAATTGGTATGCAGTTGATCAGAGGTGAAAAGGGAGTGTCGCTCAAGAAAGGGGCATTAGGCTACCTGAGGTGATTATCATCTTGTCTTATTTTTGCTGATGTTTTGCTAGTTGTTGTTGCACCTGAGAACTTGTGGCCATAGAGCAACAATGAAGCTTCAAATAAATGCAGCTGCAGTATCCCAGACTCCCAGTTTCTTCTCATGTATGTTCTTTTGTAACTGAAAAGCTAAGTTGGGAAGGAAAGCAAGCAGTTTAAGAGATGCATGGAGTTTGTCTTCAGACTACAAGAAGTTGAGGTGAAAGGTAGGTTCAGGTAGGGAAAGGCATGGTGGTTGGTGGTTTTTCAGGGTTTGTTTTTTTTTTTAGCGTGAGGGTGAACAGTTCTAATCAGGAAGTTTGTTCGTATATTCTTGATTTTTTTTTTTTTTCCTTTTGGTGTGTGTGTATTGTTCGTATAGTCTTTGTATAGTGGATTTGTGTCCTGGTTTCGGCTGGGATAGAGTTAATTTTCTTCCTAGTAGCAGGCATAGTGCTGTGTTTTGGATTTAGTAGGAGAAGAATGTTGATAACACACTGATGGGTTTAGTTGTTGCTGAGTACTGCTTACGCTAGTCAAGGACTTTTCAGCTTCCCATGCTCTGCCAGGTGCACAAGAAACTGGGAGGGGGCACAGCCAGAATAGTTGATCCAAACTGGCCAAAGGGCTATTCCATACCATATGACGTCATGCTCAGTATAGAAACTGGGGGGGTTGGCCAGGGAGTAGCGATCGCTGCTTGGGAACTGTCTGGGTATCGGTTGGTGGGTGGTGAGCAATTGCATTGTGCATCACTTGCTTTGTATATTATTATTATTATCATCATTATTATATTATTATCATTACTATTTTACTTTACTTCAATTATTAAACTGTTCTTATCTCAACCCAGGAGTGGGTTTCTCACTCTTACTCCTCCAATTCTCTCCCCCATCCCATCCGGGTAGGGGGAGTGAGCGAGCGGCTGCGTGGTGCTTAGTTGCTGGCTGGGGCTAAACCACGACAATTTGGTAGGGTTTTTTTAAAGACTATAAAGTTCTCTCGTTTTTAACAAGTATCAGATACTGTCCAAGTACTGTTCTTTTATATCTGTAACAGCCTTTCCTGTGTTTCCTGTGTCTGTCACTGGTGAAATAACTTCCCCCCCGCCCCCCCCCCCCCCCCCCCCAAGGTCATCTGCTGTATTTTTTATTGTCTGTTTTGTAATTGTCTGTTTCTAACCTCAGAATTTGAAGTGGCCTGTTTGGTACCTGACTCTGGATTAATGAATCACCAACATACATCTCCAGCATTCCTGTTCCTAAGCTAGTTTATTTGCTCTTGTATTTCTATCCTGGCACAATATCTCCAATATCTTAATGATTTGTCTTTGCAGTGCTTTGTCAAATGCTGCAATAAAATACAGCTGTATTATACGTACAGAGTTCTCATTATCTACTTGATATGGTATATTAAAAGCTCAGAAAGAGAAAAAAAGAGATCAGGTTAGTCAATAGCAGTTTCAGTTCGGTTTATCAACCCACGCCAACAATTATGCCTGCTTCATTAATTGCCAGGACATGCCTTTTCATTTTCCCAAGCTCCTTTTCTCAAACTGAATTTGTGTTCTAGTTTTCTACACCCAGTGCAATGTATGTTTTTTGATTCGGTATCAAATGGAAGGAGATGCAAGAGCTGGCACACAGTGACTGAGGTGTAAGCTGCAACTGGGAAATCCTTTCTCTTTCTCCCTCTCCAAATTAATTTGGCTACAGAAATTCAGCCTTTTTAAATATGTTTCTGTTCCATGTCCAGAGGAATACAGTGGAGCAATGATGTTTATTGGAACTACAGTGATGGCCGGGTAAGGTAAAGTTCCAAACTGTAGTATATAAACATCAGCACATACATGCATACTTGTAATACAATGGATACATAAAGTGTTTCATGGCCTGATACAGAGGCTTCCTTACTGGAAAGTATTGCTCCCACTGCTTTGCAAAAAAACGCCCAAAAACTCAATTATCTTGTTTGACGGGGTAATTTTAACTGTGGCATTGAAGTTAACTCTGTTAATGACTTTGAGATAAGCTCATTTTTAATATATCTAAAAAAACTAGAAGGGATGGAATGGTTTTGGTTTATGTGATATAGGGATTTTTGCAGACAAATACAGGTATTACTGGCTAATTCAGTTTGTGGATTGTACACATGATCTGCTAAAAGTCAGCAGTTTGGGGCCTTACCACAAGATTTCTTGAAAATTCTTCATAAATTATGTTTATTTAAGTCTCTGCAACCCGCTTTGTTTATATATGTCTTAATGCTATAAAACTTTGTCCTTTGACTGATGCGTCTGTCAGTGTTGCATTGCTACAAGACAAATTTTCCTGTCGATGTAGGGCCTACCATTTGTGTCCTGTTAATAGCAATAAAGCCATCTGTGATCTAAATTTGGACGAGGAGGGAGGTCCTCTGGAAGAAAATATGATCATACAGTGGGGCTCTTCAAGCCCGTGATTGGTTCCATGTTGCTGTCATGTTCTCTCAGATATAGGCCCTCTGAAGTAAATCAATGTGCCTTGTGCAGTCATGTGCAGGGAACTCTTTTACTTCCAGTACATACATCCTGGTTCTGGTGGGCTGCTGGTTAATACTTTTGAGATGCCTTCCCCTCGCATGAGGCACTGGGTACGTTCTGTTGGTACACCTGTCTGCTTTCAGCTTCTTTTTTTGGCCCAGATCCATTTATTGGCCTTATGCTAACTCACCTTGTTGTTGAATTTCCTTATGTTAACGATGTTTGTGGAGGCAGAGAAGTAAGACTGCAATTAGGCAATTATTAAGTATGTTAATTAAAATTCATAGTCACAGTTAAGATGTTTGTGTTGGGATAAACGTCACATGATCTTAAGCTTAATAAAAACTAGTGTGTTTATTTGTATTTTGTGTGTATATATTAGAGATGTAGGTTTTGCTCTTTAATATTAATTTCTGTTTTTTAAAATGTTACTGTGTGCTTTAAATGATATAAATCAAAGCACTTCCCCATTACTCGAAAAGCTTGACTGGCTCTTGAAGCAGGACTTTTTTCCTTTCTGTAGAGCCCCTAGGCTTGTCATGTGCTTCCATTAACGTTTGAAAATTAAACACTACTTTTTGTTTTGAGTATATTGGAAGGCTTCCATAAAAAGCCATTAATTTGTGGAGAAAAGTAGAGTTTTTTTGAGTCTGTTGTAGTTGCAGCAGCAGGTGGCATGGTCTGTGTTCTGAAAAAGTACAAGACCACACGTATTGTACAGATCATGGCAGCGCACAGAGAGAGTACATATAATGCAGTATAATTGATTCTGCACAGCATAAGTGCTCTAAGCTGTTCTTTGGCGGCTGGGTAAGGACCAGTGTCTTGTTCCTAGCTGTATTGTTACTGTATGTGTGAGGAAGAGGACATTGGCTTTTACATTTGAGTTCAAGTGATACTAGTTTAAGCACAATGCTTTGCAGAGTGATGGTGTCCTGTCTTTGTCACTGTTTATCGATAATATGGTCTCACATGAGCATAACGCTTGTCCAGTTCACAGGGGTCTGTGAAGACTTACATTTTTAATGCTTTAAGGAGGCAAATATGCAGTATTCAAAACAGCATTTTTTTTTTTTTACAACTTCTGTCACTGAAATCTGTAGTAGTGCTATGCTTAAGATAGCAGGATGGTAGACCGTGTTCTCCAGATGCCTTCCTTCTACTTCTTTAAATGACAGCACAATGGTTAGGAAGGGTCTGGAAATACGAAATGATCTGGAGGTCAGATTGTGATGATCTCCCTGTGCTTTAGAACTTACATATCTTGATCAAGAGCGCAGCTAGCGGAGAAATCCTTCAGTAGCACTTACTGCTTATTTTTACCAGGAGGATGAGTGCATGCACTAAAAGTTATGAGGGTAATATACTCTTTCTGAACTGGCTTAAACCGACATCCTCATGTCTGTTGTGGTTCCTTACTTCTCAGGCTCTCCGCAAGGACGTGTTTTCTCTCCAGAGACAATTGCTCTCAACTCTGGCAAGAGATTTCAGTGGGGGTGTAGGTCAGAGTCTGAGCCAGCTTGCAATAAAGACAAGACTGACCATCACTTCTAAGTGAAAGCAGTGAGATCTGCCTGGGTTTCATGACTTTGTGAATCATTCCTAGGCATCACAATTTAGTCATCGAGTAGGAAAGCAGCTGAAATTAGTGGTTGTTTCTGAAAATATACCTGCATGTTGAGCTTGCCCAGTAAAGGAAAACAAATCAGTAGCACAGCTGAGTTTACATACCTGGATCCTTGATTTGGAATCCTGCGCATAATTCACTCTGCTGCCTTTTTAGGCTCGCTCTGGATGGTTTTGGTTCAGTTGTCTTGTCTGTGTTAACCTTCTCACTATTCTTAATATTTATTGCTACTTTGCTCTTAGTCATCAGGCTGTTACCATCCATTGGCACACAGGACAGGACATACCTGGCTTGGATAGTTCATCATTTGAATATTAATTGAAACAGAGTCATCCTTTTTCCATAAACTTTACTTAGAAAGCGAGTATCTTGCTACAAAGCAGAAGAGTTGAAGTGCAAGGAAGTTAAGTGTTACAATACAATGCTGCATTTATTTTGGGGAGAACTGGATGCATGAAAGTCAAACCCTGCTTTCAAAAGTGGAGTCTCAAAGGTTCTTTTTTCCCAGTTAGCAGAATCTTGTTCTGTCTTTCTTCTTAGCCAATGCCCTTTTCTTGTCAAACTGCATTTCCCTTGGAGATAAGCTCACCTTTTAGAGATATGAACAAATAAATTATATAGCAAGATTTTCACCTGTGGCACATTTGTAGCTTGGATCTGAATGTGAAGCTCTAATTATGCATACAATAAATCAGGTACCTTGTGTTCACAATAAAAAAAATTTGTATGAATGATTGGCTGAGCCTGATTTTCAACTTCAACCTTTGATATTTTCCCTGGATTTGTGATTTACAAACAGTTTGGTTTGTGGGCTCACTTGGGGAAATTGGTTTTGGTGTGTTCTGGTATGGTAAAGCTAGCATTTTCCAAAATTAAGAACTTTGAAGGAACTGGAGAGTTGGATGGAGGTCTCAGCTTTGTTTCATGAAATATAGATAGCAACCTGTGAACACGTATCAGAGGACATAAATACTGTGGAGGAAACGTATGCAGTTTACGCAGTCTGTTTTTATACAATTGGGTTTTTTTTCCCCTTGTCTTCCTCACACTGCCTTTTTCTTTTTCCCCTTACTCTGCCTTTCACTCATTGTTCCAGATTTTTCCTCTAACTTGAGCTGCAGTCCTGCTTTGTGGTTTTAGTTTCAAACCTTAAAATGAAATGCCACCGGCGGCATAAACCTAGTGCCCAAAGAGGGAAATATGTTCCGACTATGTTGCAGAGTAGAGGGGTATTTTTAATTGAATTTCATTCTTGCAGAACTAGGTCCTTGTTCTCTAAGGTTGTCTAAATTAAGTACAAACTCAGACATTCTAGTGAAATTGGTCTGCTGATCGTTCAACAGCAAAGGGCATACTATCTTTACTGACAAAGCTGGCATAGTTAACAGTGTAAACATACCATACCACTGGTTTTTATCCTTACAATCAGAACTTTAGGCTGGGTAGCAGGTGATTATATTTTGTGTAATTTTACATATGGAGTTCTACAACGGGTAAAGCTGAGCTTTTTCTGTGTAGCAGTATCATCGAATGAGGGAGCGACCCAGGCTGGAAGGGACCTCGGGAGGTCCCCAGCCCAGCGTCCTGCTCGAAGCTGGGTCAGCACTAAGTTCAGACCAGGTTGCTCACGGCTTTGTCCTCGGGTCTTGAAAACCTCCAAGGACAGTGATTCCACTACATCTCTCTCAGCCCCCTCTATACCTCTCTTTCTCTAAATATGTATATACAATGCATCGGAAATTGTTTGTTTTGTTTGTTTCTAATGTTTAGTACCCAGGAAAGCAATAAAACCTAGTTCCATTCAGGAGTTCATGTAATTCAAGTGACAGTTTTTCTCACACACTTAGGAGATTTAAGATTTTTTTTTTTTTTAACTTTTTTCCCTAAGCTCAATACAAACAAGGGAAAAAGAACTTCTTGAGTACTATAAAGTGCATGATACTTTTGAAAATTTACTTTTTTTCCCTTGCAGAAGCATAGTAAAGCTGCAATACAAATTTTAAACAGAAGCAGTTCAGTAACAGCTTTCCACATTTTCCTAAGCACTTCTCAAAGTAAATAAAATTATTAAATGAGAATTTATATTAATATTTACTCTGAGGCAGAGCTAATCTTTGAAGTTAATAGTTTTCAGTCTCAAGTGGTGTTAACAATCAAATAGCAAATAGGATTAGGAGGTAAAAATGAGTACTTTTGTCTCCAGACCATTGGTACATAATGTAGATTACACAAATATAAACATAAAGCTTAGCAATCATTAAAACTGAATTTGAGGTGTTGCATTTGCTTCAAAATCTTTGTGTTAATTTCTCTGTTGCTACATCCACAATTTTCCATAAGGTGGAACAGTTTTCTTTCTCTTGTTGTTTTACAATCCCCCTGCCTTTACATAACAGGCACAACTTAGGCTGTCCTCTTGAAGGAAATGTATGTTTGTAATCTTTCATTTCTAACAATCTTAGGTACTAGTTCTTTGTGGTGAAAAAATAGCATATTTCAGTATATGTATGATTGAAATGTTTTCTGGAAAGGAGAGGAAGAGAGGCTGTACATTTTAAACAAAGCTCTAATTCCTGCATTAACACCGTGGCAAAGTTCAAAAGGTTGCATTTTTAGAGGTGAACCAGAACTGAGATGTAGCTATATATATAACCTATATAACCCAAGACATTTTCCGTCTGTCTAAGTCTTTAGGTTGTTCTACTAGTAAAACAATTGCTATCATTTGTAAAATTTGAATCCTGAAGGAAATCCATTTTTTGGCTTCTTACTTGTGGCTTGGTGGCTGGATATAAGTTTAAATTATTTCTGTGCTTTTAGAAAAACTAAGCTGTTGGTCCAGTTTTAAAAAAAAACCCAACTTACTTAGAGGTTGTCCATGTATTTTGAAGTCTCTTCCTTTCTTGTGTGTTGATTTTTCCCTTGAGCACTTGCTAGTTCAAAGATGTGCGTTTTAAGAGTTCTGTAGACTAGGTGCCCGCATGGGTGATGCACCTTCTCTTTGCAAGGCTGGGATAGCACTTTCTACGCTGTGGGAAGAACTGGACGATGTTTGTCCCTTTCCTTCAGTTATTTGTGAGGAAGAACTAAGCCCAATTTGATCTCATGCATAATGTTGGAGTATGTGTTTCATGTTAGCCGTTTCTTCAAACACATTCTGCTCCAGTGTGTGTATTTTGATTTAATCTTCCAAATATTTTTCTGAAACGTGTTGTTCAGACCTGCCAGCCATGCCTTCCAAACACAAAACTCCTCTGGTTTTGATGTTTTGTGATTTATTTTTAGAAATGTAACAGTTCTGCCTCCTTTGCTTGAAGATACTTAAAAAATATGTTGGAATCGCCCATTTTGCTCTGAGACTTCAATTGCAGTAAATGTCACTATATGATGTGATATAGGCAACCTTAGTTTGGGTCTTAAGAGGAACATTGCTTGACGTGTTTAGACTGGAGGCTGAGAGATTTAGGATGAGCTCAGTTATCTTTTTCCGCTGAAGACTGCTTATCATCCTTACCCAAAGTGGCTATGGGTTTAGATTTGCCCAGGATTTGCAGTTTGTGAGCAAATGGTATTTATACAGAATGACAGCAGAGGGAGAGTGTGGAAACTAGGAATTGTTCTCTGCTGGAGGCGCCTGTAAGAGAACAAATCATCCAAAACGGGATAGTGGTAACGTAGATGACGTGGGTCCCTGGCAGCTGGAGCCGTGGACACTTGCAGAGTATCTGCTGTAACCTACATTTCCAAAACCACACGACCGACCCTTTCTATAGGGAGCAGGGGAAGTAACACAGATACAGACTTTTTACACGCTGGTATAGAGAAGCAATAAATTAAGCATTATTGTGTATTTCTTAGTAAGGTCAGTCCTCACACTAATCAAATAGGATCTGAAGGCATTATTTCTGACATAGGCAACATCCAAGCGGAGTGAGTTCCTTCAGTTTGTTTACACAGAGGTGCAAGGAACACATACATGCGTACACACAGAGAAAAATGACAGTTTTAACACCTGAAGTTGGGTCATTTTGGAAATGTAGCAGGCTGATACACAAAGAAATTCAGGAAGCGAAGGGAAAGTGGTGCATCGGCGGGTATAAGGTGAAACTGTCAGTATCTCAATAAAGGCATTTTTTCCACAGGTAGACTTGGCAAAATGCTACTTGTGGCTTCTGCTGTATTTTTTGAGCAAAGCATGGAGACAACTGCAGACTTCAGTTAACCATGATAAACCATTACCATCTTGAATTTATTCTCTGTTGACTGAACGCCACAAAATTACTGTATAGATCTCATATTTAGTTACCATTCTGTATGCAGTCTTTAATGAATTACAGCATTTTGATTGCTCACAAAATAAGGAAGGGTGTTGAGGTGACAATTTAAGTGGCCTCTATATATGTACTTCAGAAACACGGAGAGGTTTGTTTCTGTATGTAGAAAAAACTGTTAGTATCCAGAGTGGATTGATTTTTAAATCCATTAATTAAAATAAGTTATTTAAATGTGTCTCATATCAACAAGCAAGAAACTTGATATAAATAATTGAGTTTAGTCCTGTTTTAAATTTGTACTTTCTAGTAATTTTCCAAAGGGAAGGTTGATTCTTACTGGTTTATGACATTGGTAAAATTGTTGATATCCAACTAAATGCATAATTTTGGGTGATATTTGGTACTTTTGTGTGCAAATATGAGAGGCAGTCTTCCTTTTTTTTGTATGATTTATCTGATTCAATATGTTTGCTCTGATCTCAGTTTTCTAGGTCTGTACATGCGAAAATCACGTATTTCTAATTAGGTAGTTAACTTTCACTTAACATTTATTTAACCTCTGGTTTGGGTAGAATTAATTAAATTAAAAAACCCTCAAATTCCTTGCTTCTAGTTAGCTCTGCCCCAGAAATTAAAAATATGAGTGTATATTAAAAAGATGTAACAAGACATTTTTTTGAATACAGCTCCCTTTGTAAGCAGGGAAAGTATTCATCATCCAGTGAATCAGAAATGTATGGTCCTTTAGATATGCAAGGATGATAGTTACTAGTACTGGTTTTTGATTGTTGGTTAAAGGAGGAAGCTAACACTTCCTTATCCACTTTAAATGATCAGGTTGTTAAAATGAACTACATAAACCAAAATTAAGACACAGTTTTGTCTGTAGCTGTAGAGGAGATGGTTGCTGTCAAAAGCTGCTTTTAGCACTTCAATATACCCTATTCTCAGGTCGTCTTCTGATGATGAAATTCCATGTGACTTTTCAATACAGTTTGCCTTGGTATCCAACACATACTGGCTTAAGATGACTTCAGTGTTCTTTTTCATTATTTTATTACTTTATACTAAGGCGTAGACCTCAACATCTGTTGTTCTCATTCCAAAGGTAGTACAAATTAGGAGTTTTAGTTGTACTTTTTTTTTTAATGACACTTTATGACTCCTAATTATTCTCTCTGATAAGGGATTTCTTTTTACAAAGATTCTTGAAGTAGAGCAACCGTGGCTTACTTTGAGGGTTGAATCAGAAATAGAGAAATATGTAATTAGGTGTGTTAGATTACAGTCATGTACATTTATTCAAAATAAAACTTTAGGGCAAATTTGAAACTGTGACAGAGTAGACTAGCAGCATTAAGTGATTGTTAGGGAGAGCTTTAAAGGCTTTTTAGCCTGTTTTGCACTGATGAGAAAGCTCCTTTGCCGAATTTGAGCTGTCTATGCCTTTCCTTGACTATTCAAAAGCACTTTCTTTAACTCTCTTTTACCAAGTGTACAAGTAAGCTCTTGGAGACAGCTAGGTGTCAGGTTAGAAGTGGCCTCCCTTCTGCTGGTTGAAGCAGATCAACTGGCGACAACAAACCAAAAATCCCTAATCCTACAGAAAAGCTTGTTGAGAAATCAAATGGTAGCTAGTGCTGGTGGAGACAATAAAGAAGGACTGCTCTTTCTGGTGACCAACAGCTGGTATAGCCGTATTATAACACAGCCCTCCCTACAAGCAGTTGTGCATGCTCTTCTTCCCTAAAGCACTAGGTTTAAATCATAAGTGTGTTCTGTAGTGTCAGGTGTTTAACAGTTGGAGAGATGTGATCTAAAAATTGCACAGAAATGGATTAATTCACAATCACTGCCAAAATCTTTGAAGGAAATCAGAACTTCCTAGGTCTGTTCATTGCAGGGAGGGGAACTGAATATGGGATGACAGTCTTGTTAGAAGCAGCATTCTCATTTATTTCTTTGAGGAGCATGTGCAAACATCAAGGTTAAGGTCATAACAGTATTGCCATGTTCTCACCCCTTTCATTCCTGGGTCTTTAAAATAAAATTCACCAAGGTGAAACAAGAAACTGGGGTGAGAGTAGAAGCTGAGGTTAATTTTAACTTGATCAGGCCAAGACAACCCACCATTCTGTCTATCATTAACATAAGATTACTTTGCTTTCTGGTTAGGAATGAACAGAAACCTGTGTTATATATTAGAATCATAGAATGCTTTGGGTTGGAAGGGACCTTTAGAGGTCATCTAGCCCAACCCCCCAGCAGTGAGCAGGGACATCTTCAACTAGATCAGGTTGCTCAGAGCCCCATCCAACCTGACCTTGAATCTTTCCAGGGATGGGGCCTCTACCACCTCTCTGGGCAACCTGTGCCAATGTTTCACCACCCTCATCATAAAACATTTCTTCTTTATATCTAGTCTAAATCTACCTTCCTTTAGTTTAAAACACTTGCCCCTTGTCCTATTGCAACAGGCCCTGCTAAAAAGCCTGTCCCCATCTTTCCTGTAGGCCCCCTTTAAGTACTGGAAGGTCACAATAAGGTCTCCCCAGCGCCTCCTCTTCTCCAGGCTGAACAACCCCAACTCTCTCAGCCTGGCCTCATAGGAGAGGTGCTCCAGCCCTCAGATCATTTTTGTGGCCCTCCTCTGGACCCGCTCCAGCAGGTCCATGTCCTTCTTGTGCTGAGGGCCCCAGAGCTGGATGCAGTGCTCCAGGTGGGGTCTCACCAGAGCAGAGCAGAGGGGCAGAATCACCTCCCTCGACCTGCTGGCCACGCTGCTTTTGATGCAGATTGAAAGAAGAGACTTGTTCTGCAGAGACGTGTGTGCACTCTGAGCTGTAAAATGACAGAAATGCAGCACCTGCAGGCAGAAGGAAAACTACCCGTTGCAGCGTGTACCTCCATCTTGCAACGGCCCAGGGTTTGAAATAAGGGGCTTATCGCTGAACGGCTTTCATGTGCAAGAGGAAGTACATGCATGGGGAAGACCTAATGTCCGACACCATACACCCAGAGATTTTTCATATATGTGAATGGGTTGCCTTCATGATGAAAAGGGAGAGGTGTGCGTCTTGGTGAAAAACGTGACTGGCAAAAGCTTCATTTGTTCACTCCCCCCTCCCCAGCAAATTGCCTGAAAGTGGATCATAAACAGCGATGCATCATTACTATTATCTCCCGGTATGACTCACTGGGCCATATATAGCAGCCTGTCTTTTGAGAAGAATTCTTACTCAGAGCAAGTAGGATGTGGAAACAAATATTAAATGTCAGACTGTTATGTCACTGTAGCATTAGAATTTCTTTCGTGGCAGATAAAAATGTCTAAAAATGGCTTAGAACAGCAATGCCTGTCGTGTTAAGCAGGTATTGTCAGGTTAAAAATCCTCATTAGTTTTCTCCTGATTGAATGCTCTTATTTTCATAATATTTATCTCTTTTTGGGCAACAAGAATGTGTTCGTTGATTGCACTAGCAAATTCTTGGATATTTCAATATTTGGATTGCTAGTAATGCAAGGTAGCAGGTGGCTTTTGGAGCATACTTTAGGCTTTTTTTACTTTGTGTTTTTAAGACCCTTTGATTGCCTCATCATGCCACAAATTAATCCTCTGTGATTTCTTTCTGTTCTCTTTTAGTTGTTAAAGAAACTGCTTGTCACATCCAAGTATGGCTCATAATGTTGATCCCTTTTAAGATTCTTCTGTCCTTCTTTTAGAAACATTGCCTTTCTGGAATACTAACAGCATCCTCCCTCCGTATTTTGCATTAATTTAGTACCTTGAAATTTAGACTGCTTTTCTTGCCAAGAAAGACTACCCAAGGCTTTCTTCAGGGTTTCAGTGATTGCTGCTGGACCAGCCTCTCCATCCTTATCCCCAGACGAACTCTAGGCTGAGGATCCAGAGCTCTGTTTTTCTGGTGCTGTTGCCAGTGTCACTTTTGTTCCATGTCTACTGCTGTAGTAAAGTACTGCATTGTTTGTTTATGTTGCATGTATGTTGACTCAGCTTTCAAGCTCAAGATTTTTAAATATGCACTGGGAAATAAGAATCTTTTCTTGCGTTTTGTGATAACATATTGACAAAACTGTGTTAGTAAAAGAAATATTCCTGTGTTCTGTTACAGGTTTTGGGATTTGAAGTTGATACGGTGAACTCTGTCCAGTTTTCAAACCACACAGGTAAAATTTTACATGTGTCTTCAGATACCACTCCAGAGTCACTCAGCTCTACTTAAGATGTGGCTCATGTCATCACATGACAGTGGAAAGGAGATTGGTCTTATATTTTTGCCCACATTTTCAGGATATAGGACAGAAATGTAATTTTCATGTTTTGATTCGAGTCTGGATTTGGGATTAGGACATGATATGACATGGTAATATCCTGCCACTTCAGAGTGTAAGTTCTTCTGTTAGGCAGTAATCTAACTCAGACAGTGAAATAACACAAGTAGGGCTGGCCTGGTTTTGGCTGGGATAGAGTTTTCTTTCTAGTAGCTGGCATAGTGCTGTGTTTTGGATCTAGGATGAGAATAATGTTGATAACACACTGATGGTTTAGTTATTGCTGAGCAGTGCAAAGTCACAGCCTTTTCTGCTTCTCACACCACCCCACCAGCAAGTAGGCTGGGGGTGCACGAGAAGTTGGGAGGGGACAGAGCCAAGGACAGCTGACCCAAACTGACCAAAGGGCTATTCCATACCATATGATGTCATGCTCAGCATATAAACTAGGGGAAAAGCTGGCCCAGGGTCTGCTGCTCGGGAGCTGGCTGGGCATCAGGTAGGAGGTGGTGAACAATTACATTGTGCATGACTTGGTTTGTATATTCTTTTTCATGTTATTATTTCTCCTTTATTTTCTGTCCTATTAAATTGTCTTTATCTCAACCCACAAGTTTGACTTTTTTTTTTTTTTTAATCTTCCTTTTCTTTTTTCCCATTTCTCTCCCCTGTCCCACTGCGGGGGGAATGAGCGAATGGCTGTGTGGTATTTAGCTGCCTGCTGGGTCAAACCACAGCAACATCCATCTACAGGCAGGCCTGTGAACAGGAGAGTCTTCAGTACTGTTTCCTGTGCAGTATGGCCCTATGACACTCAGAATCATCTTACCAATCCAAACATCAGAAGAATACTGAACTAGATGCAATGGTTCATCTCTTTATGTGCCCACCCAGAAGGCTAGCAATTATCCTAAAATTACATTCTGGAGGGAGGAAAGGGGTAGGGTGTTAATACATTTGGGTTCTAAGCCTGAATGTGATGCACTCTCATTGTATTTTTAGACTTCCTAACACTCACTGTGCTAGAGGACTTTATTTTTCAAAAGAAAGCTGAAATTTATGTTTGTTTTAGCAATACCTTTCACCCATAAAGCTCCAAGTGACTTTCTGTATTTGAATCAGTAGAGCCCCATCTACATGGTCGTGGCAGGTTGTTTGACAGAAGATCTACTCTAGGTAAAGAAATTCTAAGGGTGTGTTAAAAAGTAAACAACGAACAAATTCTGACTTCAACATCTTGTAAAAGAGCAAAAATTGTTTCTGACAAAGTAAAAAAAAAAGACACAAGTTGCGATACTTTCGTAGTATCTCACAGGTACAGCTCTATTAATAAACTGCTAAACTTTTGGAACAGAGAACGTACCAGGAAGCCTCTGTCCTCTCTTACTGTGTTGAGCTCCATGCAGCTCTCGAGGTTACAAGGTGTTCCTAATGTGGAAGTAATTTAGTGTCACCCTAGGAAGAAGAAATTAATGTTTCAAAGGTAGCTAGAAAGCCATCTCTGCTTTTTGAGGAAAGGCACAAAAGAGGTAATAATTAAACAAGGGGTGGATGTCTTTCCTGGCTCAGGCAAAAAGCTGCTTATTCTGCTTGTACACTTTAGCACAGTACAGAGGTTCTCTAATGTTTTTAAGAGATGTTTAGATGTGATTTATGTTTCTTTAATTTATTTAGTTTTGGAGTTTGGGATTTTTTGTCGTTTAGTTTTTGACAGCTGGGTAGAACTGTTGTAATCTTCCAGAAATGAAGCATTTTTTTCATGTGAAATAACTCGGCGCTCAAAATGGATGAGCACCTGTCGTTTGTTTGCTTTCAGTTTCAAGATTAAATCAGCTTTATAGGGCGTTAATAGGGCTTAATAGAGTTTTCATTGGACCATAAACTGAATGTTTCTGAAGGTAGGAAAACTACATTACCAATAGGATGACCAGATTCTTTAAACAGAGAAGAGGAGAGGTTGGTTTTTTGCTTTTGGGGTTTTGTTTTTTTTTTTAAATAGTATCACAGCTGGAGAAAGGTTACCAGTGCTTCATTCAAGGCTTGGCAGACAATGAAGATAGCAGAAGGAACAACAAACTAGTGATCCTCCTCCTCCCCACCAAAGGCCTAAATGAACATCCCAAAACTAAAAAAGTCTCAAAGATCACAAGTCTTTAAAATATTTTGAATTTTTATTTTGTTTCCTGGTGTTTAGGAGTCACGTTATCAAGTTTTTTTCTGTATCTTGATTGTCTTAGTAAATGTATTAAAAAGTCCCAAAGATCCATGCACAACCCCATGACATTGGGAAGCAGAGCCTTCAGAAAAAAAATCACAATACAGTAAGTGTTTGGCACTTGCCCAGCATGAGTAAAAGGAGAATGTATTTAGAAGTATTGGACATTTGGCTGAAAGAGGAAGGAATGGCAAAGAAAGGGAGGGCACATATTCCCTTTTATGACAGGGCTAGTTTTGTAACACTGCAGTTTATCTATGAAATCCTTTCTATCCTTTCTTAAATTGAAGGATAGATTCTAAGCCCAGTGGCTTTGCACCTCTTCCTTGAGAGAGGCATGTAGGAACATGTGGTGGCCTCATACGAAGACCTTTCCAAGTTTGAACATTTACACGTGCCTGCACACAAACTTGCACTAGTACTTGCAAATCAGTGTACGTGCAGTCTGTGCCACTGCAGGGATTAATGAACAGAAACTGTCATGCTGGGCTGTGGCTTGTGTCCGGAGCAGTGCCACAATACACAGGAATCGCGTGCTGGATAAACTGCCGAAGATAACTTGATTTTCCTACAAGAACAAGATCTTATGAGAAACCTTTTTGTGATCATCATTAAAGCTGAAGGGCAAATTTTTGCTTCAAAAACTGTGAGCTCCAATTTCTAAAAGAATGTGACATACCAGAGGGGGCACAGGTAGCAAAGTGTGTGGGGTTTCGGACATAGCATTCTTTCTTTCCCCATCCCTGTCTTTAAACCTGGTCTTGTCAGCAAAAGATACAAGGCAGAGAGAATTTATGACTAACAGGCTTTATTTGATGAATCATTATTGCTTTTTTTTGCCCTGTCTTTAAATTAGTAAGATACCACGGGCCTGTTTCTGCTGACTCCTGCTCAGAAAATTCAGCTTTCTTTAGTCTCTGATAATCATGAAATCTGGAAAATGTGTTTTAAATCAGTCCCCCTGGGAGAACAGTTTGTCATGTTGCTTGGTGAGGAACTTTTATGATTCGAGTGACTCACTTGAATGATGACATGCTTCATATACAAATAACAGAAACTGTCATGCAACCTATAAAGATTCTCTGCTTTTTGTTCTATTTTACTTTATTGTTTGCAGAAGCAGCTTATCACTGATATGCAAAAATAAAAATCTAGATTTTTTTTTTATTGTATCATTGATTTTTTTGGGGGGTGCATTTTTAATTCTTCAGTGATTTGCATTTTTGTTTTTAATTCGTAGGTTAATGGTAAGCATATAATGTGCTTACTTTGCCATCCAAATCCTACCATTGAAACTGCTCCAGAACAAGTAGCTCGTGGGTTTTTTTTCTGTTCCTTTTCTGTTTATTTTTAAGCAAAGCACTGTTGGACTTCCACTTAGTGCGAGTGTAGTGGGTGGTTGGTTGGCTGGTAGGTCTAATACATGAGAAATTATAATTATGTCTTGTTGATGTGATTCTTCACAGTCTACCGCCCATATGCAGTCATTCACACCTGTGCAGTGCAAGACAAAAAGAAAAGATCTCCACTCGTTCCTAACACTGGAGTATTTTACTCCTACACTGACCAGCTGTAAAAAATCCAATGGAGAATTTGGTACTGTATTTCTGGTTTTGTTGAAGGCCTCCTGGTAGCTGAAGATTAAGTCATGTGTTTAGATAGGGTTGTCTGCCAGAGTTTGCATGCGAATTTTGTGGCACAGCTGGGACCAGATTGCCTGCCCATCATGTGCCTTAAACACTAGATCTTTCTTCCTTTTTCCCAGGTAAAATACTTGATTACTGAAGCCACTTGGAGTAGTTTCACAGGGAGCACCACAGGAGGAACTCAGACCTCAGAACAGAATGTTCTGGGTTGGGAAACAAATCTTACATGTCTTGCTATACTTAAATGGTAGCTTTTTTGTTTTGTTTTGGGGGTTTGTTTTTTTTTTTGTATGCATGGGATTTTTATTCTTTTTTTCCCCTTGTTTTTGAAAGTAATTAAGAGGCTTATAAAAACATTCCAAAGGAGAGAAAAAATGTACCAGTGGAGGAAGGCAAGAAAGAAAAGTACATAAATTAATCTTGGGTGCAGTATTAGCTGCCTCTCTTGGTTGTGGTTTTAGGTTTTTTTCTTTTTCATACAGATGAACTGAGACACTTCCTTGGAGACTAATGAATACGTTTATCATTTTAGAGGGATACATGACAAGAAGCATCATCTTACCTGTTTTACATTCCCTTATCTGCTTAAAGGCAAATATATAACATTTAATTGCAATAAAAGGCCATAACGTAGATAAGCAGAGGGGTTATAAAGATGTTTAAATGTTTATGTTCATCTGTGCATTTAAAATTATTACTAATCTGGGAGATTTACGCAGTCAGTCTGAGCCAAGTGCAGTTTTGGAGAGCTGTATCATGATTGGCAGTGTTCTCTCTGCTCTCTCAGTCCAGGACTGAGGGGAATTATTTGGTGGTTTTGTAACCAACCAAGGAAGACTCAGCTTTCTTCCTCCATGGAAGATATGAGCCAAGATCTCACCTTAATATCCAAGATAAAAGAGTAATAATTTGATCTAGCTGCTATGCCTAACCAGCTCTGTAGTCTCCAAATGGGATGCAGTTGTTTTGCCAAGTACAAACTTGAACCTCATTCTTTAGTTTTCTTGGCTGTGGTTCTTGTATAATGTGTGCAAATAGCCAGGTGCTGTGAGACTTTGAACTTCTGTATTGTTGAGTGCCACAGTGGAAATATTACTGCAGAGTAGGAGTTACAGTAAGTGGACAGTTAAACAGAAGACTTTAAGTTTTTCTGTTGCTGTTTTTCAGATATTCACATCTAGTGGTTTAGGCGTAGGGATAACATTTCTAGGAAGCTGATTTTCTTTTAGGTCTTGCAAGGCAGCTCTGAGCCTTCAAATGTCCTCGTTGCCAGCTGAGTTCTTATGTCTACCTGAGGAAGACAGCGATTCCTTGTTGTCATCCATAACTCCAACCACTTGTGCCTTTCCCTAAAGCCAACTGGACCTCACATGTTTAAGGTTACTGTTGGCATTCCCTGCTTAACTAGCTTTGGGTTCAGGGCTATGCAGTGATTTTTTGACCACGCAGTATCTCTCTGGATTTTTTGCCTTTCCCCTTTCAAGATAATCCCTCTCACTCTTCCTGTGACCCCAAGGTATCCATCCTTCAGTTAGTGGAACACTTTTTGAACATGAGTAGCAGGCTTTTTCTTCTGTCCCACTACAGAAGCTGCTTTTCGGTTGTATATTGCACCAGGAGAGTACAATAAATGCAGGGTTGTGGGATGTGCCCCTTGTTCATCATGTTACATGAAATTACCCTGGGCAAAGGGCTTAGGGTCGTTTCCATCTTGCTGCCAGTTTTGATTTTGTTTGTTTCCTCTTACTCAAACATAATTCAACTCCTAGTGAAATCACAGTTCTCTCTAGATCCAATGAAGGCATTGCCCTTTTTCTTCTGTCTGAATAGCTGGGGCTTCCATGAGAGCTTCCCTAGGGCTTTTTTTGCCTCCAGCTGTCGTGTGATTAGACTTCGGGTTGTAGTACACGTGTTACCAGGTGGTAAAAAGATCCTTTAGATACCCTTGGAAGTCATTGCTACAGAGTTCGGACAATGTCCCTGCCCCATGTGGGGTAACTTACCAATTCCTGAGCTAAGCTGGGCTGCTACCTAATATTTTGTTTCTGTATTTATTTCCCTCCCTCAGTGGAGAATCAGTGTGACACGGACCCTGTGCACTGACTGTTTAAGACAGCTTGACATAGGAAGGTGAACTTTTAGTTAAAAAGTGAATGCACAGGGTCCCTCTGTAGGAATGGCTCCCGCGAGTATCTAGATTGTATGGACAATCTATCATAGTTATTTTTATGGCCATGTGTAAGATGAATGACTGCTCGTTTGCCAGCTGACCTTGATTCTGGGTGAAAACTGCACATGGTTTCATTGATGGGCACAATGGAAAAAAAGGGATTCTGTTATGTCGTGTATGGGCTGGCTTTGCAGTGCTAATAGAAGTAGAGATTCAGGGAAGAGGAGAGGGCAGATTATTTCTCTCTGAAGCTGCAGGTGACAGAACAAACGTCTGCATATATGTTAAATAAGCCGAATACTTGAGTTAGCTGTAGTCAATGGTTCCTCATATACTTGGGACTAGATGTGTACCTAGGTGTTAGGCATTGCCGTTTTGAATATCACTGTGTTCTACAATGGAACTACAGCCCTAGCATACGGGAATCCCTCACTTTGTCCATTTCTTCATGGAGACTTTTTAAAAAGCATTTGCTAGGGAGAGAATTGTAGCGGCTGATGTGAGTCAGTCCCCCAGCCAGCTGGCAGCGAGTTGTGTTTTAGAGGCTAGGCTTTTGTGAGCTGAGGAGAACAAAATGATCCATCTGCTCACCCTGCTGTGGGTGTATTTGCTTTCATAAGAAGGAAAACTGAAAAATGTGCTTATGCTAGGCTCTAGGCACCTTTTGGCAGTTACTCTAATAACACAGTTTAGAGTGATAATCAAAGCCAACGGTTTTTGTCACAGAATTTTCAAACTCCAAGAGCAGAAGTTAAAACTAACAAAATCCCATTGTCTTCACACGGGGGTGGTGTGGAAGAAGATACCTCATTTAACCTTTCACTTTTCCTAATTCCACTTAATAAAAATACAAGCTTTTTAACAAACTCTGAATTTATGGAGGTTGGAAGAGTTCAGTTGTGGGTGCTTCAACTAATATCCTGGAGGAAGCCCCATTCTTGTACACAAGGGAGTGATGGCTGCCATCTAGACGGGCAGGCTTTGATGACAAGATGCAGGGTGCATTTACATTTTTCAACAAAAGTTTAGAGTCTGTAAAGGAAGATTCCCCCCCCCACCCCCGTGAAATTGGCTGCCATGGAGCTTGGTCCATCGTTTGCTGAAATCAGTTCAGCTTCTCCCAAGTAACTTCAACTTCCATCCACCTCTCAGCCAAGAATATTGGCTTGTCTTTCTTGGATATCATTGAAGGATAAGAGCGTATGGATATTATTTATCTGTTTACAGTGTCTTTCTGATACTCATTTGCCCCCTCCAGTATCCTCAGCATTAAAACTGTGCTATTTTTGGAAGAAAATCTGTCAGGTGACATTGTATGTTTAAAGAGCATCCATGACAATGTTCTGCTGTGGTCACTCTATTCGTTACATGCACGTCCCAGTAAACGCCCTGTCTGTTGTGTGCAGCAGTGCTGTGTGCCTGTGTCCACACAGACCCACGAGCCTGTTTAAGCTGGTCATCTAGCTGTCAATCTTTTTCTTTTTTTTTATAGTATAAAATACCAAAAATAGTTTGTACTGACACCCTCGTCCAGTGAAGTCTAAAACATACGTTTGTCCCCTTCCACACAGGATAGGGCTAGTTGTATAGGCTCCATGGGAAAACTTGCAGGAGCTTGTGTGTGCTCTGCTCGATTTGCTGATAAATGGACAGTCTCAAACTCCAGTGTAGTCGCTCTAGTTCCTTTGGGAAACAGAGGTGCTAAGAAGTTGAGCACATTAACTGTTCTGCTGACAGCAGCTTTCATTTGGCAACAGCGTTTTACAGAAGGGGAGATGGAAATGCTTTCTGGTGCTAATATCTGATACGGTCCCTCCAAGTGTATAATCTCTGTGATCCTAAATAGAAAATCTAGCTCTTGAAAAATTATCTGACATTTACTTTGCAGGTTATGCCCACTGGAAGGGTCAGGTGTTAAATTCAGGTGAACTTCATGAACTGTATGAAGGACTTAAGCTGAACAAGGTCAACTGGTATGATTATGTACTCACAGGTAAGAAGAGCTTTTTCCTTGGAGTTCCCAGGAGATGTAACCAAAAGTAAAGAAATATAAACCGTATCCCTTCTTATTCCAAACCAAGCAATTACATTTTCCTTCCTTTGATTCCTCCTGCAGTTTCATCTGCATATTATAGTCTCAACTGCTCGTGCTTTTCAATTTGAAACAGCCAGTGTTCTCCAGCCTGAAGGTTGTAATTGGGTGGGTAAATTGATCCCCTTGTACAGTTTACAGACTTGTACAGCCCAGTCGTGTACAAGCTTAATTAATGTCTTGGGAGTGCCTCTACTGAAAAAAGGATGAGGAATGTCCGGGTATTATTTTTAAGTTTATTATGGATACATGAGTTTAACCCTTTTGCCTAAATTTGCAGTACTGGCACTGTGGTGCTATAGCATGATTTTACACACAGTTGTCTGTCGTCATTTTTTCTACTTGGTCTTTAAGGGGTAGTGCTTTGGATATGGAGTAAAGTATAAGCAGGGTTGGATTTTGGTTTTGACTCTGTCATACCTCTTGATTTTTTGTTCTTGTTGCTGTGTAGGTCCTCTGAGTGGATGCAGTTCTGGAGGACATAATGATTGTGCAGTGTTTTCCTTTGCTTGCCACTAGGTACAAAGTGTTTTTAAATATAGGCAAAGAGAACTTCTTGTAGAATACTTTGTAGAAAGGAGAGATTCTATGTGCAGTTTTTGTTAAAGACTGCTTCTCATCCAATTCCTGCTTTTCAGATGTAGATTACTGATTGGGTTTCACCTCAATAAGAGATATGCATCTGGTTTAAATTACAGTATCAATTTTTTACAGCAGTGAACAGTCACTTTTTAAAAGTAAACAGAAATATATTGCCAGATTTGATTGATTTCATGGCTTCCACATGTAGGAAAGTGCTTTATACACAGGGAAAACTGGAGACTTTTAAGTGTATGGATTATAACCCCAAAGCAGTCATTCTGCCTTGAAGGGTGTGGCACAACTGAAGAGTTATTGTCAGTTCTTTTTCAGGGAGTATCTCCAAAGTAAAGGAGACTAAATAGAAAATAGACTGAACTAAGGTAAGAAATTAATTTCAGCATAAACAGGTTCTTTGTGATTGAGAAATAGACAAACTCTCTTTGAAAGAACTCACACAGAGAATGCTTCCAGGAAAAGCACACTGTATTGTAGGAGTTTTCAGGAGATATTAGTATGCAAAATTTGTAAATAAAGTTTGAGTATTCTTTTATCTGAAATGTTCCTTTTTTTAATTTTACTTTCAACTCTTGGAAGAGACCCCTGCTCCTTTCCTATCACTGTCTTATTCTGGCAAAACGAATGTAAGAGCTTAAAAATGGTAGAAGGAAAAACAGAAATCTTCAGCAAAAAGAAATTTTGGAGAAAAAACCCGAATATTTATTAGTATGCCTTTTAAAATAGGGTTTGTGGGTAGATGGGTCAGTGTTTGTTTAAAAATCTCATTCAGTGTAGCCATTTTCAGTACGGACAAAAACAAGGCATGGGTAGAAATGACACTCATTTCTTAAGATCTAATAACACTGTCAGTGTTTAGTATTCAGTTGCACTGTGGCTGAACTTAAAATTCAGGTTTTTTTCATTCAGGACCAAAAGACAGGTTTTTCTCTTCAAACAGGAACAGCCATTCACTACAGTGCACAACTGTACTCTGTACCTCCAACAACCTGATTGTGATTATTCAAACACCGAAAACAAATTAATTTGTAGACAGATGGGATTTGACTGTAATTGTATGTCTGATGACTGTAGATATCTTGGCTGAGATGGAAATTATTATCTTTAGGCTGATGATGCAAAATAACACTTTGTTAACTTTTGTGACTGTTAGTTACTTGTCGATCTTTGTAGATTTGTTCCATTTACAGTAAAACACTCAAGGTAAGAGATAAACTCCAATTCAGTGTAATTTTTTGGAAATACCTCTGTCAATAATGTTAATCATACTCTGTATTTTTTTTTCAGCCAGTCTACCATCACAGGTCATTTTAAACAAAAACCTTTGCTTGGCGTTTTGGACTGATTATCAGCATTTCATAGACATAAGACACAGCATTTTGGCCAAAAATTTTGGAAGCTTTTTCCATTTCTCTGCAGCATCTAAGAATTGATCAATTGCGAGTAAAAAAAAAAAAAAATTGCCAAAATGTATTTTTAAATATTTTAGTAAAGTGGACATTTCCAAGCTGAAGGTTTGAAGAAGCTACCTTGCTAAAAGTAATACTACTAAATGAACTAAAATCAATGAAAATAAAATTATTAATTAATAAATGTAGTAAATAAAGTTAATACATAAATATATAAATAAAAACATCTATAAAGAAATTCATGATTAAATAAGAATATTGTGGTGCTAGCATTGTGATTAGGACCTTGAGATATAGTAAAACTTATTTCCAGCTTATTTCATCGCTAAGCCTAAAAATAGGAATTTTATTGGTATATTGGCCATTGCTCTAAAATAGTCAAGATTAATTCTCCATTGCATTAATGTGTTGGACTGTATCAGCACCAACATTAATAATAATAAAAAACCTGCTTCAAACCAGCGTACGAGAAAAGTATATGGAATTTAAAATATTTCTTATTTACTACATGATAAATAGTACTGATTTGGACTGCTGTTTTGAAGAAAAGGAATGGTTTTTCCTTTCAGCCTGACCTTTTTGTATATATGTTCAAACATTTTGAAGTTGTATGAGCCCTTCATATATAACATACTTAGTAAATGGATTTTTAAGGTTATATTTGTAGTTGTGCAAGCACTGTCTGAATTTGTCTTCCACCTACTATTCCTGAATGAAATACTAAACCGCTTCCGTTCTAAAAATGCATTGTTCCAAAGAATGAGAATTATGCAGCATTCCTATCCAAAATTAAAAAAAAAAAACAAAACTGTTCATGAAAACAGAATTTAAAAGTGTCTTTTTTTTTTTTCCAAAGGGTATACAAGAGACACATCGTTTCTTGCAATGGTGGTGGATATTGTCCAGGAGTTGAAGCAACAGAATTCTAACCTAGTATATGGTAAGGATGTGTATTATAATCCTTTCTGCTTCTTCAGTGTATATGCTCATCGTTTTCACGTTTTAGGATGAAATGATGTTCTGATGTTACACCATTTCACAACCATCTTGTGCTCTGACCTGGCTGGGACCAGCTGAGGCTCCAGTGAAGTCTCATTTCAGCATTGCTTAAGTGTTGAGGGAGTTGGGGTTTTTTATCTTTCTGATTTTATGCCTTTCAGTATGTTTCTTGCATTATGCTGTCCAAAGGAGAATGTGCCTTGAGGACTGATTGTCTGTATCAAAGAAAGGCTTGTAAAATCCCAGCCAGCTGCTGCTGTTCATATTTCAGAGGCATAGGCTGTAAGTGCTGATAGCTGAAGCCTCTCCTTGGTTTCCAAGTCATCCAAAAGCAGGATAGACTCTCCTGTGTTGCCCTGCCGGGGTTTACTGTTACATCCCAGAAGTGTCACACTGTGCCTTCTAAGCTTCATAATTTAGCCTGAACTCCAAGGCTTCTTTAACTATGGTGCCCTCTGCTAAGATTACCTAGGAGCACTCAAATATCAGCAGACTGTAGCAACTTGCTGTCGGTAACATGTCAGGCGTAAACCTGTGAGAAAAGATTCTCCTCTTGCCTTCCTGACTGTCTGAGTGTTTCAGGACTTTTGAACTAACCAGTGTAGGCTTGAATTGGGCAAAACGTTTAGAGTAACAGGGCAACAGTGGGGATTTAGTGGGATAAAAAGCTGTGAATGGTGGTTTGAGCCTCTCACCTTCAGGTTCAGTAAACTGTGTGGTCAGGAAACATCTGGAATGGTTCAACGGATTTGCAAGGTGTAATATCTGACGTAAAATTAACAAAGCACAGTTCTCATTTAGAAAAATGTAGCAGAGATACCTTCATGAGCTTGGGCATTGTTGCTTTTTAGCCTTTATTAGCACTGTTGCATTGCCAGATTCTCCAGAGCCTTGTACTAGTAAGTGAAAGCTAAAAACTCTGTTAGAGTAGGAGCAGAAAGAAACATCTAGCTGTATAGAACAGAAGGGAAGTGGTCAGATGGTGACAACACAGCTAGGCTTCTAAGATGCTGTATTTTTAAATAAAGAGATTCTAATGTGAGGAAAATTCTTTTAAAATGTAAACCAAATTACCTTCTTTTTACTCACAGAAACTTCCTAAAATACTGATTGGACATTGATTTGATACTTTTGGATTTGTATTTCTTTTTTATCTTGCTAAAAGCTCTTTTAATACCATGAACAATGTTCCTTTTTAAAGTACAAGGCTAGGCTGTTTCCATCCTCACTTTGAAACTGAGGGCACTTGGAATATGTTGTCAGTACGGCTGATGATTCAGAGCCTGTGCCAAATGTGTGTTAATATTATTACACCAAGTATGAGTTTAGGTATGGCATGGACTTTCTTCTTGTTTCGTTATAATACACATAGTTTTTCTATGTGTACACACAGCATTTTGGTGTGTATGTTTGGCATGTATCTTTTTACCCTAAAGTAAAAACAGGACTCTTTTTACAGGTATTAACTTCTCCCATGTTTCTTCCCCACCATACTACTATTGCAGTTTTGGGTTGGGGAGTGAAGGGGAGGGCTCTCTGCGTTTTCCATAATGAAAGCCCTTTTACTCTCAGGAGGAGACCCTCTCATCCTCATTACCTTCAGACATAACAACATGGAAGCAGGTAGGAGAGGGTGACTACAACCCTCCGACAATTGTGTAAGACACATGGCCTACTCTTTCAGAATTGGCAGCCACCAGTTATATATTTCAGGTTGAGTGTGCTCCAAGAGCTGTGAGAGTATATATGCTATCAGGTACTCAGTGTTGTTGCATAGCCACTACTGTTAACTAAAACTTTTCCCTCCCACCAGAGTCTCTATAACTGTACCCCATTTCTAAAGCAAGATTTATTCTGTTACAGTATGCGATCCAGTCATGGGTGACAAATGGAATGGAGAAGGCTCTATGGTTAGTATTTATCTGCTTGGATTCTCTGTATAGTGAATACTTGCTGTATAAAGATGTATAAAGATTTATTAATTTTTAAACACCAAAACTAAGCTACTTTACCTAAGTGTGGCTTTGGATTCCAGCATCAAGTAAGTTTGTACTTTAATGTCCTGTATTTAAATGAGTTTAGTGTCTGGGAAGAACGGTGGCTGTAGAGCCCTGGGATTATTTCTGACTCTCTCCTGAGACAACAGGTGGAATACAGACCCTGTCCACAGGAAAATAACCCCCTGCTCCCCTTCCTTGTCTCACTGGAGTTCCCTCATCTTCTGTCAAGAGCTCTGTTTTGGCTGGTAGCCTGGCTGGCATTGTCAGTGATCATGTGAATTGACATACCACTTGAAGATGACTTATTTCGTGTGAGATCCAGCAGCTGTTAGGCAGTGACAGTGATCAGTGACAGAAAGGTTCTGTGTGCCAATATGAGACTGCATACTGACAAAGAAACATTCCTTTTTGATCAAAGCTAGCAAATAATTTCAGTAAAAATGCAATGTGGGAAGACATCAGCAATAATGATATTTTATGTTTTCTTCTGCCTTAGCTAGTCATGCACTATGAATCGCTCTTTGTCCTTGTACCTTTTTACAGTTTACCTGCTCATAAAACAGCACATGAAGTAGCACTTAGTAATAAATTAGCCGTTGCTTCTGTGTTCTATTCTTTCATTTTACATTTATTGCAATATTTATTGTCCTGGGCTTTTTCTAACAAGGCAGAGATCTAGCAGCTGTAGAGTCACCTTGCAAAGCTTTAACTCTTGGGAGAAGTCATAACCATGGGCCTACCTGTGTCTTTTGGGTGGAAGATAAGGTAGAGGGGAAAAAGAGGAGATTATTTAACATGCAACCCACCAAGTCATTCCTGCCATAAAAAGTAATAAAATCATTATTTAAAGTGCCTTGGTTTAGATGTGACCTAGTCTTGCATTTCTGTCTAAAGGCAAAGTCCCTGTGACATCATCGCTTCACCATGGCTGCATGAGTGAGCTCAGTATCAGTATGATGGGTGTTCTGGTAGCACCTAGCAGTCAACACTGTCGTGGGGTTGTACCTGTTGCTGATACAATTAGAATGGGAGACAGTAATACATAGGCACGCGTATACAGGCACCCTGCACTGCGTCGTAAACAATGAACTTTTATTAAAGGTTTTGTTGAATTGAGTTACAGGACTCAGGAAGGTGAGGTGACCCCTGTACCCAACTAACCCGACCTCCCAGCTGAGCTCCATTGTGTGCCAAAACAGCCGATGCTTTTCAGCCTTGAGTCTGACGAGCATGCAGGGTGGTGGGCTCCTGTTATGTCTTAGTATACGTCACCTGCTTAGACAACCAACCTCCCTTTGCTGATGGGCCATATTTATCTAATGAAGATAGGATAGAGATGGAACAGACAGGCAGAAGGGGGAGCATTGGCCCCCATTACTTGAAGAGCTGATTCTGCAGGCAGTGAAGTGTGCTATTGTTTTGTTAGACTTGGGTGCAACACAAGCAAAATATTTTTAATGTCCTTATCGGAACGGTTTTATAGATTAAGTTGTACCGAACAAATTACAAATCCTGTGCCTGTTCACGCATTACTGATGTACAGCACACCCTAGAAATACTGCACTGAAAGAAGGAGGCAAAATAACGCATAGCATGGATTGTTACTTGTTCCTAAGCCCCACAATGCAGCACAATCAATGTGGGCACACGCTGCCGCAGCGAAGGACCACTGTACTGTCAGTACAACAACAGGGTAGTTTCTTTTGGGGGTAAGGACATGAGAAAGGGTTCCCCATGTTGGGACACTGCATTTCCTCATGCTGCTGCTGTGTCAGCTTGGTGAGAGGGAACCCGAAAGTTCTTCAGCCAGGCAATGCTTCCTTTTAATGCTGCCAGTTTAGGCCTCGCCGCTCAGTGGTGCTTCCCGTCGCTTCCAGCAAGAGAAGGGCTGTTGGTTGTGCTGTCGCCGGCTGGAGGGTGCACTGCTGCTTTAGTTACTGCTGCATAATAGTATGCTGGGAGCTGTCAGGTTCCTCAGTGACAGCATGAATGGTAGTTGAGGGGAGGAGAGTTGCAGTCCCACATCTCAGATGCTGCGGACAACATTTGATGCTGTTTCTTCTCCCCTAGTATGTGCCCGAGGATCTCCTCCCAGTCTACAGGGACAAAGTTGTACCTGTTGCTGATATAATTACTCCTAACCAGTTTGAAGCTGAGTAAGTACTTACTTCCTTTTATAGCCAAATAGACTTGGGGATAAAAGCAGGGGAGACTGATACCCATTCTTTTATTTGTCTCAATGCAGTGCAGTATGTATGTGTTAGGTTTTGGTTTTTAGCTGTTACTTTCAAGTGGTGCTTTTCAGCAAACCTCCAACTGTTCCATACTGAAACCAATAAAAAAATCTGGCAGTTACATGAGGAAAAGATTTCTCTGGTTTTCTCCGGTCTCTCATTTTCATTACTTCTTGTTGTCTCCAGAGGCCCGTATCTAGGGCAGGTTGAAAAAATACTTCTCTTCCCTTCCCCATCCTTAACCATTCCTAGAAAAATTTGTATTGTATGTCAGAATATTAAAACTGAAATAGTTTGACTCAAACCCCCCAAAATAGATTCAGAAATACTACCATGGCAACATCTCACAGGAGTTAAGAATTTAAATGCCTCCTGCCCATCCTGTGTACATAGCTGTAACTTCAGTCAGGAGATTGTCTGTTGTGATACATCGCAGGCTGTCCCCCTAAGTGGGGGAGCAGCTACACGGGAGATGGAGAGAAGACACTTGTGGGGGAATTTTATGATACAGGGATCTCTACAGGAGGCAGGTTAGGACTGGTGTGAGTCCACTTCAGAAACGCTGTGTATCTGTGCACATAACTTTTAAAGATGGCAGTCTGGTACAGCAGACTGTCTGTGTAACTACAGACTGTTTAGGCTTCTATGGTGCAGTCCAAGCTTATCCTCCTTGAGTAAACAAAGCAGTCATTGCCTGGAGAACTTGCGCTCTTTTAAGATTTCTGTTTCATTCTCAGGTTACTCACGGGCAGGAAGATTCACACAGAAAAAGACACTTTAGAGGTAAGTAAGCAAGTGGTAGGATGTGTAAGATCTCCTCCTGTATTCCTGCCTGCAGTGCTGCAGCTTGCCATTCGTCCTTAACCTTGAAGTCACTTTGGCCTCTGTCCTTTCTCTCCATTTATCGTTAAAACTTGTGCACTCCAGGTGCAAAACACTTTCTGTTCTAGTGCCGGCCTTGTGAAAAAACTTCCCGAAAGAACCACAGGTAAAGGCATTGCAGTGGTAACGAGTAGATCTCTGCGAGCTTGTTTTCCTGCAGTGTAAGAAGGCTAGCAGCAGCACAGCTGGCGAGTAACCCACATGCTGTCAGCGCTGTGGAAATGCCCTGGGGTGGGGAAAACCCCGGGTGACCCCGAGCATGAGAAACCTTCGTGAGTAGCTCCCTCTGCTGTCCACAGGCGAGTCGTGCAAGAGCCGTGCTGAGCGGCAGGACAGACATTTCTCGTTCTCCATACAGACTGCTTGCAAGGAAGAGAGCTTGCTAGCAAACTCTTACAGGGACTGATTGAATACGCTCTGAATCTCTTCCTGACAGTGTGTGCTGGTGCTCTGTTTCTCTTCCTTAAGTTGACTCAAAGGGGATGAGAGCTGGGTTGCAAAAGGATAGGTCGCGTAGGTGAGAAACCAGACTGGATGCGATGGCCTTTGGGTACTTCCTGGTGAAAGACAGACAAATCCACGGCAGTGATAGCTGCTGTCATCGCCATACAGAGATGATAGATCGTCCACAAATATACTGCATTGAGGTGAAAGGCTTTACCCTCTTACACAAACTGCAGAAAATAAAAAGCTGCAGGGCTTGGTGATGAAGGACAAAATAGGAATATGGTTTTATTGGTGTCTTGAGAAGGGCTGAGCTCTTTGTTTTGTTGACTAGTCAAGTGCTTTAATAATGGGATGATGTTATTTCTTCCAGTTTGGTTTTGAACTTCAGAGGAACACAAAATCTTTAAACAAAAAGCAGCTGCGGTGGCACCCTGGAGAGTAGCGGGGGTCTGTCAGCCCAAATGTTTAGTTTTTTTTTTCTTTTCCTCCAGCAACATCATGCAACATGTGTTGATTACCATCTCTTCATGGCAGAAAGCAGCTCCAAAGATCTCAGCTCTCTTACTTCCTGCCCCCCTGCCCCTGTTTTACATTACCCCACTGTGCTGGGTGAGGGTGAAGAACTGTGCTTCATGCCACTAGCTGCTAACTACAACTCAGTTCTTCTATTCTCATCCTCACCAGTGGAACCACGGTCTTGAGAACAACGCTGTTTGCTGAGCAGCCATTAGTTTTAGGTTTGCGTATTTCAGCTGCAAAGACAAGTTGCGTGTGCTAAACAATTTTACGAGTTAGTTTTCTGACAGTCTGTCTGAATTGTGATAGCTCTTATTTGCGATGGGCTTTAAAAAAACTCTTCTAAAGAGATGGAATTAGGAATGGAGACATTTTTAAAACAGTTGCTTGCAGGATATTATATTTTAATCTGTCTGTCTGCCCAGCTGCGTGTCATATATAGGTCTATCCTGAGTAATAATGCATGCTGGAATTCATCCCCTATGGAGGGGGTAGGAATTCTGACATTGATTTCTATGGTGACATGCCTTCATTCATGTCTTTAGCAAGACTAGTGACAGCAGTATAGTCTTCTAACATAAAATTAAATATGACATAATATTAATGTAAAAGGGGCTAAGTCCTACAACTAGAAATACTGGTGATTAGGTTCTTGGTGAATTGTGACTGAGAAATGAAATTGAGTTTAATATTACTTCACAGGCTGATTATGTCAGCATATGCTGGTAGTTTTACTGCTTCTTTAAAACCGACCAATGTCTGTGCAAAGAGGTTTGACAGTTGAAGAAACTTGGAGGCTTAGACAAGAAAGAAAAGCAATGGAGAATTAAAAAATAGCAGAAATAAATCCTTATCATTCAGCTGCTCATGAGTCATAGCTAGCCTGAGAGGATTTTTAGTTAAACTCTTCTGGGAAAATTAATATTTTATCTGTGTTTTATGCTAAACTCATTATTGAAGTCATTCTTTCTTCTGTGAAATCAAAATCGCTTCTGTAGCAACCAATTGTGACATCAGGAGTATTAATGAGTTTAAGTGAGAAACGCAGAGTGGAAATACAGCTGCAAAGGTACATAATTCACAGGTGTAATTTGGGGTTTGAAACAGAATGAGAAAAGAAGATTGAGAGAGACACACTTGTGCCTCTGATTTAGCTCTTTAACTTTTAATTTTTCCTAACTCTTAAAGTAGTAGCTAAATAAGACTTCACGACCTGGAGTTATTTACTTTCTAGCAAGTGTTTGAAGATGCCAGCTCAGGTGCATGTGTCTGTATATTTGTTCTCTTATTCTTTTGATAATATGTTCTGAAAACATGATGGCAGACAAAAATTCTGATCACAGCTGAAACAGAGGAACATCCAAGGATAATACATAGATGCTTGTATATTTTAAGAAGTGTGTACACTTAAATACGGATGTTTCGATTCCCCTATTTAGAATTATTTCCCCTAGTTCAACTGAATTCTTCGAGTAGAAACTGTTTTTTCTCTTTACAAAAGATGCCAAAATAAGGCACTTGTCAAAAATCCTCAGTAGTATGAATGATGCAAGGTTTAATCAACACGTATTGCAGTCACTGATTCCTACGTTTTTGCACATGGAAAGGTAATGGATATGCTCCATGCCATGGGACCAGAGACTGTGGTGATTACAAGCTCAGATCTACAGGCGCCTCTAGGAAATGACTACCTGATTGCCCTGGGAAGCCACAGAACAAGTAAGTCACAAACTCCTTTGTTAAACTGTGCTTTCTTTTAACCTGTTCTGTGCTTTCAGTTACTTTTTTAAGAAGTAGTTTCATCAGACCCATTTGTAGTGCATGGAAGGAGCTTAGATCCCCAAGTGAACTTCCTCTCCTACAGTAGTATCAGAGTGGTAAGCGTGGGGCTCCTCCATGAGGGAAGACAACAAGCTGGGAGCTGAGCATGATGATAGCACAGGCAGAGCACTGCCCTCACCAAAAGGGCACAGGCCCACAGTATCTGGATGAGGTCAGCAGGGCAGGGGTGGCGATAGCGGACAGGTCCCATTGGCAGTCCACTGATCACCGGAGAAAGGTGAGACAAGCCAGGTCCGAGATCAATCTGGAAAATCCAATCAGTAAGTCAGGACAGCAGGGCTGTACACAGGTACGCCTGCGACATAGCTTAGGCAAGGATGCTTGCGCCTGGGCCTGAGCTTCTGTGCAGCTCCTGGGCAAGCGGGCAGAGGGTGCATGGGTGAAGGATGTTCTAGGTGAGGTTGATCAGGGCTGTTAAAGCCCTTAGTAGTGGCCCTGACAAGTAGTAGCAGTATAAAACAGGAACTTTGAATGCTTTTATGAAAAGTTACGCTGTCCTGTTAGCAGATTGTGCCTCCCCTGAGAGGCTGTAAAATGTCCTTCTACTTCTTTATATCCCCTTCTATACCATCACCAAGATTTCACTGTGCGTTTGGACTGTCGCAGGATGTTTTTACCTGAGAAGGGCATAGTTATGTGGGATGGTATATGATCTCATTTTCTGGTTTATCCAGGGGATCTAAATGTGGGCATCACGTTCTGGACTGCTGAGGAACTGAAAAAGTCTTGATATTTAAAACAGATTCCACTAACAATCAGTTGGTGGGTCTTAGCACTCGGTACATGCCAGATCTGCAATAAGTCCGGTCATTCTAATGGTGACTACAATATGGCACATGGATCAGATATTCTCTGCTGATGTCTACGGCTGCTCTGGTGCCTTCATACAACCCAAAGATATTCTCGATTATGGTTTGGGATGCCCCATCTAGGATTCAGCAGTCTCCATAAATATGTGGTTTCCTGATCAAGCTGCTGCTGTCTAAATGAAAATAGTTGGCTCTCAGTCCTTCATGAAAATGAAGGTGCTAGCTACCTGCTGCCTTTTAAGTGAAGTATCTACAGTATATAAGTTGTAAATGCTATCCCAACTTGGCAAAGTTTTGACAGGTTGCACCTTTTAAAAGAGCTGGTACAAAGTTTACAAGACTCCTTAGCATCTTTATGTTCCAAACAACACGGGAATTCAAATCACTTTTAAATTATAGTAAACGCTATTGTATTAGTTGCCAGGTCTGTTACTTAACTCTCTATCTGTGTTGTAGCTAAAGCAGACGGTACCAAAGTGACACAAAGGATTCGAGTGGAGTCTCCTAAAGTGGATGCTGTCTTTGTTGGAACAGGAGACTTGTTTGCTGCTATGCTTTTGGCATGGACACATAAGCATCCAAACAATTTGAAGGTCTGGGCGAAGTTATTTGTGTCTCTGCATGTTTAGACTATGTTTCTCTCTCTCTCTCTTTTTTTTTTTTTTTTTTTTTTTTTAACTTTTAATCTATGACATTATTTAAAGATCTCTTCTGGTTTGGCTTTTTCTCCTTACCTCAGAGGAAAAAAAGCAGAATTTCCCTTTTGCCAAAACACTTTAGCTTGTACAGCTTTGGATGGTCACATTTCAGTTACATGGATTTTGTAATTTTGCCAAATAAGATGTTCAGTGAGAGAGAGAGAGACTCCATGCATATCTGTAATTATATTTTTTGCCCTCACTTCATAATAAGCACTGAAAATAATTTATCAGATATATTTTTCTGTTTCTTTCCCTTAAGCACATAGAGTCCTCAGTACAGGTGCGTGGTTTCTAATACCTATTTCGGGAGAATTAAGAGAGTCTAAAATTTTTTTCCCAAACTCTATATTACATAGGTGTCATCCTGTTTGTGTCTTGTCAGTCATGTTTGCCTCTTAATAGCAGTGTTTTTGAAATAATAATATTAAACTAGGCAGCTGAAATTTTACTAAAACCTGAATATATTCTGTTCATGCAGGTGGCATGTGAAAAGACTGTGTCGGCCATGCAACATGTTCTGCAAAGGACCATTAAGAGTGCCAAAGGTAATTCATTCAAACCTTGTTCCCTTGTTCTGTCTGGGTTTGCATCAGAAGAAACATTCTAAGAGCTTTCTGGGTTTCCTGGCTAAAGGCAGCCCTCAGTGCAGAAGCAGCCAGAGAATTTACAGAATGAGAGCTTGGTAGTCTTGTCAGTGCATGTTCCTTACTGTGTCCTCCAAGCCTATTTTTGACAACACCCGACTGAAGATGTCACTGTTCAGCTTGTAGTGGGACTGCAGTCATGCTGACTGCGGTTGACTGTGTTGCAAAACAGTGGCGGAAGAACTTGGGGAAATGCTGAGTTTGATGTGCAAGAGAGGTTCTGTTTTAAGTGTAGCTCGCTCACTTACCCTTTGAGTGCATGTGTTTAGTATTGAGAAGGGTTTATCAACTAATAATAAACTGTCTGTTGTGTTGGCCATGTGAGGAGTGATTTTTTTTTTTTTTTTTTTTTTTTGGCTTCTCTCCCTTTGGAGTTCCCATGTCTTTCAATTCCTAAGGAGATCCAGATGGGATCTGTGGGTTCTCAGAGCATGTCCATGTCACTTTCTAATAACAGCAGAGCCATGTTTCTTTCCTGGAGAGAGGTGCAGAACAGGGGTGATAAGAAATCACAGTGCTGACCTGGATCTTCCACCTTGGAAGCCTTTAGGAGGGGGTAGTAAGGGAGATTGGAGAGGGGAGGAGGGTAAAAAAAATAGTGGGATAACAGAACAGTGTAACTTGTTTTTTTTTATACTGCTGTTTTTAATGACATTCTGATGTCATCTTTTTAGCACAAGCTGGAGAAGGAAACAAACCAAACTCAGCCCACCTGGAACTGAGAATGGTCCAAAGCAGAAAGGACATAGAAAACCCAGAGATCATAGTGAAAGCCACCGTGTTATAAAGGCTGTATGTCTCCAATAACGCACAATGTATTGATGTCCTCATTTCTTTCCTGTAAATTGTAATATTTGCCTTAGATCTGTGACTGAAACCTGACTTCCATGAAATAGTGCCCAGCATAGGCAGATATCCACTCTCAAACATATGTGCTGGCCTTGCTCAGTTTTAAAAACAAAACAGTCAGTGTGCATTGAAGCATATTACCAGGTATCAAAATGGCTGTCAAATTCACTTAGTCTGTGTAATTACCCAGGGCAAGAGAGTACAATGTTCCTGCCTTGCCAAAAACTTTAGATGTGAATTTGCTAATGGAATGCTTGACTGACTGGAAAATATATTTCAAGATGGCATCTAGTGCCAATGTAGCTGGCTCCATGCTCCCTTTTCCTGGAGATATCTGGTTACCTGCTCTGGTATTCAGCATCTCAGCAGCTGTGAAACTAAGCAGGGTTAAAACTACACACAAAGTTCTGTTTGTGTGTAGGAGTACTTTGAAGATGTTTGGCATTTAAGTACTCTGAAGTGACCTTGAGGTGTCATTCACATTACGGATAACTGTTCCTGTTTCTTGTCTGTGAACAGCTGCGCAGTTTCAGGTTTTGCAGGTATTGGCTGCTTTTTTCTAATGTCTGTGTGCCCACACGATTTTCTTCCAAAAGCTGCTCCAGAAACATCTTCATTATTAAGATAATATCTTTATTCAGTAGCACTGTTTAGAAGTTTGTAGTCCCACCTCCGAGGCCAGGTTTGATTCTTTGTTTAGTTTTTAACTAAGGACAAACATTCTGTAAGGACAAAAGAGAAAGCAGCTCTTAGCCTGAAAGCTGGCTACCCTAGTTTGTTCTTCATGGGTGGATGTATTTACAAACTATGCGGGGCACTTCCGCTTAACAATAGCAAGTACTATTGGCAGGCTTATCAATGAAGTAATGTGGTAAAAGTAATATTTTTAGTTTAGTAAGGTTTAGTAAATTACATATGTTTACCAAATGCAGTGAAACATACAAAATTAATTTGTTCCTAATGTAAGTCTCTGCAGCCTATGCTGATTAGAGGTGACAGAAATGCATTATTATTAATGCATCTTTATTTCAAAATTCTGCTTCATAAGGCTTCCAAACGGGATTCTTAATAATTTCAGCATCCTATACATCACAGCCACATATTATACCAGTAGGGCAGATATGCTGACAGGTACTGACCACTTGTAATTCCGTATGGTTTCTGTATGGGACTGAAGTTCTTGCTTCCCCAAGGGAAGTGTCTAGTGTATTGTTAAATCCAAATTCAGTTAATGAGCTTTATTTGTCTCAGACAGCATAGGAAGATTAAAATTGCGTTTCTACTTGCAGTGACATGAAGCAAATTTGTATTAGAGGAAAGGGCTGAGCTTTTCTTGGTTACCTGAGTATGCTCAGGAAGCTCACCCTTGGGTATCTCCCAGGTACCTTTCCTGCATCTTCCTCGTCATACCAGCCTAACCGATACTGTCACTTGCATAGCTTGGGAGTCCCCAGAAGGGCTAGTTTGGAGATTGCTTTGGCCACTGGAGTCTTCACATATCCCACCATTTTTGTGGATTTTCTGCCAATGTAAAAGTTAATTGGCTTTACCTAGTAGAAGAGTAACTTATTCTTGAAGCGAATTTTTAGCTGAATAGCTTTTTTTCATAGAGTAAGACTTCATAATTAATACATTTCTGAAATCCCTCATTTTCAGTATCACTGAAGCAAATGAAATTTAAGAGATGAACACATTTTGCAATAAATGTAAGAGGCATACTTCAGGCTTTCACTCTCAACAACTAATAATAATTTTATTTCTTCTCATGCATTTGTCAGTAAAAATGAAAGAAAAGATCATATGACTTGAGAATTTTAAGGGGAAAAAAAAACCCCAGAAATGACCTACTAAATGTGACTCTACTGCTACAGTTTTTAGTAACCACTGCCATGAAATAACTTTCTAGCAATAATAATTTTGGTGATATGAACAGTTGCTAAAATTAGCAGTCAGTAACAGAGATGAGCTCATGGCTGATATCCAACATGTAAAAAGACATGAACTATCTCAACAGTGTGTATAAATATCTGATGGGAAACAGTGGAGAAGGAGCTGGGCTCTTCTCAGTGGTGCCCAATGAAGGGATAACAGGCAATGGGCACAAATTTAAATACAGGAAATTCTGTTTAAACATTAAAAAATTGTAATTCACTGTGAGGGTGATCAAACACTGGCACAGGTTGCTCAGAGAGGCTGTGGAGTCTCCATCCTTGGAGATATTCAAAACCTGGCTGAACACGGCCCTGAGAAACCTGCTGTACTTGACCCTGCTTGCACAGTGGGATTGGTCTAGATGATCTCCAGAGGTCCCTTCCAACCTCAACCATTCTGTGATTCTGTAAAGTACAACAAATTGCCTTTATTTACAGTGCTGTATTTTTAAATTGATGCAAATATTTTTTTTTTCTTCCCGAGACATAAACTTCCAGATAAGCTAGGAAATAGCTGAGTATTAATAATTCGCCCCCTTTTTAGATAAGCTCCTTTTTGCTTGGGCAGTTGTGCCAGGAATACCTGGCCTTTTTTGCCTTTTTGAGACAGCTGTTTTCAGCAAAGGTATTTAAATACTGTAGCTGGTGATGCATTTCAACAGCTGAATTCAAAAAGATTTTAACCGTTTCTAGCATTGATTAAAGAAGTGTTGCATGCCATATTCAGAACATAACTATGAGTTTATCTTTTAAAATTAGACTATTTCACGTGGAAGTGTATAATCCCTACCATCCTCTTGGGAAGAAGGGATCAACATACTGAACTTCCCTGCCTGTACATATTATGGTCGACTTAGCAGCATTATGCTTGACACCCTCACTCAGCTGTACCCAGCTTTGCAGCTCCTATGGGTCACATACAGAAATCTTCAGTCAGCCAAGCTTTGAGACCTCTACTGTGTCCCTCAGATTGCCAAGAATTAGGTGAATACCAGGAGCAGTTCACATGCAGCAGATGACATTTGATTCCTGTGGTCCCGTGGCTCCAGCACAGACCTTAGCTGGGTCTGGAGGTGGCTCCTGGTGCGCTGTCTCCTATAGCCAGGGCTGTGGCTTGCCCTGCACCCCCTGCACCAGCGTTAGCTTCATTGCCAGTCACGTAACACGGCCTGGCCTGGGAGCTGCATGGGGCCAAATTGAGAGCCATATGGCGGCCATCCCTGCACTAGTGCAGTGCAAAATTGAGGTTCTTCAGTTCTTCACATCAGGGGATCAACAGGAGAGATAAGCTCAAAATTGGCCTTTTAATTTTTTTTTAAGCAGCAATAAGTATGCACTGTCAAAATTTGCTGTCAGGGGAACCCTACCTGTTACAAGCATGTACTACAGAAAAGCCCTTTTAGTAAGTGTGAGACAGCACAATTTTTTTTTGCTGCTAAAAAAACCAGACTTTCACAAGGGAATTGAGAGAAAGACTGGTTTTCTCTGAAATAAAGAAGCTTAGAATTTAGGAAACTTAAAGCTATTTTGCAAACAAGGTTTTATCTGTAAACCATAATGAACTGTGATCTTGCCATCAAAGAGAAAGTGATATGTTTGTTGGAGCAGCTTATTCCTGTCAGGTGTGATCTTTTCCCACTGCTTCAGAGAATGGATCGGTTCAGTAAGTCACACCTTCCTTAGAATCTGTGACACATCCATGTTAAAAAAAAAAAAAAGTGCTCAATCTGCAAAAGTTCATATTTTGCAGTAGCTGGATTCTGTAGCAATGGGCTGCTACCTGCTTCTGCTTAAGTCCCTGGGTGTTGCTCATGTGATACCTGTTTTAAACTCCCACTGACCTGATCTACCTTAGGTCAGGTTTATGTCTTCAGTGAAGAATCAGGCTTAGCATCTCTTGCCAGGAACAAACATCAGAAATGATATGTAAATATATTCTGTAGCTAACGTTTTGTAGTCACAACAGGCTAACAGGTATTTTTAAATGTTGAGGTATACGTACTTGATACTTGGATGCATTTTTTTCAGAGTTACACAGCGCTTTTCCATAACGTTTGCAGAACAAAATTCAAAGGCTCAGCACAGTCCTGCCCAATCTTTTATTCCCTCCTCTCCTCCTGCATATAATATCTGAATCTATTTCTGAATTCCTACTGTCTGTCTGGTGCAGCTGGGAAGTGTCTCGGTATTACACAGCTGCCCACTCTTTATTTAAGGGCTTGGAGGAGCCCTGTCAGGGTTGTCTGATCCACTTGCAGATCCTTAGGTAAAGAAAAACGGTTAGCCTAAACTAGTTTAGGTCCCAACTGGTGACAGAAGAACAAGCCCTTTAGCCCAGAGAGTGGAGTCAATAACCGATGGATAATCTTCCATGACCGTCCTAACAGCATGAAAGGTGTCTGTAACCCACCAGCCCAGCATTCACCAGTTAGGGACTGCTGACTTCACTGCCACGCGTGCGCCCGTGTATACGTGTGAAGTTAGCAGCGAAGGGTGCTCCTAACGCTGAAGTGCATGTACGCATGGGAGCGGTGAATGCTTTGTGCTTGTGTCCAGTCAACTTCCCCACCATTCTTTCTTTTTGCTTACTGGAAATAATTTCTGTTGGAGCCCTTTTTTCTGGAATGAACTTTGCGGTGTATGTGGTCAGCCATTTTGATTACTGCAAGTGCACTCATGTGGAGCCATTGTGCAGGAGAGACCAAAAGTTGCTTACAAGCGATCTACTCTATTCTGGGCCTGGATTAGTCTCTACATGCTTAAAATTCCCATGTACCTCTTTGGGAGACATGCATAAAGACATTATGCTAACATCTACGCTATTCACAATTGATATAAACATTTAAGAAATCTGCAGTATGAATTGTTAATGTTTGTTTCTGATTTTTATCATAAGTGGGAGAAATCTATAATCAATGTGTTATACAAAAGAATCAGAGGACCAGGGTTTCCAGCTACTCGTACTGCCTTTATGAGTATTTTAACTGTGTCTTGATTGGATGGTGTTAATTTGTTGTCTGAGACTGTTAACGGTGATTGTATTGATTTATTTTACTTCAAAATATGTGGCAAGGAAGATTGTAATAAAAGCATCTACATTTAATATACCGTGCACACACAAATTGTTAGATCCTATTTTTGAATATGTTAATCATTTCAGAATTAAACAGAACAAGAACAGTTTGATAGTCTTGCTGAATAAAGTGGACATCATTAAAGGTTTCCTTAGTTATATCCTAGTATGGAGAAGGGGTAGTTAATGGAAGAGCGCACATTCGTGCGCTGTAATCATTTTATTGTAAGATAGTAGGTATGTGGAAGTGAGTAACATCCTTGTCTCTTTTTTTTTTTTTTTTTTTTTTTTAAAAAGAAGTTTCGTGGGAAGACAACTGCTGGCATTCTGCATCACTGCTCTTGTATGCCTCTTACTTGCATGTGTAGGACCTCTCTGTGTTGTGTGTTGCGCTCTTTATTCCTGCATACAAGGTGAGAAGAGGGGCTTGGAATAAGAACCACAACTCATTTTGAGGTCTGTTTCTTGTGCAGCGTTTAGCTGCGCTCCCCTCCGCAGAGTAATTTTTATCTTCCTGCATAGGTTAGAGCACACAAGACTATACAGTAGGAAGCAATTGTTCCTGCATGTCAGAACAAGTGGTTCTGTCAGCCCTCAACAGTGTCTCTGCTATGGCAGTGTTTTGCAAGAGGAAGAGAGCAGGGTATCCAGTTTAATGAGAGCAGTGGTTATTGGAGAAGGTGCTACGTCATTATGCTTATGCCCACTGGAGAAGTTTGGCTTGTGTTTATACTCAAGAAAACCACCTCTCCTGAGTAAAGGTCCTTGCCCATTTGAAGAGTACTTTCAGAAGCTGAGGCGTTAAGTGTTACAGATTTTGGTCAGTCTGAAACCAAAGTATTTCTTTGTAAATGGAAAAGGACCCCCTTCTTTTACATCCCATTGCAGCCTTATTGGCTCATTGATGAGTCATTCAACTCCTATGAGAATCACAGGATGAGATTATTCAGAGAGCTGTTCTTCATGAAAGACATTTGCTTCTGGTAAGTGAGAGCCTACTGCTGAACAGTTTTGTAGCTTTCTAAAACACATCCATGAAAGACACGTCAGCCGTGGAAACTAAGCTCTGAGATGTTCAATCACAGCCCCGAAAATAGCTCTTCTCTTTTAAATAAATGAGTAAACCAGCAAGTTTATACATGCATGCAGGAGCAGATTTAAGGTAAATCCATGAGGTTCAATCAGAAACTGGAGGAGTGCGCCCTAAGCGCCTGGCAAAGGGTGTTGAATGCAGAATGCAAGGGAGCTGCTATCGTCAGCACACTTTTTCAGAAGAGCCCAAGCTAGTTCTCACATTTTCCGGAAGGGGAGAATGCGGGTTGGCTTTCAACAGCCTAGGAAAGCTCCCGTCTGCTTCACCAGGAAACCAGTGCCAGGTGACAGCCCCAGCGCCGCCAGCCACCACTTTGGTGCTTTTACTGCTCCAGCAGCAGTGGACCTCGAGGCAAACGGGATGCTCCCAAGTAAGCTCCTAAATAAGCACGCGTTCCTGACTTAGTGCCTCTACACTGCAAATAATAGTAATAAACCCACAATTTGCAGAGCAGTAAATAAGGCAGCACATTATTCAGATAGAGAAAACCAGCAATATGAGAAGGCTGTGCCATATGTTACCACTGAAATCACATGTACTCCTTACCTATTGCCCTGGTGGTTGCATTGCTATTTAGAAAAATCTGTGTGTAGAAGAGTGTAATCTATGTACTCTGTGTGTGTGTGTGTGTTGAAGCTTTATTTGCAATGTGGTGGGGGTGGGAAACAGAATTTGGGGGCTGGCTGTGTAGGCCTTCAGGATGTGAGCAGAAGGTCTTAAAGAATTATATTTTTATAGATTGTGCTGAAGCTTTGGGTCCAAGCCGCACATAGCCTTTTCTTCCAGAAAAGTAGAACGGTTTGGAAAGAGAGTCAAGTGGCTGTAATACCATAGGGATAGTACAACCCCACCAGCCCTGGACAAACTGAATAACTTCATAAAAGATGCCTTTTTAAGTAATATTTTTTTAGTGCTGAATTGTTAAACAAAGAAATATTTATGAGCAAACTTTCTATGTACTTGAAGTTTGTGTGGTGCTTTGTACTGACTAGGTGAACCTGTTATATGTTTACATGTCTTAATGATCGTCCTTGAGGCGTATGTAGTAATCCAATGACTTTCATGCCAGAAAAACAATGAAGTTCTGTGTAATAGCAAATTATTTAATTTCTAATGAAACTGTAGGCTTTTGTAGTGATTGTGTATTTTTCTGGTTGGCGGTTACGAGTTGTATTCTGTCTGCAGTAAGGCTTGTACGCTTGATTGTAGAGAGGGGCAATAGGATGGTAGATACCATTGTTTAAAAAGAAAACCCTAAATATTGCTACCTTATCCATTATAAAATCAGGTAAGTTGCGGCATAAGCCTGAAATTTACCTTTTGCATTGGAATGAAATATCAAATACATCTAGGACAGGTTGAAAATAGGTGAGGGATTTGTTTATTTAATTAAATAAGACTAGGGGATCTTACAAGTGCTTAATAGCAAGATATGAACGGATAAGCCAAGTGACTGGAACAAAACTAGCTCATTCACATTTTATGAACCTGGCCGAGCTAACTTCATAGCTTGTGCTGAATGCATGCAACAGATAGAGGAGTAAACTAAATGGGAAAAAGTAAAGATTTTTTCCCCTGTAGTTTGTCAGTTGTAATAATGTGAAGAATTTTAGTAGAGGGATCTGAATTTAAATTCATAAATATATTAGCTTTCAGAAGAGTTGAGTTGCCAGCAAAATCCCATTCAGTCAAAAGGCGAGCTGTTAACATGTTTGAAAATCAGAGCATGATTTTTTCATACTTGCTATACTTATTTGAGTCTTTGTTTCTTATGGCTGGGAGACCAAGGCTAAATCACAACCGTCCATATATATATATGTATATTTATTTTTTTGATTGTCATTTGGGAGCTCTCTAGATAGTGCAAGGGTCTGCAACATAAATCAGTTTGCGGAGTATGGCTCTCTGCTGAATGTTGTGCTTCTACTGCAACAGTTGGTGATCTGGAAAAACTGAGCATCATTTATTATGTCTCTCTTAAGAAATGTGGCAGCATCCTCACCACGCTTCTGAATAAATCACTACTGCAAAAAGTAGAGAAGAATTTATCAGAAGTTTTTTTTCTCCAGAGTTCCTGAGTTCTGGATGTGTTAAAAGAGAAGTACTTCTGCTTTGCTGAGTTAGCAAGAAAAATACCACCGAGATTAATAATGCATTGTCAAGGAGAGAGGCTACGGAAGGGAACAGCTATGTTTTGCACGCTTTGCTGTGCCTCGCTTTTCCTCCCCTGGGAATCTGTGGGTGCAGTATACCCGCAGTGGTGGCAGAGTGACAGTTTTGCCTGCACTCTCCCTCGGGGGAAATGCAGAGGAGTTATTCAGAGCAAGTGGGAGATGGGGGCTGTGGGAAGTTGTTGGGCTGTTCGTTTCAAAGTGCTGTACCAAAGCTCTGGTTTAGCACCACTCTGTATGCACTTTAAAGTGCGTGATGAACAGCACGCTGCTTTCCTGGCTGTGATGTAAGGCGGCAGGGTATTCATTCTCCTCCCTGTTTTAGGAACCTAGTTTAGCCATGCAATTTCCCTAGACTTCATCTGTAGGCCGTGGAGTGTGAGAGACTCCAGAAGTGAATTATTCAGACAATTTAGGCTAGGCTCTTGTTCTTTGGAAAAGAAAGGTGGAAAATTATCAGCTGCTATGATAGATCTAACTTGTCCAGCTCAGCTACACCATAAAACTGCACCCTAACCTTCCTCTCCCATCACTCGTGCTGGCCCTGGTACTTGCCTGTCCCCATAACGAGTGAAGTGAAGGAGCTGAAACCAATGGGGAATTTATCCAGCCAAACCCCCTGAAGTTTTCATCTCCTTTATTTCCCTCAATCTTCTCATCCTGGGAACAGATAAGCACTTGTGCTGCTCCTAGGGAGGGGTTGGGAAGATGCAGCTGGACAGAAGGGGGAGAATGGGGTTGCCTCTTTTCCTGGCAGTGAGATGCTGGGTAAGCAGAACCTAATTGCAAAGCTGCAGTTAGTGATAAAGAGAAGAACTCTTTGCCAGCTAAGTGCTTGAAAGAAGAGCTGCAGATACAGTAATCCGAGTTTGGTGTTCTCAATCCAGTCCGTCCCCTGTATTGCAAAAACATGAGAGTAGTAAAAGATTTTGTGTGACCGTTCCTAATGCTCTGTGTGACGCTTGTGCCTAGCAGAGTAGAAAATAGCATAGAATAAAGCAGTTACCTAACTAGGGAAAATAGAGGAAGATGTAGGTGGAGAAAGCTTCAAGTCCGCTTTCACAGCACTTGCATGGTGTCAGAATTGTCCAGGTCTGGCTCTTTTCCTCCCTGTCCCCTTTCAGTAAGGAAGAAATCACATAAGTAAGTAAGTAAATAAATAAATAAGGGAAGTTACCTGAGCATTTAAGTGGCATTACTATTTATTTTTGCCTATCTTACCACACCAAAGGTCTCTAGTTCATAAGGGATTTTCGGCAGGTGCCTTGCCAAGCGATGTGATACAGCCCGTCACAGCTGGCTTGGAGCAGAGCATCCTTCTTGTGATACGCCTGTGACAAATGGCATTGGGATACCGCCTGCAGACAGGTAGTCCTGTCCTGTGGCCTGCATTTAGTACAGCACATGTATTCACGTGCCTAAATATGCGCTATATGTGAATACGTGCCTTGCCAGGGAAGAAGACAGTAGGGCTTGTTGCTGGACATGCGATGATGGGAGGAAGCGCTGGAGAATTTAGCACCATCCAGTGATCTTGTCATTTGCTGTTAGTGATTGTTAGTGCAATGTATCCCCTTTTCTTTCTGGAAGATGGGAGGGTGACAGCATATATGCCATTTTAATACGCTTCTAGCTGGCTGAATGGGAAATACAAATCAAGATTGTTAGGAATGGAGGGGAGGGATAGCCGAGAATTTGCCTAAGATCTAAGTAGAGAAAATTTGAGATTTGTCTCTAATTCAGAAATAATTCAATATTGACCAAATGAGTGCCATGTCTTCAACAGGGAGTAGCATCTGGAAGAGGCCAATATTTAGGGTTTTTGCCCAAAGCACATTTAGTCCTGCTCTACTGTTTAGTGAAAACGCCCAGTGCAGATGCCACCAGAGCCTCATCTTGTGGAGTAACGCTGTAATAAAGAATGTGGTTTTCTTGTGAAAGTCTTAACCTCTTCTTATGAAAATAACACACAACTCGGTATTTTCATGGTGTATAAGTGAAATGTAGGGTTTTGGGTTTGTTTTTTTTTTTCAATAAAAGACATTTCCTTTCCTAAATGTTTTTTGTTTGTGGTTTTTTTTTTTTTTCCTTGGTGATGTTTCTCTTTCCCCAGTTAAGTGGGAGTGCCCAGCTTTACGGGAGATGGTAGCTGTGGGGTTCACTTGCTGGCATTTTCCCCCCTCTGGCAAACGCCTGCCGTGAGTTACGCGGAGCTGAGCGCTGTGCCCGTCCTGCTGCGTGTTACCTCTCCTCTGCTTCCCTTCCACCTCCGTGGCTGCGGCACGGGGCAGTGGCCTCTGCAGCCGGCCGGCCGGAGCTTTCCTCCTGGGAATCCCGCACAAGGAAATCTCACTCCCCGATGCAGTGCTTTGCTATTAACTGCCAGTTGCCCCCCAGTTCCTGCGGCTCTGGCTAATTTCAAATATTTATTGTGAAGAATGCCTAAAACCCAGAAGGAAAGTATTTAACCCTGCTTGGGCCGGGACATTACAAAACCTCACCGTGAGGAATAAGGTTAGGTAAAACACACTGGATTCCTCTGGGGATTTGAGGTATTTAAATAGCCTCTGTTTGCAGTTATTGAGGTTTCACTGTTTGCAAATTATGTGGTAAGAATGGGCAGTAAATCTCAGGCCAGCGCCAAAAGGGGGACCAGGCCTGCTGGCTGCTGCTGGGTTAGGTCTCCTGAATGGTCTCCTGAACGGCAGGCCAAGAGGAGAGGTATGACAACAGCTACACGCCTTCCTGATCCTGTCTTGTGAGCCTTGATTTATTCAATTTTATTTACATGGCTAATCCCAGCACTTTGTGAATGCTAATCCCAGGTGTAGGTGCACTCTTGAATGATCAAGGTGTCTTCCTGCTAATGATCTAACTAAGTCCATCATCATGTGAGAGAACAAAATATTAGAATAGAACAGAATAGACTATTTCAGTTGAAAGGGACCTACAGTGATCATCTAGTGCAACTGCCCCACCACTTCAGGGCTGACCAAAAGTTAAAACATATTGTTAAGGGCATTGTCCAAATGTCTCTTAAACACTGACAGGCTTGGGGCATCAACCACCTCTCTAGGAAGCCTGTTCCAGTGTTTGACCACCCTCTCGGTAAAGAAATGCTTCCTAATGTCCAGTCTAAACCTCCCCGGCGCAGCTTTGAACTGTTCCCTCGCGTCCTATCACTGGATACTGGGGAGAAGAGCTCAGCACCTCCCTCTCCCTTCCCCGCCTCAGGAAGCTGTAGAGAGCAATGAGGTCCCCCCTCAGCCTCCCTTTTCTCCAAACTAGACAAGCCCAAAGTCCTTAGCCGCTCCTCAGAGGACATGCCTTCTGGCCCTTCCACCAGCTTTGTTGCCCTCCTCTGGATGCATTCAAGGACCTTCATGTCCTTCTTAAATGGTGGGGCCCAGAACTGCACACAGTACTCCAGGTGAGGCCGCACCAACGCTGAATACAGCAGGATAATCACCTCTTTTGACCAGCTGGTTGGCTGGTTATGCTGTGTTTGATGCACCCCAGGATGCAGTTTGCCCTTGTGGATGCCAGGGCACGCTGCTGACTCACATTGAGCCTGCTGTCAGCCAGCACCCCCAGATCCCTTTCTGCAGGGCTGCCCTCCAGCCACTCCTCTCCTGATTTATACCTGTGCCCAGTGTTATTCCGTCCTAGGTGCAGAATCTGGCATTTCGACTTGTTAAACTTCATCCCATTAATCACTGCCCAATGCTCCAATCTATCTAGATCCCTCTGCAAGGCCTCTTGTCCCTCAAGAGAGTCAACAGCACCTCCCAGTTTGGTATCATTGGCAAACTTGCTGCTGGTGCATTCAACTCCTGCATCCACATCATTGATAAATATATTGAACGGCACTGGCCCTAGGATTGAACCCTGAGGAACACCGCTGGTGACCGGTCACCAGCCAGGTGTAGCCCCATTCACTACAACCCTTTGAGCTCTGCCCTTCAGCCAGTTCTTCATCCAGAGCATCGTGAACCCGCTCATCCCACAGTTGGACAACTTGTCCAGAAGGATGCTGTGAGGGACAGCATCAAAAGCCTTACTAAAATCCAGAAAAACTACACCCACTGCCTTCCCTTCATCCACTAGGCGGGCGACCTTATCATAGAAGGATATCAAATTAGTTAAAAGGGGCTTTCCCTTTGTGATCCCCTGTTGACTGTGCTGATGATTGCATTATTCTTTAAATGCCTTTCAATAGTACCCAGTATGATCTTCTCCATAATTTTTCCAGGAACTGAGGTTAGACTAACAAGTCTGTAGTTCCCTGGGCCTTCCTTCATGCCCTTTTTGTAGATTGGAACAACACTGGCCAGCTTCCACTCAGCAGGGACCTCCCCAGACTCCCAAGACCTTTGGTAGATGACTGAGAGGTGGCCGGCTGTTGATATCTGCTAGCTCCTTCAGTACTCTGGGATGAATCCCACCAGGCCCCATGGACTTGTGAACATTCAGCTGACACAGCTGGTCCCTCACAATTTCAGTGTCCACAAATGGAAAGAGAGCCACTGTTCCTGCACTCATGGTCCTCCAACTCAGGGGTCTATCAAAATTATTAAAGACTGAGGCAAAAAAACGCATTGAATGCCTCTGCTTTTTCTGCATCCCTATTAGTCAGCTGACTGTCTTCTACAAATATCAGTCCAATGTTTTCTTTAGACCTCCTCTTGCTATTAACATACTTTAAAAAGCCCTTCTTGTTATCTGAACCAACAGTGGCCAGTTTCAACTCTAATTGAGCTTTGGCCTTTTGTGTCTTCTCCCTGCATATACGAACCACAGCTCTGTAATCTTCCTGCGAAGCCTGACCTCGCTTCCAGAGATCATGCAATTTCTTTTTCCTCTTGAGCTCCGAGAGGAATTCCCTGTTCAGCCAAGCTGGTCTTCTGCCCCGCTTGCTTGACTTACGACACAGTGGAATGGCCTGCTCCTGTGCTTCTAAAAGGTGGTTCTTAAAGACTGACCAGCACTTGTGGACTCCTAAGCCCTCAAAAGCAGATTCTGAGGGTACTCTGCTAAATAGCTCCCTGAGTAGTTTAAAGTTTGCTCTCCCGAAGTCCAGGGTAGCAACTCTGCTGTCCTTTTTTCTCATTACACTGAAAATTTTAAACTCAACCATTTCATGATCACTGTAGCCAAGACAGCCACCTACCATCACATCCCCCTCGAGTCCTTCTCTATCCACAAATAGCAAGTCTAGGAGGGCATCTTTCCTAGTTGGCTCACCGAGTACTTGTGACAAGAAATTATCTCTTACAAACTTGAAGAATTTCCAAGACCTGCTCGTCTCAGCAGTATGGTATTCCCAGTTGATGTCTGGGAAGTTCAAATCTCCCAGAAGGACGAGGGCTACTGATCCAGAAATTTCTCCTAGTTGCCTATAGAGTAACTGATCAGTGCTTACATCCTGGCTGGGCGATCGGTAGTAGACACCCACTGCAACATCTCCTTTGTTTTCCATCCCCCTAATCCTCACTCAGAGCCTCTCAACCATATCATCACTAACTGTAAGGGCTGTGCAATCCAACCTCTCCCTTATGTATAGTGCGACACCTCCAACTCGCCTGCCCTGCCTGTCCCTCCTGAACAGCCTGTAGCCCTCCATGCCAGCACTCCAATCGTGGGACTCATTCCAGCAAGTTTCAGTAATACCAATGATATCGTAGCTCTGGGAGCTGACCAACACTTCCAGTTCATCCTGTTTGTTTCTCATACTGCTCATACTTCTCTCTCATACTTCTCATACGTCTCATACGTACATAGTAGAAAGCCACGTTCTATGTATTCATCGGAGATACTATCATCAGCCTAACCCAGCCAGAACATTTCAACCTTCCTGACTCCAGGGTCCTCCTGAAATGCTCCCTCTCCAAAGCATGCCCTGCCCCTGCAGGCACTGCTGTCACCGCTGCCTGACAGCACGGTGACGGTGCCCTTCTCTACCAGCCCGTGCCTGATTTACGGCAGCAGCCTGTCACCACAGCCTTTGGAAGAGGTGTGTGTTGAGCCAGCCTGGCTGGCTTCTCCAGCTGGCACCTGGAGTGAGTGCGGAGGGGAAGGGAGCACGGCCCAGTTTTCCCTGGCAGCTGTTGGCTTTGTGGAATGGAGACAGGGAACTGGTGGAAGGGGCTGAAAAGGAGACTTGAATGTTTTAGGGGGAAGTGCTGAAGCTGCTGTCCTCTTCATAGCCCTGTTGTCCTCAAAGATGGGGCACCGCACCAGCTGGGGCTCTCTTCTGTCATGAGCAATGGCCCTTTCTTGTTCTTCTTGTCTTTGCAGTTTGCTTAGGAGAAGAATTGGAACACATGCAAAGTGAGGAGAGACTTCAGAATAGTGGTCCCTCCTCCTGGGCAAATCTAGCAGAGCCTCCAGCAGGTCCCTCTGCAGCAGCAGGGGCTGCCACGTGCTCTCTCCATCATAGAGTCCCACCTGCCCTCCCCACGCCAGCAATACGATCTGGGGGTCTGCGGGGCCATGCCAACCTCCGGGGGATCTGTGTGGCTGACGCGAGACACATGGCTCTCATGTGTCCCAAAAAAAGCAGTGTCTCCTGAAAAAAGGAGCATCTCATGCATGCACAGGAGATCACCAGGGCAGTCAGGTCTTTCCCTGAGCCAGCCAGCAGCCTGGAAAGCTGAGAGTTGGGTGACAAACACTGTTCTTGCTGCCTCCTTTGCAGGTTTGAATGCTGCTGTCGTGGCATAGGGACTGAGCCATTGCATTGCTCGTCATCAGAGTGGTCTGAAGCGGGGGGGAGGGGGGGGGGCGCGGGCAGTGAAGCTGGCAGGACACGGGAGCTGTGACAGGACCAGGCAGCAAGGGGGAACAAAACTAAAGGACAAAAAGACATAGGAGGTAGGTGTGACTCCAGGGAGTATTTTTGGATGTAACTCGGCTTCTGAACAGGGACCTTAACTGCTATAGAAAGGCCACATTCTGCCTTTGAGCTCTGCTCATCCTAATTGTGCCCCAGGAGCGCTGCTGTGGATGAAAGGAGCTGGAGTCCTCACGTTCCTGTCTCAGCCATGGACCATGGCTGCCCAAAGCCGAGCCTTCTCCACGGAGCAGGCTGGTTAGCCCTGTCATAGAAAGACAGTGGATTTTTTTTTTTTTTTTTTTCCTGTTTTCCTCTGCTAAGTAAGGTTAGTTTCAAACACAACAGAAGATTGTTGCAGGCCACATAACCAAGAGGAATTTTAAGGAAATAACAAAAGCTGCCACCACCTCCACACCCCCTTGCCCCGCTTTTATTCTGAAGACCAGCTTGAATAATAAGCAAAGATGCGTAAAAAATGAACAGAAGGGTAATACACAGCATTGGCAGCCTTTTGAATTGAGCTGAATTATGAGTCAGGTCCGCTGAATGGCTTCAGGAGGGCTGGAAAGCCATGGCGTTATTCATAATGCTCGTTAGCTGTGGCTGCTAAGACAAAGGCAATTAAATCTTCTGCTTTCAGCAATACCTTAACTGCAGGGAAGCCGGGGAGGAATTTAATGCTCCCCTTCACTGGTACCCAGTGTCCAGCATTTCACAGCTGGGTCCCAGGTGCTGAGGGTGATGATATGGCACTAACCCACTCGGGTATCTTCAGCCTGGGCTCCTACAGCTGGTGTTTTTAAGTTGTGCTGTTGATCCAGCGAGCCTGCCTGAGTGCACGAAAACATTACTAATGCTAGTAAAGGTTAAGTTTTGTGTTTAATATTTAAACAAAGTTTTGCTAAATTAGTACTACAAAAGAACAGGTGCCCTTGTCAGTAAGAGCAAACATGTCAAAATACTCTAAGACCCACTTTTAGAGGTCACTGATGTTATTCCCTAGAATTGAGTAATTCTCAAGACTTTGTCGTTTTTACCCCGCTGGCACAATTCAGGCTCTCGCAGCTTCTGAGCAAGCAGCCGGTTCAGCAGCACTGGCTGCAATGGGCTGTACGTTCCTTGGAGGGGTCGGGGTGGTGTGGGCAGGGAGAGACGAGGTTTTTGGGGATGTGGTGAATTTTCCAAGTGCTCTTTTAGTTAAATGCATATGGTTCAAAGCAGCTGAGGATGCAGCTACACAGCCGCGAGGGTGGATCCAGCGCGGGGCTGTTGTGGCCCCACCAACCCCTGCCCCTCAGCCCCAGAGCCCTGCCTTCAAGCTGGTAAGGAAGCCCACGGTGAGCTGATCCTGCTGGAAACCACAACTACAGAAAAATAGGATTGCTTTTCAGCTGGGTCACTTCCCTGAGTCACCACACTGCCAGGAGCGGTGCAGGCATAAAAGGGTAGGGGCAAGAGGGTGGAAGGAGAGCAAGGAGGGACTGACCGCAGCATCCTGGCACTGGTGGGGCCCGACGCATCACACCCGGTGCCCCAGGCTTCAGCCAGAGCGGTGCCGCCGAGCTGTGCAACCTGCTGCCTGACCTCACGCCAGAGCCCTTTCCTGGCTTTCACTCACCAAAGACCCTTCCCCACCTCCCTGCTCCCTTCATCACCAGGGCTGAAATCAACCCACACAGAGGAGCAGCATGCATGAGAATGGGCATCTGGATGTGATGTGCTTCAAAGTTGGAAAATTTATCAGAAACCACCCTCCCACCAGGAGGAGAGAGATATTTGTTTATTGCAGCCAAAATAGCCAGCATGGCTACAAAGGTCTTCAAACAAATCCATCACAGAAATTTAAGAACTTGCTTGGGACCTTATCCTCAAAGCATCTCCGAGAGGCTCGTTTTCCTCCTCTGGAGCAAGCTGAGGAGCTATCGCACACTCTCCTGGGAGGTGCCCAGGAGGACACCCAGCAGAGAGCCTGTCCCTCACCCTCCAGCTGCTTGCGGGGTGTGAGCCAGAGCTTCCTCAAAGCCCTTCCCCAGCCTTAAGAGCAGGGAGCCTGCCCCGAGCTCCCCAAAGTAGCTAGCATCTCTTGGGCTGTGCTCAAGCAGGCTCACCTGAGACTCAGGTGGATAAAGACTATTTTCAACACCTGGCTGAGCCCTTAACAACTCATTAGCTCACTGGGAGGCCTTGGGCCAGGGTGGGTCAACTCTCAGCATAAAGGCTCTTTCTGCAGTAATCCTGGCATTTCACCTAAAGACAGCTAGTGAGACCCTTGCTTCATACAGGCAGGTAAATGTGGTTAAGAAGTGTGTTGTTCCTGCCTTTCCCGTGGGACCGGAGAGGTGACTTATCTCCCAGGCCCTGCCTTTGGGGAATATTGTGAGAGAACCTGGGTGGAGCTGACTTACCCCGTGCTCCCCAAGGACTGTTTTATTGCCTGTTAAATGGCTTCCTGCAGAGCAGAGTAAGGCATGAAATAATAATGATGCAAGAGCTGAGAAATAGTGCAGCTGCTGATTTATTAGCTAAATAGGAAATGTTTGACTTTAACTTTTGGCATGGAAAAGTGCTCTGATGGTTGCCAAACCCGGGCAGCCGGCAGGTGAATGGATTCCCTGGTTTGGTCCCGGTGCCCCAGGGAGAGCCTGGGGAGTTTCTCCCTCTCTGCTTCCCCCTTCTCAGAGACCCCGGGAGCCCCCAAATAGTGGGCTGCTCAGCAGTGTCCCTCCCCAAGGTGAGGGGTGCTCCTCATTGCCTGAGATAGAGGGTTGTGGAGAACCCCAAGAGGTGCCTACCTGGAAACCCAGAGTTGTTGGAGGTGGGTGGGAATAACCTTTTGAAAGAGGGGCATGGTGCACTGGAAATATAAAAGAAAATCTCCACAGTGTTAAGCAGACAAAAATGCAATGGAGAAAAAATTTTAAAAAGACAAAAAAAAGCAGTTTTAAAAGAAAAAAAAAAAAGTCTCAGCTTTTTTTCTAAGTGTTCAAAAGAAAATTCCCTTTATTGTGGTGTATTTAATGATTTTGGAAAATGTAGCAGAGGAATTAGTTTGCATTTTCCTGGCCTGTCATGGGAGTGCTGCACTTTCACCAGGGCTGGAAATACCTTGGTCATGCCACAGAGCGAAGGCAGCACGGCCGGGCTCAGTGTTTGGTGGCAGCTCTGCCGCCGCTCCCTTCTGGGCAGACCTCCTGGGCGACTCTTCCGAAGTGAGGTGGGGATGGTGGGGTTTTTCCCTCCATGGTAAAAATGCTATGTCCAGGTCATTCCCACCTTCCCCAGGTCATCCCCACCTACCCTTTCTCTCTTCCCTCCCAAAGTCTGACAAAACCACAGTACTTGGACTGAGGCCGGTGAGTTTTCCCCTGAGAAGTTAATGGCTCTTCCCTGCCATAAAGCTGAGCACGTACGTAAGTGTCTCTGCAGGCTCTGCATCTTAGCTGAGCCTGGCACGGGAGCACGGACCCGCCAACAACTTTCAGAGGAGCAAGGATTTTAACGTTTCCCCATAAAGGACACCTGCTTTTTAAAACTTTTATTTATTTATTTATAAGTGACAGACACTTATTTGATATTCGCCGGGAACGACTAATTCAGTGACACGCTCTTGCTTTGTGGGAGCAGCCCCTACCCCCCTTGCTACTGCAGCCTGAAGCAGTCAGTCAGGTTTTGGATGAAGCTCCCTCTCCTGCTCCCCCACCGCCTACTTCTTTTCTTCCTTGTTTTATCCCTCCCATATTTTCCTACTTGTTCCTTTTTCAGCTGTGTTGCGTGTTTCTGTTGACTCTTCTCCCTCTTCCACCTCACCTTGAGCCAGCAGCATTCGGACCACCATCTCCTCTCTCCCTTGCTCACCCTTCCCCCCAGGTGCCCACGGGCTGGCGAGCGGAGGGTGTCTGGTGCGCGGCCAAACGCTGTTACCGGAGGTGCCCAGCTGCCCCTACAAGCCACCGCACAGCATCCCAGGCACGATGGGAGGCTCTTCAGCACCCTCCTGCTCCTTCCCAAACAGAGACGTGGTGCCCTGCTCTGGTGCTTTTGTGAAGGTAACAGTTGTGTGATCTTAGGCAGTCGGTGTTGTCTCCGTGCCTCCTTGCTTCTGTGTCTGTAGACATATTTCTGTGTCTGTAGACAGGGAATAATATTTCTGTATCTTAAGGAAGAGCTATGGGGTAAACTCACTTCTGTGCAAGGCTTTTGAACATCGCAGAGATGAGGGGTTTGCAAACAGGCGAGCAAATGTGACAGTCGGTGGGAAGGATTCGTGGTGTCAGGGTATGCTTGGCATACCATCCCTCACCCTCTTTACTTTGGAGCTCCTGAGCAAGTCTGATACCCTTTTTCTCAAGGAAATCCTGGCTTTGATCACCTTTGGTGATTTCATAGCAAGGCTGTTCAGACATTAGCCTCCTATCTTCAGCCCGTGAAAGAACAAAAGCCCCCCTATCACTGTTACGGCACTTAAATCTGCCACCTGTGGTCAGGATTTACTCCATCCCTTTATATTGACCAGCCTGGTTAGCTCAGTTGGTTAGAGCATGGTGCTAATAACGCCAAGGTCACGGGTTCAATCCCTGCTCACTGCAGGGGGGTTGGGCTCCATGATCTCTCAAGGTCCCTTCCAACCCAAAGCATTCTATGATTCTACTAATGGGAATGGGAAATATTACTTCCAGAGTCATTTGGAGGGTTAGTCACAGCAGCATCACTGCCAGGGACTCAGGAAGAGTCAGTGATCACTCCTCGGGTAGGCAGGATGGAGCTGGGTACGTGCTTGCTGTCTGCTGTGGGACAGGAGGTGCTGAAGGGGTCCCCACTCTTTGGGTTTGGTGGCATGGCTGTGCAGATTCACTGCAAGCCCTCGGGCTGGGGCTGGCTGCCCTGACCTCCCAGCTGCTCTGTGCATGCTGCAGGACATGTTGGGGGGCTGTCCCCAGCTGCATCCCTCTCCCACCCTTCCCTGTGCTGGGCCACATCTGCCCATGCTGGTGCGGGTCTTAGGCTGTCCCTACACCCACCCGCTGCAGGTCCACCTGCCCTTGCTGGCAGGATATTAACCTCCACTGGGAGCTTCGGCAGCTCTTGAGGTTTGGTTTGCTTTTCTGCTCGACTGCTGAAAAGGCAGAGGAGGACCCTCTGCTTGATTCCTGTTGACTGAGGCGTCTGTCAGCGGACAGCAGGTTGGGGGGGGCGGGGGCATTAGTCACGCTCTGGAAGAGGAAATCGGTGAAGAAAAGCCGTGGAAAGGTGAGTTCAACCCACTGGTGATGTGGAGAGAGGCTTTAGCTGAGCCACAGACCAGGCTGACACCTCACTGCATCTGTGCAGGGCTCAGACCCTGCAGTGCTGGTGGCAGGACAGACAGACGGACAGAGGGAGCAGCGGTGGGTTATGCTCCCCTGCCAGAAGAAGTGGGGGAAGAGCAAACAAGCCTCCAGCTGTCGGCTGCCTCCCTCTGAGCATTGCAGAGCTGTGCCCCGGGTTTGGTTTCTCCCACGCAGGGTCAAGTCCTGCTGCCATCATTAACGTGCTCCTGAGGTGTCCCCTGGGCCTGAGGAAGTCAAAGGGAGCATTTCTCTGGGCTGTAGAGCAGAAACCAGAGCTGGTCGGCCCTGGGATGCCCCCCTCGGGGCTGTCGGGGCTGGGATGCTCGCCTCCGCAGGTTTTGATTGACTTCACTTGAACAGCAAACTAAGGACAGCTGTGCTGGCATGGGTTTTGGGCCAGGCTGGACTAGCTTGCCAGAAAGGACTGCTCTGTGCTGCTGTGCCCATCTTGTTATTACCTGTATTAGGTGGCTAAAGGAGGTTTGTACTTGAACCAGCTCTTGCTCTACTGTAACAACTCTGTAACCTCAGATTTTCTGTGAAATGAGTACACTTCGCCTCCCGCAACTGTACTAAAGATTCCGGGATGCTCAGGTACCTTAATAACGTGCATGTATGTGCATGCAAATGTAGACATTTGTCCCTTCATGCCACGTGCAGCAAATTTCTTTAAGGCACTGGAGGCCCTTGTGCTTCAGAAGAAAAAGGGTTTGGCTGTAGACCAGGTTGGGTACTCCTGCTGCAATTTGTTTATTGTTTACCTTTCATTAATCTGTGGTGAATGCACATTTTATGGGAACATGGGCAAGTGACAAATTAAATGCTTTAAATTTTAGTGCATGTGGGAGAACCATTACTGACGAGGCCCAGAGTTTACTCTCCAGAGTTATCATTAGAAGAACAGGCTAATTGTGTTGATCTGACACTGATAAACTCTTCATGTCCTTTGGAGGTCCCCTGCCAGTCCTAGAGGGCAGATGGGGGAAAAATACCAAAGGGCTCCAAGTAGCTGACTGAGGAAATTGCCCAAGACTATGCAAAATTAATCTAAAAATAGCAAATTGTCATTATAATAGAGATGCAGAAAAAACAGGATAAATTAGAATAAAGTAAAAGGTGTCTACCCCACTTTGAGAAAGCTCACTTAAGGGAGTCTATCTATCAAATATGACCTTGACGTATAAAGCATGCACTTAATTGTCTAAAGCTTCAGCCCACATGGGAAATCCCAATACTTGGCTGGTGCCTACTGCGGCAGTCCAGGAACGTGCATCTTGAGGGTGCTGTGTAGTCAGGAAGCTCAGGCTGTGGTTCAGCAATTAACAGACCTTATCCTAAAGCGCTGCCTTTGAGAACACAGTATGGTCCTGTGTGCTGTCCTGAGCACAGGGGCTGCAGCGTAGCATGAGGGTACTGGGGAGCATCCCGAAGTGCCATTTTAATTAGCTGCCACGCAGACTGTGTAGGCTTGCAAAAGGCCAAGGAAAGGCTGAGAGAGAAGAATTGTAAGATGGTTTCCATTTTAAAATGGAAACTCATAATTCAAGGCATTAACTCATGACCTCAACAATTATAAATTGATTTTGGTCTTAATTCACTATTAAATGACTGGGGGTTTTTTCATCTTTTTCTTGAAGGCTCTTACCCCACCTCAGAACCAGGGGACCAGCCTGGGGGAATTGTTTATAAACCTCAGGAAGGGAAGAGTAGCCAGAAACCATCACAATGTGCATCGTCTTGCCAATGCCTACGCATGCACGTGGAAGGTACCTCCGCACTGCCTCTTGGAAGTGTTGCAGCTGCAGCCAGCAAGTTCTGCTCAGGTGCTACAATAACGCTGCCCAGGTGATGCCCAGTGAACAGCAATCTCTCTGTTCTTTCACTGCCCACTCAAACACATGCAAGTGGTTCAGGTACTGTTTCATACTAACCTTGGGGCTGGAGCAAGGGCTCCCTCGCCTTGTTGAGCTCTCACGTGCTCTGAGGTGATGGGGATATTTAGTCCCATGCTTGAGCCAGGAGCCAGGAATGGGCTAAACAATAACGTGGGAAACTGAAGCCCAGCAGTTTTAAAGAAATGTGAGGCAGAATTATTCATGGCACAAAGAACTCGGGGAGCTGATAAGTATAACTGAGTTATAGTGGCTATGGCTGGGTGCTAGCACCTGGACCTGCTGTGCTGCAGAGCATCAGACAATTCTCACTTTAAACTGATCGATACAGTACCACGGGCTGTATTTTAACCATAAGCACTTTAACAGTGGTATCCTATCCACAAGCTGTCCTGGGTCAGCTTTTCAAGCTCCCTCCAGTTAAATTTTCTGCTGTTTTTCACCTACTGGTAGGAGCTTGTGTGGCTCCATGTTGCTCTGTGCTAGTAAATGAGCTGTAGCTGTCTACGCTTAGGGTCACTGAAGTGATATGGAGAATGACTCCTATATTTTTGGGGGCTTAGGGTCAAATTTTTCCTTTAGACAACCAGCTGGTTGTGGCCATGTAGCCAGGGCAACATGTGCAGCAGTAGAGCACTTGATGATGGTCCCAGTGGTCTAGATTTGCAGTAGGGAGGAGTGCTTTTAGAGTAAGGATCAGAGAAAGCAACAGGAGCTGGCAGGCGTGATGCAAACTTGGCGTTTGCACCAGTGGCCAGAGCAGCAGAAGCTACAGCTGCATCCCTTGAGTGGAAAGTGTCACCTGTAGGAACCGCCTGCGAGCAGCAGCCCCTGTGCCCACGGCAAACTGCAGTGTGGGTAGGGCGGGTGGCATGCCCGAGCACATGGGGTACTCACAGTAGCCAGAACGGGCCCAGAGGAGACGGAGGAGGGCATCTTAGCCCTTGCTTTGCTGCAGTGCCAGGTGGGGAGCAGGAGGCATGGCTGGAAACATTTAAAAGACAGAGAAGGGGATGCAGAGTATTGCTCTGCCCAGGTATTTAGCAATACCAGCTGAAGGTGTTAATGCTCTGCAGCCTTGCTCCCCCATGCTTATACAGCGGGAACTTGCACTGATGACGCGGCAGAAGACAACTACAGACAGACTGCACTACCGAAGGGGTTTTTCCTCAATATTTTATTACTGGTAGTAGCAAGGTACCGTCTATTCTGGTTCTCCAAGATGCTTTCATAGAAACAACTCTGTCCCCACCAAACAATGAGTTGCTTGACTTTGGAATAAGTTTACAGCCCTCCTTCTCTTTGTTTAGTCTTAACATTTGACTTTCTACAAAAATGCTATTTTGTATGTATTTCATGTCATGCCTTTAGCATACCTTATCTTCTTAATTGAAATAAGAAAACTGAAAGTAAATAGCCCTTGGTCCCACTTGGCCAATGTTCACTCGGTCTGCTCCCTGCCCTGTGGTTGGCACTGGTTGCTGTCTCTGTTGGGAAGGCCAAGAACTAAACCAGCCTGCACAAGAAACACCTCTCCTCTTCATCTGATTGACCTACCTGCTCCCTGTTTGAGGCTCCACACAACAGCGGAACCTTCTTGTCAACACCACCCTGGCTCTGGCCAGCTGAGACTCGTGTCACGCAAAGCAGGAAAGTTAATGAAGGGTCCTGGGGGCTGTGGGACCTGTGTTTGCTTCTTTCTCCCAGGCAGGTGTCTTATCCTTTACAGGAAACTTGGCAGTAAAATAAGCCAACCCATTGTTCAGCACAATCTTGCCCTCATTCATGAAATTCCCCAGGTTCATTACCTTCTCCAGTAATAGCCCACAATGATATAATAACATCCCAGTGGTGTACCAACAATATTAGATAGTGTCATAGAAATGGGGAAAAAAATTGAAAATAGTGTTTCCTGGGTTTTGCTTTGATTTTTCAATATGGAGCAGTGTTAATGCTGTTCTTCATTCTTGTAACGTCGATATATTTTGAATTTAAATCTTAATTTTCATATTCCTGGTCTCCCATGCCCACCCTCCTGCTTTACCAAGGTATGTGGGTGTCCAAAAAACACTGTACCACCCTGTGAGCTGGGAAGGGACCATGTCCCCACAGCTGCTCTCTGAGTCAGAGAAGGTCTGTGAGTTGCCTGAGATGACGTGGGAAATGTGTATGTTAGGGCAGGGAGTTGAAACCCTGACACCAAGCAAGTGCCCTGCTGCATATTGCAGAGTTCATCCTCCATCCAGCCTCAGAGGAGTCCCTGACTTCTCTCCTTGTGCCACCACCTTTGCCTGTTGAGGATGCATTTGTTGTCAGCCACTGATAATTCCCATAAGGAGCACTTAGGTCTTGCTCTCCTTGAGTCACCATAACCCAATGTGCTGTAATTCTGTAATACTTGCCTGCAGGTTTTTATTTTATCTTCCTCACACACTCCTCTCCACGTCTAGGTACTCATCACTCCAAATTCAGCGATGTTTACTTGTCCTCCCTCCTTTCCCTGCTTTGCATCCACACTGAAAACTGAGACAAGCAAAGACTTTGTGAGCTGCTTTTTTCCTCCAGTTGTCATTTTGAGCTAAAAAATATCCACAGAGCAAAGCAATGGCAATTTCTAATTTAGTAATAATTTGCTAAGGAAAGAAATTAGTACTTGGTGCTCTTAACTGTTAAACTTGCTATCTGTTTAATTACTGTTAGCTCGGTTTCTTGAAGACCTCATTAACTAAGCATCTGGTTTAATAGATGCAGTTCTTAAGGTCTCAGATGCTTCCTGCAATTATCTAGCCATGACAGGGAACTCATTAACATATCCAAATAATTAGTGCAAGGAAAGTAAATTCCCTCTGTTCTGTAAAACTGGAATGACTGATCTGTTACCTGGGTAAAGGACCACAGGATAGGGGCAACTCCTGCCTGCAGTGGGACAGACGCTACTATTTTCTCATTCCTTAACCTAACGCTGTGCTTACAACTCAGGCAGCCTCCCAAGCCTCTTCCAGTGTAACCCAGAGGCTACCTTGCCATACAAGATTAGCTACTTTCTTCAAATCTTTAAAAATCTAGGTGTTTTAATCACCGTTCCCTCAGATCCCAAACATATATGATGGACAAGGAGCTTATTTTCTGGAGTCTGTACCAACTCATCTCACCCCTCATACGACCATGGAGAAGATGGGATTGTGTTGGCTATATTGAGGGATGAAAGGTCAGGTTTAGTTCCTACTTGCCCGTTCTCTCTCCTTCGCACAACCATGGGGTTCATGAAACACCCCCTTCACCTGGCTCCCTTGCAAGCAAAAGGGCCTTTCTCAGCCACTTGCCCCAGCGTGCCGAAACCCTTGTGGCACGCTGTCATGGTGCCTCGACCCGCCTTTTGCACCAAGCCTCACAAATTGCCCCCTGGTCCCTCTTCTGGTTTTATTGTGTTCCTCAGGGTGAGCCTGGCACTGAAGCCTCCAGGTCCTTGCTAACCAGCAGCTCTCAGCTGTTCCCCTCCAGTCTCTCTCAAAGTCTCCCTTGGTCTTTCCACATGGAGCAATTCTCAGCCACGTCAGCCCTTAGGGGGCAGCAGGATGGCACCTCCTTCGAGGCAGCAGTGACCTGGCCTACCTGTGCAGCCCATGGAGAGGTGCAGCTACAACAACTCTGGTGTGAAGAGCTTGCCCTGGGAGGCATGGGGCAGGAGCGGTCCTCTCCTGCAGCTCTCTGTTTCCCTGATGGTGTTCAACTCCATAGTGGTACCTCCCATGCCAACTGTTTCCTAAAGCTTTGAATTTGTTTTGAACAAGTCCCTGGTACTGCTGTTCACATTTCTTAGATCTACGCTGCACCTACAGATAGTGTCAGGTCTGCAGCTCGTTACCGTTTCAAGTCTCTTATTTTGTATTGCTCTTGCCCATCCAAGGGGCTGGTAAGCACTGTGAGCCTCGCTCAGCCCCTGGGAGCCTTCTGGCACCCTGAATGTTGATCACAGGCTTTGAAGCAAGAAGCCTGTGGTAGCCCCAGCAGAGGCAGCCCAGCTGCCAGTGCTTGCACACCTTCTGCACGCCGGTGTGAGTGTGCATGCTGCTCTCTGCTGCCTCATCTATAGAAATGGAGCAGCTAATTACCTCCTGCCACTTGTTTTCTGATAAATTCTGCTGCCTCTCTCACCCGTTTCTTGGAGGTGTAATTTTGGAGGGGGGGGAATAGTGACAGATCACTTTGACATCCCAGGGACTATTTGACCCTAAATTAATTAAAAGTACTTTCAACTCTACCCCCATTTTAGCAGCTTTCCAATATACTTTAACGACCTACACCCTCTAATGATCATCTCGCTCAAGATCTAATTTACTAGAGGAACTTCATTCAGAATACTATTATGGACAGAAAAGAACAGCTTTTAATCAGGGCTGTTCATTAGCAGGAGCAATCAGTCTGGCAGGTAGCATGGGCCACCGCTCTGCCTCTTGATGCATGTGCTCATTAACAGGGAAGTTCAGAGGAGAGCTTAGACCTTTTGTCTTCAGTGTTGTTACAGATTGAATACCTTGCTGACTCTGAATTCAAACTCTGTTATCCAGAGTTTACTGGGCAAACTGGTTTTGGTCCCCATGATGGGCTTAGTTAAGGCAAATGCTAAGTAATCTAATGCCTTGGGTAGACTCTTTTTTAGCTGCATATTACTCAGGGGATGGGGTGTGTAAGTATATGCATATGAGTATGTGAAAAGGAGTTTGCTGGAGGTTGAACAAGCTTTTGTGACCCAAAGAACAGGCCTCCTGGGAGGGGCTGGTATGCTGGCTAAAGGGGGTTTAGCATGGCTACCAGGAAAACTTGATGGTTTCTCCATCAAAGCAGGACTTTGTGTGGTCTTGTTAACAAATAAGCTGACATCAAAGTCATCTGATGCTGGTGTCTGTTTCTTCTCACACCTAGAATAACCTGAGCACCTCAACTTGGTCAAAAAGGACAGCAGATGAAAAAAGACTGGGGTGCTGGATCTATCCAGAAGCCTAATAGCATTCTTCTTTACTCGGTGATGAAAACTCAAGGCTTTCCTATGATGTCTGTCAGAGAAATGAGGCAATGATTTACCTTCTTATGGGGAAATGAGAGCCCTGAAGTGTTCAGGGGGGGTTCTTGAGTCAGCTGAGGATGGGGACTACCACTAACCGATTCAGAGTTCAGCTGGGGGAAAGGCTGCCATTTAAAAAAAAAAAATTTTTTTTTCAACCAAAGATTGCCTCTTCCCCCACAAGTCTGCAGCTGTTTTTTTTTTTCAACCTGCTCTAAACATTTACTGTGAGAGCACAGACTGGGCACAGTGTGCCTGCGGGAGGAAAAAGGGAATCCAGGTGTCACTGGAAACTTTCTCACCTTATAAGAAAATAACTGGACCTAAATACCTGATGGAGCTGCCATAAAATCTGTTTAAACTGAGGCTTTTCTCAGGAGAGCTCATTTTTTACCCCAGGCACTTTGAAATGAGAGGATTAAAGTAAAAGGTTTTGTTGCCAAGTCGTACATAAAATGAAGAGTACTTTCATAACCAGTTTCACAGCACATCAGCTACTTTGGAAGAGGCAGGTCAGTTTTCTTTTTTCCTAGTAATAACCCATGATGACCTTGTCCTGGCTCCACCAAGAGCGGATGTCTCAGCCCGGTCTGCCGGCGTCCCCTGCCAAGCGCCGCGGGGCAGCAGCTCTCCCGCACCGCCGGGCGACCAGCAGCTCGCCTGCAAACGCAGCCCCGTGTCTCCGGTTGATCCAAAAACCAGTCTTCTTTTTATATCCTCTGCTTCCACAGGCTTGATAGAGGCCTGCCAGCCGCAAGAGTTTTGTTCACCTGCCAGAAAGTGCCTGTCGCTGCCAAGTTGCCCACAATGAGCTTCAGAGGCTCCGCTTGCCAGCGGTGCCTTGGTCACAGCCGCAGAGGCAGCGCTGCAAAAACCTGGCAGTTTTTACAATGGGACAGCCTGCGTAGCTTTGAAACGTCTTTTTCTGTGACCTCTGGTGGTATTTTAATAACATGTCTTCTGTTCAATGTGCTCAAATGTTTTCTTCTTATTTTGTTTTTTCTTTAAAAGCCCAGCCCGTGTGTTGGCACTCAGCAGACCATAAAGATGCAGAAAAACATGGATGACTGCTGACTAGGAAATGCGAATGCTTCATCTAGACTGCTTCCGTCTATGCCACCATCCTCTCCCCTCCCAAATCCACCCTTCTCCCCTTTGGTTCCCCAGCAGCTGCTGAAGCTGCCAAAGCTGCGATGCCCAATGCTGTGCCCAGACCTGCTTTGCATAACTTCCAAAGAACGGTATTTCCAAAAACTTCCCCTGCACCACGCTTTGCTGGGTTTCGCTCTGGTTATGATTAACTGATTTTGCTTGTGTTCCATCCTTCAGAGTAAAACAGGCAATTCCCCTCCTTCACTTCCAAGCCCATACTTTAAATAGCTGCAGAGTTTTACATCTTTGCTTAGCCAAATGAGATACGTAGTGCTTTCTCCTTTCCTCATCAATCCCTCCCTACCCCTCCGATCTTTCTTAGCTTATCTCTGCATTTTCCCACTATCTGCTAGCGTCCTCCCAACACCGTGGCACCTCCGCTACGGAGGTGGGGTGTCATCGGGCAGTTCGTGCAGGGATGTGCTCCCCTCCTCTTCTCCCGTGGGATGCCCCTGCAGCACCCCGACGCTGTGGAAGCCTCGCCAGCGAATGTGAATAAGCAGAGTTTTCGGCAGTCCAAGCCCCAGCCTCGGACGCAGCCCGGACGTAACAGACTTTGTTCATCGCTTTGCCACATGGCATATATCTGATGCACTAGTATTCTCCTAAGGTCTTTTTTTTCTATCTTCTAGGTCCCTAAAAATGTCCCACTCAAACCAGAGGTGCTTTTAGCTTGCTAAAGGCTGGGTGGGTTTTATTTTCTATCTGTAACTGAAATATTGGTGCTATTATAACCTGGCTTGGAAATCTGCCATTCGATTTAGGGGGGCCAGAATGCTGAGCTATATTTTAATACTGTTGAGGTGTTTCAATATACAAAATTATTTTTCTTTAGGGGGAGAGCTAACTAAATGAAACAAAGTTCACCACCACCAGAAATGCCTTATGACATTTACTGATTGCTCGCTATATCCCTGCAGCTTTTGGTGTGTTAAGGAGAGGTGCGAAATCTGTATTATTCTCTATAAGGTTCTGTAAGCTTTAAGTCACTTGGGTAACTGCCTCTCGTATTTCCTAGGATGGTGTCTGCATGCAGGTCTCTAGACGTCTCTTGATTCTTGCCATATTCACCTTAACACTTGTATTCATTTTAATGTGCTTATTTTCAGTATGTGCACATTTCTACAAAATGAAACTTGTAACTCAAAGCATTTGACAGGAAATGTTGTTATTTCCATAAAGAAAATTTTTCTCTGGAGAAAACAAATGTTCTCGCTACCAAGCAGAGAGTGGGTTACTATGCTTACTGTAAAATGCTGTCTAGATGTTAATACTGAACCATTTACCTTCTGTCAAGTCAGGCATGACTATTATCCAGGTCCTGTTAATATAATGCAAAGCATGTTAAAGTTCTATGCAATGTGCAGAATAATTATGAAACATATACATCACATTTCACATCTACTTTAAAATGTGAACTGATCATGCGTGCATATGTGGACAGCTGGGCTTTCAAATGTACTGTAACTATAAGCTGATATCAAATGTTGTATCCTATTCTTATAAATTCAACTTCAGCCCTGGTAAGTGATAACCGAAACAAAAGGTAATTGTACTTCTAAGATTAAAAAATAGGTATCAGGAGAGACTTTTGCAATATATTTTTTTTTAAAAAAAGAATGTCAAAACTCAAAATGAAAATCAAATTACCCTTTCAAAAATGTTTCCTAATTTCTGATTCAATAGCAGCACTTTCTTGCTTTCTGGAGAAGACTTGAGCACAAAACTCTGCATGAGAGTCCGTAAGCACAGCTCCAGGCAAAGGCACAGCTTTGCTGGTGTTCCCATGTAACTGACTTGTTTCAATGGATGCCGGCCTAAACAGTGAAAGATCAAGACTGACTGATCAGGTAAGGGAATCTTTAAATAAGTAATTAAGAAAATTCTGCAAAATGTAAGAATGAGCTAGTTTCTGATACTCCTTCCCATTACTGAAGTATTTAGCAAGGTGAAGTGGAAGCTATGTGCATTTCAAGTGGCTCCCAGAAAGTTCCCACACTGTCATCGGGGGGAAAAAAAAAAAACCCTAGGGCTGCCCTGAAAGCCAAAAGCAAACGCAGGGCCTGACACCCTGGAACAACAGCAAGCTCCAGCAGGTGAGCTGCTTGCATTTAGCCATCAGCAAACAAGGCAGCATGAAAAAAATCCCCGTTATCAGAGTTTCCATGTGATTCTTCTTTTTAATCTCAGGCACGAAGTCAAGGAGCGTGTGAGCAGAGGGAGTGAGCCACCCTCACCAGCCCTGGTGATTCTCCTCCATCTTTGGGGAAGCTCACTGATCTTGCACTGTGTCGTGGTTTAGCCCCAGCCAGCAACTAAGCACCACACAGCCGCTCGTTCACTCCCCCTACCCCGATGGGATGGGGGAGAGAATCGGAGGAGGAAGAGTGAGAAACACTCCTGGGTTGAGATAAGAACAGTTTCATAATTGAAATAAAGTAAAATAGTAATGCTAATAGTAACAGTATAATAATGATAATAATAATAATGATACACGAAGCAAGTGATGCACAATGCAATTGCTCACCACCCGCCGACCGATACCCAGACAGTTCCCGAGCAGCGATCGCCGCTCCCTGGCCAACCCCCCCCCCCCCCCCCAGTTTCTATACTGAGCATGACGTCATATGGTATGGAATAGCCCTTTGGTCAGTTTGGATCAACTATTCTGGCTGTGCCCCCTCCCAGTTTCTTGTGCGCCTGGCAGAGCATGGGAAGCTGAAAAAGTCCTTGACTAGCATAAGCAGTACTCAGCAACAACTAAAAACATCAGTGTGTTATCAACATTCTTCTCCTACTAAATCCAAAACACAGCACTATGCCTGCTGCTAGGAAGAAAATTAACTCTATCCCAGCCGAAACCAGGACACACTGAAAGGCAGCCTACGCAGGTACCGCTCCCCGGTTGTATAAGGTGTGCCATTCTCTAGAGCCATTCTTCTCCCACCTTTTTCCCAGCATTAAAATCAATGGAGTAGCTGCAGATGAAGATGCCTGGAGAAATTTAAAAGGCAGGAATAAACAGGAGGGTTACATAATGTTCTTAAAGTTGCTGCTTTTTGACGTGAAACGTTGAGCTCAAGGAAACAATTATTTGGTTTCAGGGGTTTCCCCACGGTGGGCAGCATGCAGCAGGGGTAAGGTCATTTTCATCAGCATTCTGCTCAGCAAGTGAGGAACCAAGCATTAAGTTTAAAATAGCCACAAGCTATTTTCTACACATCCTTTCCCCAGTCTTCGACTCACACTGGCTTTCTGTAAAGGAATGAATTATTCTCTCTGTTCTGCGCCAGCTCGCCACGGCTGCACACGGGGAGTCAGGTCATGCACCCTATTTATTCATCTTTGACTGCCAGGTTTTGGCTGGCTTCCTGAATAAGCTTCCTCAGTAAATGATAGCTTGTTATAAGGCATGTATGTTACCTATGTGTTTCCTGTGACTCCACAACTCCTCCTTACTGTGACTCCTGTGGCTGGTAAGTCAGACACAACTGAAGCCATCCTCAACATTTAAAGCCCAGCGGCAGCACGTGTCTGGCACACACTGCCAGCCGATGGCCTTATGGTGTAGCACACGCTCTTTTTTAAATTACTGAATTGAATATTGAATACACCATTTAAAAACAGAGAAAAACATGCAGGTATTTTCTTTTTTTGTCCTCACAATGCCTAGTGACTGCTTGCCCCGGTGGTGCCCTCCTTCCAGGTCCTCTCTCTCCCATCCAACTTTTGTAGGCATTTAGGCAGGGCTCCCACTGCAATGTACTTAACAAGTATGCTTCTGAAGAGCGACATGCTTGTCTGCATTTCTGTGTTCTTCCTCAGGTGGTGGTCACCCATAACTTCCGACTCATTGCTTTTTCTTTCTTTTCCTTCTGCCCTTTCTTTGACTTCCTGGTGCAACTCCAGAAAGGCACAGAGGGCCAGGACAGGGGACCAGTCACATGCAATAGCCATCCCTTGCTGCTCATACCGTGGCTTTGTGACGGTGCGTTTGTCATGGACAAGGTAGAGGAAAAGGAAAGGAATTTATGCTGTGGGAGAAAATATGGGAACAAAGAAAAGAAGGAAAGCACAGACCGGGGCTTTGGCTGTCCCAGGCTGTTGGGCACCTGGGAACATCCTTTCAGAAGAAGCCTACTTCTGAAGGGGGAAACTGCACAGGTGTGTGGGAGTGCCTACCTGCAAAACAACATCACAGTACTCATTTCACTTGATAAACCTTTTATTTTTAGGAATTTTGGGGGATGTGGAAGGTGGGAGGAGGAGGTTTCTGGTGGTAATCACAGAGCCCTTGAAGAGTGTATTGTATGTGCCGACAGGATGGTTTCCAATATCTGTGCAGTATGATTTTTAACAGCTAAGGACAACATTATGGTCATGTCATGCAAGCCAGCTAGTCAAAACTCAGCCTGTAGTCAGATCTGGTCAACCGCTACAAGGGGAAAATAATTTATTGTCCCTAAAGTAACTTTTGGGAGGCTTCTGGGATTCAGTTTGATGTCTGTGGTCAGTCTGTGGGTCTTCCTCTTGCAGGGCTGGAGAAATAGATGACATTCAAGGCAGGGAGAAGACACTGAGGCACTGGAAGGGCATTACATGGACACTGCTGGGTTGTCAGCTTGCCTGGATTCAGGGACTGACCATGGAAGATTCCTGCTACAGATGCTGGACATGTCTGCTTGTGTTCCTTGGAGTGCCAAACAGGCATTGCATAACGCAGTCCCTCAGTGATGGCCCTCCAGCCAGAGCTCCTGGACGGCAATAACACATTGCTAAAAAAATCACATGCATTCAAGTTAGAGGCATTTTCTTGGTTCTTTTCCCTTCTAGGACATTGTCCTGATTTTGGCTGGGATAGAGTTAATTTTCTTCCTAGCAGCAGGCATAGTGATGTGGTTTGGATTTAGTAGGAGAAGAATGTTGATAACACGCTGATGTTTTAGTTGTTGCTAAGTACTGCTTATGCTAGTCAAGGACTTTTCAGCTTCCCCTGCTCTGCCAGGTGCACAAGAAACTGGGAGGGGGCACAGCCAGAATAGTTGATCCAAACTGACCAAAGGGCTATTCCATACCATATGACGTCATGCTCAGTATAGAAACTGGGGGGGTTGGCCAGGGAGTAGCGATCGCTGCTCAGGAACTGTCCGGGTATCGGTCGGCGGGTGGTGAGCAATTGCATTGTGCATCACTTGCTTTGTATATCATTATTATTATTATCATTATTATACTGTTACTATTAGCATTACTATTTTACTTTATTTCAGTTATTAAACTGTTCTTATCTCAACCCAGGAGTTTTTCTCACTCTTCCTCCTCCGATTCTCTCCCCCATCCCATCGGGGTAGGGGGAGTGAGCGAGCGGCTGCGTGGTGCTTAGTTGCTGGCTGGGGCTAAACCATGACAGACATTCTCCCCCAGTCATTTTGTTTTAATATTTTTCTAGACGGGTTGATTTTCCATGGCTTTTCTCCGTAGCAAAAGGTGAAAGCAAAAGCTGTTTGTTTCAGAGTCAGTTAAATGGACAAAAAAATTGTTTGTCCCTCATCTTTAGGAAGTTTGAAGACAATATTCAGTGAACTGCATGAGAAGGGCATTAAGTGAGGTATGTGCAGGTGATGGGTAAACAGTTTTTCACTTTCTTTTCTTTTTAAATGTTAAAATGGAATGGAATACAAATGTTAAAATGGAAACATGGAATACAAACATTCAGAAGGAATGTCTCAGGAAATGATCTTGAGAAATTTGAGATGGGCACAGGTACGCTCAATAATATTTGTGTGTGAGACAGATTCAGTTGCTCTAAAAATGTGGGCAGAGGGAATGTTTGCAGAATGAAATTTATAGAAACAAAAGGGGTGTGGGGGGGGAATAGCTGAAGAAAATGCTGTTTCTCTGATCCATAAAATACAGGCATAACTCAGCTGGGATAATTCACCCTTCCCACCGAGTGCCTTAGAGACAGGTCCCTTTGCAAGAGATGAGAAGCTGGCTCCTAATGCAAAAGATATTACATGAAGAAGTTAGAGCCATTGTCACTGTAGCAAGACTAAAACTACAGGAGTTGTTTTTAATTCACTGCCCCTATGTATCTGCAGTGTGTTCTACGCTTATAGGAATTAACACCAGACTAGAAACTGAAGTCTGGCAAACCCTGGTCTGCAGGCTTAGCTCTGAGCCCGGGGGTAGTTTTGTTAGCCACTACAGGGGTGAAGGTAAGAGATGGGGGAACAACAGGACATTTCAGGAAATGCAGAAGAGGAAATAATTGAAAATTCATGCATTTACTTATGCTCTTTCTTGGGAACCGTGATAGGAAGGCATCTGTAGGAATAGCTGGAATACAGAAAACACCAGTAACTCATTGAACCAAATTAATGCAGGCGCTGCATAAGAAGGCATTGGCTTTCAAAATTTTATAGTTGAAGTCATCGCTTCATTTCATATGTTTTATATCCCCTGAGTCACTCTTATTTTTCAAACACACTGTGAAATTAAAAATCCCCCAAATCTGTGCAAAGCCTGCTTCAATCTGGGGAAGATGTAGGAAAGAAGGGGAATGAGAAAGGGAATAAAAAAGGCCTGGGATAACATCCAGAACTATTCGGCTACAGGATTCTCCATCTGCCAAGAGCAGAAGAATGTCTTTCTAAAATGAATAGCACACAAAATGCTGAATGAAGTGAGCATAAGAAGCTCTATCAAATCAACAATTATTTCATGAAAGAAATACAATTTTTCTGGGCTGAAGTGAGCTGAAATGCTAGAAAAGTCTGTTGCCAAATATTACATCTGGAGAACTGCTGCTGCGTATTTTGTGGTGATCTTTACAGGTTTTCATTCTGTAAGGTTCCCTGGGAGAGCTGCCTCCTGGTGTGAAGACTGGGATGCTACCCCCAAAACTAACTTTAAAAAGAAGATGAACTACAATGCTCACAGTCAGGTTTTGGGCATGCTCTGGGCACTGTAAGTAGGAGAGAAACAGCGTTGTCCTCATAGTCAAAACATTGTTGTTGCAATCCCTTTTATCCTCCAAGGCATGCAGGACACGGTGCTGCTGAGCAACTGGTTATCACAGGTCTGCAGTCTGGAGGTGTTCATGTGCACCTTTCCCACCCTAGCGAAAAAGAACGTTACAAAAAAAAGTGAATATACCCTAAATCACACAGACACACAGCAAGACTCATTGCCTTTGAGTTACAGAAGTCAGTTCTAAACATGTAAAAGTCAGGAAAAGCAAAAGTTATGTTTCTTCTTGGAAACTGTTACTGCCCCTAATCACTATCTGCGGCTTTTCTCTGAGGAGCATGGATGCTCATAAAATGAAGCCATATACCTGCTTTTATTCATAAAACTCTGTACTGTTTTCAGTTACATTCTCGAGACACTTTCCAACTCTTGGCTGGGGGAAATGGATAAGAAAGAAATTCCCACCTTTCTCAGAGCTCTCTTCAGTTTCATTTTAACAAAGAAGCTTCAACCACTGCCTCACAGCAGCTGCCCTGGCCCCATGCATCATCTCTGGGGCTGCCCCGGGGGAAATGTGCAAGGAGCTGAAGAGGGACACGGGGAGGCAAGGAGATTTCTAGAGATCTGCCTTGGCATGGCTTCCCATCAGCTGCGCTTGGCAGCCTTCAGATGGGCTTAGCTACGGACAGCAAGAGCTGGAGAGCAGGGTCTGAGCCAAAACGAAGCGGACAGGTCTTCCTCTCTTGTACCTTGCAGGTTTTGGACAAAACATCCTTTATCTCAGAAAAGTACCAGTATGAAATATGCCCGCCACTAATGAGGCCAAGCAGAGCAAAAGATGCAAGATTTGTGACGCTCCGTTTTGGCCGGCTTCCCTTCTTTGGGGCTTCACTGAAATGCGAAGGTCGTGGCAGAACTGTTGTGATTGGTGCAGTCTTGAAAACAGAGATGCTATAAATATCGAAATGGAGCTTGAAGTGGAAGGGACGTCAGAAGCTTTTTTTTTTTTTTACTGCTACTTGAGGTGAACAGAATACTAATTAGTCTGGGAAAAACAATATTATTTGGTCAGATAGTTCAATAATTGCAGCATGCTGCTTTATTTTTTATTTGCCTGCCTCTAAAAGTCTCTTTCTCCCTCTTTTCCCTGATTCCAGCTTTGCTGGTATGGATTAGCTGCCTAGGCTTCCAGATAGAGAAAGGTCTCTTTTTTAATTGCCCCAGATTTGTCTCCTATGTCCCAAATGGGACATCCCCTTGCCTTTTCCTTTGTCTGTGTTCTGCACAGAACAAGAGCTGTGTGGTGTTTGGGGCAATTTTAATGAAAAAAAAAAAATAGAACTGGGAATTAATTTATAGACTGACTGTGTGCTCTGTGCAGGGTCTGCATGGGAAAGGACTTCACTAAGCAACAGAAGATGGTTATATTGGCATCTCAGAGATAAAGAAACAGCCTGCTAGCCCACATCTCCCCAGGCACATCATAAACATGAACTTACCTTGTCCCTTGGTGTCAGCAGTATTGACTCACCCAGGTATTAAGAAACTTTTGGGTTACACTCCCTCCACAACTGCAGCTATGTTACAAAGCTCTGAGATTTTAAAATGTATATGCATTTTTGTGGGGGGTTTGTTTGTTTGTTTGTTTGTTTTTAAATCAGCTTCCTGATTTTTGCGTGTTTAAAGGGTTGTAACATTTTCCCAGGCTTTCATCATTCATTTCAGTAAAGTGAAGCTTTGGCCAGTCCCCGGGTTCTCTCTTTTCCTCTTTTGTGCTTTGTCCTCTTCCAGGCTTCATGGTGTCTCCCACCTGTCATTGATGGAGGCTCAAAAGTCAATGCTAATAGCCATAAGGGTGCTTTGACCAGCTCCTTTAGTGGCTCCAGGACTGCTTTGTCTACTTCTACCCTGGCTTCTCTTTCTTCTGCTAGCACGTTAATTGTGTTAGCCACTTGATCACAGTTAATCTTTTTACTATTTTATTAGAGTAATACTATAAAAGAGCAAAGGAAAATCAGCAAGAAAGTCTTCACAACCCATCAGTAAATCAGATGAGAGTCTCAGCAAGGCAGTGAGTAAAGCGTTTAACAGACTATAAGCTTCTTCTCTTGAATTAAAAACTAATGAGAAATGATAACTGGAAGACTCTACATCAGTTGTACTCACATCTGGCCATAAAAAGGAAGATGAAAAGGAGTCTCTTTACAAGGCGTTTGGGAGGAGGGTGGTTTGGGAAGGGAAGTTAAATACCTTGCAACCATTAAACACCCCCTCAGAAGCAGACCTGGGACAGCCCCTCTCTGGTGTTGAAATGTCACCACGGAAGAGAGGGCAGCCCAAAAGCCTGGAGCAAGTGCTGCTTCTCAAGGTCTCTGGGAGGTCCCTCAGCACATTTATTCTGTGCTGACAGCAAGGTCCAGCCTGTCCCTCCATACCCAAAACTGTGACTGTGCTGTGGGCAACATGACTGCAGAAGAGCTCTGTGCCAGGATCCTCCCGGAGAGTGTTTTTTTCTTCACGGAGGTATTTCTATCATGGAATGGGTGGGATGAGAAGGCCTCAGCTCAGCTCCTTTATTTCTTCCCTCTCCTCCCTCTTCCTCCTCTGTCTTTTTTTACTCATAAAAGACAATAATTTCACAAGCTGTGGAGCTCACACAAGTGTCTGGGCCTGAAGGAGGAATCGCTTCGTCACTGGAGTTACTGGAGGGCAAAAAAGGGTTAAGGTGCGGGTTCAGCTCTTCTTCCCTCTCCACAGAAAAGTGTTTTATTGCGACCTTTTGAGCTTTTAGATGGATTTTTCTGAGTCGTGATACTTGCTGGTAGACTTTATTTAATCTCAGTACTTTATAAAAACACATCCTTTCATGTATTTTCCCCTGTACCTCTCCTCACAATGAGGAATTGTTCCCAGCAAATACGTACGCATCCATTCCATGTTCTGCGAAGTCGCTTTTGCCAGAAATGAACTTGACAACAAGCAGACCATTGGTCTGCCAAGACAACTGTCAGTCATGTTTGCTGACCTTCTCTCATCCTACCTCTGCGTATGACCATCGAGCGTCACCTGGCTGGAAAGTACGTGTGCACTCAGCCAGGTGCAATGTAACCACACCAAGGCCAGCTCTGAGCTGGCTGGTGCTGCTACTCCGGAGCAGAGTAACCACAGCAGCACTCGTGTGGTTCAGCCACCCTGAGCGCTCGGTGAGTTTCTCAGGGCCTTTTGCATCCCACGCAGCATTTGTTCAAGGCTAGCTAGCATGCTAGATAATTTAAAGAGCATTATATGCTTGCAAAACATTGACCTGTAAAAAGGTCTGCATGCTCCACAGTTTGCAAACTTTGGGCAAGGGGGGGAAGGGGCTGGCATTATAATTTCGTGTTTATACAGCCCCCATCATAGGGGCCTTCTGGTCAGTGGGAGGGTCATCGCTGCTGCTGTTACATGGAAGGTGAATAATGATAACGTGTTAATGATGTCTTGCAGCAGGCTGACACACAGGCGGAGATGCGACAGATGGTGCACAAAACTAGTTTCTGCTGCCGTAGTGAAAGTAATCTGATAAAATTTGTAGGTTTTGTCATGTAAGGGTAAATAATATGTTTTTACCCTGGGGCAATGAGATCTGGCAAGATAGCAAGTGCTGTGTGATCATGTCTCTGGTGTTAAATGGGGTTTCTTGGATGTTTAATCCTTTTTATTTTTCGGTGACCCAACTTCTGGGAGATTTTCTGACAGAGCAAGCCCTGAGAGTCCTGTTTAGGATGACGACCTGTCAAACCATCAGCTCTCTGGCTCTGCTTGTGTCCCTGTCATGCAGCTGCAGGTTTTCTTAGGCTCTACTGCTGGGAGCCCAGACATTGGGGATACGTCTATACTTTGTTAGCTGTTTTTCATTAGTTTTCATTTTGAGGATATAGCATGAGCATTTTAAAAGCTATCCAGCTTGGTTTGCTTCTTGATGTGACTGATTTTGCCCAGTTCTGTGCTAGTAATTAATAAGTAATAGCACAAAGCTGTAACAGCTCACACTGCAGGAGCCAGGGACTGGCAGAGTGCTCTCCAGCTTTTTTTAGACATCAGTGAGCAAACATCCTGCAGCTCTCTCGACTTACTTGAAGATCTTTCCTGACCATACACAGTGCTCAATTACATCCCTACTTGGGAAAAATAACAACAGCAACAAAAAAAGATAGGGTTGAAGCTGATTAATTTAATGAGGGAGACAACAAGGAGCAGTCATGAATAAAAAACCCCAAACCTTGATCATCAAAGCCAAGAACAGATATGTGCTGGCTTTTCTATAAAAGCTGGAAGTCCAAAATTTAAATGGGTGGAGGCTAAAAATTAAAATGGTGGACTTTTAAATGGTGATATTGATGCAATGGACATACCAGAAACTTGGAAGATAAACTGAGCCATGGGATAGCATATTTGTAGGCTGTGACTGATAAAGGAATTGCAGATTACATTGTGCTACTCTGTATTTAAAAAGAGCTTGGAGTCAAACCAGGTAAATAAGTCATCTGTGGCATAGAGGTAATGGAGAATCCCTGCGGTTTGAAATACTGTACCTAAAAGGGAAGAATATCCATCAGGGGGATGCTCTCAGCCACCTGACCAGGCTGGTGACCTTGACTGAGAAATGGGAAGGGTAATGAGAAAGCATGAAATGGCAGAAAACAAAGGAGATTGGAGGTCTCGGAGATGTCCTGCAGCCTGGCAAAAGTTATGAGAAAGTATGAAGCAGAGATTATATTTGCAGATGCCGTAAATAACTGCTTGTTGCAGCAGCTAGCCAGAGAACACAATTGAGAAAAATTGGCGCCTGGTGTTGACCTGAGCCATGAGAAGAGAATTGCTGTAGACGCAAGTATCACCCAAGCCTTTTAGCACGGTGACCACAGCACACCCAAATTCAGCAAGTCCACAGGAACTAAAAAAAGCCAGAAAGACCACAGTGTAGAGCTTCAGAAAGGACAAAAATGTACAAATGAGAAAACTTTTTAGAAATTAACAACACAGTTAAAAAAGTAAAATGCTTGTAGATACCATGGACACATTTAAAGACATATTGAAAATTCAGAGTAGGGATTTATTATGTGTTGAACAAAGACTTTCAAAGTTGTCACAGGTAAAGAGCAAAGTAAAGGAAACCAGAAGAAAAAAGACAACTTTTGGAAGAGAGGGGAAGGTACAAATGAGAAAAAGAGAAGACAATACACGTTCTAGGAAAGGAAATGTAAAACCCTAACAAAGCAATAGGTAATAAAAACGTTCTTGGTAGCAGCACACTAAAGGCATGTAACTAATAAGACAATTTTCAAACATGCCAGAAACAGAAGGTCGCTGGCAGAAACTCAGTAGAGCTGATAAATGATCAAAGTGTAAAAGAAAGGCAAAGCAATAGCAGGAAAGCCAAACAGATTATTTGCATTTGTGTTCGCTCCAATTTAGGAGTTCAGTGGAGTTGCCATACTGAAAACTTTAATTGGGCAAGTCTGATGAAAGGTCTCAAACTGAAGTGACATTAAAAGCCTTTTTAAAACAAACCCATAAAATGCCTAACAACAGATCAGCACGACCAGATGGCACTCACGCAGGAGTTTCAGAGCAGCTCAGAGATGAAATTGCCAAACTATTAACTGTGGCAAATAAGCCACTGCTTAAATTGCCTTTGCTTAAATTAGCCTCAAGGTTAGAGGAAGTGGGCCATGTGATGCCCACTTCCGAAAAGGTCCCTAGAAGAACCCAAGGAACTACATACTCATAAATCTGATTTTCATCTGAGGGGCATTTGTGAGAAGTAGTAGACATATAGAGACATACAAAATAATGGAGAGGAGTTGGCACAGCTTGGAAACCATGGCTCATAAATCTGTTGTTAGGTTTTTTGCGAGAATCAGCATGCACGTAGATGAAGCTGATCCAGTAGACACAGTGTACTTGGATTCCTCAAAGCTTCTGGTGAAGTCTCTTCCTTAAATAAACCAAGCCGTCATAAGGGTGAAGGTTGTCTTATGGATTAGCAACTAATTTAAAGACAAGAAACTAAGGGCAGGAATACCTGTCGGTCTGCACAACAGGGCAAGGTCACCACTCAAGGTCATACAGGGATGTGTGGTGGCCACAGGGCAGCTCAGTATACTCATGAATAGCCTGAAAAATTATTTTCATTGGAGGTGACAAAATTTCCCACAACATTCAGTGACCTGGAGTAATCAAAATCAAAACTGATTGTGAAGAGTTACAGAAAGATCTCATCGTACTGAATAGCTTGAGAATAAAATAGCAGATGACAGTCAATGTCATCAAGTGCAGAGGAGTAGACTTAATTTTAGTGCATACAACTTCACATGCACAGTGGTGGGCCCTGAAGAATTACCACTGAGGAAAGTTCTCTTGGTGTTCAAGAAAGTTTCAGCTAAACCCACAGCAGCTGCCAAAAAGGTAAATGGATAATCAAAAACCAGCAGGACAGAAACGAGGGAATAAAGCAAGATGTTTTGCCATTCTGTAGACCCAAGGTGCGCGATCGTCTTGAAAGGTTCATGTTGCCCTGCTCATGTCATCACAGGAAAGATGTAAGACAAAGCAGAAAAGACAGAGAAAAAGGTGGCAAAGCTTGTGAGAGCTGTGGAGCAATTGCTGTAGGAGTGGAAATGAAAAAGACAGGGACAGTTCAGTCTGATAGAGACAGCTAGAGAGACAAGATGTGACAGGGAGACGTAAAAGCAAACACACCATGGAGGAAGCGAATAAGGAGTGATTACTTGCTCTGCCCATATTCGGCAGCTGCCAAATCACTCGGATGCAGTCTCCGGCTGCTGGCCCTTCGCAGAGACATGAGCTAGTTAGTCAGCCCTTTGCACCAAACAAGTATGAGCAGCCACGCACGTCAGTGCGCTCGGAGAGCATCCCAGCCAAATAAACCTTACCTCGTCATTCCTAGCAGGATCACAAAGAAAAGGAGATTTTTTTTTTTCTCTTCTTGAAGTTCAGCAGTGCTTTAGCTGGGACAGTTGAGTTGTGCAGAGCACTGTGAATACCACGAAGTCGTGATTCACAGGGTTGGTGACGCTGCAGCTTTCAGCTGCTACGGCTGCTTTGCCTGCGTATTTTCAGTGCGGTTTCTGCCCAGTAAGGAGAGAACACATTTTCTAAGGAAGAGACTCTAACTGCCCAAAGTATTACCATTTAAATATTTGCTGATGATTGTCCCCAGAATAGGAGATCATTTTGATTGTTCTGTTAAGGTTCAGTGGCTTATGACTTTCATTAAGCAAGAACACTAATCTGAAGTCATGCGTAAAGCACAGTGTCTGATGGCATTTGTGGTCATTAGATGCTATCTTATGTAGTCATGAAACTGATGTTTCTTTTGCGGTAGTTTGGGGTTTTTTTCATGCTGCAGGGTTTTTTTTCCACTCGGTAACATTTTAGCTGTGCTGCTTCAGTCTCCTGAAATCAGATGAAGATTACCACAGTTGGAAGGGTTGAAGCATTGTCTTGTAAACAAAACAGAAATTTTTGAATACGTTGGAGACACAGTCCTGTTCATGACCACACAGTGCGACTGTGGCAGAAACAGCCACTTAATCTGTCCGTATGTCATTTCCCACATCCCTAAATTAGGATTTTTGTGTGCAGTACTGAGACTTTTGAAAGCAAATAGTGGCATACATGCAAATTGATCAGGAATCCTGAATTACAGTGAGGTTGGACTGACTTGCAAGTTGGATGAGCACAAGAACAGCAACAATCAAACCCCACCTCATGCCTTGGCCAGAGCCAAATGCTGTTCTGAATCCTGAATTCAGGGCTTGCGCTCTTCCTCTTGCCACTGAATCTTTATAAAAAATTTGGGGCATGAACTCATGATTTTGATCCAAAGCTAAACTTTGTGCTCCTCTGACTGTGTGGATACATATAGAAATCCAAAACGGGGCAGAAGCAAATGGGTGAGGGGTCATGTGCTGCAGAGGGAATGATACTGAGCAGGTGACTAGGATGCTTATTGGCTTTATAACAACATTTATTCCTAACACTTTTGCTTTATTACATACTTAACAAAAATGTTGCTTTAAGTATTTTGGAGTGGATGTTCCAGCTGATGCTGGGGGACCTGCATCTGCAAAGTCTGTTCCACTGCAAGGACAGTGTGTTGTGTGTCACTTTTCATTGACAGTCCAAAGAAGGGGCCAGAGGGAGGAAAAAAGAGGGGGGGGGGGGGGGGGGGAAGATTCAGCTGCAGTGTGATCTGGTCATACCCAAGCAGCTCATGCCAGCAGACATCAACACCCTGGAGGCACAGAGCGCAGCAGAGGCTAACTTCTTGTGGAAAGCAAGGTATAGCAGCCTGTGCAAGTCTCCATGCTGCGAGTGGGCACGTTATCTAGTGTAAAAATACATTGTATACATCCATACTGCACTGAAAGTGCAGCGTACATACGTCCATAGGGATGAAAACCTTATTTTCTACAGGGGCACTGTGGATCCCAATTACATAAATTCACTTTGCCATCTGTCAAAAATGAGCAAAATCATCTGACAATCAGGTCCTGTGGCTAGCTGAATTTTGAGGAGGGCCCACTTTGGAGGTGGCCAAGAAGAACAAGGAGGTTTTATGGCTAGGGTGGATCCTGCATCCTGGTTAGCAGAGGGTATCGGCTTGAAGCTGTTGCAGGGGAGCAGTGGATTTCCTTGACCAGGAAGAAAGGTTTCGCTAATCTCTCTCCTGGCACAAAGCAGCATTCAATCCATCTTTCTCATCCTGTTCCTCCAAACCCTCTTTCCATCTTGCAGGCTCTCCTGATGTATGCCTGATAAAGCTGCATGATCTGTGGCCGTTACATGGCTTCGCTACCCTGCTCTCTCTGTTGAATTAAGCGTGTCCTGAAGCAAGGCTGGGACTGTCACCTGTGTCAGGATGGGACATCCCACCAGAGAGCCAACCCTGCCACCTGGGCAGCCACACAAGTGAGGCAGGTACTGCTCCGTAGTACTGACAAGTCGCTGGGGGCTCTCCCTTAGTGGGTCGCAGCCTTACAATCTGCTGCTGGTCTTACAAGGGAAACATCAAAAACACCACCTTTCCTTTTTCTGGAAAAAAGTCTGGTGGGAGAAGAAAAAGGGTGATTTTTGTTGTTCGTGTTCAACAAGCACGCTAGCTTAGGGGTTGTCTACTGCAGGAAATCTTGTATTTCCATTCAGAAAGAAGTGCCTACAAGGAGAGTGATATAATTAGGGTACGTCGATAACTATTTAACTATATGCAAATCAGTGATGGGAGGGTATCTTCAGTACTGAAATATGACTGATCAGACAGTGCTGGAGGAGAGAGGCCCTCAACATCCATCCTCTGTCCTCATTTCTCTTACTCTACGAAGTGCCTTACTCATTCAGTACTCTGCTCATTTCAGCACGACTCTGTGGGAAGTGAGACACTTGTCAGCTCAAGGAAAGGCAGACTTGAGCCATACAGTACTGAAAGCATTCAGAAGTCATTCCTGTGACATGTCCAGGTCCAAACATAAATTTTCAGGCATTGACTGGTGCTCATGCTTTCTAATAGGGCTGATCTTGGGCATGTAACATGCCAGCATGATGAGAGGACTAAAGAGCAGTCAGAAACAGATGGGTTCCCAAGCTACACTGCAGGTTATCATTTTAACCAAGTTTGGTTCGAATTCTTAAATTTCAGTGCTGCCCCTTAAGAGCTCTGTGACTCCAGATGTATCCAAGGTGAAAACTATGGGATGCCCAGAAACAAAAATAAGTCTGACAAGGAGACTTTCCTCCAGTAACTCTGTGAGTGCTTGCAGCCACAGTGAATTTTAGTTTGTTTTTTTCTTCCCAGAGCAGTTATGGAACTGATGTAGTTGTACTAATATGATAAGTTGTACTAATATATCAGCAAAGCTTGTATCCAATGAGAACTAGAGAAATTAAATTTAATATGCAAAACCATAGAGAAATCTCAAAGAAAAGTAGTTGCAAAGTGAAGACAGAAACAGTTCAGTTTCAGATAAGGTTTAGAGCCATTATTCAGAGCTTTATCTAGCCCAGATTTTTTTTTTTTTCCAGCAGATACCAGCACAATTATAACAGTACAGAAAATCTCTTTAGTATGCTTATGTGCAACAAGAATCGTTACAGCTTTGCAAAACTCACAGACAGTAAACCTCTTTTTTTCACCACAGTTCATTCATTATAAGAGGACTACAGACCAAAGGTGGAATTGTTTCTGCTCCTACCATCCTAAAGTAACCTTTCTGTCCCTCCTGCTGTCCTAACCTTCAGAGGCTGACCAAAAAATGAACCTTCTCCAAGCAGGACTGTTTCCAGTCTCACTGACCCTCAGAAGATGCACTTGTAGGCCTGGCAAGGGTCTGGCCTGAATCTGAAAAAAATCTCTGTATGCGAGGCAGGAATTAAGGTTGCTTGAAAAAAGAACAACTAGGATGGTGCTGTCTATGTAGGTGCTGTGTTATTGCTTTCCAAAGTGAGCATAGGAAGATACATTGAAGTTTTGATTTGGTAAAAAATAAGAATATTATAATGTGCTGGTTTTAGAAACTAACTTTGGATCAAGTGATTTCTTCAAATAAAATTAAAGGAATAACAGGCATATAAACAATGTTTTTGATTTTAAAGGGCCAATCTTTGTGAAGTTGGCTGTTGTGGTGTCCTTAAAAGCTTAATTGCAGAGTGGGCTTTGAAAGGTTTTGCATCTTTGATTTAATGGCAATGCGGAGTTTGGATCTGAGTAAATGGGGAAAGATGTTTAGGAAAAGGCTAAAGTCATCAGAGGAGAATAACAGCCACAGGATAGACATTAAGAGTAAACAGACAGCCTACGGCAAGACTGATAGCTTGAGATTAACGAAGTGCAGGAAGAAAGTAAAAATTGCCAAGAATCAAGCTGAGATAGATGTTGCAAAGGATATTAATAGAAATAGTAAAAAAAACCCCAAACAAACCAACCCAGCAAAAACAATATAAAAAACTTCAGACATCGGGAAAGTAAAGAAGTGGGGCTGTCATGTGGGGAGGACAGGATGGAAATAAATGCAGCCAGTTTGTCACCAAAATGAAATTAATATTTTGCTTTTGTTCTCAGCAGAACCAGTGAGGAATGCAGATAAGGAAAAAGGGTGACTAGTGGGAATGGGAGCAGAAGACTATCATTTCTCAGATGAAAGCAAATTAGAAGTTGCTCAGCATGCTTATTTCCAAGAAATGTTGGGAACGGTGGTGTCTGAGGTGGGTGAAGAAATGGCACACAAACTCTGAACATCAGGGCAAAGACAAAACCAAAAGAAAGGATGTATTGATTTGACCTTACAGTGCTGTCATGGTTTAGCCCCAGCCAGCAACTAAGCACCACGCAGCTGCTCGCTCACTCCCCCTGCCCCGATGGGATGGGGGAGAGAATCGGAGGAGGAAGAGTGAGAAACACTCCTGGGTTGAGATAAGAACAGTTTCATAATTGAAATAAAGTAAAATAGTAATGATAATAATAACGATATAATAATAATAATAATAATAATAATAATAATAATAATAATAATAATATACAAAGCAAGCGATGCACAATGCAATTGCTCACCGCCCGACGACCGATACCCAGACAGTTCCCAAGCAGCGATCGCTGCCCCCCATCCAACCGCCCCCAGTTTCTATACTGAGCATGGCGTCATATGGTATGGCATAGCCCTTTGGGCAGTTTGGATCAACTCTTCTGGCTGTGCCCCCTCCCAGTTTCTTGTGCACCTGGCAGAGCATGGGAAGCTGAAAAGTCCTTGACTAGCATAAGCAGTACTTAGCAACAACTAAAAACATCAGCGTGTTATCAACATTCTTCTCCTATTAAATCCAAAACACAGCACTGTGCCTGCTACTAGGAAGAAAATTAACTTTATCCCAGCTGAAACCAGGACAAGTGCACAAGACTTTAGGTGGTTTGGTTTGTTTTAATGATAAGTATGATGAGAGATGATATTATATATATAATAGTATTATAGCAAAGCTCAGCACTCCTTCATCACAGTTACATGATAGCACACTACCCTGACAGCCGTCTTGGGAAGATGGGTGTTTTAGAATCATAGAATCATAGAATCGTTTAGGTTGGAAAAGACCTTTAAGATCATCCAGTCCAACCATTAACCTAACATTACCAAGTCCACACTAAACCAGTCAAGGGTAGACTAGACTAAACCATGTCCCAAAGTGCCACATCTACCCGTTTTTTGAACGCTTCCAGGGATGGGGACTCCACCACCTCTCTGGGCAGCCTGTTCCAATGCTTGACCACCCTTTCCGTAAAGAAATTTTTCCTAATATCCAATCTAAACCTCCCCTGGCGCAGCTTGAGCCCATTTCCTCTCGTCCTATCGCTAACTACATGGGAGAAGAGACCAACACCCACCTCACTACAGCCTCCTTTCAGGTAGTTGTAGAGAGCGATAAGGTCTCCCCTCAGCCTCCTCTTCTCCAGACTAAACACCCCCAGTTCCCTCAGCCGCTCCTTATAAGACCTGTGCTCCAGACCCTTCACCAGCTTCATTGTCCTTCTCTAGACACGCTCCAGCACCTCAATGTCTTAATTGTAGTGAGGGGCCCAAAACTGGACACAGTATTCGAGGTGCGGCCTCACCAGCGCCGAGTACAGGGGCACAATCACCTCCCTGCTCCTGCTGGCCACACTATTCCTGATACAAGCCAGGATGCTCTTGGCCTTCTTGGCCACCTGGGCACACTGCTGGCTCATGTTCAGCCGAGGGAAATGTCCCTAGCCAAGGGAAATGCAGCAGACCTACCTGGTGTGCTGCAGGGTGTGATACTGCATTAGATGGAAAACAGCAACTTTGGATCTGAACGAGAGTTGCCAGGGCAGCCAGTGACCAGCTGGGAGGACGCAATGGGCTGGACTGAAGTGGGAATCAGGATGCTTTCCTAATTCCTAGTAATTCCTATGTGTCCATCCTAAGAATTCTTACAAATCTACCCAGGACAGATCTCTCTGTGACAGTGGTACACCCAGAAAAGGGAGAGGTGCTGTGCCTTGCAGGTGGGCAAAAGCAAGGTGGGACTGTGGAAGGTGAATCCTATGGTCACAGGTGACTCCCACATTTGGGCACCTAAGTCCCATCAGTATCTCATGCACATGGTTTTGCTCTTTGACCCTAGCTGCGGGTTGGCAGAATTTCCAATCAAGGATATTTTAAATCTGTCTGTCTTTTTTACTTTCTCCCATAGAAGTGATTTTAGAAGGCTAGAAGGATTTCTTCTGACAGCCATAGGTTTTGAGGGCATTGTGCCTCAGGAATCCCTTATGCAAGTCTTAAAACTTTACAGAAATGTTTCACTATTGTTCCACATTTGACTTCTTTTCATCAGTTTTGAGGCAGCTCTGGAGAATAAATAGCTGTCAGAACAGGATGCACACCACAGAGGCCAATCCGTAAGGGCGCTTACAGTGTGGAGTTTTATGGTTTGCATTCACATGTTGGCAAACATGATAACACAGCTTTTCCCTTTCCCAGAAAGGAGGAAAGCAGTGCCAGCATTTCACCCACCTGACAATAAAGGACAGCAGAGTGGCCGATCCTGCTGGGTCTGAAAGTTCCTGCCTGGTGTCTCTGTTACTTGGCATTATCCAGCTCAGCAGGATCTTGAGGCTTGCAGAAATGGCTCTGGTTTTCCATAATAGGCAGCAATAGTATATACGATTTGCCTCTGCTCTGTTTTTTTTGTGGTTTTGGGGCTTTTTTTAATCTAAATGATAAGACTAGTCCCCCTGCTCCATGCCAAAGGTGCTAATTTTCAAGGCTTTAATTAATTCCTGATGCATTTTAAAGAAGATAAAATTATCTTTAATGGAGAAAACACTCTGAGATTATATAATGGTTCTCTCTTATTTTTTTCTTACCTGAAAACACACTTATCTTCTTTACAGATAATATAATCATACAAAGAATAATGATTTTTCTGTGGTAAGAGAAGACTGAGGTGCCAGTTCAATTGATCACAAATGAAACCCAGCTGGTCTAAGGGAAAGTTCCCTGTGATGCTTATGAGCTCTGGGACAGCCAAGTACTCATTTTCTTCAGAGAAGTGTGAGATGCTTGCAGAGATTCTTTCTGAGCAATATTCTGATAGTCTTAATGTCTGAACCATGAAACGGTCAAATTGTATAAATCAGTGGTTTCAGACCAGGTCACTGGCTGGTGCTAAAATGTGTCAAGGTGGTACAAAAAACAAGTGAAAGGTTTGGGTTTATTTTAAGTAAAATACAACATGCACACACCAATGCATTCAAGTAAGTGAAAAAAATGAAGTGGGGGAAAAGGGAAACATGCATTTTAGTTTTGCTGGAAATGAAAGTCCTTGTAGTGATCCTGCCCAGGTACTTTTTTTTTTTTTTTTCCATTCCCAAAGAGTGAAGAAGCCTTTAAATTAAAAAATATTGAGAAATACCATGTATTCAACGGGAGAAATCTGTGTTGGGTTGCAAAGTCATGTGGGACAGCTTGTTGCTCTTCATAGCACATGCAGAGGGATGAGGCAGAGCATGTTCGTGTTCTGGCTCTTCTAAGTCACTGACTTTCTGCTGTACAGATTTGCTGCAGATCAGTTGTGATTTCTACAATAACAAAGCTATCACAACTCAGCTGCAGAAAACACTCTGTCCAGACCTCTCCCATTTCGCATCCAAATGTTACTTGGCAGCAAAAAAAAGAAAAAGAAACAAAAAAACAACCCCTCACACATAGAAGACATGCCTCTCATTGCGTCAGCAAGCCTACATCATGTCTCTGATATTTTGAATAAGCAACTACCTCTTGTGTGGGTTTGCTAACACATGGTGTAAAACAGTTGCAAGAAATAATCTATGCTATTATTCCAGACATGTGAGTGCTGAAAAGATGATTCTGTCTTTTGTGGCTCAGAGGAGTTCTCACTTTCTGAAAATTATTGGAGAAGTGCAAAGTTATATTTTTTCTTTCTATATAACATGAATAATACGTGAGGGAAAAAATCTCTGTTTAGCCAGAAGTACAATAGCTACCACAGATGACTCTGTGGTCCAGAGTGGTAATACAGATTATGAGAACTCAGTAACACTATTGTATAGCTGAACTATTCCATAATTTACACACGTTCAGATAAAAGCAGGTAGAACTGCCTTCAGCTTGTGGAGGCATTAGCTTTAATGCGCTGGCCAAGTTGATCCCTGGCTGTACCCTTACTTAATATTATGCACCAACATTTTCTTCTGAAGTGATGTACTATCATGCATACATAAATATTTAAGATGAAATGTGAAAGCTGCCATTCTTTCTGGAAGGTCTATCACTGTTGTGATAGAAATACTCCACTTCTACTGAGCAGAGACAGCAATTTTCAAAGTCAGAACTTGTTTCTACAAAGCACCTGGCAAGTAAAGCCATAAAACAATTCTCGCTCACTTACTGTGAACCATAAGTTTGCACTTGCACAGCCTTTTCCTTAACCAGATTGCTCACATTTCTGCAAGCTCATGCTGGTTGCAAACCAAATAGCACATGTATTACTTGTTTCTTCTTACCAGTAGGTAAAGGGGGACACTGATGGGTTCAATTATACACAGTCACAAAGCAAGCCTGTGAAAAAGGTGGGATCGAATCGACAGGCTTTTTCCCGGCTCCCACTATTTTTATTTACAAGAAGCTGCAGCACAGATATAAAGCTTCAAATCCCTCAGCAGGCATACAAATAAGGATTCACATAGGTGATTTTCTGCTTCGGCTTTGGCTCAGCCTCTCGCCATTGTACTCCACTGGGCAGCAAGAAAACCCCTTAGCTTAGGTTTACAGATAAGAGGGCAGGAAACAGTGCAGGGTCTCAGGCTGGTCGTGGAGGTCTTCAAGAGGACAGGGAGGAATGGGGAGACAGCACAGTTCTTTCAAAAAGAGCAGAGAGGTGGTTAATTCTGGATCACCCTAAGGTGCTAGGGGAGAGGGGAAGAGCAGCGGAGAGCCCGGGGAGCTGTGGGTCACTGGTGAGCAGCTGGGCACAGCACAGTGGGTCCTGGGTGGGGAGATCTCCCACTTTGTCTCAGTCAGTTCTGACCCTTGCTAAATGCCTTCGTCCCGCTCCAGCTAGGCCATGTCTCTGCTTTCACTGCTTCATGGTAAAAGCCCTTTCATGCCTTGCATTAGAAGATGGCAAGGTGCCCAGCAAGATGGTAGTTGTTCTCTAATGACCCTGAATCTCAACTTCCTGCAGAACAGGGAAGAGCCACTGAACCTAGGATTACTCTGTACCTGTTAAGTGGAGAAAAAATGACCAATAACCCAAGAAATGGGGTTTGTGTCTTGTATATAACTATCACAGGATATTGGAGATTACATTAAGGATCAGGAAGACTCAGGTCAAAACAGAATAGGCGCTGAACATAAGAAGGGACTCTGCAGGAAGTGCTTGTTTTGAAAGGCAATTAAAAGAAGGTTTCAGAGGGATTTGACAGGCCACAGCCAGCCTGATGCTTCAGTCATCTTGACTGAAATCTGGCTTCTTGCAGCTCTGTTTTTTGCTGCTGTCACCAAATGAAGGCAGAAATGGGAAACTCTTAGGAGAAAAGGATCATTTATCTCATTGCTGTGACAGTTCCCAAAAACAGTGGTCTATAGTTGAGATTAGGGAGGAGAACCAGGAACATGGGACATGGTTCACCCCTTCCAGTAAAGCAGCAGAAGAAAGAGGAAGACCTGGGAGATGAAAGAGATGGCCTTGGAAAGATGGCAACTTTTAAACCGTTTCCACATCTTCAGATACTCCAGATATTGATAAAGATAAGTGCTAAAATAAAAATCCGCTGGTAAGCATAATCACTTAGGAGGGCATAAAACTATGAGCAAGGGGACTAGCTGGTGAATAGATCGGGTCTGATGAACCTTTTTATTTGTTTGTCTTTACTCTTTCAGGTGTAGGAAACCAGTGTAGGCCTCAAAGTGAGGTCTTAGGGGAATGTAAGGGATTTTACAGGAAAAAGAATTATCTCACTCACACTCATTTTTGGCCAGATTTCACCCACTGCACTCATACCCTGTAACAGTCATGCACAGTGAGGTAGATGCGTGTGCTTAAGCGGTCTGGCCAAGGACCACTTGTGTGTAACAGAGAACAAGAGACAAAGGCCAGCAGTTCCTCTTCATCGGTGATGGCAAATGGGGTTTGGACAGGCCTTTTATACCCATTAGAAGCCAACAGTTATGGTATGACCCTTTTGCCTCAAAATTTTACTTATTCTTCCATTAATGTTGGCATGTGCTTTCACATTTGGGGTATCTTAGAGGAATGGCCCATGCAAAATCCTGTAAATTTGTTGCCTTCCTCCTGTGGGATCTGCTGTTGACGAACCATCCCAGCTGTGGTTTTATCTGAGCACAGGCCTTCGGGTCTTGGCATAAACACCACCTTCATTAGCATATTATTGCTGTCAGTTTGTCCTTGGTAGAGGCTACTCTTTTAACCTTCCTTTTTCTGTTTTTTCTGGTACTTTCACACACTCATTTCCATTCATGCTTCATTCAGAGCAGGCTTAGTTCTGTTACAAACCTCCACAGATGGGTAACTTTTGCTTGGTGATGGACATGTTGTGTGCATTTGGTTTCCTCACTACTTCCCAGTAGATGTTTTAAGAAGTCCCTAGGCTTTTTGTGGGATTTTTTGTTGGTTCACTGGTTTATTTTTTGTCATCTGGTTGAGGATAATCACCTCCTTTTTAAGCAGTGATTGCAGCTGCTCTGCAAGGCAAGCTCTCAAGGCTGACCATGTCCATACAGCCCTTTTTGCTGATGCGAGCTGAGTTCACTCATGCTCTGAGCTGCAGCAGTGAGCCTAAGGTCAAGCTCAGTCTCTGTCAGGCTTATTAGCTTGGGCACAAGACAACACTGATGATGGCTCTGCAGTGTCCTGTTGCTTGCTTGCTTGCTTGCCTCTTTGCACAAAACCCTGGGTGGAAAACCAGGCAGGAATGCAGCCACTTTTCTTCTCCCCTAAGGGATAATACAGGGTTTGCATTAGAACAGCTAACATGCTGAATTTTCATCTATCTTTTCAGTCACTGGGATGTGTTGTTGTTTCTTTCCCTTTGCTGTCATTGCATACAGAGGGGGCAGATGCTTCTGCATCATGCTGCTTTGTCCCCTGCCTCTCACAGCCAAGGGGCTTGTAGAAGGGCAGAGATGCTTGCAGCTCATCCTTTCTTATTTTGGGCAAATGACCAATGCCAGTATTAGGCTGGCTTTTACCTCCCTGAGCTCTGAGGATCGGGCCCCTTCCTACATTCAGGGCATATTTGACAAACAGCTCCTTGACAGTGGTGCTGGCTTAAGCAATTAACTGCCACATACTCTGTTGCTCCCAGGCCACTTGTGCCTACCCCACTTTGCCCTTTTTTTTTTTTTTTTTTTTTTTGCTGCAGTCAGGTCAGCTTCCAGGTTCAGTCCCACACACAACTGCACAGACTCTTGAGTCAGCCCTGCCTGAGGGGCTGTTTCAAGAGGACAGATGTTAAAAGAGGCGGATGAGCGCAACTCTACTGGGGAGTACTAAGCCAGCTTAAAGCAGTGCTGCTAGTGACAGTGCAACCACAGCCTCAGAGGTCTGGCGGTTTTGATATAGACACAAGCTTTAAAGAAGGCAGGCAAAAGAAAGCCAGAGAGATTGGCTAGATAACGTCACACAGGCTTGGGCCTTGGCATCGCGCAGTTGCATGACCCCAGCTGCAAAACCTCTTGTGCTTTCTAGACAGGTTTCCTAAAGGTCACACTGTCTATCACTTCCCCGCTCAAAACTGACCAGTTTCATCTGAACTTGAGAGATGAGTTGAAGACACACAGATGCTGACATTCCTATGTGTGCCCCCCTTTGGCAAAGATTGCAGCCTGCACTGGCAGTCACTGGTTTTGTTTGACCTGTGGAGCAGGCAGTCAGCAGACGCATCCTGCCCAAGCGAGCAGCACATCTACGGCTTGGGACTGGCCGCAACAGAAGCTGCCTCTGATTTAGACAGCATGTGGGCATGTGGGAAGAGGTTGGAGGTAGGATGGGCACATCCATGGGATGCAGCGATTAGTAGATGTGTGGGAGGCTGGAGAAATAAGAGGGAAAGGGTGCATTGCAGGGGATGCAAGGAAGGAAGAAGGGGATATTGTGTGAAGAGCAGAGAGTAGGGTTGTAGGATGCAAGACCGTAGAAGAGCTTCCTCAGCCGTGCTTCTCACAGAGCAATGTTTATTTTCCTTAATGTCAGCTCAGGGAGCTGCAGCTACACAGCCTGTACCTCATTAAGGATTATGACTCAGAGGTGCAGCGAAATTGAGGTATTTGGTCTCTAACGCTGCTGAGTTTTGTCTATGTGAGCAGAGGCACCATTCTAGCTCTTGCAGAGTAATGCTTGTCTCGCTTCAGTAGGATGGTAGGTTTGGAGCTAGATACAAGTTACTGCATTTTCATCTTTCTTAGGAGACTTGCTATTAGGAAAAAGAGACTGACTTTCAGGGGCTTGTGCAGGACAGTGTACCTATAGATCTACCACTAACACCTATCACACAAGAAGGAAGCAATAAGATTCTGGCTTTTTTTGAAGAGCACAAATGGTACGATTTTTTTCCTTCTTTCCACAGTCTTCCTAGCTATTCAGCTCACATTGCCCTTTTCAACTGATCAGTGGGCAAAGCATATATACTGTGATTTTTTTTCCTTTGGCTCCTCAGAGGAGATGTGACTAGACACAGTCAAAGCCTGGGTGCCTGTGTACAAGGCACTCCTCAGCTTTGTTCTCTGGATACCCCTTCTCTCTGCTGCTCTTCCTCCTGGGACAGACAGCAGCGGAGTCATCTCCTCTGTGCTGAAGGCACTTCTGCCTTCACCAGGGGCTGTTTGCAAACCTCTCCATGATTTAAGCTCCTGCTCAGCAACTGCAGGGAAGGTCAAGATAAGTGGGGAGCTGGATTCTCTGCCCCCTTTGCTTGTGGGGCAGGGACTGTCCAGTAATAGCCAGAAGCTTGGTTCCCCTTGTCAAAGCTCTGTTGAGATAGAAGAAGATGGTGAAGGTGATATGACCACCTTTATATTCAGAGCAGGGGGTGGGCAGCAGGAGATTTTGTCACCCCCCAGATAACTAATGGTGCTATCTGGGATGGCTAATGGTGCTGATGGGCTTTTCTCCAGAGGGTCTGCTGGGCTGTGAGAGCAGGGCTGGGCTTAGAGGGCTGTTACCAGCCTCCTGCCCCCTTTCCCTCTACAGACAACAAACTTGCCCTTGGAGCTGGTGGGAAATGGGCGCCTCCTACATAAAAACCATCGGCATCTGTCAAGCCTTGTCCAGGCAACCAGTGTACAGGTGGTTTCTGAGGACTGTCTGCGAGTTTTGCTTTTAGGCTGCTTGCTCAGCTGCCATTTGTGGTGACTGCCCGGGCTTGCTGCTGCTCAGCCTGGCACCTAACCACATCTGTGCCTCAAACGCTGCCCTGGCTCCTGCTCCTGCCCTGCTCTGCCCCTGCCTCATCCCCCCAGCCTCCCCCTAATGCAGTCCCCTTCGTAGCCCTGTGGCTTTGGCTCCTGACTTCTGGCTCACACTGACTCCACTTTTACCCACCCGTCACGGAGCAGGCGTAGACTCTAGGGATTATTCCGCCCGACTTCTGGTCTGCTTTGTATCTCATCAAGCTCCTTGATGTCCTGCTTACTGTTGACTGTAAGCTCCTGGTCTAGCTGCCCGCTTCCTGGATGGGAAGACCTCTCAAAAGACAATTTTCTAACCGCAGTTAACCGTTTACTCCATCAAAGGCATATATACTTGGGGGAGGGAGGGCTAGTGCATGTGAGAGGATTGTAAACAAGGTGGGAAGGGAGTGAGGGATGCGCAAGCAGGAAGCAGAGAGGAATGGTTTGTGTATCTTTGGTGCTTGTGTGTAAGCACACGTACATGAGTGAGACCGAAGGTCTGCATAGTCTAATACCCTGTCTCCAGCTCTGGACAATGGCAGATACTTAGGGAAAGAGCATAAGAAATGAGGCATTCACATATTTTTAACATGGCAAACAGGCAGGTTCTTTGCAAAGACTGTGAGTGTTGCTGTGGGCTGTTACTCAGCCTCCACTCAAACATTTCCACTGCTAATACTTGTTTTCTTCAATGAGTTATTTATTCACTATTAGTGGTACAAACTAGTGCTGCAGTTTTGGGGAGGACTGACCTGCTGAGAGTTAGAGTCAAGTTTTCTGTAGTCTTAAGTGCCCTGCAGCCAACAGGATGCACAGATAGAAGTATTACAAATTTATGTAACACAATACAGTGCCCGCACAGAATATCTGGTCTCCAGGTATCAAAAATACTTACATTTCTTATTGCTACTGTTGTGTTTTTACGACATCCTGCTCAAGCTTTATAGGCTTACAGCAATCACTGTCACAGCTTTTGAGTTGAGGCTAATAAAGGACAACTTGTGGTGGCCTCCACCACCCATAACTCACCACAAAATTAAGCTAGATATTTCTGGAGTTGTCTGATCAGTGTTGTAAATAAGCAGAATTTGGAATGTACACATACAATGTACCAAGCTGGTTGAACAAACTCATTAGAAAAAGAAAAAAAGTAATTAACCAGCCACAGAAATTACTTTAATGCAAAATGACTTTAAAGCAAAACAGGCAAAGTATGGAAATAGAATCTTACTGATTACTGCTGCAGTCCTTGCAGTTCAGCATGAATTTCTAGTTTGTTACTCAAATTTGGGAATATCTGCAACACTATGACAGGTAACAACAGAAAGTCATCATAATAGGTAAGCAAAAGGTCAATGTACACAATCCTGACATCCATCAGTGTTACAGTATAATAGCTTTGGTGCCTTGTGGAGTCCTCTGATTTCCACAGCCCTTCAGTATCTCTCTGCATGAGGATGACCTATGCTACCTTCTTGGGTTTTTTTTTATAGCCAGAGTACAAGAACTTTTTTTTTTTTTTTTTGATTAACAAAGTCATGTATGGTTTTCACTCTTAATATCTTACAAAACCTCCTTCTTAACATAGCAGTGTGACAGTAGTGCGGAGGCTCGTTTCCTGGACATCAGAGATAAGACACCAGATGAGCCTGTGGGAAGAGTCCACTGTTTTTAGAAGTAGGTTCATGTGCAGATTAAACAAAACTGAGACTTGTGACCTTCAAGTGTAAGACCAAAAGTCAAGCTAAGGTTTGCTTAGATTTTTGCTCAGTGTGGGTTGTGTTGAAATAGTATCTCTGGAAAAGAGGACACACCAACAATATCATGCCATTGGATTGCTCTCCTTCCACTCAGCCCCACGGTTCAGTGGAGAGTTATTACTGACTGCTGTGACGTCAAGGATTCACCTGGGAAATTTATCCAAATCATAAGCTCTCTGCAGTAACTAGTAATACTTAATAAAAATACACACTCTCTACCCTTTTTAGCCTGTGTATTTTAAAACTGCTTTACAAAGGAGGAAAATAGTGTGCAGCTACAGCAAAATGAAAGAAAAAATACTCCACAAGTGACAACTGTGAAATTGTTCAGCTGCATTTTTCCTTTTCTCTTGTGTCCATATTTAAAAAGCAAAGCAGGGAAATTCTCTGAAGAGCCTCGAATAATAGCCAATTTTAATGCAGAATCCTCCATATGGATCTACTGGATTGTAGACAGTGCAACCCATATTACCCTCAGAGGAAATATCAGAGTAACCCCTTCATAGCTACCTAGCCCTCCCAATTAAATCTTCTGCAAGACTATGCATAAGCAACCTTATGCCAGGAATGTTAAACGGTAATATGTGACTCTGCGATCTAACAACACACATTAATATTGTGAAATTATTGTTTACATTGCAGTAATTCCCAGATACTCCAGTCAAGAGCAGAGCCCCTATAGTGCTGCTCAATTGTAGATTAAAGTTCAATTTAGGCCCTGGGGAGCATGCCTTCTAAAGCGAAAAAGAGAGTCCCCGCTGGTGTGTAGAAGGAAGTTTAATTGGCTTCTGCCTGGGTATGCTGCATTACCCCAGCTGAGGGTACAGCCCAAAGGAGCTGGGACAGAAGGGGAATAAACGCCAAGGGCTTCGGCTGGTTGTACGCACAAGCCATGTGCATCTTCCCCTCCCTCTTTATATGTCACAGCTATGTCATCCCACCTCATCCACCCGTTCCTCTGGGACCATTTTGAACCTCCCTTCTCCAGCTACCCCACACGTGTTCATTGATTAACCTTTCTTTCTCTATATATACATGTGCTCAGCTTCCAAAGGCATGCTTTCCTACCGAGGCCTCCTCCAAAAGAACCCGGCCCTGGCCCACAGTGGGAACCCTCTCCAGCTGTCCCCTTTCCCACCAGAGCTCCTTCCAGCGAGGATTTTGTGGCAGTTGGGGCAGGGGTTCCCATATCCCTAGGAAAGTATTACTCTGACCTTAACGCCAGTAGTACTTCAAGGGCTCAGGACCCACGCTCTGCTCTGAGAGACAAGGTGGGTGCCTGGGGCAAGGTTTTGGGCAGTGAGCGGGGAGGAACTCGCCCTCACCACCATGAAGTGCTGCAAATCATCTATTAATTGTGCAGAATGAAAAGCAAATACTGTGACGGTATTGCTCAGCAGGATCTCACCCTGGGAATCACAGCCTTTCTAATTGAGACAGAATCAGGGAAATAAAAGGGGAGTTTAACTTCACATTTTTGTTTTCCCAAATTATGGAGAGCTCCGACACGACTGCTTACACAGCAGTAACCCCACTGTTTAAATGACAAGTTAAAGCTCCAGGGTTCAGCAGCCATGGCTGTTTAAAAGTACCAGTGCTTGATTTTGATTAATATGAGTTTTGCAAATGGAGCTGGTAGAAATGTCTTATTCCCTGTTCTCTCCTTGGCTGCTGATGTATAATGCTGTAAGCTGACTGGTTTGTTATATTCCTAGCAGAGGAGAAAAAAGATTGGTAAGAAAATATCCCAAAATATATCAGACTGTACTAGGGTAGAAAATGAGCTTCAGTTTGATACAATAGGTGGAAATGTTCCTTCTCAAAATCTGACTGCTATCACATTTTTGTCTGAATTTGTAAAAAGCGCATAATTTTTATCTTCTTAGGTGACACAACATCTCCTTCACTACCGTCCCAGCAATGTAGCAAAATCCTAGTCACGTTTTTAGCATTGCTGCTTACCTGCTGTGACTCACACAAGAGCTGTTCCACTAGTATTCTTCACAATCAAAGCTAAAAATAATTCCCTCTAAAGAGACAAAGACTCTGTCAGATAGGAAGTGTTCTTATTAAGCAATGGGAGTTTGTTTTGTTTTGTTTTAATTTTAGGAGACTCCCTTAGAGAAACAGCTTTTTCTTTTGTACACGATTTTTCTGAGAGCAAATCAATGCATTTAATTTGATCTTGAATCTTGCTGCGCAATCAATAATGCCTCATGTCTGGAAGCAAATCTCATAGAAAGTTATTTCAATCTGACATTTCAAACCAGTATGCCTAAAATTCAGATGTGAAATCCCTTTCCCAAAAAACCAAGGGCGGTTTGCTTTTGACTGAATCCATATTAAGAAGAGGCTATACATGCTAGTTATAAGAGAAGAGGCCAAACTCTGGTACAGTTCTGAAAAGCTGCAAAAATAAAGTATAGAAATTACCCAAGAAGTGCACTGCATGTCTTGGTAGTCCTACAGGGTATTCTATTCTTATATGTGGACATATTCTTCATATGCCAGTGATGGTCATGCATGTTTGCCCAAACCCTTGGGCTCTAGACTGTGTAACAACGTGCTTCTACGTGCCTCAGATGGGGAGGGAGAACAGGGGCAGAAAATTTCTCCTTTTTATTGAATCTTTGCCCTGATTTTTTGCAAATTAAGGCAGATGCCAGACATGTTCACACTTTGCATGACTGGTCAGTGCTATTATTCCATCTTGCGGTGCAGCTGCATCATCCACATTACTCACGGCAGGAGGCTAGAGATGTATTCACTTGTACTGGGGCTGGATTAGTCTACTGGCCAGTCTCTGCTGAAACTTTTCTTCTTTTTCTAAAACAACAATTATCAAGCTTTTAGCTTTCCCTTCACCCTTTGTCCAATTTAATCTATTCTTTTGTTAGCCCAGCCTATCTATTTGTTACAGGTGGGAATTCGGGAGCAATTCTTGATTAGTGTAAACTACCAAGTTTACATCCATAGGTTCGATGGATGTGACAGTTAATTTCAACTGCAGACCTTCCCCTTTGTCTTTTGGACAATTTAAGTTTCTTTCTGTTTATATATACTTGAGAAAAATCTCTACAGAACATTGTAATTTTACTAGTGATGGTCTGCATAGTTCTCGGTCTTTCTCACTCACATTTATGACTTCAAAGGGAGCTATGTTTAATAAGGATGCCTTAGTGAGGGGCTGCCAATATTTTGACAAGCAGTTCCCACAGAAATTTACCCCTTTAACCTGTGATAGACCCTGCTAAGCACCTTGAAGAGATCAGTTTGCACAAAAGAGGGATTTCCACATTATAAACCACATGGAGTTGTGATTATGTAGGGTGAGCATCTCTACAACACAATCCACCTTCCCAAAAACCATGTTAAAACCATGTCTTCTGAGGGAAAAACCACTCAAAAAAAAAAACCAAACCCAAACCCCAACACAGCTTTTTTTTTTGACTTTAACGTTGTCAGAAGTAGGAAATCCACCATAGCCATTGGCACAGCTTTCCAGTATATTTGTCAGAAACAGGAAATCCAACATTAGTACAGCTTGGTAATGGTTATCTATCCTCACATTTCAGATTTTGCATGTCATTTTTAGTTAGAGTTTATAGCTTTAGCTAGTCAATTGGACTTTTTTGTTTGAAGAGCCCTTGCTTATCAGCTTTCTGTTCCCGTGTAGATAGATATTTACAGTCTATGATCTAATTATCACTCTTTCCCTATTACGCTAAACAGTGTGAGCTACTTCAGAAATCCCAGATCTTATTTATTACCCAGTCATCAAGAGCTGATGTATAGGAAACTAAAGACATTCTTGTCATGTCTTTGGTGTCTTGATTAAATTTGTCTTCAGGCATGATTTTTTGCTAAACCAATGCTTATTTTGTTCTTCTTCTTTCCCACTAGTTGTTCCCATGCTGCCCTCCTGAATGATTCAGTCAGGTTTACTTCCTTGGAAGACAGGTCCTCCTGCTGCTGCAGTGAGGCCACCCTGACTACACAGGTTTCTGCCTACATACAGGTTGGAGGATCAAAACTGAATCCCTCAGCCCACATCACGCTTGCTAAGTGTGCCTCACTTCCAGAGCCATTGCCTGTCCACACTCCTGTTCCTAATTCAGAAATTATTTTCTTTCAGTAGCCTCCAAATTCCCCAAAAGTTCTAAAATTTACTACGTGTCACATGAGGCTGTGATGCTAATGCTGGTGTGCACCTTTACAAATGAATGGCCTATTACATTTGGAAGGCTATATGATCTGAGTTACATCATGAGGCTCAGCCCCAGGAGAGGAAGAGGACTACTGTGGTCTCTGTGTTTGCCTCGGGCAAGATGTTGGTTTCCTTTTTCTTAGAGTGAACTTCCCAGCAAGTATTGCCTGTCTTTCTTGGGTAGCCAGATTACTGTTTTGAAAGCAGACTTGACTATTTCATGGTCTCTGTTGAGCAATCATCGACAATTTTATCCCATACCACTCTCCACTGTCTTTGATCAAGTGTCTCATCAGTTATTATTTACTTCCTAATAATGACTTCTGGCTGTGCAGAATTCCCCAGACCATCTTCCTGCAGCTTGTGGGCCCCTGTTCACCCCCACCGCACAAAACACCGCCCCATCCCCTTGGCTCCCAAGACCACCTCCTTGCCCTCCTCTCTCCATGATTTGCTCCTTTGTGTCTTGAATTTGGGATGACAGCCATGTTCAGAAAGTGTCTTTTGCCCTTCAATTTAATATGAACTTTATCTTAATTTTAACTAGTGGATGAATTCAGGCAAATGGCAAATAAAACTGCCATATACTGTGTGTATTTACTGTAAATATTTGTGCATATTTTCTGACAGATTATAGAATATAATAGTACCACGCAAAACGCTTAGTGTACACAAAATGGAAAAGAAAGAAAGGGGCAAGTGGACAAGAGGGAAAATGAAGGTATTTTCTTTGGAGAGAGTTGTAATACAGGGCTCCACGGAGCTGCCTCCCGCACTCCCTGAGCTGTGCCATGGCCGTATGCATGGCGGAGATTACGGCTGTCACTGTTTGGCACAGCTGCAAGATCATGGCCAAATTGGAGCTGTGATTGCATCAGTTTCACTTAATTGTGCTTCTTGATTTAGGGAAAGAGAAAACGATGTGAACATGACATTCTCTTCCTCTTTCTGACAAGGCAATTACACTCAATTAATCCTTCTTAAGACCTGTCTTAACTGTTTCTGGTTTTCTGCAGTACATTTGTCTGTGTTGCTGGGTTTGTTTTTTTTTTCTCAAAGTAGCTGCCTTTAAACTCCTGACTTAGTGATTTCAGACTGCTTTGAACAGCAGGTTTTGTAAAACAACAGCTATACAATTTAACACTGTTAAGGGAATAGTTAGGTATATCTATATATTATGATCATAAATGCATATGATCTTCAGGTAGTGAGCCTAGAAAATCTTTAATTCAAGATGGCAGATATTTCCTCTTATCTCAGTGACGTTTCAAAACATAATTTAAGCAAAACTCCTCTCTTCTCTGTCATCCCATGCTGATGGCCAGAAACTCCCTACACAGCTACAGCACTTGATAGTCCAACATTGCTGGTGAAGCTTTGAAAACCTATCAACAACCCAAACCCAAGCAGCTCAAGCCTGCTGCACCTCCTAATCACGGTCAATGCAAAGGTCCCAATTACTTTAACAGGTGTTGAATCAGCCTCAGAAGGAGCAAGTTTGGGTAAAAAACACCTCCATGCAGGTAGCTACTGTGAGAAGGTGTCTGTATTCCCCCTCCCCAATAAGCAAGGGCTGTCTATACAGACCGGCGACAGGGCCAAGGCTGTGGAGCGCTGCTTGGTGAGACAAGCCAGTTACCAGCTCCTAGAAACGCAGCAGGGAAGGGTAGGCTCAGTCCATTGAACACCCTTGAGTGAATTTAGGATTGCCTTTCCATTTAACTAGTGAGGTTGCCACACTGGGGAGGCTTGGGAGAATTTACTTAAAAGGCAAGTGGCACACAAGGCATTTTTCAGGCACAGGTGTCCCACTGTACTTTATAATCAAATAATTAACGCCCACTAAAAACTAGGAAGACCGTGCCAAGCTTAGAGGTAGGTAAATAAACACTGAGATGTTGGTGTGCATCATCCACTGATTTAATGACTGCTATCACAGCACAACACAGGAGTCCTGAGCAATTAAACCCGAGGAAAAATTATAGAAAGCAGAGTAGAATTCTTTTTAAAGTCTCCAAAGAATAACTGAAAACATCCCCTTTGTTAAATATGTCTTAAATTTAAAGCAAGGCAAATAACCCATACTAGTAACAGAGTACCTTGGGATCTTTTTGCCTTCTCGTTTCTCCCTCTTGGCAGAATTTGAGCTGATCTCATGCCTTTTAATGAGCTGTCTCCCAGTTGGAAATGGCTACTTCTACTGTTTTTCCCCCAAAAACATGTTCAGACTGTTTTATGAAACACTCTAATCATCAGTACTTGTTCTGTAAACCGCATGGTGGAATATATGGTAAGGAAGTAATGTCTTGTTGATCTGAAAAAAGAAAATCAGGACATTAACTTTTGCTCTCTACCTTCTTAGTACTTTCAACAGTTAGTCCTACAACTGGAAAGCTGGTCTGTACACACGTGAAACAAAAGCAGGTTGATATATAACGTTAGGACAATGATTTTTTGTTTCAGGATCCAAACCAGGATTTGTTTGTCCCCTGTGGTTTTTTGCCACTTAAGTAAGTTGGGAAAAGCTGATGGCATCCCAGCACTGGACCTCTAAGATGACCTTTCAGTGTGCCAGGAGCCATGGCACATAGCTCAGCTTTCAGCCATGACTGGAAATTGCTCAGCCGGGTGGAAGGCACAAGAGGTTGCGATCCATGGCTCATTTTGACTAGTTTCTCTCCCGCTTTGTCACACCTCTTTTCCCCAGGCATGTGATGCAAACCCAACCAGAGCGGGCAGCCTTGGGCGAGGCCCTGCAGCACGCCGCAGTGGGTGCGCAGGCTGTTGTGCTACCCGTGCATCCGAACCTTCATTTCTGGGCCCCGGCTGGCTCCCTGGGCTGTGCTTTGCAGCCTGCAGGCGAGAGGCTGCCTGGGCAGCCTGCGAGGTGGGGGATGCGGTTTGCTCATCCCCAGTCTACAGATTTTTTCTGTCTCAAAGAGTAGCTGGGGAGCTGCAAGCCAGGCAAAATGTACCTGCACGCATTCAGATGCGTGTGTGTGTACGTGCCTGTATCCTATCTTTAGCATTTCAATAGTTAGCGTTTTAAAAGCTCTGCTGCAAGAAATATTCCCCTGTCAAATTCTGTATGAGGAAAAAAGCCCTTTTTCATAGGCAAAAGTTTTTCATAGATTGGAAACTGTGGTACTCGATTATGGCATTTTGAATCCATAGTCATTTCAATCATGATTTAAGGCATAGTTGGATGTTCACTGATTTATATAATCAATCTTAGTATTTTTTTGTCCTTCACCTTTTTGCTCTTTTCGTTTGGAGAAGTTGATTATTGTTGCATTAGAATTATTAAAATAGGTCATTTTGCAATCCTATATAGTTTTACATTAATTCATGCTTCTTTCTTGCAAACAGAATCTGTATATATACTTACTAAAATAATTACCTACTTTAACATACATTTATCCAAACACTTAATTTTTACATTCTTAATGTACTGAGTGATATAATGTCAGTAAAAAAGAAAATTAATTTGATACTAATTTGTGCCAAGCACTTTTGATAAAGAATGGAACTAATTTAAAAATGTGGGAAGTCAATATTTCATATCTGTGATTTATTTGCTGTAGAACCTTCACTGGTACCTGTCTGCATTTAAATTATTAAACAAAGGAAAGACTACCCACTCCTTTTCTCTAACTTAAAAACCTCAGAAGGTATTTTTCAGATGTTCTAATTGCTCAATTAATTGGACTTCACATTTTATGAATTTTCCAAGACTTTATTCAGTCACTGGGTAAGAAAATTTTTCAATGACACTTATTCCAGTACTGAACAGCTGCTGATTTTAATATCTTGCCACATGCTCCTTTTCTTTTGTTTCATGTTTTGAGGATGCAGTCAATTTTAACAAGGGCAAAAGTGTCTCTCTGTGAAATTTTGTTGAGATGGTAATAACACCAAAACCAGAGCATGCTGTTTCTTTTACTCTTTATGGGTCATGCAAAGAGACATTTGGTAATTTCAACTCTTGTTAACACTAAAGGCAACAAATTCTAAAGATGCTTTTTTGGAGACATCTACATTTTCAGGCTTGGTTTAGATATGATAACCTTCTCTTTGTAGTAGTTTATCAGTAATTAGTATTTTTTTATGGTGACATCCTCCCATCAGTGACAAATGTATTTGGTGCAATAATGCTTAAGCTTCAAATACTTACAGCTAAAAGAGAATTTTTTAATACAAGTAACTATATTCATTGTTTAAATGCACCATAAGCAAATGCCATATTATTCTCCCTTGGTGGGAGCCCATAGTGTATACTACAAGGCACTTCTATGACACAAGATGCATAGTCCAAGCAACACTGTAACTTTTCTTCTCCTTCAAATCTCCACTGAAATTAATTAGTGCACACACTATACAACTGTCTATCGTAAGTCTTTGGGCTGGTCTGGACTGACATCTTGCACAGCTTGGTGCACTTTGGTCTGTTTGCTAAGGTGTCCACGTCCATCAGTTACCATCCCTTCTCACCAGCCTGAGGGTGGCTTTGGTTTGTGGTGAGCCTGTCACACAGGGTTCACGTTGCCTGCACGTCCCTCGAGGATCCAGCCAGCACTGGCTGGACCCAGCACAGCCGGTTCCATCCCAGGGACTGTCTCCAGTTTCCTACTTCCAAGCACCCATTCAAGGCACGCTGAGTGCTGGTAGCTGTTGCGTAGTAACAAGTGGCTGGAGTTAATTCCTATCTCCTGGCTCTCCCCGCATCCGCATTTGGCACAGGCAAGTGCCTAGCAGCGCCCAGTGGCACCAGCCACTGCACTTTGCACTGTGACATGGGAATCCCACAATTTCTGGTGGGAAGCCCCATGATTATCCAAGCCTGCAAAAAGTCTGTAAATAGCAGGGCTCCTGACACTGTGCTGCCTGCAGAAACACTTATGAGCTGTGTCTCATCCCAAAAGCCACTCACCAGGGAATATGCATTATTATTATTGTTGTCAGTGAATCTTGCCCAGGACTATGTTTCAGAAAAAAAACCAAGAAAGCAGCAGCAGTTTTCGAATACTCCAGTGCAGTACAGCATTGCTGAATCCAAGGCACCGTACAAGGCTTCTGTGCCTTTAGTGACGATTGATTTGGTCCCATCATCCTGGAGAACGTGAGAAATAGTACGTCTGTGTGTAGCTTCCTGTGATGATTTAGGAAGCTCAGTTTCCCCTCAGTGGTCTTTGGTGAGCCTGAAGCAGAAGGATTCATGTGTGGGACAGTGAACTTTGTCATGCAGCTTCTCACTAGTATCTTTTCCATTCTTCAAGTGATAATTTCATGAATCCTTGCAAATAGGGCTGTACAAAAAAGGTCTCTGTTCTTAGACCATGTGCCTTGTGGGCGTGTTACAGAAGAGAAGTATCCTTTGCTTCTTGCAGTGCTTTTATCAGTCTCTGCTGGCAAATGTCAAATGCCATGTCAAATCTACAACTTCCAGCCTCCCTTCTGGAGTGCTAATACACAGACATCTTCTGGAAGATCTGCAAATATCCACTCATCCTTTTGAGTAGATTCACTCTGTAATGTAGAGCTATTTCCTGGGATGGTTTCAGGTGGCCTCCTGTTCTTTTCTACCTGTCCCCTTTCTCTTGTAGTGATTCACATGGTGTTACTAGTGAAGTCAACTCTTAGCCATAGCGCTACTCTACTCAAAACCTCTTGCCTGTATGTTGCTTTGGATTTGCTTGATTTGAGCTCTGAAATGTTAACTATGTCTTTACCACCAAATTATCTACAGCAAGCATATTAGAAACAAGTTATCTGTCTTGACAAGGAGTAGCTTGTCTTGTTTAGGAGTAGTTCCCCAAACTCAGCCTCTGGTTTACAATGGTTAGTCTTCTTCCATGAATCCTTTAATTAGTGACTGATCTATATGATTTCATAGAGGTGTAAGTCTTACTGTGAAGTCAGTCACAGTTCTTGCACTTGGATTAATGGATATACTATTTCTAACCAGAAAATGCTCGCATTAAGGAATGTTTTCTAATCTAGACTCCAGATTATCAGTCCCACACTTATTTTGTTATAACAATCTCTTCATTCTCAGTGTATATATAGGAGCAAGCACAATGATAACAGGCTTTTGCAGCCCCAACCTCCCTGCTTAAACGTGTGAAGCACCCGCTGTCCATTTTCTTTGCAGCAGATTTTCTTACTTGGGCATTTGATTACTGTGCATTACACTTAACCAGCACTTCATGAATCCTGGGTTCTTTCAAATACGGGTTTTTTTTTCATCTGACAGCAGAGACAGAGTGTTTCATATGATGATCCACTTGGATCTGCCTCAAGAGACTCCCTATCACCAATTGCTGCTTTTCTTTTCTGACACAAATGCATCCAAACATTTCTTCCCAACTGCAGATATGCTAAAGCACTGCTAATGACACCAAATCTGCTGTACCTTACTCTCATTTCCATTTCTGGCAAATCCAGGCTGTACCAGGACTGTGAAACTGGCGCTTCTCAGACCTTGTGGTTCGTGAATTTGGATTTTGAAGCAACGCTCCATTGGCCATGGGATTTCTAAGGCTATGTCAATTATAAATGCCTGTCACGCTCCTGGGAGGAGAGATGGGGATGTCCACTGGCTCCTGTCTCTTCTCTCCTTAGCTTCAGAAATGTGACAATTATATTGAAACATGCAATAAAAACCAGTGTGTACTCTACACTGCACAACAATTCACCAGTATTACGTAAACCAGAGAATCAGTAACAGATGTACAGACCAAACAGATATTGTGACATTCAATTTTCATTTCGGTATACCTTGGGGAAATTACTCATGTGGAAAGATTAACACATACAGAAAGACTATGAAACCATACAAATAAGCCTGTCTGACATAAATGTTGCCACAGTCTTGCATGCTAGTTCCCACCTGCTTTTGGGAGTTTATCTAATACCCTTAGCCTACGACATTAATTGATGACACAAATAGGGTCTAGTTTTCCTCTTGGGTCTGTTGTTGTAGTGCCAGTCTGATTCTGCTACTGTCACCAAAGCCACACCTGAGAAACCAAGTAAGGAGTCAGGTCCATAGATCAGGGATGGTACGATGATGACAGATAATATTGGACAATCCTCTCTGGCTTCATTCATACATTAATAAATCAACAGAGATTTATTTTATGATACATACAGCAGTACCACTAAGTCCTTGTCCTTTTAAAACTATATTTATTGAGTTTCAGGCTGGCAAAGCCACGGATTACTCAACAAAAGCATTTTGAAGTATACCAAAACCATAGTGGGAAAGCATATCCCCTTCCATGTAAGAGCAGCTTACTGAACTGCAAACGCTTCCAAAACCAGGAAAAAGCAACTTCTTCCACACAGAGGTAGGAAATCAAGCTTTCATCTATATTAGGGACTTAGCACATTGCAGTCTTTTGTCTTTTCATGTTTTACATGTTTATACATAACAGGGAAGCCTGGCAGCAGCTGTGGCCAAAACCAGCAGCAACAGCTTAGCTCCATGTGGGTAGGTTTTTGCTGGAGTAGTGCATCAAATAGGTACGTTGGTTTGTCAACATTCAGTTATAAGTACGGAGACACCGCCTCCGGTGCTGACCACCATTAAAAACATAACGAAACTGAATGGTATGAAAGTGCCACTAGAGCTAGAAAGCAAGGTACTGTGGTTGATGGAGAAGCTCTCCTAATGCAGTCCTGAAGCTGAGGAATCTCATTTGCATTCATTTTTTGGCCCACATCCACCATTCTGGCAATGCGAAGGAAAATCAATTGACTAAGCTTCCAAAATTGTTTTAAAGACTCAAATAATGTCAAATCCGTTTCCTACATCTACAGCAATTATCAGAAAATTTAGAATTAAGTATCCCCAGTAAACTGAGCTCTGTCTCGTTGATCCTATGCATTAAGTGGGGTTTTCATTACCCCATCCTACTTCTTTGTACAGACATGTTCTATAGATCAGCTGGACCAGTCTTTTTCACACTTGGTCTGGGAACCATGCTTGATTCATAAGACGTCAGAGGGTGGTTGATGGAACAGGCCACCAAAACTCAGTATCAAACGTACATGCATCTTTCCATGCATGCAAGCAAGAAAATAAGCAAGTTCATGAAAGGGAACCTAGTAAAGAGATACTCAAAGCTGAATGGAAGGGTTTCTCTTTGTAAATGGAAACTAGTGTGGGTGCATTACAATAAAAGATCCCTTAGTTTTATCTGAGGTGGTTATGTAGCCCTTGGATCAGATAAAAGAGCATGGGGCTAAGTGATCCCCAGGGTCCCTTCCAGACCCACACTTCTGCAGCCACACAACACAGCGTGTGCTGGGTTCACTCCACCTAACACTTGGCGTCTACAGTACAGATGTTCACACTGAGCTGGGCTCCCCGAATCATCAGCAGGAAACAGGCCTTGCTCCAGCTTCTGAGGTTGAAAGTATACTGTTAAGCGAGGGGTAGCATTTATCAAAGTAGCATTTATCCAACATTTCCTCAGCTCTAATTATGGATATGACTGTGATCCTGCTTTCCTTGTACAGAAAACCTCCCACTAACATTAATGGGTATTTTTTCCTTAAGATGATGCACAAAATACAGACCTTAGATTACAGGGGGAAAAAAATGCAATTTCAATACTTGTCAAGAGTGTTTGCTTCAGCTCTGAGTGCCTTGTGAGAAGACCAGAACTGAAATTCACCTCAGGGCATCCAAAGATAACGAATGCAATTTCAAGAGAAAGTATAGGTATCTGTAGTTACAGCAAAATGTGTATTGTGTGAGGTTTTGTTCTTTGCTTAGCAGCATGACCTATTTCTCAGCATCATGTGATTTTTGTATTGGAAGACTCTTCTGTAAAGAAGTAGAATTAATTTTCCAGTGGAAAAGATACAAATCTGATTTTCCTTAATTCTGCCCAATAAAGCAGTATAATGTTGCATTTCTTTTTATTTATTTATGGATTTAAACTTCATAACCCTTTTGAAAGAGAGGTATGTGTAAAGCATATGCACATATTTATCTGTTGTTGGCAGTATGTAGTTTCACAAAGTTTTTATTCAAAAAATGTACAAGGCATCAGGAAAATCCAAATTAAATTACACTTGGATTTAATACGATTTAAAGTCCACCTCCCACCACAATGGCAGTTAAGCACTTAGGCATGTAAAGCGCACGAAGGGAATTTAAGCCACCTTCCACCTCACTCTGGTGCCTGTTTTCTGCTTAAATTTTGCTTAGCTGCCCGAAGTTTTTTCAGCTATGCACATGGAGATGAAAATCTAGGGATGACACCTCTGGCTAAAATGATCTGGCATTCCTAGAACAAGAATTCCTGTGTCCCAGTCTCATAAGCAACCATGTCTATCAGACTTTCTCAGTTCATTCCTAATGGAGACCAACACTAGAACTGAGAGAAGAGAGAAAAAAAAATCAAGCTGTAATGGAGACATCTGGAAGGGAACTGTTTATACAAACTCAACAGCTTTTGAAAAGCTGGCCCCTTAAAGTATGCACAGTTAGGCACTCCAGCGGTCCCTTCTGAAATGTTTGCTATATATGTATTTTTAGCTTGTGGCTTCTTTATTTCTAGTCATAGCTCTTCTATCATACTGGAAGTATCTGTAATTATGGTGATAGGACTTTTCTTATTGCTCATATAACTCAAAAGTGACCAAATGAAAGCTTATTGCGCTTTCCCAAAGGAAGAAAAAATGCTTTATGAGTTGAGAAATTTTCAGCTCTAATGGTAATTAATTTTCAACTAATTGTTAGAAAGCTGTGTTCATAGTACAGGTATCTACTCATTTATCAAAAACAACAGCACCACACTACTGAGGACACAACAAAGCTGAGAATACTGTAGAAATTATTATAAAGGAAATGTTGAACATTTGGTAAGTTAAGAGGATATTCAGTTAGGTTGGATTTCAAGTATTAACCTCTTCGGGAGATGAATTCTGGCTTGCTGTATCTTTTGTATCGCATACACATTAACGCATTGTGTCTGCATGTCTTTTTTTTCAGACCTCAAATTAATTAGGAATTTGAGCTTATGTTTAGGATAGGCTGTGTCAGCACTAGAAAATAACAGTGTTGTTGCTAGGTCATGCTTTCACTTATGCATGTGCCTGATGTATCTGCACTTGCCGGAGCACCCCAAATTTTCAAGTACAGGTGAGACCCCATTTAGCATCTGCTTCAATTCTCCTTGACCTGTCAGCGGCTGATGTACCATGGCTCGTGCAGAGCCTGCTGTACAAAACAGCAAATGGTTGCCTGGCTTCTGCTCACTCCAGAAGTTAATCAGGGCTTCACTGCAGTTGACGGGAAGTAATGAGGAGCTGCCTTTGGACCGAGGTGTTGAACATGACTCAGACACAGCTGAGTATTGAAAACTAACACGGAAATGTCCTCCAGTGTTTTCCAACTCACAGTTTGAGAAACCAGAAGGAGATTTGGCAGGGGGGAGCTATAGCAGGTGTGATGGCTACAAGACGGATACATTTCAAAACCTAGGAGAACTGAACCCCCGTTAATGTTGAAAGGAAAGTCTCTTCAGGTGGAGAGAAAATCTGCTTCTCCTAATTACATTCACATTCTCAGAAAAATTGACAAGTGAAGATCAAATGTAAGAGACTTCTTTTCCAGCAGACCCTGCAGACCTGTTGGGGTGATCTGAAATAGCTGCTTTCCTGATGCTTTTAAGTAGATTTCAACCACTTTGATGTGTTAGTGGGTTTTGCTCAATAGAAAAGGCTAGTAGTGCTCTATTTGAAAACTTGCTTTGTGCACATAACGAACATTACTTCTGTGGAACAGCTCATTTTAAGCCTGGGGATGATAGTGGGTAAATATCAGGACAGTTGCTCTCAGTTTCACTCCAGAGGTACCAGTCAGCACTTCACGGAGCTCTCTTACCAGCTGCGAAAGAGAAGCTCATGGTTTAACCCCAGTCAGCAACTAAGCACCACACAGCTGCTTGCTCACCCTCCCTCCACGCCCGTGGGATGGGGGGGAGAATTGGGGAAAAAAAGTAAAACCTGTCGGTTGAGATACAGACAGTTTAATAGGACAGCAGAGGAAGAGAAAAAATAATAATAATGATGATAAAAGAATATACAAAACAAGCGATGCACAATGCAATTGCTCATCACCCGCTGACCGATGCCCAGCCCCTCCCCGAGCAGTGATCCCTCCCCTGGCCAACTCCCCCCAGTTTCTATACTGATCATGACATCACATGGTATGGAATATCCCCTTTGGGCAGTTTGGGTCAGCTGTCCTGGCTGTGCCCCCTCCCAGCTTCTTGTGCACCTGGCAGAGCATGGGCAGCTGAAAAGTCCTTGACTGGTGTAAGCACTGCTCAGCAACAACTAAACCATCAGTGTGTTATCAATGGTATTCTCCTACTAAATCCAAACCACAGCACTATGCCAGCTACGAGGAAGAAAATTAACTCTATCCCAGCTGAAACCAGGACATTTACCAGCTAAGAAAGAGAAGATGCTGTTTGCCAGAAAGATGTCAGAACACAGCTGAGCAGAAAGGTGGAAATTAATTTCTTGGCAAACTTTATAGGTGCTACCTTTTGGGATTTTTTTTCATGCTGTTTCTGTATTTACCAGTTTTATTCCCAAACTTTAAATGTATTTTCTTTTCTTTCTCTTCTTCTTCTGTATCTGTCTCATGCTAAAATACCCCATGAATGCACCATCCTTTCAGATTTTAGTTTTGGTCATTTGATTGTTACATGCACAACACTCTCAGTGGACTCTATAAGCATGTAAGCACTGTGAAGTAGGACTATCGGTATATTAAAAAAATAGGGAATCTGTACTTTACTGTAGTTAAAATTCAGGCAGACCAGAAACAGGTCAGGCAAGCTTAAGTCTTGTTCTGTTAGTGATGCAATCTGAAAAGTCTTCTGACTGAAGAAATTATGTCAAGCTCTGTTTCTGCAATCAAACCATCATAAGCTACTTCTTTTAGATCATTTCCTTGAATGAGCTATTTCTTATTAGGAAGCAGACTTGTGAGGCATACTAAAGGCTCACATAGAGAAAAAATGGAAGCTGTACTCTATGTGCATCCTTGTACAAATCCAGAATTTGCAGAAAAATAAGCTGCAAATACCTGTGTACTACCAGCGTGGGAAACAAAGACACACAGGAGGCTCAGCACCGGGACCCTTACAGGAAAGATAAATTCTGTCTGTCTCAGTTCTGAGCTATACAAGGGATGGAAATCACCTGCGATGTTCTCCAGGGAGCCACGGAGGCTGCTGCAATTTATGGCAGACTACTATAAAGCTACCCCAGCCCAGGAGACCAGCCAAAGATTTTGTGATTGGCCAAGCCAGTATGGGCTGAGCAGCATTAGATAAGGCTGATCAGAACTGCCGGTAAGATGCTGTGCTGGAGCAGATCGAGGGAGAAGAAAAAGCAGCCCAGGCACCTGATCTAAAGGCAGAATCTCTGCCTCGTACTAGAACTCACATACAACTGGAAACCAATAGCGATTTCTGTGAGGACAGTACAAGTGCAGCAATTAAGGCATTTAATGGCACGTCAAGTGAACATAGAACTGAAATACTTAGATATTACTTGTGTGTACTTTTCTAACATAGGTCAAGTTACGATGTTCTGAATGTCACATACCACAGGTGAAAGAGGGGAACGTTTGGAACCTGAATAACTGTTAACTCCCTCTTATTTTTTTTTTTTTACAGGTCTCTCCTAACTGCTGAGGGTAGTGTTTGCTTTACTGTGATGATCCAGAGAGCACTATGACCACTATATTTCCATGTCACTGCCTAACACGAATCTCCTCAAAATCCATATTCTGGAACCAAAAAAAAGGAACTTGTTTTCAGAGGTAATGAACATATGCAATCTCGAACAAAAAGCTGTGAGAGTTGCAAGCTCTCATCATCTTGAAAAGTAAACCCAATTATTTAGCGGCATCAGTAAGGTGTTCAAAGGCTAACGCTAGATACTGGTATTTGAAAACGCTATTTCAATTTTAAAGATTTTATGTAAAAGATTTGTAACTTCCAAGCTTTGCCACTTCCTCATCCTGTGCCCAAGGAGAGGAAGATCTCCTTACTCCTACTCATGACCGCCCCTGAAAGCCTCACCGAGCCGAATTTCTCTGGCCAGGACAAACACAGCTGCTGCAGCCCCCCGCACGCAGTCCTGTCACACCCTGAGGAGAACAGCTAAGATGCCAAACCAAAACGTTATCTTTCACGACTTATTCTGAAAAACGGACCAAACTTGGTATTCCCTTCGGTATGTTCTGACCTGCTTCTTTACCCTACATGCGGGAACACAAAGGTATTGTCAGTTTATGGCGTCACATTTGTTCGAAATCGAACAACCTCGGCGAGATCCTGCTCCTTCCGTGCAGAGCTTCCACCAAGCCCGGTCCTGGGCAGGGCACCCGCTTTACTGCGTGCGGAGCGTCGCCCCCGCAGCCCAGAGCCCCCCGCTTTTTCCTTCGCTGGGACCCGGGGCCGCATCGTTATTTATTAACAGCGTTACGTGGCCGTTGCCTGCGTTACTGAGAGCTCCCGTTACTGATTCCTCGCGGTGCCATCTTCGCGTTTCTTCCGCACAGATCCCCCGGCCCCCTGTACGTACCCGGGCGCTTCCCTCAACGCCCCCCCGGCGGCCGCCCGCCCGCTCCCAGCCCCGAGGGGCGGCGGGGCCAGGCCGGCGGGCGGGGGAGGCCCCCGCACCTCCCCGCCGCCGCGCTGCCGGGCCGGCGGCAGGAGACAGCCCGCTCGCCCCGAGGGCGGCCAGCGGGAAAGCCAGCCAGGGCTCCGGCGAGCGGCCGTGCCCGAGCGAGGCGGCTCTGCCTCCTCACGAAGGGGCCGGGGGCAGGCGCCGCCGCTCCCTGAGGCGGGGGAGCGGGCTTCCAGCGGCGGGGGGGGGGGGAGGGGGGCGATGTTTCGGTCCCGACCGAACGGTGGGGACGCGGGGGCGCCGCACTCCCCTTCCCCGGGCCGCCGGCGGGGCACGGCGGCTCCCCCCCGCCCCCGCCCGCCGCCGGAGGAGCGGGGCCGCGGTGAGGGGCGGTGAGGGCGGCAGCGGCGGCGCCCCCTGGCGGCCGCCCCGCGGCGGGGGGCGCAGGCGGCGGCTGGGCGCGGAGCGGGCGGCGCCGCCGCATCGCGTCCCGGCGCGGAGCCCTGCGGCGCGGTGCGACGGAGAGAGCGGTCGGCGGGGGTCCCGCCGCGCTGGCCGCGGCCGGGCGGGGCGGGGAGGGGCCGGGCGGGGCGGCGGCCGCCGCCGCCCCCGCTATCTGACCCGACCTTCCCCCTTCGCCGCCGCCCGGCTCTCCTGCCCCCAGCGGCCCGGGAGGAACTGAACCATCGCTGCACAGGAAGTAGCGGCTGCGGGGAGCAGCGGCGGCGACGACAGCTGGGGCTGCCGCACTCAATGAGCGAGGCTCCCGCAGCCGCCCGCCCCGCTCGCCCCTTCCCCGCCTCCCGAGGGCAGCGGCGCCGAGCCAGCCCGCCGCCGCCGCCGGGGGGGCACCGCGGACAGCAGCAGGCGGAGGCAGGCAAGGCCGCCCGCCGCGGGGCTGGAGGCTGAGGCGGGCAGAGGCAGCTCCGGCTCTTCCCGAGGAGGAGGAGGCGGCGGCGGGGACTGCAGGTTGGTGCCGCTCCGCCGGCGATGCGCGGGTGCCGGGCTGCGGGAGGGGGGCGGGCGGCGGCCCCTGCCCGCGCCGTGCCGGCCCCTCGGCGGCCGGGGCCGCGCCCCGCGCCCGGGCGCTCCCGCACGCTGCCGGCGGCCGCTCCGCCGGGCGCCCCTCGGGAAAGGCCCCAGCGCGCCGCCCCCCGCTGCGGCGGCAGGAGGGGCCGCGCCGGGCCCGGCTCGGTCCGGCGGTGCCGGTGCTGGTGCTGCCGGCAGGCGCAGCCCTTTGTGCGGCGGGGGGCGGCCGGGCCGGGCTGGGCCCGGCGGCGGGGGGGTACCCGGGGCGGGATGGGGGGGGGGGGCACACGGGATGGCGGCGCGGCGGGGAAGGGCACAATGGTCCCGCCGGCGCGGCCGGGCCCCGGCTGAAACGCGTCCTCCCCTCCCGGGGGAGATGGTGCGGAGCGAAGGAGGCGCGGGCTGGCGGGGAGGATGGCAGCTGGGCTCGCCGCCGAGCCTGCGGGAGGGGAGGATGGATAGGCGGAAAAGTGGGAGAGCGGTTTAAAGCAAAACAAACGGGAAGGAAAGCCCGCTTCCGAAGAGCCAGGCTGTACCTGGGTGCAGGGCTTGCGAGTGCAAAATGGAGAAGAGCAAACCCTATTGATCCGAGAGCGGCAACCAAATAGGATGCTGTTGTGCCTGGGTTCTGTTCAGAGGATGCTGATGGATTTAATAAGCTGCTAACCTAATGTGCAGGCATCTAAATCAATAAGCGCATTGTTTATCCCCTTGTAGCTTTCAATGCACTGTATTCTAAGGGAACTTTTGCGTTGAGACTGTTGCCTATTTGATGCCTCGCTTGCGTGAGGCATCACACTTCTTCCCCTCCAGTGTGCAGGTGTGGAATGAGAAAGGAAAGTGGCAGAGTTTGCAGTAATCTTGCTGCTCTTTCTTCAAAGCAATAATAATCTCATTAGCTCATCATGTTATCAAACTCATTAATTTCAAGTCCAAAATAAACTTCGTGGCCTTTTCCCCCCTCTCCCGCTCTAAGGGAAGTAGGCTAGAGTCCAAGATCGCATGTTTGCCATCAGTGAATCGCTGATACGTACAAGCAGGTTTGGGAGTAAGGCGGTAAGCTCTCCGCTTGTCTCGGCAGCGTTTCTTGTGCGGTGACGCTCTTCACTTCAGGCTCTTTGCCTGAACTACAGGTCATTTGGGTAAAGTTCAACATAATCACAGATAGGCATGCCTATTTTATTTTTTTTTTCCAAGCTTGATTCTACAAGCAGTAAAACCCTTACAGTTTCCATTCATTTTCTTTCAAGACTGCAGCTGTATGTAAGATGATGAAGTTAAACGGAATTGTTGTAACCTGCAGTGAACTTGCTTTGCTGCGGTGGATATTGCGCTGTTACAGAGTTCCTCGTGCTGTGATGATCTGAAACATAAATGTTCTGGTCTTCCCTGTAACTTTCACAGGAGCCTTGGCTTTTGGTTTCTTTCTGTGTACTCCAGTCTTCTTCCCCTTCACATCTGTTGTTACTGAACCTTTGCGATTAAAATTATGTGCGTTATACTCAATACCTTTTTTCAACCTTTTTTAAGGGCAATCTTACGTACTCGAAGAAAGGCTCATTATCTCTTTCTCTCTTGACTCCCACCCTTATAGACACACTTAATTGGAGAAAGCAGAATAGAGAACAGTTGGTCTCCAAATACAGCTTGAATTCAAAAAGCACAGGAAAAACACCTGACCAGATTGTCCTGTTGAGCATGATTAAGATGGCAGGATCACTTACCAAACTTTGTACTACAGTTTAACAATACATTGCAGATAGCTGAGTCGAGGCTGCGCGAGTTGTACCTGATAAGGGCAGAAATCAGAATGGGCTTTAGTTAAGGTAATGTTGGAGAGAAATAAGGATGCTATTTCCTCTTCCCAGCGTGACTTCTTTTATCTCTGAAGAGATGCATTAACAAACAGGACAAAATTCCACTTAGAATTACAGGGAACTCTACTAGCACAAAGCGTGTGTTCTTTTCCCAGCCAGAGCCAAAGCTTTCTGCCCCTGTGTTAATCTTCTTACAAAATGAAACTATTGCATAGTCCTGTGCTAGCTTCATTTCTTTTTCTTCCTGCCTCTGTTTGCAGAAAGATGCATTGTTTTCAAATCCTAAATGGTGTTTTGTTTACTTACAAAACTATTACAGGATAATTGGATTTGAGGCTTACATTTTGTGGGGAACTGGTGTGAATAAAGTATTGCTGTTAACTGTAATGAGTTCACCTATACTAAATTTATGATAGCCATAAATTATGGTAGGCTGCTTCTATGCTTTATGCAAATGCAAAAAAAACCCAAGAAAGGTTGCATTCAGTCTTGCTCCTTTGGCTTATGAGAACATAATTCTAAATAGGAATAGCCAAGATACTGACAAAGAAATGTAATTATCATCTGTAATGGCTAAAAATGTCCTGTTCTTCCAGTGAGGTTTTTTTAGTGTTAATACTGAGTGTTGGTGTGTGTGTATTAGTCTGTTTATAGTCAGTGCCTGAACAAAGAACACGAGACTAGGCAATCGTTATCTTGAGTATTACAAGATGAAGAACAAAAGAAATGACAAAAAGCAAAGGGAACCCAAATTTTTGTTCTGTCTCAGACTGTTCCACGATCTTCTGGTACAAAGTCCCTAGTAATAAGGATTCTCTGTCTACGTTTGTGTTTCAGGCTAACACCAGGGAACTTCTGCTTGTGGGTAGCTCTTAATAAGTAATCGATACCATCTTTTTAAGTAAAACTAAAAGGAAGGGAATGGAGAGGTATTAGAAGGTGTTATCCAAATTTCTTGTTCACCTATGATATTAACCAACAAAATGAGAAAAAGAAACACTAATCCCAAGGTCTTTGCCATGTGCTTGATGAAGATACTCTTAAAAGTGTTACATTAAAATCAGTTTGCCATCTGATACATGATCACGTCAGGATTCCAGGACTGAGTCAGCACCTAAGGTGGGGGCTGATTATCACTAGGACACAGGCACCTATAGGTAGAATCAGGATAATCTAGGAAGTGTTTAATTTGTAGGTACATCAAACCAATAATCTCTGCTTCCTGTTTTGGTTTATTAATGGCAGAAGTCCAAATTTCAAGTGGCTAAAAAGGAAACAAACCTTGTTTGCGTATTTTTTGATGCTCCTAAAATCAGTAGATACCTATGATTTACCTGTAAAAATGTCCTTGTGCCTCTGCATCTGGACGTGTTTAGGAATGCGCAAGACGTGGCAGTGATGAGAAGCTGGGCACTTACAGCTGTTACAAGTCACGGCAAAAATGAAAGAAATGCTTGTCTCTAAAAAGACTAATCTATGAGCGCTGCCTTTGGATCTGGTCCTTCGGAACAGCACCTCCTCCTACTGTGTCTTCATCTGCAGCTGTCTAACCTTGCACAGGTTAGCATAACTGTGGTTTAGTAGACCGGGTGTTCATCAACCCAAGCAGGAGGCTTGGGTTCTTGTCCTTGTCCAAATGAGTATTCAGTGTTGTAAAAAGGAACCGAGAGCCGTGGGGACTCTTTTTCTGTCTGTAAAACCATGCAAAACCAAAATGGTTTTAGTAGGAGAGGGCAGTGATCGGCTGTGCCAGGGTATCCTGGTGTATTACCAAGGAAGTGCTGGGTGAAGGTTATAATGTCTTCCAGGGAAGAGGCAAGGAAAGCTGTGTTGAAACGATGTACGGCTCAAACTACGTGAGGATGCTGCCCATCAGACTGATGGGCAAAGGAGCCGATCAGTCCCACATTTCTGTTTCATGCCTGTGTTTTATGAGGGGGTTGGTATAGTCTTGGCACCTGAACTTTAGGGGAAAGTTGTTGATATCTATCAGACATAAACCGGGGGAAAGCTGGGATTGATGGTACATCTCCTTGCTGTGTGCTTGCTGCTCATGTCACTTTTTGGTCTTTTTTTTTTTTTTTTAAATTCTCTCTTTGCTGTTCTCAGGCATGCAACTTCCTCAATGCATTTTCTAGGGAGAGCAGGCATGTAATTTTGGGTTGCTGATTCCCCTGGGAATTGGGGAACTTGGGACTTCGGCTCGGTAAGGCTTGCTACTGCAATGCTGCATTTTTTTGTGCACCCATAGGTGTCGGTTCCTTGGTGGAGAGCTATGATGAAATAAAGATGGGAAGAAGCTTTCTGTCGTATCTTGGATGGGGAATGAAAGCCGCTATACTGACTAGTCCTAATACTGTTGTTTATCTTGCAGTAGTATCAATAGTGTGGTGTTTGCTTTCCAAACAAAAGATGAGGTCTGTGTCCCAAAGAGTTTAAAGATCCTTTGAAGCTTTGTGTAGTGGAAATGGGAGTTCTCTCAGCCAGATCATCTCCACCCTGGGTACAACCTTGTTGCCTAATTGTGATTGCTACTGTAGTTTGAGGCTGCTGGGGAAAAAGAAAAAAATAAAAAGCTTGTCCTTGAAGTAGGTGTTGAGCTCCCTATGTTTTATGAGAATGAAGGGACATATAGATTCCTTGTACATTTGGAGCAACGTGCTAGAAATTTTCCTTACGGAAGAAGTGGATCCGAGTGCATGGCAGAATATTTAGAATCCAGTACCTCCTCTGTATTTGTGTATTCATGGCAAAAACCTATTAAAAACCTTTACAATGCTTCTGCATCAGTGTTAAGAGCCCTTTAATGGTCAGGCGTAAGCAGTATGACACTGGCCTCTTTCTGTGTGTAGCACCTCTTCTCCACGCAGACAGACTTTCTCATTTGCTGTAAAGGAAATGGGATTTCAGTGAAATTTTTAGTTGCCTTTTTTTCCTGTTGTTGTTCTTGTGCGTTAGCATTACTTAGTTAATTATAGTGTGTTTGGTAGGAGCCCTGACAGCCTAAACCGAGCTCTTTGTCAAAAATGCAATGTTTTCCGTAATTAAGAAAGACTAGAAACAGCACCTGAATCTATTAATTAAATAGTCAAAGTTGATTTATCTATTTAGGATATATTAATGAGCAAACCAGAATACATTTCTGACTAAAGTGTTGCCCAGAGTAAATGAGCTTCTATGAGGGTTTTTTTGTGGAGAAAAATAATATACTGGTGCTGCAACTGTCACACATGCACGGTCATGCAAAATTCATGTGAGATCTTTCCAAATTCTGTGGTACTGAGAACAATAGCCACTATTTCTTCTTCAAAGCTCTTCAGAGATGTTAAATAATCCTTGTGACAACCCTATGAAGTGAGTATTGTAGTAATTTTTTATGGATGGCAAAACAATTAATCGGCATTGTCTCCAGCTGTACTGCCAAAGTGGGCTTTTCAAAGTGCCTGCAACTTGGCCCGCCGCTAAAACTTGTGGTTGTGTGAGCAAGGGGTGGGTGAGCATGTCTCTCTGCCTCTTCTAGCTGTAGCTGTGCTGATGAAAACATTTTGCAGATGCAGTGGTCATCAGCATGCAGGTGCACACATCAGGCTGGACCCTACGCATCCTCATAAAGGATGAATTTAGCTTGTTCTAAATTATTCTGCCCATGCTACTGGCACCGCTTCTTGGAGAGGCGTGCAGAGCTGTTGGCTGTGCTGGTGTCTGTAAAGTTTGTCCATGTGTGAAAGCTGGGTTGCTCAGACTGACTGCAGAGCGCAGGTTTGCTCATTTGTGGGATGAGGTCCTGCTCAGACTCTTCCCGCTGGGCTCTTGCCAGGCTGGGCTTGCTCAGGGTTATGAGTTGCCTTGAGGTTGGGCTCCTAACTCCTTTTGATCCGAAAAGGCTGCAGACCCAGCTATTTCCTCTGCTGTGTGAACACTGGTGGTATTAGCAAGCTGAAGGAGGTCTGGATAACCAGGATGCAAGTTCCTGTTCGGGTCAGACCAGCGTCGCAGCTTTTCTGCGCAGCATGGCTTTGGTTACTGTGATATGTGTGCCTCTTCTCCTCCACCAGCTCTGCCTGCTGCCCTTCCAGGATTTATAAAAGCCACAGCAGATGGCTTGGGGAGGCAGTGTCTGTAATTACTGTTGCAAGATTTGCCTAAGCTTGACTCTGTACAAAGAAAGCTTTTTTTTTTTTTTTCCCCTGGAGATTCCAAGTTGTCGGTACTTCAAATGCAGATTTGGTCTTTTCAGGGGAACACGATGGTGGAAATGTGTGCATTATGTGCTGGTTCAAAACCAGTCCATCTTTCCTCTTAACATAATTCATATGATGGTTTAGTGTTGTCAGTTTTCAGTGGGTCAGCTTTCAGGTTCCTGGTAGTGATAAAAGCTAGACTGCTTACGGACCCAAATTTTGGTAACAGCTGATGCACTGTTAAAGAACACAGCTATAATCAGTTTATTTGATAAAGGTAGGTTTTAAACCCATTAGCCTGACCGATAGTCTTCCATCAGGTTTCAGCGTGAACGTTGTTTCTCTTCCTGGCTGAGAAGATATGCGCAGCTATACAGTTGACATATGCATCTTTAATGCCTAATGCAAGCGTTCATCTCCCCATGGCAGTTGTGATTGATCCAACATTATGCTGCACAGTGTGTACTTTTCCGTGGGCTCCCTTGCTCCAAATGCCTCCTTGCAGTCTTGGGCTCCCTGTCAGCGTGTCTGAGCTGAACTTCTCTCGCATCCATCTGGTGCCTATGGCCCTTGTGTTATTAACCATATAGCCAGCCTCTGCTTTGAGTTGTGAGAAGGCTGAAACCGAAGGGAAAGAAAGGTTTTCATTTCTTGAGGTCAGTGAAGGTGCTGTGACCCAGGCCTGCTGAGCAGTGTTGTTTTTCCTTCTGGTGGTCACGGCAGAGGGTGATGCCTCTGGTTCCTCACACAGCTTCCTGGGGTTGCTCACGGAACAGAGGGTTGGAGCCCCTCTCTTCCTAGGGAGCATGAGGCTCTTGTCTCTATTTCAAGGATTTTTTTTTTTCCAATTCACTTTGCCAGTAAAGTACCTTTGGCTAAAACTACAAGCAGCAGTGGAAATCTGGGCCAGATTCCAGATCCTTACTGACACCCCCCCCATTTCCAGTGAACTATCCTCATCACTGGGATCAGGGGATTGAGGTGGCTCTTGGTATTTTGAGGTGTTTTGAGGTTTTCATCTTGTCTTTTGCTTTCCTAGCCAACCCATGGCAGGGGGACAGTGCCATGCCTTTTAGCAGTCTCTGCTCATAACTAACTCTTCCGAAACTTGTAAACGTTTCTTGTGTTGAATTTGTGTGTGGTGTCATCTGTGGAGAGGACAACTGTTTGAAAATAGAGGTGTTTCATATCTAGCTAGTGGTGTGGCAAGGACGTTTACATGATTTCTCTTAGGAATTGAGGTGGCTTAATCTGAAAGGTGATGTACATTGAGTAATTCAGTTTGCTTTTTGTCATCTGAATTTGAATTGGTTTTCACCGTGGAAACTGAACTGGCTAGTTTAACTCTCCAGTTGCATTTTTCCCCAATGTCTTTCAGTGATGGTATGAGACCTATCGGTGCCAAACGCTGCTGGATTCCTTTCAAGCTTTCCTGCCCAAATACTCATCTGAAACACTCAACAAGCCCCTTCCCTTTGCCCACTCTGAAGGGACTGAGTCTGCATTCCTTTTCTAACAACTTTACAGCAGCGTGTCTTAAGCTGTTGAGGAACACCTTGGCTGCAAATCGCTAGACACTGGGAGGGTAGGCAGCAGCAGGGTTGCAATACGCTTGCCCTGGTCCTCTGCTTTTCCCTGGCCATCATTTGCTGGGTACTGCCGGGGGCATGTCGTGAGATGGGGTGAACCTTAGCTCTGACCTGGTACAGATGTCCTTGTTCGCTGCCTGGGTCCTGCTCAGCACTAGAAAAGACGTTCGGCCTTGCATTTGAAATGAAAACTTAGGTTAAAAATGGCATTGCTTCAGCTTGCTTGTTGCAGCTGTAGCCGTTGCTGTGAATTGAGGGCCATAACTTAATTCATGGGAAAGGTTTTTGGAGCGTATGGTCTTAGAATCAAGATGTGTCTGTTAAATGTGTATGTATGCTATTAGATATATACTGCTAGCAAGCTCTCCTGGGTGCAGCTGTGCCTATACTAAAGCCCTCTTCATGGTACTTTTCTTTTTTTTAATTTATAAGCTTTTGCTAGCAACTTACAAATAAGGAAATATGCTTTACTGACTAAAAAGTTTCATTTTAGTCCGTGTACTATAGGTTTTTTATGGTATACACCAGTACATTGCTGGAGTAGTATACTGGCTTTTCAGTAGCAATACCATGCTGGAGAAAGAAAGCTGACCAAAGCAGTGGTGATATTAAAGGGAATTTTATATAGCAGCTTGGAATACTATAGTATTGTAGCTTGGACTACTTATATAGTAGCAGGCTTTGTAGCTTTCCAGGATCCAAAGGTATCCTTAGCTTAGGAATGCATAGGAAAAAACCAACCTTCCTTGTTTTGCTGTTTACCCGATGAACTGGCATTCACAGCATCATCTTGGTTATATTTCACAGTAAAAAACAGATAGACAGTGTTCATAATCACTGAAATAACAGGACCTGCTGTATGCAACCCACTGTGAGCCTTACCTCATTCGGGTAACGTGCTTGTACCTTTCTCTACAGGAAAAGAATGCAGTATAATCCTTTTCTTTCTTATTCCCTTGCATTGTTTTTTTTTCTGTCAATTTTTAAAATGTGCTAAACCTTAAACATTTTCTACAAATGCAGTGATTTCAGCGTTTGTCAGGCACTCATACGGTAGGTCTGGTTTGAAGATTGAACCTTTGGTTTTCTTTCAAGGCATTACAGGTGGAAAGGCAGTACTTTATGTCCATCTGCAGTAATTCTTCTGGCATCAATTCAAAAGCTGTCTTGATGGATCCCAAAGGAAGCTATGAACTACCAGGAAGGGTTATCTGTGGATAACGTGGCTTGCTGGGCCTGAGAAAGGCAGAGGATGTGTTTTTGTATGAGGGAAACGGGCAGAAGCTTTACCTCACTTGGTGGTGTGTTTGAAATTAGCACTGGTTGCTCTTCATGCCCGCTGCTGCTGTGGAGGAAGGCACATCCATTGAGGACATGATTGGGTTTATAATGGCAGAGTGAAGACTTACTTTTCAGTGAAGGAACATCCAAAAAGAATGTGGGTTTCAGATTGGTTTAATGAGCATTTCCTTAGCTGATGTATTTTAATAAAACTTTGCCTAGATCACTTTTTTAATTGAATATTTAAGCAAGACGAAAGCAGGAATTTTACTGTCTCTCTTTAATTTGTGCTGATACGTGGTTTAGCATAATTATTTTTTAATGTCCTTTTTAAAAGTATGGTGCCCTCATCCTCTTGACCCTCCTCCTTCAAGAAGTGGATTTAAATTGTTTGGAGAGAAATGTCTACTGTATTGCTGCTCTGTGACAAGAAGGCGTGTGGGAGGGGCGGGCTTGGTGAAAAAATTGCTGGCTTTTAAGTGATGGGTTCAGGCCAAAAAGCTTTAAGAATGGTCTGAAGCATACTGTGATGTTTGTAAGCTCCCTTTCTGAACCTCATGAATTCAGTTCTAAATATGAACCTTGCAGCATTACGCAGATGCTTTGGTTTTACTGGGTGACCTAAAATAACCAACTTACAGCTTTCTTTTTTTTTTTTTTTTCTCCACTCCTCCAGGAGGCCTGTCCTTTTCTTGTTGATAGGCATGAACTTTCCTGAGATCTGGGTCCCTAAAGAGGGAACAGAGCCGTATTCTTGTGTGTTCAGGTTTATGCCTGATCCAGCGTGGGGAGTAGTGGAATAGCAGAGTACTCCTGGGTGGGAGCATTTTGTCACAGGGCAGATAAAACCGGCTGCTTACCTCCTATCTGGTTGGCTTCTTGTTCCTCCCCAGTGCAAGACGAGTATCAACACTGAAAAAAAGTTGGCAGCATCTTTTCTAGTGGGACTGCAGTTTAATCTGGAAGGGAGGAGTCTGTTTGCTGGTACTCTTAATCCCTCTCCTTGAGGCTATTGTGGTTGATCTTACTCAATTTTTGGTGATATCATTGCCTACGTTCATTTGTGCGTCTGTACTTATGCTGGAGTCTCTTCTTTAATGGTATTCATTAACACAGCTAGGCTGGCAAAACATCTAAGGGGAAACAAAGCCCTGGGCTTGCCTGTATTCCTACCAAATGTATGTTTTGATAATAACCAAAAATGTGGTGCTTCCACTTAGCAGTCTGCAAACTTGAATGTGAGTCAGTCTTAGGTGGTTGCAAAAAAAAAAAAAAAAAATCCAACCTCAAACCTCTCCCTTCTCTCTGACCCCAAAAGAAAAAAGCAAGCACAGTAGATGGGGATGCATGCACACTAGATGGGGATGCATACACACTCCTGCAAAATGGTTCTACTTAGCATGAGCTGGACTATGGCATGCAACTGAAGGCATCATGTTTTAAGAAACAACTTTTCCTGCAGACAAAGCTCTAAGAAAAACTGAGTGAAAAAAATCACAGGGATGTCTAGAAAACAAGGCTTACAGAATGAAGGTTGTTCTACATAGAGAAAACCTGAAAGCTTGCTGCAAGAGGAGAAGGGAGTGAACTGCTCTCTGTGCCCACTGTAGAGAGGACAAGAAGTTACGGACTTAAGATGCAGAAGGGAGAGCTGGAAAGCTTTGGAAAAAGCTTTCTGTTGCCAAGCGGGAGTTGTGAAATCTCTGTTGCTGGAAAGAACTCAAAAAGAAAAGATCCTGGCAGATGCCTGTGGGAAGGGTTGGGGTTTGGTGCTCCTGCACTGGGGACTGGAGTGCTGGGTCCCTGGTGGGAAATGCACCCTTACAAGATGTGGGCAGGGGGCAGGGAGGAGCCAAGGAATGTAAGTTCTGGCCGTCTGTGCTCATCCCTTATGTTGCCATGCAAGATAACGGGTGGGAAGGGGTTGGGGGGCAAGAAATTAGTGTTTGTGATGAAGAAGAGAAGTTAAAGGTGATGAAGAAGCTTAGCTGTGAAATGTTGGGGACAGCTGGGTTAGGTGACCTCTTAAAATCCCCTTCAGCTGTGCACACTGCAATTTTATTTTGGTAGAGACTTATGCTCTAAGCCTGCTCTGCTCTAGGGCCCTCACGTGCTGCGAATTCCAGCACAGGGCAATGCTGATCAATCTGTGCATCATACTGAATGACCTCAGGAAGGGTATTGGTATTTTAGCTTTTCTGACAAGGGGTCCTTTTAATTAGTGGCTGCTTCATATCTTCCTCTTCAAGGGTGTGAAAACAATTCACTTGCGGTCCACGTTTGTTCTATGCAGGAGGTGGAGCAAAGCCTTGAGGATGTTGACCTTACCAATCACCCTCCAAACTGGAGCCTGAATCCAGCTACTGCAAAGACCGTGGTGCCTGTGTCCTTTGGTTTGCTATTTTTCAGCCATTCAGCTCTCAGTGAATTTCTGTGGCACAGAATTAATTCCTGATGACCAGCCAAAGTACCTTAGAGTTGCTCTGGCCAGAAGCGGTAACTACCAGCAATGCGTGGAGGGCACTAAACAAAAGCTGAAAGGCTGGGTAAACCTCATTCAGAAGCTAGCTGGTATGTGCCTGCAGAATTTCAATGCAAGCATGGGTTCTCTCTACAACAGAGTACTGCTTGCCTTTTGGTATTACAGCTGTTGCATGAAGCTGGTGGGTGCTGAAGTAGTTTTGCAGAATGATAAGCAATGAATTAAAATCTGAGCCAAGTTCCTGGCTCCCTGTACTGGTGAACGCTTCGCTAGCGAGTATTAGAGATGAAGTACCAGAAAATTTATGGACTGTGATGGTCTGTCACTCTGTATGAACAGAAAAGAAATACCATCCAGCTTCCTGAAATGCTTTCTTTTATACGTGGTATGCCTAAAATTGGCAGGACATACGGTCTTTGCGTGTTGGTAAAACACAGGCAATCTAGGATGCTCCACACAAGGAACTTTTCTCATTCTTTGAGTTCTCTCCCCAGCAATGGCCAGTGCCTAACCTTGGCAGTGCTGAGCTGTTGTCGACTCTATCTGAAAAACTCATCAGAAGTGTGTACCTCTCTAATATAAATGAGACACAACTTGCCTCCTTATGACCACAAGGAACTTCAGTCTTCCTGTCACTGACTATGGAGCATGTGCCTAGGTAGGAGAGACAGAACTAAGATAAATTGAGCCTCTATTGAATGACTCGATAGCTGTTTGGGGAATTGGTAATGAGCTGCTTTTTAAAATGCCATATGCTCTTATGAGAGGGGAGCCTGGCTGTATTTCTGCCTTCATTCCAGAACAACGTTAAAACGGGATTCTGTATGTTAGAAGCATTTTGGGTGTTACTGTTTGGTAAATGGACCTGGTATCTTGGGAGACTCCATCTTTTGCAGATAATGTAATATTTGGAGTTCACAAATCTGGTGTAATCCTGTGGAATTACATCTATGAGAGAGGATATAAACAGCAGAAAGCCAGTACCTGCACTTCGCAATACACATTTGCTCTGGCTAGCCTGTGAGTCCCCATTAGCTGTGTGCTTCTAAACCTGAGAATAATTGTTAGGCAAATTAAAACCCCACTGCACTGATACAGGTCCTCTCTGCAGCGGTGTCTGTCTGACAGCAGCTGTGTTTAGCAAGTTCTAGCGGTGCCAGGCACGTACAACTCGGTTACAAAGTAGGGATTTTTTTCCTGAGTTTTCTTGCTTGAAACTTTAGCTTGCAGATCTTCTCTAGAAGAGGGTGGATCTTCTCAGACAAGTGAATTTGTGCATCTCCAACTTAGTTTGATCTCTTGGTGTAATTCTCTTTCACCTCCTCCTCCTCTTCCTCGCTTCATCCCACTTATTGTGGGTTTTGTCAGGGCTCTTTTTTTAAGCATTTGATTCAGCTGCCAAATTACAGTAACGAGCAGGTAAGTTTAATGCTGCGTTGCATGATAAATGAAGTAATTGTACTAGCAACGCTTAATCTTTGTGTATTTCATTTTTGTACTTGCAGTGTAATTAGATCAGGTTTTCTTTATTGTACCTCTAACCATTTTTCTTCTAGACTAGACATACGTGGGGAAGGGAGGGGAAAGAGGACGAACGTGAAGGGAGTGAAAATGCCCTTTAACTATTCATGCGTTTTCTTGAATTTACATTTATGTAAGTGTGTCTGCCTCAGGTGGGGGCTGCAGTTCTTCTCTCTTTGAGTTCATCGTGTACGTAGCCAGCAGAGGGGAATGTAACAGTAACCCAAAATCCACATTTGGGTAGATACTGCCATTATTTCCGCTATGAATTAAGCTAGTGGGTTTTTGGAAAGGGTCTTGGCTGAAATAGAGGAGGGTGTGGGGGGTGATGCTGGGGGGGCTGTGTGGGTTCATCGGTTCAACCCGTGGCTTTCTGGGACTCCCCGTTGCCTGCCTTGCTCCAGATTCCTACAGCGCATCTCTCCTGGCCTCGCTTACTGCTTCCCGGGATCTGTCTTTTAGACCCTGAATTTGCTCTTTGTTAAACTTCTTCACTTCCTCCACCATGAACTCGTGGGTTGTTTCTGCTGCTTCCTCCCCCTTGTACCCTGCCGAGGCATTTTTCCGCTGCTTTATCAGAGGGTGAGAGGCAGGAACTGTTTTCTGGAGGGCTCTCACAGGCATTTAAGAACTGCTGCCCATTTTTTAGGACGGCAGCATCTCTTCTTTTTCTTGGGTGTTCTAGTTTGCTGCTTTGGGTCTGGATGCAATCCTAATTTATGTAGAGATCCTATCTTAAGACTTGTTCAGATGTTAACTTAGCACACACAGACAGTTTTGCAGTTCTTGCAATGGAAATAGTAGTTTCTTCATGTGGAGGGAGCTGTGTAAGCTCACTGAAGACCCTGGTTATTTTGGCCAGTTCCTGACTGCAGCCTTTTCAGTTGTTTGGTGAGAGGTTATTTTGGGAAGATGACTGTAATCGGGTCAAAAATCAAACTTCAGCCAAAGCTGATTTATTTTGTATGGGTATATTTTGGTTGCTGGCCATTGCTCACAATAGAAATTGGAAGAACTGAAGTGTTCAAACTAGTTTTTACGAGTGGTCTTTCCTGTTGGCCATGTGTGGCTTTCCTGACTTGGTTTCATTTCAGATTCCTGAAGGCTAATTTTTGTTTTGTATTTTGTTTCCATTTTGTATTTGTACTTTTGACTGTCTAGCAGAAATGCTTTGGTGAAAGTAATAAAGCCCAAAGGGGGACCAACCCACTTCCTTTTGGCTTAGTGTTTTGGTTTTTTCTATAGATCAACTATGGTTATGTTTTGTTTTGATCTATGTCATTCCTAGTGTGAATTTGAAATTTAACGTCCTGCCAGTGAGCAGAGTAAACTTAATAAACTTGGGTAAGATAAGGTGGAGTACTTGGAGTCTTAAGCCACGCTTATGTCACCTTTGTTCATGGTATCGTGGTGGTTCCCATCAGTAATCGTGGTGGCCTTGGAGAACAGGGTAGCAGCTCTGTGCAGGTAGAAAACGCTTTCTGCAAGTGTGCGTATCAGGTAGCTAATGTCTATAGTTAATGTCTTTGATATGTAAAAGCCATTTTTTTTAGTTCATAATGTATGTTCTTCCATATTGGAGACTGATTTTGCTCTTTATTTGATAAAAAGAAAAACTGCCATGATCTCTCACAAAGCTATAGTGGGAAATAGTGTTGTAAATCCCTTGATGTATTGTGAAAGCCTAGTCCTTTCATGCTGCTGTCTTCTATTTGCCTTCTGCGTGGCTCAGTTTTTAGTGTGCGCTCTTCCTCTTGTGGTCACTATTCTCAAAAGTTTCTTCAGTTATTTGTCAGATCAATAACATGCAAAGTATTCCAAATATTTACTCTGAGAAAGCAGCTTTCTTTCCTGCATGCTGAAATCGTGTGGCTGTCCATCAAATGAACTGGCTGGAAGGGGGTAGGATGGAGGGAGTGGGCTGATTCTAAATCCAGTTGTAATTTTCTCTGCTTTAATGAAATGCTGTAGAGACTAGTGGAGTGACTCGGGTATCTGAATACCTAATGTCACTTTAGGCACTCTAGGGTATTTCTCCTGGCCTGGAGCCGCCACTATCAAAGGGTATAGGTTTCCCAGCGGTCTGGTGTCACATCTGCCAGTCCCACATGGATGCTGCGGATCGCTCTTGGAAACAGCCTGTGCTTAGAAACCTAGATCTCTTCCGTAAGTGTTGGTAGGAATTTCAGAGAACATTTTTTTTTCCTGCCTGTTAACCTAGAAGCCTTCGTAACTGATAGACCTTTCCTCAAACCTCAGCTGTCTTTCCACCACCCTGCCTCAGTGTTTGTCTGTGTGTTTAAAGCCAAAACCTTTAAGTGCCAGTAAGCAAATACACACATACGTCAGTGTGTGAATTCAGTTTGAGATTATTTGACTCTTGTGAAAATGTATTTTCATTGCTATAAGACTCTTTAAAATTGCTCTGAAATGAAGATATTGGAGTAATCTATAATAAAGGAATATTCCATGGGTTCAACATTGTAAAAATGCAAATGTGAAATCAAATGAATAGGGTGCCTTCAAAGAGATATACTTACGTGACTGCAAGTGCTGTAAACCTTTAAAAACTGTGCAGATGTGGTGCTTAGGGACATGGTTTAGTGGTGGACTTGGCAGCACTAGGTTAACAGTTGGACTCTGACCTTAAAGGTCTTTTCCAACCTAAAGGATTGTATGATTCTATGATTTTCATTGTTGGCAGGATCAAGATTTTTATTATGCATTAAATAGTTTCTAAGCAGCTGAGCAAAGTAGTGTCTCATTGTTTGCTTTCTTCCCTGCTCCTGGCCACAGTGTCATACCCATTTTAATGAAATTGCCTTCATCATAGCAGAGGCATGCTAAATGGGTAAGGTAGTGAATGGATTGGTGTGGTGAGATTTTTATATTTTTTTTCCCTAGTTTTCCATTGTTCTTTAGCACAGTACTTCCAAACTAATAAATACATTGGAACACTATATGAAAGGTTTGTAATAAATCTGATGTTCTAAAGAAACAAGAAAACATCTGCAGAGGTTTCCAGCTTTGGAAACATATTTGTCATGTGAAGAGCAAAGTCATTCCGTGGCAAAAAGTACTCGCATCTCTATGCTTTCCAATCCTGTTATTCATCAAAACACTCAGATATATGTTTAAGTCCTCTTGATTTCAAGATCCCATGTGTCCTGAATGAAGCTATTTTTTTATTATTATTATTATTATCATCATCAACATTCAGAAAGAGTATTTTGGACTTTGATAAAGGGGCCATAGTTTCAAAACCATCTTTGAATAGAAAATATGACAACCATCTCGAGCTGTGGAAAGAATGATTAGTGTGGATATTACAAGAAAGTCCAGCCTCTGAAAAGCAGTCACATTAGTAGTACAAATTTGGATAAGATTCATGGAGTCTCTGAATGTTGTTGATCTTGGTAGCTGAATGCCTATCTGAAATGAGGGTGATGAAGTTACTTGGTTACTAAGCATTCAGTTTTTATTAAAACTACTTATATGTAGGTGCATATAAATGGTCTATGTAGATTCAGTTGTTTATTAGTTTGAGTAAGCATTTAATGTTTTTTTTAAAAAAACAAACGAACAACAAAAACCCCTTATCTCCTTCCACTGTATGTATTCCCTCCTGGAAAGGTATTTAAGCATATATTCCTTTTCTTTTATTTTTTTTCCATGTCCAAGAGAAAGACAGGAGCATAGTTGGCTGTTTGTAAGAATCAAGCAATAGGCAGCACTTTAAGCCTAGAAATAAATAATTGGAAACCTTCCCCCGAGTTCAGTAACGCATGCCGATCTCAGTAGTAACCAGCGCTTCAAATGATGTTTAATCCAGGTTATTGCAGTGCTGAAAAGCGAACATCTTTTTCTTTGGAGTGCATCAAATGCTGGTTGCAGTTGTAGTTAATGTGTCTGATTTCAGAAGGTGTGAACTGTGTGTTTGTTTTACCATTTCTTTGTCTAAAAATCAGCAAGGACTTTGTATATGGGTCAGAATACATTTTTAGTCACCAGTATGTAAATTGAAGAGCAAAAAGTCTTACAACAGCATGTTATAACATTATAATGAAATGGGTAAATAATACTATAATTTGCGCTTTCTAGATAGTTCAAAGTGTGTTTGAGGATTGTAATCAAATGCTGCTTTATAGCACAGCAAACCACTGGCTGCGGGGCCGAGTATGTTTCCAGGGGCTGGATGTAGCCTGGGTAGGAGGCGGCAGCAGGGCAGGACACTGGCTTGAAAAGGCAAGTGTGGCAAAATGCACTCGGGAGAAATCATAACCCTTCCTTCCTTCCGACTGTAAAAAGCACTCAAAGAGAAATCTGCTCATGCTGACTTGTGCTGGTCAGTAAAACTTGCTGAAGTCTATGACAACGTTTCTCAAATTCATCTGCCTGTGTACGAGCAGCGCTAGGGCTGGCCTCGGTGATCCAGAGGGTTTTTGCGTGTTTGCTTTACCTGTGCCCTTTACCCTGATTCTGTGACTTTTTTCAAAATGGTATTTATATTTTAAGCAATATGAGATTGCAGCCGGATCTTTAAAGGATGCGAGTGGCGTTGCGCACACATAAGGGTCAGTAAATACTTGCTGTTCCTCTCCGGATGTGCTCTGCACCGGCACGGGCTGGCGCCAGCCATTTCAGCAATGCCTTCCTAATCTTTTGACATACTAGCGGTGCATCTGGCTGGACACATCTGGCCGTAGCAGGGTGTGCAAACACGCAAGCATCTGACCAGCTGTCTCTTGCGCTGGTGATGCCGTGAGGCGCTTCATCTGCAAAAGAGCCCTGGATGAAGAAGAAGGCGTGAACGTGGAGTTGGCCATCCCTTTGGGCCGGTGAGCCTGGGCGGTGCGAGGTCAAGTCCCGTGAGCCGTGTGAGGTGGAGGGATAGGTGAGGTTGGGGAGGCTCCTCTGGAGGCCCTGGGCAGTCTGGGCGGCGTGTGGTTCCTCTGCTCCTGGAGCAGCAGTCCCTGCGCTGGGTCGGCCAGCAGCGCTTCCCAGGGACCTCTCTGGGGGCCCGAGGCTGTCTGCTTAGGATCCGCAGGTCTTTGGTGCTGGAGTTACCCGTTAGCTAGCACGAGTGGTGCAACCTTGTTTCTTGGTTTGCTAAAAGTGGATTGGGATTTGATATTTTAAGGTGATGATTGTGTTGGGGGGGCGAAGTGAAGCTGGGAACTAGCAAAAGAAAAGCTGTAACCCCCCTAGGTGTCTCCTCTGAAGTGTGTATGAGGTCTTACTTCACTTAATGCTGAATGCACTATACTTAGGATGCTCTGTCAACACAGAATTTTATCTTCCATGTGCCAATAAATATTTTAACGTTTAATTATTCATATTGTTTCATTGTTTTTTTGGGTTCTGTATTCCTGAGACAGCAATCCTTTTTTAAATCTCTCCTCCGCTTAGGAAATGCTGTCTTTACGTATGAATTTCTGTTTCTTGTGAGGATACTAAGGAGGCAGTTTTTGCCTCCCATGATATGTGGAAATAAATGAATGTGGTGGATGTAGAGAGGCATCTCACTTTTCAAAATTTTTTAAAATCTTTTAGTTTCTTAGTGGGGTAGGAGGTGGCTCCACTGTTCAATTTTAGCCTCTTGTGGTATCTGGGAAATGAGAATGAGAAGAAACCTAACCCCTATGCTTAGGCTGACAACGAGGTGTGAAAACAGGCTTCTGATATATAGATGCTGTGACTGTCTTTCATGGAGCTTGAAGGCAAACTTAGTTCCTCAGTATCTGACTGTTCATTTCTCTTTTTCCTTTGCCCTTCTTTGTGTTTAAAAATTCATTTTACTATTTTCTTTCTCTGTATAAAAATTGGCTTATTTGGACAATGTTATTTTCTTACAGCCAAATATTGTGTTATCTTTTTTCTTTGATTTTTAAAATTTTTAAAAACTGTGCTGTGAAATTAATCTGAAAAGCAGTAGGTAGATTAAAAAAGGAATACTCTCTTTAACGCAAGTAATAGAGCTGCCAGGAGCAGAGCGATTGGAAGCGGGGGGGGGGGGGGGGGGGGGGGGAAGCGCACACACGAGAAGGAATGAATCTCTCTATGACTATGCTGTTTAACACTTCAAAGTCTTTCTGCATGGGGTGTGAGTAAACTGCTGGCTGTCTTTAGTGTTCAGGAAGAACTGCTCCCCTTTCCCAGAGTCATTCTGGAGTCACTGGAGTATATCTATACATTAGCAAGGTTGGTGTTTGGGTTTTTTTTTTTTTCTGTCTCTCCTCCTGATACCTCCAGAATGAACACTGCTTGGGACTACTTCATGCAGTGTGGGGATCACTGAGCTGAGCCAGAGGACTATTACACGAGTTGTAAAGAGACTATTTGGGATTGGTGGTGGCGGGAAACATGCCTTTGAATGTCTGTGGTTGTGGGTTTTTTTGTCTGTCTCTTTTGTGTTTTGTTTTTAAGTCTCGAGTGGAAGAAGCTGTGTGGATGAAACATAAATGTAGGTGGAAGCAAAAGGGGATGTACCAAAACAAACCCCCTTTTTTTACTTCCCTAAGGCTTTTAGGAGGCTTATTTTCCCCAAGTTTGAGTTTTGCCCATGATTTTTTGTGTACGTGTATGATGCTGTGTGTATTTTCTGCCTCTTTTTGCCTAATGAGAGTGAGTGCTCCGTTGCAGAAAGTGTAAGCTTTTATGCAGTGTTTATCTACTTAAAAGTTTCTGTTTGCGTGTGTTTTGCTGATGTGATCTTTTTAGAGCAAAGATAGGAGTGAACTCGGATCTGAGGAGGGAATTGATCCTTCTGCCCACCTCCCCCAGCGAGTTACCATCCCACACCTAGCAGAGGTGAGAAGCGTGCTGTGCTGCCCTAAATAAACTTTCTTGCTGTGTTCTGAGAGGCTGATTGCTTTCATTGATAGAGCTGTAAGCGAGACAAACCAGCCTGCTTTAAAGCCTCCATGGCTAACGAATTGATCAGTACATTTTGATCTGTCCTATATAGTTTGCCACCTTAGCTACCCTGACTATAAAGTTCAGATCTTTACACCATTATGTGGCAATTTGGTTATCGTTATTTGATCCTGTAGTTGTCGCTTGAAGAAGCGGACAGAGCGCCCAGCTAGGTAGTCCCTTGCTTCCTGTGCTTTTGTGTATCGGTACCTGGTGTCCTGGTGTCTCCTTTCCTTTTGCATAGATCACAATGCCCACGCACATCTGATCCCCCATAGAGCTGGTGTCCAGGTAAAGTTTTGCTGCTGTACCTTGTCACGGAGCTTGAAACAACAAAGTAAATAAACAGTGGCGGTATTGATGAAGGCAGCATGCAAAGGAATACAGTGGCTTTAATAGAGCATCTGCTTTAGCATTGGGCAGGGAATCACTAAGTGTAAGGATTTGCCACCTGGAAGAATCGGGCTGTGTGTGAGAGTGACTGGGGGCATGTTTTAGGTTTAGCATTTTTCGTATTGTCACATGGCTTTGTGTACTGCCTACACAATGCAAGGCTGGCTGACGTACCACATAGAATCATAGAATCGTTTAGGTTGGAAAAGACCTTTAAGATCATCCAGTCCAACCATTAACCTACACTACCAAGTCCACTCTAAACCAATCAAGGGTAGACTAGACTAAACCATGTCCCAAAGTGCCACATCTACCCGTTTTTTGAACACTTCCGGGGATGGGGACTCCACCATCTCTCTGGGCAGCCTGTTCCAATGCTTGACCACCCTTTCCGTAAAGAAATTTTTTTCCTAATTTCCAACCTAAACCTCCCCTGGTGCAGCTTAAGCCCATTTCCTCTTGTCCTATCGTTAACTACATGGGAGAAGAGACCAACACCCACCTCGCTACAACCTCCTTTCAGGTAGTTGTAGAGAGCGATAAGGTCTCCCCTCAGCCTCCTCTTCTCCAGGCTAAACAACCCCAGTTCCCTCAGCCGCTCCTCATAAGGACCTTCACCAGCCTTGTTGCCCTTCTGTGAACATGGCAAGCTGGTCCCAGGTTCTCTGGTCCGGGGAATTTTGTGCTTGGAAAACTCACCCTTGAAGTACCCGGTGATCTGAGGAAACAAAGAAAGTAAGTTGTCTTTTCCCTCACGGCCCTTCCTTGCACCCTCTCCAGCGCAGGTCCCCTGCACAGAATTGGTTTCTCTTGTTCCATTTCTTTTCTTCTTCTCATGCATCTTCAACTAAAAGAAATAAAATGATTATGTACATCCTTTTGCTTTCTCTCTTAGGCCGCTTTTACTCATTCTACTTCATTATCAGTATGCTGTCTTTGTTTCCCTCTATATCTTTTTCTGTACTTTCTCTTACTTTTCCTGCCCCTTTTTCATTCCCCAGCCCCTTCACACACCCACCCCTTGGGTTCTCAGGTCATAAGCCAAAGGCTGAAGGTGTAGGAATTATCCCAGGGTTAACCTTGTGTCTCATAAATCTGTACTGAAACTGTAACTTGCCTACAAGAAAAACTTCCAGACTTGATTTAAAAGATGCATTAGTTATGAAGACTATCCTGGCCCTCGGTGAGTTGTTACAGTGGCTGGTGATCTTTGCTGACATATGTGGCTTGTGACCTGACTTTTTTTAGTTTCATCCAGAAGCTGATAGCTCTTGTTTACCAAGCTTTCCTTCTAACAGCTGAGGTTTAATCTGCTGTAAAACTTGTTTCTATGTGGGGACTTAGACTGTGATCAAGTTTGTGGGTTTGGTGGTTTGGGTTTTTTTTTTTTTTTTTTTCCTCCCTTTAAACTTGTAATGGCTGTCCTTCTTGAGCCTTCTGCTGAAAACTTGTTTTCTGGTGGTTGAAATTGTTTGTGAAGCTCTTCCACACACACTTTTCAGTCTGTGAACATAATCCTTGAACTACCAAAGGCAGAACAGGACATGGTGATGTGGATGCATGACAACCCCATCTCCTATTTTAGAAGCCCTTCGCTACAGCAAGGCCCTGTTTCTTTCTCCCCTTCCTCCCCACGCTTCCTGACCACCACGCTGCGTCTTCAACATCTTTGTTCACTCTCGTTTCTTCTCCTGCCTCTCCTATGCAATTTCTTTTACCTGCTCTGCTTCCCCTCGCTCAAGGAGCGTCCCAGCTTCTGATGATGTGTGTATTTTTCTCTTCACCATTTCCCTAGGACCTAATTTTTATACCTCTTGGGTAGAGGGACTGAGTGGTTTGAAAGCTATTGAGCAAATACTGGAAGACTGTTAGTATGGTTCTACTCTTCAGGCTGGCTTTGGAGGAAGCAATGATCCCAAGTCACGAGGCTCACCAGGCTCGGGAATGAGCTATGTATGTACAGCCCTGTCCTGGTTTCGGCTAGGATAGAGTTAATTTTCTTCCTAGTAGCAGGCACAGTGCTGTGTTTTGGATTTAGTAGGAGAAGAATGTTGATAACACACTGATGTTTTTAGTTGTTGCTGAGTACTGCTTATGCTAGTCAAGGACTTTTCAGCTTCCCATGCTCTGCCAGGTACACAAGAAACTGGGAGGGGGCACAGCCAGAATAGTTGATCCAAACTGCCCAAAGGGCTATTCCATACCATATGACGTCATGCTCAGTATAGAAACTGGGGGGGGTTGGCCGGGGGGGCAGCAATCGCTGCTTGGGAACTGTCTGGGTATCGGTCGTTGGGTGGTGAGCAACTGTGTTGTGCATCACTTACTTTGTATATTATTGTTATTATTATTATCATTATTATATTGTTATTATTATCATTACTATTTTACTTCAATTATTAAACTGTTCTTGTCTCAACCCAGGAGTGTTTCTCACTCTTCTTCCTCAGATTCTCTCCCCCATCCCATTGGGGTAGGGGGAGTGAGCAAGCGGCTGCGTGGTGCTTAGTTGCTGGCTGGGGCTAAACCACGACAAGCCCTCCCTTTGTTTTCAGTGGCTTGGTATTTAGAATTAAAAAAAAGCTACCTTCTTTGCTTTTTCAGGTACCTGTCAAGGCTTTTGTGGGGCAAGTAGTCCTTTTGGTCACCTGGAAACAAAAACAGCAAAAAAAAAAAAAAATCCCAACAGGGCTCATACACAGGACTCGGTATTATTAAAATCTTGATAGATAGGCAGAGTGTAATAGTTTTATTTGTACTACAACAGTAAGGCCCCATTTGCTTTAAGCCTTATAATTTGCAGGGCTTGAAATAAATCTTGGAGGCTGTTGATTTCTCAATTCACAAAGGTAGCACTGGAAGATATTCGATGAGAGCAAGTGGGTTTCTTCCACCCTTCAATTTGACAGTTGGTCTCAGCCTGTTGTGGGGAAAGGTCATTCACATATTCAAATAACAGCATGCAAGAACAGAAAACTCTTTCAGAGCAGGTGTCCAGAGATGCAATGGAAGATATCTGCTTGTCTCTTATTATACCTGTCATCACGGAAATCTGGTGAACGAGCCTCCAGTTGCCAGCAGGGGAAAGAAGTTACAGTCAACAATAAATAAGAGGCCCACAGGGAGCACCCAAGGCATCATCTTTCACACAGATTGAAAGCTCTTTTCTGCCATGCAGAAAAAGAATAAATAAATAAAACTTTAGTATGCCACTGATGGGACACATGTGAAGCATTAGGAAAAATTAAAAGGTCAGGTTACTTGCAGTTCTCACTGAATTTAGATCCCTATCTCTATGCTGACAGAATTGAGAGCAGCTTTTATTTACTTTTCAAAGAAAGGAGAGGATCTGCCAGTCTGGCATAGGAATACAAACGCACTTTTGTTCCTCAAAGTCTAAAATTGCTTGGTGAAATAGATTGTATTATGTGAAAAGTCCTTGGAGCATATGTGTATTTGTGGTTGTGATTTTTCGCTACATGGTTCTTTGCCTTTGTGTGGAGAGTGCATCAGTCCTGGAGGTGGGATAAGTCATTGAAAATGTTGCAGGTGGGAAGACTGTAATAGTCCAGCAGTAAACTAGTGTTTTGTTGAACAAAAATGTGAAATGCACTTTTGTTCCATAAGATTTTTCTGTCCCATTAAGGCAGCTTGGAAATAAAGGCTATCAAAGCTGAAGCTGGTTTGTACCTTTTATTATGGATCAAATGTAACTGATCTGTGACCTGGCTGGAGGGGCAGGAGGATGCTGATCAAATCTTTGTAACTGAAAAAAGCCAGTGAGAGAACAGTGCTTATTTATCAAACTTCCTCTTACAGGCAAGAGTACCTGGGAGCTTTATCTTGTGTGATGAGTAAAGAATTCAGCTTCTGTAGGTTTCTTTTTTAATAGTGGTGGTAGATTTTCATATGAAGTACTGATAATATATTTTACATAAGGGCTTGTTTCACTTGAATACTCCTGTGCACACATGTATTTGCATAAAATTTGTCATAAAAGTGAAATGATCGAGAACATGTCCACCTGATGGCTTTGATATACCTCTCTTTGAATAAACACGCTTGCACGACAGCTTTGTTTTGCAACACTAGCAAGCTGTGGGCTCTTCACTTACCTGCTGTTTGGTCTCTGTGTTCTGGGATTCACTTTCCAGCATGTTGTAGGAAGCTTTTCTAAGGACGTCAGATTTTTGCAAGTGCGAGCTCAAATACCGGTTCCTGCAATTCTTATATCCTTTCCATTTCCATTTTTGGGTTGCTGTCAGACAGCAAAGTGGAACCGTTGCTTGGTGGCACGATCCTGAGAATCCTTAAGATATTTAAGCTGCAGTACGCGTGTGTGAGATTGCGCAGCCTGGTTGCTCAGGCTGTTCAGCTGCTGCGGCTGCTCAGCTGATCTGGGTGGAGGAAGAAATTGAACGGCTGCTTTTGGATGCCCTTACCTGCAGCAGCCTCTCCTGGAGATATTTTTGCATATGGAAACGAGCATGGCCTGATCGGGAGAGATAGCTGTGCAGGACAAGGGCAGCTGCTGGTGGGAGCACAGCCTCTGCATGCTGAAGGTCAGCTCGGCAGTGCTTGGTGCTGGTCTAGGGGAGCTCCGCACAGGAGCATGTGGATGTGATGGTTCCCCTCTCCCTGGCTCTCTGTGCAGCCATCGCTGTCTGGGAAATTGCTGTGTATCACAGCTCCTGATCCGTTGCTTCCCAGTACAATGTCTGCTTTTGATATGAGGAGCTGCTTGGCAGTATGCTGAAGGGCATTAGTGCAGCAGTGGCTCCAAGAGTGTCTTGGGGTCACTGATTAAAGCCATTAGCTTTGAGCCTTCCCTTTCCCAACCAGGCTTCCTGGCATATCAGTAGAGAATTGGCCTTAGTCTTTTTGGAAATTCGCTAACGAGGAGAGGCCTGTGATGTCAGGATCCTTAAACTCATTCTAGCATCTTCGTCAACAAGAAGAGAACTACTTCTGTAGAAAGACATTTTTCCTATGGTTGCTCTGGGCAGGGGCTTGCTTACCATTCCCCTGACTTCAGTGTTTCCCAAGCAGTGTTTTTCCAAGGCAGATGGCAGCCTGGATGGTTGTAGGGAGAGTGTTCATGGCAAGGCTTGGTGTAGTCTTGAGGGCTGCTTTTTGGGTGCTTGAGCTTGTCTGTGAGGGGAGTGGGAAAGGGGAAAGGTGGAAGCCTCATTTACCAGCAGAGATGCAGTAAGCTCTGCAACACACTGAAGAGGCTTACTTCTGCAAATCACAGCAAGTCCATTGGACTGCATAGTGGTCTTACCTGGGGCTTTGCACTCCTGTTTTAGTCTGAGGGCTTTTTAAGGTTTTTATAAAATAATTTTATAGAAAACACTTGAAGTTCATTTTGCATTTAATCTTAGAAAAGGTTACTGAGTGAAGTTAACAGTGCAGACTTTAAGCCAGTGGACCACAAGTTGCCGCAAAAACTAAACTCAAACTAGTACAGGTTTTGTGAAATAAAGGTGTAGGTACGTCACAAGCTCATTGCTTTTGGATGCACGCAATTGGTAGTATCCCTGAGAGGACTGCATTGGTATGGGCTTCCCTTGATCTTTGCCATGTGATAGAGAATGTTTTTTGTCTTGCTGTTAACTTGCATGTACAGTAGCAAAAGCCTGGGTTTTGCTGTTCCAAGATTTTGGAGTTGGAAATCCTGTAGATTTCCTGAGGGAATGTGTGTGTTCCTTGCATGCTGTAGGATGTGCTTGTCTGGGGATGATGATTTTGGCCAAGAACACTGCACCAAAATGTTTTCCACACAACGGGCTGCTCCTGCATCAAATTCAGCAGCTGGTGCCTCATATTGCTGTCTTCTGCAGTGCTGTGCTCTGCCAGTTCTCTCTTCTCTCCCTAAGGAGAATGCACGCTGGTGAGCTGATTCATCAGCCCAGTGATTAGCTGTGCTCAAATGAGTTCTTTGCCCAGGCTTCAGAGTATTGTCCAAACATGAACAGGAGAGGATGGTACTAAGGTATTAGTGTACAGCTGTGGTCAAGACTTATCCTCGGTGTTTCCGAGGGTCCTGTTACCCCATTTGGAGGTGGAGCTGTTTCTGTCCCCTTTTGCAGGCAGCTGCCAGATCTGCTTAGTCTGTTCCCTACATCGAGCTTTTTGATTCCTTTCGTCCCTGCTCCTCAATTTGGCTGTTCCCTGTTGTCTGCTCATCGAACCCCTAGAAGCAAAGTGAGCTGCCTGATAAAGAGATTTTTTTCCTTTTGCTCTGCAGCTGTTTTTTCCCTCTTTGGGGGGCAAACACTGAGGTCCACCAGAGGATTTACATCTAGGTGGTGATAATGTGAGCATGTGTGTGATCTGGTATCGCTCAGATTTCAGTGACTAATAAATGCTCTTGATTGGGAGGATAGGTCAGCATGCACATCTAGTGCAGGAGCTGGGAAAGCACAGAAATAGAACAGTTTTGGAGAGCCCTTATAATCTCCTCATGTCAGGGTGAGCCTGGATGCAAGGAAATGTTCCCTCCATCCCTTGATGTCTCCTTTATGTAGGATCTAGGTACCCATCCAGAATTGTGGAGGACAAGGAAGGGCCAGGGCAGTAGACATCTTACGTGCATGTCTGTAGAGAAGTCCTTGTGTGGGAGGCTGGTAATGGTTCACAGCAAGGTGGAACGGGGCCACATTCAGGAAGCAGCAGGCTGATCAGCAAAGCACTTGGTGGTGTTACTTGCTGGAGTGCTCTGAGTACTGCAGGACCCAAGAGGACACTTCTGTAGAAGAGGTCCAACAAAGGATCATAAGGACTGAAGTACTTGTCATCCACCCTGCTTAGCTGTTGGCTTGCCACCTCACTTGTTTTGGACCAAGCTTGGCCTTCTGGCCTTTAGCGGTATTGGTCTAGCTTTTGAGTAGTGCCTCAAGTAGCAGTGGCTGCATTGCCTGGCAGGGTGTGTGCCAAAATGGAGCCCTACCCTTGCCTTAAACTCTTCATGTGGCTTGTGAATCAGCACAAAGTCCACTGAAGAAGAAATAGGCTTCTACAGCAATTTGCCCTGAGCCCATGGGACTCAGATCCTGAGAGGCTGATTAATACTAGCTCTGTGTTTGATAACCTCTGGGTTTTTGAATGTCATGTTTGGAGAAGGAGGGGGGAAAACAGACCTACGGGAAATGTTCAGACTCAGGATGTTGCTCAAACTGGAAGTCAAAGGACTATATGGTATGTTTTTCTGTCCTTATCAGTTGTTCAAATAAAGATGGTAGTGCCTGTGTTTTCTAGTAGTTGTGGTGATTATAACCAAAATAACAAAGGTGCATACTGGCGGGAGGAGAAGACTGAAAAGGCACCTGTCCATCAGATTGTCGCAGATGAGTGGAATGCCCCTCACTCAAAAGAGAGAAGCAGCAATATGTTTTATTGAGCTAAAATAATAATTTGACAGAGTTCAATAAATCGGATGGAATTTAATCAAGTTTAACGGTTGTTTACCAAGGTTCAATAAGTTTGATGGCAAGGTTCACCTTAATTACTGCATGGAAGAAACATACAAAGGAAAAGAGAGTTAGAATCAAGTTAGAATGATTCACAAAGAGGCCAGACATGCAAAGGGTAAGGAAGATCCTGCCGTCGAGTCACGAGGTTCAGAGTGGACCCCCTTGCTTTCTAAACTCCTGATGGAGCTTAGGTGTGTCCAGGCCCATCTTAGTCTCAGACTCTGACAACGGTTGATGTCTAATGGAAGAAATACAAAGAGTAAGGAAGACCCTCCTGTTGAGTCATGAGCTTCAGAGTGGATGCCCTTGCTTTCTAAACTCATTATGGAGCCTAGGTGCGGCTAGGTCCAATCTTAGTCTCAGACTTGGGCAATGGTTTATGTCTAATGGAGTTATCTATACAAAGTTTATAGTAATATTGAGTAGCTACATGGATTAGTAACATTTCATTAATATTAATTCAGTATGCTATCAGTCGCTTACTGAGGATCTGTCGCGAGTAGGGGATCTCTCCACCTTGGACAAGGAAGGATGTCTTAGTCTTAGGTAAGGAATCTCAAACCTTGAGAGGTGTCCCTGCTCAAGGGGAGAGTCACCTGGTGTGCAGTCCAGCAGCAATTCAGGGAGAGCTCAAATTGGGCCTATCCTGATCGTGATATTTATACAGTGAAGTAGTTGGCTGCTAGTCGATACTATAGACAAGATAGATGTCTTTGGTTTAGTCTGGTATCTTGTTCTGTACTTCGGTTATCTTGCATTTTTGGGTTTCAAAACCACCTTTCAAAATATTTTCCAAGGCACCTTCACTCCCTTGCACATGAGCCAGGAGCTTTCCAGCTCGCAGGTTCACCACAGGGCATTGAGGCATGTTGCTCCTTAGTCAGCCTGAACCGAAGTACGGCTAGGGGTCAAGTGTATCCATCACACAGATACCTGAAGCAAAAGTTTATTAAGACAAACAAAAACCCCAAGCAACAGAACCGTACTGCAGTATGGCATGTAATACTCATAATGTTTTTTAGTGGACGTCATCTCTTCCCCGCAGTGCCAATGCTGGGCTTTGGCTAGGATTTTGGAGCTGCTTTCTGTGGATTCTTCTCTGTGGGGGAGAGAATCTCTTTGCCGGGGGAGTCATGGGTGGCTGTGTCTGCATTAACCGCATGTGCAGTGCCATAGGAGCAGGCCAGGAGATCAGGTTTCAGTTTTATGTGCTTTGTCTACTTAATGTACTTTGAGTTTGCCTCCTGCCTGGACTGACTGTCCTCCCTGTGTGTGTGCTGCAGAACTCTCTGAAGGAAGGCTGTCCCGCTGACCTCTGCTTTTTGGACTGTTGCTTCAGGAAGTGTCAAATTGTCCTCTTCCCTGTTTCACAGGGATGATGCTAGCATGTTGTTGCCCTGTCAGTAGTGCCTGTGTAAGCCTCTTGTGGGAACAAACTATTTCTCTTCTTGCTCAACCTATGCAACCTGCGGCCTGGATCCCCTCTAGATTCTTGAGATTTGTGATGTCAGGGGAGACTGGGTTTTTTCACCATCAACTGCTCCAGGAGCATACCCAAAAGACCAGACCCTCACCTTCCTGGACATCCTGTTGTTTGGGGAAGAAGGCAGAAGTAAGCTTTCTCTGAAGTTTTGCAGCTGCTTTTTCTCTGGCCCTGGTGAAGCTCGGTCTGGTAGGATGCCATTGCTCTCGAGACATGAAGTGACCAGCAGTGGGCACAGAACTTTTGTGTGTGAAGAGGCACAGTCAAGGCCGCCTGCCATGAGATGGTACAGCATCTCTGCTGTCACCGAATGAAATTTTAGCAGCCCAGACCTTGCGCAAAAGAGTGACTGTCATCTGTAAAGTCTCGTGACCCTCAGTTCCTACTGCTAGTGGTGAGCTGATGTGGGGTGAGCAATTCCAGTCTGGGTGTAGTTGTGATCAAGGTTTTCCAGGCTATCTTCCAAACCTTTGACCTCCATGTAGTGGGAGTTATCAACAAGATAACCTGGGCCTTTGCCCTCTGTGGATCTCCAGGCAGTGTGAGCAGTATTGATTCCAGCCTGGTGCCTGGCCCAGGACCGCTGTTAGGTAAACAGTGGGGGCAGTCCTGCCAGCTTTGGACCATGGAAAGGTATTTCCGGGCCATGGCCTCATATCTTGCCTTACTGAGGTGGAACGTGCTGCCTGGTTCTGCCTGCACAAAAGGTGACACACGAATATTTCTACTGCCCTCCGAATCACCGGTGGCTGCTGTGGACACAGGATGTGGGTGAACCTTTTCTGAGGCTGTAATTTCAACCTCCCCCATCTGCTTCAAAAAGTTGGAGCACCCAGTGTGACACTCATCTAGAACACTTATCACAGAGAAAAACCACCGTGATCAGTGGCTGGGAGCAGAGAGAGTGGAATGGGGGAATGAACCTATGTGCTATGACTTATTAGTGTGTGAACATGTCTGTGCTGAATAAAAAGCAAGAGATTCCCGATGCTACTCTGGATCTGCTTAACCTGCCCTCGTCATGCTTGCATGCCGGTGCCCGTGCATGTGTGTGCACTCTGTTCCTGGTGGCACTCAAATCAATCATCCCTTTTTGTCCCTCTTGATCAGTCGTGGCAGCATTTTTTTCTGGGCCTCCAACCCTTTGGGGCTTCTTCGTGTCCAGGTTTGTGTCTGACTGCTGTCACGTTTCTTTGAGGAGACCTCATCCGACAGAGTGACTCGCCATTCAGGGGACGGGGAGTGGGCTTGAGGGGCAGTGTCTCTCTGCTTTGCTGGGGGGAGGAAGGGAAAGCAAGTTTGGTAAGATCTGTATTAGCTGCTGCCACCTCAAGGGAAGAGGTTGGTGAGGGAAGGCAGTGGTGCCTTGAGTTTTTAGGATGAGGATAGCTAAGAAACCATACAGGTGTCCCATATCCCAAGTGTGCCTTTGGGGGATTAGGCCATAATTATTTTTATTGATAGGAACTAGAAGGGCAGAGACCTCTTCTAGAGTTGTGATAACAGAAGTTGTCTTGTCAGTCATCACTCTGCGGAGCCTGTTGTTATGCTATGTCGTCTTGGCCCAACTTAAATACTTGGGAAGAAGCTCTGTGGATTGGGGGGGGTGCATTAGCTGTCACTGGGGCTGACAGCCTTCCCCTTGCTCTTGCACTGCTGTACCTGCTGGTGCCTGCCATTATCAGGTGGGGACTCTGGATGGAGATGAAGGACTTTGCAGGAGCTGCCACCTCGCCAGGCTCTCTGCCCATCTGGCGTTGAGCTGAAACAAAAGCCTTTGTTGGGCCTGCTGTGAGTCCCTGTGCCAGCCCAGGGTCTCCCTTCTCTCTTCTATCCTCCTCCCCTCTTAAGTACCCCCTCAGACTAGAGGTGCTACGGTGGGTTGGCCTGCTACTGGGTACATTGCCCCACTGCCTGCAGAAACTTCAGGATAAGATGCCTGGGGTTGGTGACTAGGGGCTGTCTTTGCCTCTGAGACCTCCTCTTGCTCAGTTAAAAGCCTTCAGAGCAGCTTGTTCTAAAATTGTGTAAAATTAACCTGAAGTCTTGCTGCCCTCCACAGTGCAATAGTGATGCAGTGCAAGGTCTTCAAAGACAAATATACAAGGGTCAGTCTGAGGTAATTGAGGCACATATATTTTTAACTTGGAAAGGCCTATAATTTTTTGAAAATACATGCTTTTACCTTGTGGCAAGTTGCAGACTCAGGTGATTTGCACTGTATGAAAGTAGTAATAACCTGCCACTGACCAAACTTATTCATTTGATACCAGTGTGTGTGCTGAGATGTTTCTGGTACAGTTTCGTACTCTGGAGTCCCTCAACTGTCTGTTGTTTGCCCTGGGATCGGAGAGCTGTCAATGTGTAGGTAATGCCAGTTTGAAATATACTTAGAGGGTATAGCTGAGTGATGAGACATGTCTGTCTACCAGGTAGGGAATATCTGGAAGGAAGACAGAGTCCTTCAAGGTCGGAGGAGAGAGGAGTTTCAACTGCATATAGAGGTAAGTATTTTACCTGCATCTTCCCATCTCCCCCACACCCTTTTGCTATTTTCATGAGTACCTTAAGAGATCTAGCATAACTCAAAAATCTAAAGTAATTGCGGGTAGGTAACAGGTAGCTTTCTAGAGCAGGAAATTCAAATACTGTTAGCTTCAAAATACAAGTTATCTTCCAGTTTTTGTGGATGTAAGACCCTGTCTTAAATTACTTTATTTTCTCTTTCTCCTTTAATAAAAGTTTACTACAACTAAGAGGAGCTTCCTTGACACAGTTGTGCTTTACCTGTCTATCTGAAATATCTCTTCCTGCACAAATAACCCACACCTTTGATAACCTGTATCCTGCCCTTGAAAAGAAATTTTCCGATAACTTTCATAAGATCAGAGGCATGAGGCTATTGGGGTAATGTAAACACGTTGGGAGATAACAGGGCAGGGGTCTTCGGGGAGAGGTGGTAACAGCTATAAGGAAACAGAATAAGGAAAAGAACGTAGTCTTTTATTGCCTGAATATTTATATGACCTGAGCTGCTGCTGTTGCTGCTGACTAGGAGTTTTGTTGAAGTATGGTGTGTCCTGGAATTGGGGGTGGTGGGTTTGTTTTGTTTTTAACAGCTAACCCACAAGATGTCTTGAGTTTTTAGGGGGTTAGAAAATTAGAAATACTTCAAGGTGGCAGTCTTTAAGCGTGAGGCTGAAGTGTTGCATCTAAACAGACTGACAAAAAGATTATGCTGAGGAGTTTGCCTCCTGGGTGGGTTGGCTGGTTGGGTTTTTTTTAAGCACCTCATTGAAACGTAGGAAACATTATTCTGTGTGCACTCCTAAACCTTAGACCTGTATGGTTGAATGGGTAGTGTGACGTACTTGTTGCAGTGCTCATGTAGCTAAGATTCATAAAGCAGACTTTCCAGCAGAATATATTTTCTGGTAATGCTTCATCAGAGATCATGCTTTTTTTTTTAGATAGACATAAAGAAATAAATATAGAACAACTCAGGTGCTAAAAATATCCACTTGCATTGACGTCTACTATTTTTTTTTTCCTTAAAAGAGACCTTTTGGATATTTAGCAAGATGCTTCATATCTGCTCAGAATCATTTTAGCTGCAGTGATTTTGAGGGAGAGACAAGTCAGCTGATCTTAGAAAATAGCTTATCTTGGTTTGATTTGAGTGCAACATGGGAATAGAGCAGATGCCGAGGAAGAGACTTGATGTGGGTAATGGCATGGGAAGTTGGTTTAATTACTGCAGCTGTAGAAGCTGGGCATTTGCAATTTCAGAGATTAGAAGACTACTCAGCTCTTGCATTTAAGGAAAAAAAGTTACTAAATACCTCAAACCCTAAGATATATATAATGGATCTCACTGAGGAGATGGTCCCTTGGTAGGAAAGCTGCTTGCCCTGAATAGCTTCAGTTACAGTCCAGGATATAGTAATTCTGGCATCCTTTTAAGTGTGAGATGAGGGAATGAATAATCTTCCAAAAGATCTCTAATCTTAGAAGCTGAGATTTTCGTAACAGGAGAATGATTTACTTGAAATGGATTTTGAAGTAATTCTCAATTTGCAGGTGATCTGCTGCGGACATGATTCCTTGTGCATAGTTAGCTGCTGCTGACGTTCTGAATAGTCCTTTGAGATCTGTGTTGCAAGAATGAACTGGTAAATCGGTTAGCAGGTTCAAACCAGTTTAAGATTAGACTATTACTTCAGTTCCCTGTCACGTAGAACTTTGAAATGTAATAATTTGTTGCTACACTCCCTTATTTACAAAATAAGCGCACATTTTGGTACCTAGAAACACTGAGATCAGCCCGAGCAAGTGTCTGCCACCCACAGTCTGGTACTGTCAGAAGTGGGGTTGTGTGATGCATGGGGAGGAAGGGATCAGGGCTTTTTGGCATCTCACAGGCGGTACGGCATTGGGCAGCCACTGGCTCACAGCAAGTGGAGCAGACGATTCCCGCAGCCCATTCCTGCAGCCCACCAGGTGTTTCGGAGTCACGACCGCATGCCCCCTCCCAGCCGCAGCCTTCCGTTCTCCGCCGATGCGCCGGGAGCGCATCCGCGTCGCCTTGCCGGTGGCGTTGCGGCGGCTGCTTCTCCCTTTGAACTTAATAACGGGTCAGATGTAAGTTGCAGTTTAGACATAAAAATAGCTGGCACCTGCTTCAGTCACGCTGGCCAGGGGTGAGCTGGGGCCCTGCTGCTGCCCATGCCAGCCCCGGGGCTGGCGGGAGCGAGAGCGCTTGTGGTCTGGTGAGGTTTTCTCTGCCTGTTACAGGTGGAGGAGTGTGGACAAGCCCTTGGCAGGGTCGCTGGCTGGACTCCTGCAAGACCAATAAAACACCCATGCTGTGTCACCCTTTGATCGCAAGTATCTCCTGTCTCCTCAGCCGCGTGCTCTTCTATTTGATTTGGGTTTTTTCCTCTGCTTTTAACCTCTAATGTAGCAATTTACTCTCTTGCTCTGTTTGACCAAGGCCAAGCTAGGGCAATGTAAAGATAATGCATCCTCTTAGGAATTACATTATTATTTTAGGTTACAGTTAGCTCAAGCTTCACCAGGCTTCTGAGAATCTATTATTTATGTATATTTCTGATTAATTAAAAGTGCTATTAAGATGGTATTAAAAAACTTTCCTTGTGTAAACAAGGGAAAAAAGACATTAGTTCAAAGGTTCAGTGCACAGGTTCTCCGGAGAAGATAAGATAAACTTTCTCTGCCTCGGCAGTCAGCTCTGAAGACTTTTTTTTTTTTAAATTTTTTACATCTTTTTATTACTTTATTGTTGGCCACTGTTGCTTGGAAAGAAGTTTGTGGAACACCTGTAATTTTTTTGGAAATCCTGAAGAGCTGATGCATTCAAAACTATCATCTCGTTCACTGCGAAATGGTTTCACCCATAACAAATAATTTTTTTTTTTTCCTCGGGATATAGGTGTGTTTAACTGTTCTTTCCTTGTTTATGCTACTGACTGAGATAGGATAGCAAATGTGGCTAGTTTCGCTGTTGCCTGTTCAGATCTTAGCTACAGCAGTTCAGAATTTTAAAGCTTTCTTTAAAAGGCTTTTACTTTCTTCATGCAGAATGCTAAGGATTTTGGGCAGACAGTAAACTTACAATTAATTCGAGTGCCGTGTAATAGACTTCTTCAATGCTATTCACATTTATTAAAGTTCTTAACTAGATTGCTGTTCTAGATCCTTTTAATTTCATTTGTATTTGAATTATGAATAGTGAATAAACAGAAATACGTGTAGTTAGTTTAGTCTAACGAGAGGGAGTAAAACAACTACTGAGGAGGAGGATCCCTCAGCTACAAATAGCTGCCACGCAGGTTTGTGCCCAGTGCTAGGATGCGGCCGTCTCCTGGGGTTTGCTGGTGCTGGCACTGATAGTAGTAGGCACTTTGCAAACAGCTTGGAAGCTTGAAGGATCTCCAGCGTTAAGGCAGAGGGGGACAACAGCAGGGCAGATGAGGGACAGTGCTGGAGAGTATTTTTAGCCACACCTGCTTGACTCATGACCCTGGTGGCAATCTCTTGCTAAAAGGGACTTAATGTGGACGGGGAAGAGGTGTGTATAGGTGAGCTCAAGGAGGTGACGCGAGTCTGGCGTGCTGGGCACACACACGTTGCTGGGAGTTTTAATCCTGATGTGACTCACACCTCATATACACGTTTTTGTTTCAGAACTGTACAAATTTGAGACCTGTAAGGGGAAAGGTATTTCTTCCAAAGACTTGCTGCAATTCTCAAATCCCGTGAGGTAACTCCTTCCTATTAACTTTATCTGTGAATTCATAAGAAAATGATTAATCTGGAGTACCTGGAAAGTCTGCTTGTGGAAGATCAGAGCATGAAAGTTAATGATGAATTGCTTCCCGTTAGTGGGTGAAGAATTGTGTTTTGGGTCCGTCCATGTTTCCCCCCCCCCCCCCCCCCCCCCACACCCCCCCCCCCCCCCCCCCCCCCCCCCCCCCCCCCCCCCCGACTGAAGGCCATTTAAAGACCTACAGCTCTAAAAGTTACTATAAATCTATTGCACACCAAAGAAAACATCAGAGTAATGGGAGAGAAAAGCTGCGTGATGGAAGCGTCCCCCTAAATGCAGTGTGGGGACCCTAAGCTCCAGGGTTTGGGGCAGGGCACAAAATGAAGGCGGTGGAGGAGCACCGTGGTGAAAGGAACGTGCTGCTATGAAGGTCAGCCAGAGGAAATCAGCAGAGGGTGTTTGCAACTGTTTTGGGTTTTTTTGGTTTGTTGTTTTTTTTTTTTTTTTAAGACTTGAAAAGTAAAAGAAGGAGGGAAATTAGGAAATTAAGCTTATCCCTTACCCTGCAGATCACTCCTGTGTATGTTTTCCACACTCACTCCACAGCAGGTGTCTCCCTATAATATTTAGATGCTGAATACAGCACCTAGCTATCCTTGTTTCTGTGAAGGCAGTTCTTTACATAGCTCTGTGTTAGTCAGAACTGTGTTCTGTTATTGCCATAACCATTTTCTATAATGGGCATATTCTAAGCAAAAGAATATTCCAGTGTTAAAAAGAAAGAAAGAAACAAAAAACCCCAAAACAAAACCGAAACACTGGAATTACTCTGAACATGACAGACTTTTGTTATATATTGTGGTAGGAAAAACTTATGTTTACAATGAAATAGCCATTTACAAAAACAATTTAGGTCCTCTTTCAGAGCCTACTTCTTCCCAGAAGCCAGTTTAGGCAATTCTTCTATAAAGCATGGGTGAGCTTGCATCAACATACTCAAATTCCCCTCTTACACTTATTCTTTTATGCTGTTTTTTTATCCAGGCCTTTAGTTGGATTGTGGCAAAGTTGTGGCAAAACCTCAGAGGTAACTAGTCTCTAAGAAATTGCAGATAAATTATTAAATCTCTTGGGAGTAAACCTGTCTGCACTGCAACCGGGGTAGCATTTCCCAGGACAGGGCACACAACTCTTCTCAAAGATGTCCTGCCCTACTTGTTTGGGGCAGCTGTGGCTTCCCCAGTGTATGTCATTTCATATGGCCAAGGTTTCCTTTCCTGTATGTCACATTTGAAGGTAGGAGTGAGATGCAAGCTTTTCAACTAAGCACTATAGTGCTATACAGACATCTGAGTTAACTTGCTGAGGACTTACCCTGTTCCTGGTCTCAAGTATTGGAAGCCTTATAACCTCTTTAGCCAAGAATAATCCAGCCTCTTCAAATTGGACCAGGATTGTCTACCAAGTCTTGCTGCAATGATCTTGGATGTTGCTTGCTCCTCTAGATGTTACCAGCCATTGGCACTGCAGAGAGGACCATGTGCCGGTGCTTCAGCCCCAGCAGTTCACAGCTGGAAAACCATGGTGGAGTTTGCTGCCTTTAAAAAAATGATAATAAAAGAGAGTCATAGCAAGAATCCACCTTCATCAGGGGTTTCAGCTAGCACATTGAGTTGTGAATTGGAGCAACTAAGGTGCAGGCTATGACGGTGTTCCAGCTATGAAGCAGGGGGGAAGTAATGTTTTAGGCTGCCACAGCTGAATCTGCTGGTGGATGTTTATCCGTCAGAGCCCTGGCTCCATAGAAGGCTATGGACAGATTTAGATGTAACAGGACTTCTGCTGGTGCTCAAGTTCTCTCTCGATGAGTGAACAGAGAACTTAGCAGAGTTATGAGGCCACAGATGCATTCATCCACTTCATTCTTGCTTATCTGTTCACCGTCTTACAAAGAGAAGCTCAAAACTGAAGGGTTTGGTTGCAGGTTGCAACGGAAAATGAAATGCCTTGTTTGCTGCAGAAGTCTAATTTCCATCTTGAAAAGGGAGAGAGTCTGTCATTGGTCCATCTAGGTCAGTAGTTTGGCTTGTAATGGATGCCTTACAAAAGGATTTACAGTCAACACAATTTTGCTCTGTCGTATCCTCCTAATTTCCATTTCATTAATAATTCCGGTCCCTCTCTTTTCAGTCTATTTATGCCACCTATAACAGCCGTGGCAAGAAGTTTCACAGTTCAGTTATGCATTGGGGGGGGGGGAACACTTCTGATTGTTTGTTGTAAACCCCTCATAATTTGTTGACATTCTCCTAGTTTTTCCTACTATGAGTGAAGACCTCTTTTTCCGAAAGCACTTTCGGAGTCAATCATTTCTAATTATCATTAGGGAAGTATTTAGTTTTTAGGGGCTCTTTCTCTAAGAGATGATGGGCACTGTAGTAGGATGGTGGTAAGAAGTAATTTCCTGAAGCTGTTCTGTTGATATCTGTATGATTCTGTAAGATATTGAGAGATGTGTGCCATGAAACCAGCTTTACAATCTAGGGAGAAAGTTAACTTGTGATTAAAAACATGTTATCAAGCCTTTTTGGTGTGGTGGGTTTTGTGTGTGTGGGTTGGGTTTTTTTTTTGTTTTTTTTTTTCCCTAACTGCTATTCCTCCGTCAACACCGGGATATTATCATATGGAAGATGTCCTTTAGGGACTGGATTGAGCTGTGGGTCAAGCAGATAATCAGGATTCAAAGATATTGATACTTCCTATGGTGAGGAAGGAAACTGACCAGAAGATGGATTCAGTAGTTTTGATGAATTAAAATAAAAAAAAAAAAAAAAAAAGTGGAAACAAACAAACAAACAAAAAGACAAAAAGGAATGAAATGTTCCACTTGTGAGAAGATGCTGAAAACAGAGTTGTATGTGGCCACTTTTGAGTCCTGTGTGTCCTAAATGTTGGAGCACTGAGAATATTTTCAAAGCTGTGGTATCAAAGTAGCTAATGGAAACATGGTTTTGGAGGTTATCCTATTGAATTCAATCCAAGGTACTATGCAAGAGAGAAACTGCATGAGTGTTTAACTGCATGCACAGGCATTTATATTTAATTGGGGGACTTTTGTGAAATGGAAAAACGTGTGTGTACTTGTGTGACTCTTATCCTCAATGTACTGCCTGAATCTGTTCAATCTTAAAAGACATCAGAAAAGCAATTTGATACAAATTGCAGTTTCCAGTTCATGGTTATATATATATAAAAAATAAAATTTTTATATACATTAAAAAAATATATTTTTATTTTATAATTTTTATATATTGTTTTTATGAGGGGAAGATCAGAATCCTAAATGGGAAGAGCTGCTCTCCCTTTCTTTAGGGCTCAAGTACCTCTTATGCAGGCACCAGTACAATAAACAGTGTCAGACCAAAACTTGCTTTTAAATCCTGTTCTCTTGCAGGAGATATATGCAGAAATTATTCTCCTACCAGTTGCAGTGTTTCTTTCTGGAAACTGACCTCAGTTTTATCCGTTTTAGTAAAATGTCTGCATGAGAGACTCTATACACAGGCAGTGAAAAGGCAAAGATCCCTGTGATATGCCGTGAAGGCAATGTTCAAGAATCGCTTCAAGACCAGAGAACGTGCTTGTTCCAAGGAGCAGCTTGGCTTGGATGGTGCAATTTGTTGAACTGTGGCATGCTCTGTTGCATCAGTTCTACAGATCTCTTTTGTGGGATATTGGGAAGCAGGATTAGATGCTGTTCATAGCTTGCCGAGCTTTTTTAAGGCATGCTTTTTATTGCCATAGTTGCGTGTGAGGATTTTAATGTAAACAAAATGGCTAACATTATTATTTTGAATTAGGAGATATTTCTTTGCCTTTTAGGTATGCAGGAAGATGGCAGTAACTATTTACAGTTTCCTCTATAAGTCAGCTTCCCCCCACCCTGTAACTCGCACACCACGTACCACCTTCCTCTACTGACACTGAGAACGGAACCAGGTGCTTTTGGTGATAGTTTCATAGACCCTTCAATGAATGTTTAGATGGGAGAACTATAAAAATGGTTGGAGCTATAGAAAACATGTAGTGCGTAATGTCCTTCTCATAACAAGGACCTCCTTAAGCACATAGGTTTATTGTCACCCAAAGCTTCTCCCAGAGCGTTGCTGTTCTGATAGGCTCCAGCCTAAACCTACTGCTGGCTAGTTGACACCTGTTTCTTCTGGTATTGGCAGCCTTTTTTGGCTCAAATGGTTTATTTCCCTTCCTAGTGGTTATCTTTACTGTCTTACAGGGAGCAATTGCATCCCCTGTAAATCCCCCCGCATCCATCTGCGTGCCAGTCTCTGCATGCTGTCAGTGCTGGAAATCTTCCTTCACCTTCCTGTGTTTCTAGTGCCTCCTTCTTGAACATGGGCAGCCGCTCTTGTGCGGTATTCCAGATGGGATTTTGGCAGTATGTCCTATGTACTTCCCTGTACTTCCTATGTCTGTTCAAAGTGTTTCTCTGGATACATCCTGGGATTGCATGTGCATTTTTTACAGCTGCATCTGGGTGGTGACTCACAGCCATTTTATGCTAGGATGGGCTAGCACATCCAGGCCCTTCTGCTCCAGGCGCTGGCCATGCTCCAGTGTCTAGCCGGGGCTTGTTTATTTTATATATGTGATTGTGCATTGTACATTAGTGACTTTGACCAGCCTGGTTAGCTCAGTTGGTTAGAGCATGGTGCTAATAATGCCAAGGTCACGGGTTCAGTCCCTGCTCACTGCAGGGGGGTTGGGCTAGATGATCTCTCAAGGTCCCTTCCAACCCAAAGCATTCTATGATTCATCCCACTCTTATGGTTCCAGTCTTTAAGGCCATGGTGTCTGTTGTATAAAAACTCAATACACCTTCATGTTCAGATTGCTTCCCAACTTTGTCATCAGCTGCCATAATTACTTTTTCCATATGCAAGCCATTAATCAGTTAAAAATGAAGCAGAAGACAGATTGTTGAGGTCTGTATAGTGTTTTCATCAGTAACTTCCAAGGTGTCTGCAGCTTTTTCTTCCCATGCTGTCTGTCACCATCTCTTTTGGGCAGGCTCTTTACTGGTGCTACAGTTCCGCTGCCGGTCTCCAACTCTGCATATTTAATGCAATGCAACATGGAAAAGTATTAAATACTGTTTGTTGATAATCCAGATAACTGAGACTTACTTATATTTATTTTGAGTTACCTCCCTTCAGCAAACCTGTTGTGTCCTGATCTCTTTGTAGTTGTATGACTCTATTCTTCTTTGTCAATCTTTGCTGAAATGAGTTCTGTTGCCTGCCTTCTATGCGGCAAATCAAACTGGATCATAAAAGTACTGGTATTAAAGTCTTGAATTGAATCTTCTACTTCCACATTTATAGAGGTAGTTCTCTATTGGTTTGAATATGGTTGAATTTGACTGAGTGTTGAGCCGTTGCATGTGTTGGTTTTTTGTTTGACAATTTTGAAGACAAAGAGTTGCAAAAAGTGGTGTATGTTTTTAAAATACTTGCCTGGTCATCTGATTTCCTTCTCTCTAATGGCATCAGTGGAAGATGATACCCTTTGTTCCAAAAACCAGCAAATGTATTTTGACATAAAACTGGCCTTGGGCAATGTGCCAGCCCAGATGGACTGGCAGCTAGTGGTGCCATTAACTGTATACAGACCTAAAGCTGAGCTAGATGGGTAATAACTAGCTGAATGGCTAACTGACATTTCCTACTATAGTTTGGCTTCAACAACTTGTTTACACAGATTTTTCTGAAGTAGGTTGGAATTGAGCAGTTTTCGAATGGTAGGATATTGCGGTAAATATATATGTATGAACCTACATGCCTGCTCTTTATTTCTGTTCCTCTGATAACGCCATCACAGAAGTCTTTGTTAAGTGTCCGAATGATTCAGTACTGGTTACATCCTGTGGCAGATACCTTCTGGGCATCCTAATAGACACGTACATTTTCCTGTAGGCCTTACATCCTGCTTAAAGGAAGTTGTAAAGGAATTGATTTGTGTGAGAAGAGCATTTTTTGTTGTTATGTCTTTAAACTTTGATAAAGGTAGTGGTGGGTTAAAGAAATGCTTTATATTAGCTTTTGTGATACATCTGACTTGTTGGGAAGATGTTTGAAGAATTTTTTTCATTTTACTTTTTTTTCCTTCATTTTTTATTTTTAAGGAAAAACAGGTTGGCAGTCTGGTAAATCTGAGTTTATTTGGGGTTGGTTTTTTTTTTTTTGAAGTTTGATTTGTAGATTTCTGCATGAAAATTTCATGGCATAAGGCTTGTGAAATTAGATAACGTGGTTGAAACAAGCCACCTCTGGGTAAAGTACATCTCTAATTACTGAGACTAAATTATGTGGAAAGTGAGCTTGTGTCTGAAGTAAATCTTCAGTTCAGTAATCTAAAATTAAATAATGATTAACTTAATTGCTTCAGGATCATAAAAACCTCTCTTAAAATATAGGGATTAATTGTGTGTTTTGGGAGTGGATAATTGCTTCTGCTTCATTTTCAATAACTTCAATGAAGACAAGGTTTGTAGGTAAAAGAAATACCTTTTGTTATGCTGATTAGTAAAGCTAGGAAAAGTAGGCTAGTTCTCGAGTATGCAAGCCCTTTCTTGGTTCTGAACAGAAGCTGCAATTTCAGTACTAAATATAAAATGAGAACACTTGCCTTTAATTTTGTAGATATGTGCCAGTTAGACCCTCTGAAAGCAATAGTATTTGGTGCCTGTGGAGCAGAGTGTAATATTAGTACATGGGAAGAGAGATTAAGTAGGGTGTGTCGTCGTTGTCGTCCCCCCCGCCCAAAGAAAAGAGTGAAAGATGGGTAATTTTAATAAGAGGAGTTAAAGAATTTGTGACCTGGGTTAGCAGCTGCATGTTGTTTGCATTGTATTTTGCTTCTAATCAAAATATTTTTACCTTCATTCATTGAAGAATGTCTTTTTTGCTTATAGGCAAATGAGAAAGCAAATTTCTTGAAACATAAACAGTGGTACTTCCCTGGAGGGAGGAGATGGGAATTCTCCTGTTGCTCTGAGTGTTGCCAGGTGCCAGAAGTGGTCCCCAGTGGTGGTGGTAAGAAAGAAATCTTCCCCCACGTTTCTGTATTTGCGTTTTGTCTGTAGCAATAAGATGCTTTTAGCAAAAAAAGGGGGGTGCAAATCCTGTTCTTTTCATAGAGCTGTATGAATTGCTGGGAGAGGTGTCAAAAGTCTCCCACTTGGAGAATTTTAATTTGGGGACGAAACCAGTGCTTCAGCTTGTTGCTTGCTGTCGTGTTTGCTCCTGCTCTCATGTGTGCTGTGTCTGTTGGTAATCATTGCAGCAAAGACTTAACCACAAATAAACCTCCAGAGAGCTCTAGAAATACTTAACTGTTGCCTCCCCCCTTAAATGTAGAAGGGGAACTGTGGGCTTACAGTGCTTTGAGGAACTCCTTTACAGAGTTCTTAGAAATCTCTTGAATGCTGACTCTGGGGTCATCTTAGCATGCCTTTAATCCAGACGTCCTTAAGTTTTGTCCAGTAACCAGATATGAAAATGCTAAGTTATAGCAACAAACTTTCTTCTTTCTTCTTTCTTCTTTTTGCCCTTTTTTGTAGTGTCTCTTACAAACATTGACAGCAAAAGTGGAAAGCTGATGAGACCCCACTGACACAGCAACAGGACAGGGTTTTTCCAGGACAAGATCTTAAAACCCCAGAGTGGTTAGTGTCAGATGTTGACGTGTTAATGATGATCTCTGATATCCTGCCCTTTCGTGGGCTATTAGTAGCTTTTTTATAGGAAAGTAATTTAATCTTGGTGATTTTGCAAAGACCCAGAGTGTTGCTTCAGTATTCTATAACCTTTCAAGGTCTATTATAGGACAAGTAGTTTCCCAAGAAACTTTCATTTCTGTGAGATATTTCTCAAAGCTCTGATTCACAGGGCAGTACATACTAGATCAGGCACAGTCTGTGTTCAGGGCGTGTATTCTGACCCCATGCAAAGTTACATCCCTTTTGAAGATGTACATTTTCCTGCCATAGAGGAAGTTTAAAGCATTTATCCCGGATCATATTAGGTGAGCAAATAACTGCTTTCTGTAAGCCCTAAATATTCTTGGATCAAAATTTTACCCCCCAGAATTAGCTATTGCAGCTGAATCTGGTTAGTGCTGACCGTCTGCAGCTTTGGTGGGTGGAGGGAGACCCAGTAGGTTGACTCAAAGTATCCTTGTTACAGTGTCATGGTGACCAGCTACTTTCAAAACCGGTTCTGCCAAATGCTTTTGCCCGGGCTGATTGCCACTGGTCTAAGAGCAATGCCCCAGAAATACATGAAAGCCTGTTTTTATGCATTTGCTGTTTTGTAGCATATTTTTCAGCTTACGTGGCTGCAATTTTCACTTCTTTATGTGTAAGGCCTGAAAAGGCCATCGATATGAGTGTTACTGAGAAACTAAAATATGCTCGGGGGGGTAGGATTTTATGAATTGTGCACAGCTCTTGAATTCTGAAGCTCTGCTTCTGTTTGGAGAAGAGAGCCCTTGGGCTTCTCGTAACCAGCCCTGCAGGCTGCCAAGCCTGGTGCCTGTGCCCCTCATGCAGTGCATGCCCGGGTGTCTTATCTTGGGTCGCTAGAACCTGCAAGGAGGAATAATCTGGAAATGAAATGTACTGAATGAAGTGGATGGCCATGCTGAAAGCCGCATGGGTTGAATAATCCCATGAATAATTCCTTCAGGCTTCACCTTCTTGATTGTTCAGATAAATCCTGAGCGGGTCGATAGATATTAATATGGATTAGAGAAATTGTACTGAGAGCTTTTCAGTGTCTCAGTGGATACCGCTTCTGCGGAACAAATCTCCATTTCACGAACCAAAGCACAACTGGTGCCAACAGGCACACAGTCAAGGAGGTGAGAGACTGAATTACAGGGAAGTCAAATTAGCAGCTGTCCCCTCCTGTCGGGGCTTATGCATAGGCAGAGGCCCTATAGGTATCATTTGCTGCTATTGTCTTTATTGTGTGTCTTCATGAGGGGATTTGTCTTTCTCAGACTTGCCAGTGTTACAATTTGTAACAATTGTTGGCAGATTCAATTTTCATGTAAACTTAGTTGGGGGCCACAGAGGGGTGTGGGGGGGAAATCTTTGCAAAGTACTTGTGGACATGAAGATCCAGCAGGCTAGACCAAAAAGCAGCTTACAAAAGCAGTCATGACAGTCACCATTTCAAGAGTTTTCTGTAGTTCAAGCAAGGAGAAATGTGAAGTACATCAGAAAACCAGTTACATTCTCTGCTGTCCTGGTTTCGGCTGGGATAGAGTTAATTTTCTTCCTAGTGGCAGGCACAGTGCTGTGTTTTGGATTTAGTGGGAGAAGAATGTTGATAACATGCTGATGTTTTTAGTTGTTTTTAGTTGTTGCTCAGTACTGCTTATGCTAGTCAAGGACTTTTCAGCTTCCCATGCTCTGCCAGGTGCACAAGAAACTGGGAGGGGGCACAGCCAGAATAGTTGATCCAAACTGCCCAAAGGGCTATTCCATACCATGTGATGTCATGCTCAGTATATAAACTGGGGGGGGTTGGCCGGGGAGCAGCGATCGCTGCTCGGGAACTGTCTGGGTATCGGTCGTTGGGTGGTGAGCAATTGCATTGTGCATCACTTGCTTTGTATATTATTGTTGTTATTATATTGTTGTTGTTATTATCATTACTATTTTACTTTATTTCAATTATAAACTGTTCCTATCTCAACCCAGGAGTGTTTCTCACTCTTACTCCTCCGATTCTCTCCCCTGTCCCATCGGGGTAGGGGGAGTGAGCGAGCGGCTGTGTGGTGCTTAGTTGCTGGCTGGGGTTAAACCATGACATCTGCTTTCATAGTTAATTTATCAATATGGAGGCTGTGGTAACGGGCTATTTCAAAGCCCATAAGACAGTGTCCTCTTCACTGGCAGACTGATGTTCTGAAAAGCTGGTATCAGAGGTACAATCCCTGCTATTAGTCTGGTGTGGTGTGGTTTTTAAGCTAAGAGTCAATTAGGCACAACGTGGAGAAGTAATGTTCTCTCCTATCTGTTTTTAATAGATAGCACACTGAGTTGGGACACTATGAAAATGAGAAAGGACTAGTCTTCCTTGGTAGTCTAGAAATATTTGAGGAGGTCTGGGTGTGTTAGGTACGTTACAGCATGGAGCCCTCCTCTGCAAGGTGGAAGGTGTCGCCGTGAGCTCTTTCAGGTCGGGGCGAATATTGTTTCCATGTCCTTCACTTCCGTATGTCTCCTCTAACTACTGAGCCTGCATATAAGAGGTGGGCATCAGGAGATCAGCTCTTCTTGTTGTGACTTTCGATTTGGAAGAAGTGAGCATGATGACTGTGTTTTGTGAAGCACTCGGTCCTCTCCGTCTTTTGAAGGCACTTGGACTGCGCCCCACTAAGCTTTGCTCCCCAGAGAGCTTAGGGAAAGAGCAGCCTTGTGGGATGCTGCTGCCTACGCTTGTGCCTGGGACCCAGCACCGTTCAGCCCTGCCAGGGCGGTCACTGCTCTGGGCCGGCACAGGGACCACTTCTAGCTAGGGGGATCAGCTGGTGGAAATCAAGGATCAAGGACCCATAAACTGGATCTCCTAGGGATGTTTGTTTTGAGAAGAAAAAAATAATCCAAACTGAAAGTGCTTTATAAGAAGGTATAATGGCACTTACTCTTTTATCATTGTTTCGAAAATGTCAGTGTTGCCATGGAAGCAATTGTTTTCACATGGTTTTTTAAGTTGTGAAGGCCACACACTCAGGACCTTTGACAGTAATTTCCAAAGCAGCAGAAAGTACAGATGGGAATACGAACGCTGTCGCAGCATGTGTTTCGGGACAATATTATTAAGCCTTACCAGCAAGGCTATTTTTGTATCAAGGGTTCATTTGCCCAGTCTCTGTGCCTGTGTCTCCCTCTTAAGAGAGCCTCCCTTTCCAACCTGGTTGTGGTGTTCGAGTTTAATGGGACAAGTAGCCTGATGCGCAAGAGAGGCTTGGCCTGAGACCAGGTTGGAGATCACACAACCGAATACATTTGTGATTTAAAACGGCTGGCAAAAAAAGGCACCCCTCTAAAACCAGAACAAGCCTTGCTCCTGCCACAATGGAAGGAGAAGAGCAGAGAGAAGGAAGCTCAGTGCGGTGTGAGCTGGTGATGCAGCTGCTGGGCTGTTGCGGTGCCGTGCCGCAGAACGGGTGTCCGTGTCGGAGCCGGCCAGGTGAACAGCAGCCGGCCACGAGCGTGGGCTGCTCACCCACACCACGGGGCCTGGCTGCAGTGGCTTGTTTCGCAGGTCCCTTCTGGGCGGCTGTCAGGGAGATGCTCCTTGCCCTGGCTTTGTGAGCTTTTGCCTTGTTCAGTCAGAAATCATCTAGGTACTTTGGATCTCTTCTTGCAAGATGGGAGCAAAAGACCTAAGCATCTCCTCATGTGGTTCTTTTTCCTGTACTGAAGGTATAGCAATGCCACTTGTTATTGCCACGTGTGCCCCAAAAGGAAAATGTCTTCACTGTTTATGACTGTGGGCCAGTGTAGTGCTGGGATATTTGGTAACATAAACTTATAGCCCAGTGGCAGGTGCTGCTGTGTTAAGGCTGTTCATCCCTCTGTGCCTCCCACTACCAAATTCTCAGCTTTACTAGGTTAACTGTTCCCTAATTGAGTTTACCAAAATTAATCCATTTGCTAAAAAATTCTAAACAAAAATATTAAAAAAAACCCCAACAAACAAAATGCAAAAACCAGTTTAGCTTAAGATATATCTTGTTGGTACAGACTTGGGATGAGTAATAACTGTAAAAGCAGTTATACAAGCAAACCTCAGGACATGCTGACCTTAAGCGTGAGTTAAGAGTGAGCCTTTAGCAGTGCCTGGGAAATAGGGACTTGTGAACAGTCAGTCAAACCAGGCATGGGATAACCTCCCAGTCGCCTGGAAGTAATGAACTTAGTTACAGAAAAATAATTCTTACTAATGCAGTGAAGTTTCATTTATTACAGATATTTCCAAAATCTGCCTTATTATAGTAAAGGTAAAAGGAATTTAAATAGAATGAATCAAAAGAAGTAATTAATGTTTAACGATCTTGAAAGTGAACAGCACAGACTGCAGACTCAAGAAGCAATTATACGTTGCTGAGTAAATAGCATGAAGATTCTTGTTATATGTCTTGATTGGAGAAATTGATTCTTTTAGATTAGTTCTGGTAATTAGACCAGTCTGCTTGTTTGTTTATTCTAAGTGAAGCTAGCCTGGTTTGCTAGACTTATTGTCTATAAATGTCTTCTATATTAACACATTGCATTGAACTGCAGGCAGTCTTTAATATCTTTGAATATCTGGGGTTTTGGCATATAATTGCAGATGAGCTAAGGGTTATTCTGGCAGATAAAAATGAATGATAAGAGCATAAATACTTCTTCTCCAACCATTACTCTGCCTGACTGAGGAGCTTCTGAAGAGCAGTGCCAAGCTAGCAGCAGTGACATCCAGAATTCAAGTATGGCACGCAGGTGTTTTTTAATATGAGGCTTTGCTACAATAAACACCTCTGTTTACTAATTAGCTTCTAATTTTTCAAATGATGGTGAGCAATTTTTGACTTGGCAGTCCAACTATTCTGAAATGCTCTGAGATCCAAGAGAAATGGGTGCACACTTTTATACTGTAATTTCACGTTTCACACATTTCTTTCAGTGCTTTATAACTGTGCCAGGTAACAGAAGACAACCTCGGCTACAGTGATCTTGTGTGTCTCCAACAGAAGTGGAAACAATGCAGTGGAACGTACAGAGATGTAGAAATTTCCACGCAGGCAGCTGCCTACCTGACTCAGGTTGGGTCACTAAGAAATCTCCCATGTTCAGATTAATATCTGTACCATGACACCTGTGGGACTGAGAAAGTACTCACAGTGTCAGAATTATTTTAATGCCCTTTGGTCTAGGTCCAGTCGGAGTTAGCTTACATGAGATGATGATAAAAAAGAGCAGAGAGCACCTGTGAAAACTCCTGTGCTTTTGCTGTCAGTTGTGGAGCAGCCCTCATGCAAAGTAGCTGTCTAAATTTTGCTGGTGGAAGGCAGGCATGCGTTTCTAGTGGGCTAATCATTTCAAGGATCCGTGCAGCCTGCAGTAAAAGGATATTTAGGTCACCTCCCTCTCAAACATTGCATTAAAAGGCTACTGTTCAGAAGAAGCTGAACAAGTGAAACTGAATCGCAACAACCCTAACCAGTCCTGGATTTCTGATCTTTGTTGGCAGCATCTTTCAAAGACTGTGTGTGTTACCATAAAAGGGTTCCCTGTTCTGCAGAATTCAGAATGGTTTGAATTAACTATATGTGCTACAAGAAGCTTATTTAGCAATAGGATGCCAAGCTACTAGGAGATGGAAAATCTTAAGAACTGGGGAGAGCTGTAGATGTTTCTTTTCAGGTCTTTCTCTCATGTGGATTTTAAAATAGATGGGCTGTTTGCAGAGTGGCTGCCCTTCAGTCTCCCAGCTGAATGGCTGACAACAGCCTGAACAGCATACAGACTCTCCACTTCTAAGTTAATTTTTTTGAATGAGTGGGATACTGTATTTATACAGTGTTCTGGTTGTAATTTATAAAGATTCCACCATGTGCAAAGCACAGTTTCATGCACATGCAGTTCATCTTTGCATTCAAAATGTGATCTTCATCTCCACGTGTAGGAGAGAGGAGCTTTTTCTTTTTGTGGACGTTTGTTTGGGGGTTTGGGTTTTTTTGTTGTTGTTCAGGGTGGGGTTCTTTTCCATTTACCCTGAAAAGATTGTGTGGTGTGTGGCTGCTGCCAGTATTGGTATTCAGGCCAGAGGGGCCTGTCTGAAAACACAGAACAAAAAACTTTGTCCAGCATGTATTTGTTTTTGCTATCAGTCTGCTTGATAGTCTGCTCTATCTTTTTAGAAAGATACCTGCTTTTGTGTGTATGCAAAAAGAGATGTGACCACAAGGATAATTATGAATTCAGACTGATAACAGTCTTGTGAAATATTTGTCAGTGAAATAATCCAAAAGAAGTATAGCTGTTTGTGTTCAGGTAAGAACATGCTGCTGATGGCAGATGAGGTGACAGGAAAGAGAATAAAAGTTGGATCCCGTACAAGGAAGAAGGGGGGTGATGTGGGCCCCTGCCCTGCTGTACAGCTCTACCTTTCTTGCTTTCTTACCCTTTGGGTTGTGAATAGCAGACTGCACACTGCACTGTACGAAGCAGCATCCCACTGAACATCCTCCTCCTCTTCCTCCTCCACAGGATCAAGCTCCCTGCTGCAATTCAGGCTGCCAACTCAGCTCACATGAACCGACTGAGGAACTGTTTGGGTTGCGTACCTATTGGTTTTCCAAGCCACGTTTTTCACCTAATATTCCTTCTTGACTGCAAAACAATGGGGTTTTATCTTAAGCTGCCTTGGGGACAGTCACCCAGCAGAACACCTACCACTTCTAGTTTTAGTATTTTTACTTCTCTCCCTGCTGTCCCCTTCTCCACCACCCCGGATGGAGATCTTCCAAACCCAGATACTTCAGAACAGTGGCTTTCATCTTCCTTCCCCCTCCATGCAGCCCACACCTCCGTCCTGGTTCAAACCCTGGGAAATTTGCTGGTGGAAGCATAGACTTCCTATAAAGAAATGTCTAGAGGAGGTATCCATGTCCGTGTGACAAATGTCAGTCTGGCCACAGTAGGCTGGTTGGTCTTTCTTGCTTGTCATAAATCCATCAAGAAGGCTGGGGACTGTAAAGTTACAAATGAGTGTCACATATTCTGCTTCTCAGCTGTCTTTTAGAGCAGCCTTTCTCCATTGCTGGTAAGCTGTCAGCAGTTAGAAGTTTGGAGATACATTTGTAGCGTGAAATAATGCAAATGCTCTTCTGGGGAATTTCTGCATTTAGTATAGCAGAACGCTTGCAGGGGAAAACTTTCCTGCTGTCTCTCCTTGGGTTTGCAGCTGTGGTACTTACAGCATGTAGATAGCTTTGGTGTCACCTGAGGCCTTTGCTTTATGTGTTACCCATTTACTTATTTAACAGCCATCGTAATAATAAATAACGGTATTTATTTAAGCTTTTCCATCCTGGCAGTTCAGATTGTGGTAGCAAACGCTGGAGCAGAAGCACGAGGCGTTAAGCGAGCGGAGCCAATGTGCCGAGTCCCGCGTCTCCTAGCCTGCTCTCGGGAGGGGGTAGGAGGGAGGTGGTGGGTTTGCTACTGGACAGCCCCGAGAGCCTGCCTGCTCCTGCCGGTTCACTTGCTCCAGTGATCATGCATTACTGTGGGTGCAATCATAGAATTAATCACATTGCTCCTCTTTTGCAGAAGGTGGTGGTTTATACCTGCAACTTAAAGCAGCTCAGCAATTCTCAAAAGACAGACTTTCAATTTCTTCCAAATTAGTATGCGGTACTTCAGAGAAAAGCTTTGAACTTGGGTAGGGGCTTGTAGGCATGTGTACGATGTTTGCTGAGACTTCATTTAGCAGCAGTCAGAAGCTTCTCCTTGTTCAGCCGCAGCATATTTGCATGTTGACAGATATCTACTGTTGGCTTTCTTTGTTTCTTATGTCTGAGGGTTTTTTTTTTTTGTGTAATTTTCCATCCAGAAAGCAAAGTATATCATTCTTCTTATAACACTTACCTCAGATGCTCGCAGATGAGACTTTTTTGTTTATCCTTTATTTTGCATCCCTGTTTTATCAAGTACAGAAACTGTGCCACAAAGCATTTTTCAGATTCACACAATCTATCTAGAAGGAGATGCGTCCCTAGTTTTCACAGCTTGTTACGTAGATGCACTTACACTCCTGAAATTTCTTTTATAGTTTATTTTTATCTGAATACAAAGGATGAATTCCCACTTGCCTTGAAAATTCGACCACTTGAAGAGGAGCATTTTGTGTAGTCTTAGAGATGAGTAGACGCTACTGAGGTTTTTCTTAATCATCAGAGACTAAGATTGGCAACGTTATATAATTACACAACATTGATCTATTTTATACAATACAAGAGGCCTACTACTCAAATCATTTTGTACTAATAGGGCTTCTGTTAGATAACTCCTTTTCTGTTTGTTATGTAAGGGCTGGTATTATAGAATCACTGTTTGAATACTAGCACTATAATTTTAGAATCGCTTTTATAATAGAAATACCAAGAAAGCCTTGCTCCAAATATAGGCAATTATTGCAATATCCTAATTAATTATTTTTGAAATGAGGCCTCTTGATAATTGCTATTTTGCTTTTGGCTTTTATTTACAAAATCCTGAGGCTGTCCTGTGCCCAGTCATATCCTATTATATGCGTTTTCTGTAATGAATATTGTGCACTGGAGAAGTATTGATCAGCACTCCTGGAAACTGGTGATTGAGCTTCACCTATGAAAACACTGCAAGTGCTAGTTTAGATTCTGCATGTCTGGAACCCTCCCATCATCTTGGAACTACATGTGTGTTTGTCTCAGGTTTTGGGGTTTATTTTAATGTAATTTAATATCATTTTATTTCTGTAATTGAGAACAGAAACCATGTGAGCAGTCTCAAAATGAGGTTGGGGAACATAATCAGTAAAAATTCCTTTGGAGCCCACAGAAACTGATAATTCCTAAGCAAGGAATTTAGTTGCAAGCTATCTCCTTCGCTGACAAAGATGTAGATAGTAGTAAGACTTTTATCTGTGTAGTCACTTGAGAAATATTGTTAGGCTATAGGTGAGGTTGGAAAAGGTTTTACACTAGACCTGGACTTTGCGCAGGATATAAGAGGGCAGGGAGACCTATTGACTTGGTGCATAGAGAGCACATGAAATTTTCCTTTAATTCATGAATGTTGTGATGCTTCTGTCCTGGTTGAGAAGTTGGCTTCCTCTGGACCCTATTCACCACACTTTCTGGAGTATGTCATACTTATTTTGTGTGTGCTTTTAAACTCAGAGGCACAGAATCTTAAATTCTTTTTCCACCCAGCTCCACTGAACTTCATACTAGATAAAATTGTCCTATTTGGCTGTGATTTTTTTTTTTAATTCACAGCCTCTTTTTTCCTTTTTAGCCGAATAGTTCCAAGTATTGTCTATTTCTTTGACTGTAAAAACTTTCTATTTATTGTATCGTGTTTTTGTACTGTCTCTTCCCACTTTATTTAAATCTCCTAAAATCTCAGCTTCTCTTAAACCCTTGGCTACTCTGTAAGTGGAGTCAAACAGCATGCCGTAGCTTTCTGTAGGGCTGCTGCTAAAGTTTGGTCATAAATGGGAGCAGCGGGGGGCTGTGACTACCACTTTATTTTTTTCTTTGGCATTTAAGCTAGATTTTGTTTGGATTTTGTTTCTTCTTGTTTCTTTTAGAGGCCTAACTCTTACCAGGTGAGGATCAGTTATGCCAGTGAAAACTGTATCTGCACGAAGGGCTGTGTTGGTGTAATGGTAGGTGAATGGGAATTGCACTCTTTGGTCCAACTGTTGTGTCCCTGTGCTGACGTGGCCTCAAGAATTTGGAGCAGGGAGAAGACAGAATACATACTGTCGTCTTTAGTTGGGTAGAGCTCTCTTCCAAGACCTGCAGAGAAACGTCAAGGGCAGTGGAGTCCCAAGTCCCTGTCCGAGCAAAGCACGCATGAGCCTGCTCCCCGGCTGGCTGCAGAGTCCCTTTCTTTAGTCTGTGCAGCTCAAAGATGGCCCTTCATTGCGCCGTGAAGGTGAGTGGTCCTTCTGCCCTGCAAGGACTGCCCTCTGGATGCAGACCAAACCCTTTCTCTGCCGTGATGTTATCTCAAGCCTTGTGTTTGCTGTTCATGGAGAAGAGACGGGCTTTGGTGGGGAGGGAGATTCCTTTGTGTTAAAATCTAGATTTTGTCAAAATCTTTTGGCAGCTCTTAAAAAAAAAAAAAAAAAAAAAAAAAAAAAAAGTGTCAAGCAGCAGTGCTGAACATACATACCTCACCACACAAGCGAATACAGTTGATTGTAGCCTGGTAATTTGCTGTAAGCAGATTATTGGATTAGAGGAAAAGCTTGGTTTGTCAGCAACACCACCTGACAGTAGTATTTATTGAGAAGTATTACCTATTTTAAATATTAGTCCACTTACGCCCCAATCATACCTTAATTCTTGAGGTAAGAGGGGCTTTTTTAGTTTGCTGTTTTACAAAGCCACATAATGGAGAGGACACCCAGTTTTTTGTTTTTTTTTCCTGCTGCTGAGCAGGCAGTTTTAGTAGCTGCAGCACTTCCAGATTTAACTCAATGTGCTTTTGTCATCATAATCCCTCCCCATGTCAAGACTGATTTGCTTTCCTAACCAAGACTCGCATCGTCCATTTTTGCTGTTCTGTTTCTCCTCCTCCTCCTCCTTTTGGCTTTATTTATAACAAATTGGGAAGATGTTGGTAAGCCAGTCGGGTATATGCTTGCTAGCTGGAATCTGCGCTACGCTCATCGCCCTGGCTTTAGCCTATTACTTATATTGGTAAGTTGGATTTTGCACTGCGACTGTGGTGGTGGTGGCTTGTCCTTTAAAATGCTTTCTTGGGGTGGGCTGGAGAGTGGTGGTCCTTTTGAAGTGCTCTCAAAGGCTGATGTACTACTCGTGTGGCGGGGTTAAGATACCTTCCCTGATTTGTGCTGGTGCCCTCTGTTTTTTGTCATGGGACTCAGTTTTGCCATTATTTGAGGTTTTTGTATGTTTTTAATTAGCTGAGAGCATAGTGGCTAAGAATGCCATGGCACGCATTGGGTAAGATGGTGATTGTCTCTTTCCAGTTTGTTGTGAGAGTCTTTTTAAACTTCTTTTGCTCTTATTTTGTACTCTTGCTTAGAGTTCACATGGCTGTCTCTCTTGGCATGCAACTTGGAAATTAGGCTGCAACAGGCTCACAATGCATTAGGGTGTTTGCGGGGCACCCCACGTCTTCAGCACTTCAAAAGAAATGTTTCAGGCAGGTGCAAATTAAGGACTGCCATAGTTTTCCCCCCCACCAGGAGCTTAGCAGGTTGCTTCCCCTTGGAGGGGGGAGCTGGGGCCCGGGAGGGTGGTGGCATGGAGCCCGGGCGTACCTGGGTTTTTCGCCATACTGGAGGAGCACGCGGTGATGGGCCTGCATGGGTTTGGGAAAAGTAAGAGCAGTGCAGGGCTGCCCTAGATTTCTGGGCTGGCTTCATTTCTACGTGTCTCTACATATGTCCAAGACTGTCAGCCAAAAGAAATCTTGGAACTTCTTAGAGCTGCGTCTGGAGCAAATAGCAACTTTTAGAAACCCAAGTGCAATCTGTTGACTAGTTTTAGTGGAAAAATTACATGTCACTTCAACTGTAAAGGGAAAAGCCTGCTGGAGTTGTAATTAATATGGCTACAATTGGAAAACTTTCCAAGAGGTGTGATGTTTCTGAGAACAAGCCTCCAGCATAACATGTGGCTTCTTTTGTTCATTTGTTTTATAAGGTGATGAAGAGACAAATAAATACGTTTCTGGGGTGATCTTCTTGGCTTTGTTTTTGCGAAGTACTTCCTCCACACAGCTGTGCCTGTGCTGTTTACAAGCCTGCAATCCTCTGTGTGCACACACACACTTCTAATGTTAATGAATTTCTTTACGTTTAAGCTTTACAGTGAATCTCTGCAGATATGTAAGATTTCAGCTATACATTGTGGCAGCTCAAATTAAAATCTGTGTGATCACTAGCTTCTTTAGTTCTCAAAAGTCACGAAAATGGGACATATGTAAGTGACTTTACAGTTTTAATGTTAAAAACCAGGAAATGTAGAGCTTAAGGATGCTAACAGCTGTCCGGCTAAATGTTTTTTTTTACCAAAGAAAGTACATGTGGTAGGTATATACATGAACATAGTGTAGTTTTTAATTAATTCTGCATGTCTTGACTCAATATTGAGGTGTAGTATACGCATCTGGTATCAGTTATGCTTTTGTATTGATACAAATACAAATTTGTGTGCATGTTATACATAGGCATAGCATGTACATCTCTCTTTTAATTCTACCCCCACCACCACCATTTTGTTCACTCTTAGAATTCTTGACTTGAATCCAGGTCAGATCTAGTTTGCAGGAGAGATTACAATTCTGCACACAGCAGGAATTAACTGGTATTAGGTCAGATCCTCTTCTTCAACAACCTCAAGGTTCAGGAGAAAATTGACATCATCTATTTGTTTGTGAAAAGAAAGCTCATTCAGACCTCTCTGATTAGATATGGATGAGAGCTAACACGGATACCTCAGAGCGCTTTTTTGGCTTGGGGTTTTTTTAACTCTTCAATTTGATGCTTGAAGAAAGCCAACTTTGATAAATATTTTAGGTTATTAATTTTTTAACATAAGTCTGCTCTGTAGGAAGTAACTAGGAAGGCTAATTTTTTTAAATTTATTTTTTCTTTCTCTTCTTAAATGTGTTAGTTTGGCTGCTGCAATTCCCTTAGAATAGCCTCAGGCAGAGCTAGCGTAATTAAGATCAGAGATCACCAGTTCAGCAGGGAATCAACTTTGCATATTGAGAGATTAACCCGGTTTTCTGTAATTCCACCTGTGGTCTGCTTCTCCTGGATTGGAGCACCCTTATTAGCTTGCTGGACAGGACTTACTTTGGTCACCTTCTGGGCTAAATTTAGTTTGTACTCTCTAAGGAATTCGTCTAAGGAAGTGAAGAGTCTTTGTTCCTCTGGGATTTATGTGGCACGCTGCAGGCCTGGGGCTGGCTCCCTTGCTGTGTCTGATGCAAGAATACCACCAACTTCAGAAATGACCTAGGAAATCCAGCATGCCCCTTCCACACCACCACCCCCCAAACCCCCAGAATAAAAATGCATCGCTCAGACATGTGAGGGCTGGTGCTCAGGCAGCAATGAAAGATGTGCAAGAGACCACCGCACTAACAGTCTCCAGAAGTTACAGGCAGCTGTATAGCAAATAGTCCAGAGGGCTCACATGCACCTACCCAGCTACGCCTCCACACATAGGCTCCTTCTGGTGTCAGGTATGAATGCCTCGCAAGATACACTGCAGCAATCCAGTGTATAACCCACAGTGCAAAGCTAAAGTCCACAGAAATAATAAGAGCATGAGGCATCACATTTTCTTCTTTGGTCAATCGTGACTGCCTCAGGGAGTTTGTCTGGTTAAAGTTTCCCTGCAATATGAGACCCTAAAAGAACTGTCCTTTTTCAGCAATCAACAAATCGTTCAGGGCATAAATAATGGATTTATCATGCTGTGTGCACTTGTCATCACTTAATATATAGGATAAACTCATAAGAATCCTCTGCTCTAATTTTTTTGTGGTTTTTAATTGACCCATTCCAAGCTACAAAATGTTTGAAACAAATGCCTTTTCCTTTCTTTTTCCCCTGTTGCCAAATCTGCCCTCTTAAGTTTCAGCTTCTGACCACCAAAGGAACCTGAAATACTAACATGTATTTAGTTTGATTAATTGGTGTACTTTTTATTAGAACTTAAGGTAATTTAACCCAGTGATCTCACCACATTCCTAGCCCTGCCCTGTAGCTTGAGTGATGTGTTGAAACACCTGAACTTGCCATGAATGTTTTGATTTCATTAATGCACTTTGAGTTAACAGCAAAATAATTCAGATCACAAAGTTTTGGCTGCTGTTGTATTTTGCACTGCAATAGGTTAGCATTTTTTTGAGATGGATTGAGAGAGGGGAGGCCTATGCTAGACTTGCATGTGTATTCACGCAGTTTTAATGACCTGCATAATTTCACTGCCCGTTTATTTTATTTGCTTATTGACCGTAATTGTGCTTTGCTGTCTTGGTTTCAGGTGCTTGAAGCAATAGTTTAGCACATGATCTCTAATGATGTCTATCTTCATCTTCACTCACATTTTATTAGTATTTCCCATCATTGTATTTTTGGAGTTGAACGTATTGTCTCTTATTTTTGGCAGAATAATCTGGAGGTTCCTAATTTATATGTGCTGGAGGGGTGATTTGCACACAGTGGGGGCAGGTGGGTTCCGTGTTGGTGGGGAGCCCAGTGCCGCTGGCCCTGGGGATGGTTCAGTGCTCTGGGAGGTACTGTGGTGTAAATGCTAAACTTTAAGCCCTGCTCCTGTCAAGTTAGTGCTTGCTCTGTGGTATTCTTCAGAGCAGCGCAGCAAAAGACTGCATGGTGACTGCCTATTAAAATACTGTTTTAAAGAAAGATTGACTTCCGAGGGAGATAAATCGGCAAAAATGAGTAGCCAGGTTGTCCATTACTGTTCCTGCACCAGGTCCCCAGCCCTGATGGGAGCGGCAGAGCGGATGAAGAGCACCGCTCCGCTGGCAGGCCCTGCCGTCCGTGCTGGCTGAAGGGCAGAGAGACTCTTGGGACAGAGATTTAAAAAATACGTCTCATCTATACGTAGTGTATTATTCACGTATCTAAATGCTAGTCCACTTCGCTGATGCTTTTCTCAGAATGGTGGGGGAGAGGAGCATTATGCGTTGGCTGGCACGTTCTCTGTCAGGCCTGCGGAGCGCAGCCGTCTGCACCACCATTAAGGGAGTCTGAGGAAGAATGGGCCCGAGCCTGGTAGAGGAGCAGTGCAGTTTTCCGGGTGCATCTATACACATTATCACTCGACACGCAAAGCGCGACATGCTACATTTCTATATAACATCCGTTATCTGTGGATAATGTGCCCATAACGCATGGGCTGCTGTGCTTGAAATATAACCACGTTTGTGTAAAAGCCGCTGCATGCTCTGCTGCTTTATTTAGGCAGCTTAAACTGAAGTGCTGAGAAGATAGGTGTCCTACATTGACTGGGTAGTTGTCTATGAGATAAGTGCCTAGAGATTAAAATAGCCACTGTCTTCCTAACATACCCGTAGTACCAAACACTGCAATTTTAAGAGAATAGAGTATTCGCATAAATCAGGAGTTTGCAGAGAAGTTGAAGCTTTGAGCAGTGTTCTCAATGTGGATTTTGGGGGGTTGTTTCTGTGCTGTGGCTGCTGCTCGTGGATTTGCAAACATAGAAATCTTGAATATCTGAAAACTCATTCCTCAAAGAATTTTGTGACCGTGCCCATGTGCACAAACCATGGGCTTATCCAGGCTAACATAACATTGCTATGTATTTAAATTTGATGACCGGAAGAGGTTTAGCTTGGCAGATTTTCAGCCTGCTTCACTATGGAAGTAAAGTTTAGCATTGTGCTGTTCAAATACATCTGTGTCCCTCTCCTCAGCGATTTGTTTTAAACCCATTGAGGGGTTTCCAGAGGTGGCAGTGAGGGCGTCTCCAAAATAACTAGAATCCTGCAAGTTTCATGGAGGTAGCCAGGGAGAGGAGAAAGGGGCTGCTAAGAGCCTCACCTTAGGGAAATGTTACGACATAAAGTTGGGTGTTCTTTGATATCTAGGTCTCTATGTGGATGTGAGCTTGTAGAAGTGTCCATCAACGCTAAAATACAAGTTTGTAGGGAACCAGGCTTTTGGAACTACTTGCTAAATTCCTTTCTTTGGCAGGCTGCTTTCTAATGATGATTAGCTGGCTACTCAACCTCTTCTCTGCAACCAGAGCAATCGTTAGCATGAACTAAGTGGAGATTTCTATATATTGGTTGGAGTTGGAGCTTAGGAAAAACATGAGAGATTAAAGGCTGGAGGAAAGACTGGAAGAGCAGCTGTCAACACCGCACAGACTGGTTTTCACTCTTGAACACAAACCAAGTTGACCTCAGGGACTTTGCTGATCATGGGCCTTGCAGTGGTTGCTCTGCCACACACCTCTAGTCCAGAGAGGCAGGCACTGTTCCTGTTTCACTGGGGATGTGCAACAGTGCAGTTCCCCAGGTGCTTGGTCCCCAGTGGCTGATTTGGATGCCCTTTGCAAACAGATGATGTCAGACTGTGATTGGAAAGTGATGTGACTTAACACTCTGTCTGTCTCATTGTATCTTGAAATTTCACATTGTTTTAATGCTAGCAAAGAGATTAAGAGTAGCGAAACAAATGCTCTAAGTAATACTTAAACTTGCATTTGTCTTAAGAAGGATGAACTTGCTTTAAACCAAATCTTAGATTTGCAGAGCTGGTAGAGGAAAAAATGAATCTGTAGCTGAGTTACCTGATAGGGCATGTCTGTACTGCAGCTGTGATGTGATTAGTTTTAAAGGAGGGGTGAAATGCTTGTAGGAGTAGCCATAGCAACATAAAGCTCGCTGCAGGCTGCAAAAACCACCTGGGAAGTGGAGTGAAAACTCAGGCAGTTTGGACTTAATTATTATTCCTCAAAGTGCATTGCCTGCCTTCCTGTAGAGCTCACTTGATGACATTTCAAGGAGGAAAGAGGTCTTGGAATGGTTTCCCATGGTCAAATATGAGATCTCAGCATCCTTTTCTCTATGGAGATTGTAATTGCGGGCTTGTAATTTTACAAGTGTTCATTATAAAAATAAATAATAATATAGAAGAATATAGTTGGGTGGAACCTCTGGAGCATGGCATTTGAGTTTGAGGCAGTTTTCAGCAGGGCTTATTTCACAAATAGGTTGGGTTGCTCAGGGCTTTGTCCAGTTGGGTTTTGAAAATGTCCAAGGATGGAGTTTCCTCAGCCTCTCCGGATAACTTGTTCCGGTGCTGAAACACTGTTTGTATGTTGTCAGTACAGCTAGTAGTAGTACAAATCGGTGTCATCTTTTAATGTCTGGAAAGAGAAAGGAAGCCTTGGTGAGGCGCGGGCTTTGCTGTTAATTCCTTTCGGAAGAAGTTCTGGGAACGTGAAGGGCTGTTAGTGAAAAGTTTTTGGTCTTCCCAACGTTTGTGTTCCAGCTGTTCGAGTTAGACCCTTGTGAGCTGTCACTGGGGGAGCGTGTGCCCTGGCAGGACTAGGGCCCCTAATACAGAGAGGGCACCTGTGGTGGGTGTCCTGTCTGTGCCCAACGTGGTGGATCCAGTACTGTCTCCCTTTGTACTGGCCGGGTTCGGGTAGTGCAGCCAGACAGATGGTGAATGGACAAGAGAAGCTGTGTCAGTGGTTGGGCTTTTTGATGTGACATCCCACAATGGCCTCATACCTATCCAAAATTTCAGGAACTGAGATGCCTTCTTATTAGTCTGTGTCCAAAGGTGGGCGATAGGTCACCTTTTCCAGAGGCTGCTTCTTGGGAGAGGCCAGTTCACAATGCAACGCAAACATCAGAAGTTTGGTGACCTTGAAACCAAAGTAAACCTGGAAGCAGCCCATGGGTTTTCTTTGTTGGCGGCCTTTTTGCCTGGAAAGGAGAGGATCAAACCATATGCAGGTGTCCACGGTTTGGCCTTGTCTATGTGAAGAGCTGATCTCTCATCCTGCATTAGGAGCCTGCCAGGGAAATAGATGCTATCAGCAGCTGGGGTCGCTCTCCTTCTGCTTGTCCTATAGTCTGAAATACATGTTCATCAGTAATTGTTCAAAGACTGTTTCCCCCACATCACTGTCACGCATGTATTCTTCTTGCTTTCGTGCAGATTTATTTATAAAACTAGAAGCTGAAAACAAAATTTTGAGATGTGTAGCAAAGATCATAAAGTGCTCGCAGGAACTGTCGTCCAGGGAAAGATTGAGGAGACTAATTGGCTGTGTATATGGGAGTAGGTAAGATGACAAAAATGCCATCAGTATAGATATCAAGAACACATTAACACAAAAGGAGAGGGAGAAGCTTTGTGGAGAAAACTAATTAGAGATGATAGTATGAAATGTGAGGAAAAAAAAGTTATTAAAATATAATAGCCCTTGTTCAAAAATTTTTAGCAGAAAACACAACTGAGGAAGTGGCTTGTAATGACAGCAAATTGATGGGAACTTGCATTCTTGGGAAATTACTGTAAAAAATAAAACCTGAAAACCATTAGGATACTATTTTGTATCCTGTGTTCAGAAATAGCATCAAATGCACTTTACTAAATAGACCATCTTTCTACTTGGTACACATATTGCTACGGCGAGGAGAGAATTAAAAACAAAACCTTTGTTGTTCTCAAGAGATCAATAATGTAAGACACACTTCCGAAAATAGATGTTTACGTGGAGAAGGAGACAAAATAAGCCAGGGATATTTTAGGTTTACTATCCTCTTGATGTGTCTGAGAAATTTTTGGATTGACCAGTGATTGCTTTGCTCGTCCACTGAGAGCGGATCTGGTGGAAGGAAGCTGATGCACAGGGCAGAGCTGAAGAGAGCTGCACTGGTGTGACGTGTGTGTGCATGTGGATGCGGCTTCCTTCCTGCGTCCAGCGAGTTAGGAAACAAGTAGCCCTGTTTAGAGCTTTTTCTGGCAATTAGTAAGCTCCTCCTGCCTGACTAAATCAAAGTGTTGTAGAGGTGACATTAACTATGTCTCTGTGGCATGGTAGTAGCTAGCTATCAAACTGATGTCAGAACACCAGATTGTTGTTTTACTCTGTGGATTTACTCAGTGGATTCAGCAAGTAGAGGGCAAAAATTAAAGTGATAAGGATTTCTTCGGACATATAAATAACTCCTGCAGTTGCATGAAGCAAGCGGAGGGAAGTAACATACTGAATGTACTGTCATGGAGTTGGAGAGTGATGGATGAAAGACTTGTTCATGTTGTATGGTTGCAGGGGGGAGCATGGTCTGGTGGTGATCTCTGCTCCCCTGTGCTGCTTTGCTCCTGTACTCCACCACAGTCTCTCAGCTCTTCAGCTATCTGCATTTCAAGGCTGCTATCTTCCCCTTCCTCTTATCTACCTGAGCGCTTGTGAATCAAGTTTGGGCATCCTCCCTGCCCTTGGCTCCATAGGGATGCAGGGAAGCTGCCGTTTTGAGGGAGGTTTGTGCTCTCCCTGTGCAGTTCTTGAACTGAACTTACTGTTGACCTCAGTAGTGGCAGTCCCATGTGTCAGGTTTTCTGTTTTGCAGTTGCATGGCTCACTTAAGAAAATGTCCCTCCATTCAGGGGAGTGACTCCAAGGGACAGCTGGGAGCCATCCACTTTCGTCATTGAGGAAACCATATGCTGATCCAGAAACAGGTGACATTTTCCAAATGATGCCTTTTTATACAATATTTAACCTGTACTTCTTTAGACTCTTTGCTATTGTCTGAAGAGTGCTGGATTACTGGTCTTAGGAAATTTATTTGGGCTATCCAGAAAAAAAATCCTTGTGTTTTAAAGAAGTCACTTACTTTGTTACTTGCCACTTCAACTAGCTTCTAGCTGGCTAGTGCTCTGGCCTCTTGCTGTCAGTGAACCTCTCTCTTCAATGAGGGTGGAGGCACTCTGAAATTTTTAGCAACTTAGGAGTTGTACAGATCAGAGCAGGTGATTCAGGAAAGGGTGCTCCAGAAAATCTTCTGTCAAACTGTAAATCCCTGTATTGAAATATAGAAATACTGAAGTTTCTCACTGAAATAGTTCTATTTTAACCTGCTTTAAAAAAACAAAAACAAAAAGCCCAAACTTTTTTTACCTAATTAAACTTCAGAATTTGGGACCTAACAAGAGACTTAATTACCAGATACAAAGCAGATGTTAATCTCAAGTTACAAAGTAGGAATCAAGGTGATGACAAACCATCTAAGTGTGTTACCCTTTTAAATATTTGTGTTTTCCCCATAGTCTTCATTTAATGCTTAAAAAGTGCCGCTATCAGTATCCAGACATAAATCTGACCAAATCCTGTTTTATGGTACCAATCATAATTGTAGTAGCTTCAGATTTTTTTTGTATTCATAAAAATGAATTTTCACCTGTGCATGCAAACTGTATGGCTTAATAATTTCAGAAAGAATGAGAGGCTTTGGAGGGATATTGAATTACTTTGAAAATCCGCTCTGGACAGTATTCTTCTCACTACAGAGAGCAGCCGCAGCCAGAACATGTTCACTTTAAGAACAGAAATCTACTATAAGGGGAAAAAACAAGGTGTAAGTACCAGGGAAAGTCTGGCCCCATTTAAGATTCAGAGACCTCATTTTCTCCCACCTTTTTTTTATTCAGAGATTGCAAGAGGCTCTTTCCTTTTTCAACTCCCAGCTGGATTTTCAACTTTGAATGAAGGAGTTGAAATGAAGAAAATAGTCTCGCTATACCTGCTAGCTCTATCAAAACCAGAAGTAATTAAGGCAAAAGTCTTTCTTCACAAGAGGAATTGAAAATGCTTATGTTGAGGGGAAAATGTCAGTATCAGCATTTGCTCCATGGGAAAGGCTGAAAATAATAGAACTGCTAGACGCAGAATGTCATTTCCTGGTGGTTAAATCTTGACTTGACATCTAGTCAGGTGGGGCAAAAGTCCTGAGCTCTTCAAAATTATAGAAGTGCCACTTTTTTCAGCTATTTTGAGAACTCACTGAGACAACTTACAGCTTCAGCTATTTCTGTTGTTAATTACATGTTTGTAATCGATAACATAGTAAGTTTTTGTCTCAGCCTTATTTCATAATTTTAAGCAACTGGAGTGTGTTTAATTTTTTTTTTAAATACCATTTTTTTATTATCATTTGAAACTCACACTAAAAACCTGGCTTGTATTTCTGTCTCACAATATGTACGTATGTTGTTGGTTTTGCCCCCTTTCACATAAACTGGAGGGGGAGTTTGTAGGGCTGAGGCTGGGGCCGGCACCGGCTCGGGTGCAAGGCGGGCTTCTGCGCTTTGGCCCCGGCTCTCTGAGCCCCTCCTGGCCCATTGCAGCCATGAGAACTGTGTCAGCACCCGGCATGGGCAGGTGCAACAGTGCCCCCGAATATTCACAGTGTTTGTGAAGCAGTAACAGTAACCTGCAGAGAGAACAAAAGTAGGAGAAACCAAAGATCTACCATAGATACATTTTTCTGTAGCCTTTGTGAAGTTAAATGCAAGGCAATAATTGATTCCAAGCCAGTTAAGAGCTGGGAAGAATTACTTTTTGTCTGTCCTTTTTGGAAAGAGTATATATAAACTGTTCATTTTAACTTTCCTGTTACTCTGTATTTGATAATCTATGTCTTGGCTCAACAGGAAAAATTCAACTGGCATCAATTACTTCTGTGGAGAGGGAAGAAGCTTGGTATTCTTGCCACATTGCCTGAAAAAAGGAGGATTTATGCTTCTGTCAAAATGCAAATTTTATCACAGAGCTGTGGGATGACAGATACTCTGTAGCAATGGCATAGATGTGTAAACTGCAGTGGGACAGAGTAAATAATGAGCTGACTTGAGAAGAACTTTGGTTATGACCACCCCAGCTGTTTGACATTGCTTGTAAATTGTGGAGTCTCCTGGCTTCCACTTCCCACCCTTTTTCTGATTATAATGCTAATTTTCTATGGACCATTTCTTTCCAAACACTAGCATAACTACTGGGTTAAAATGAAATTCTGTCAGGCCTATAACTACTATCCTGGAAATTGCTGGTATGTCCTGTGCATGTTATATAATTTTATATATATATAATTATATAGGTTATATATTTATATGTGATTATATGTATTTTTTATATATATATAATTTTTACATATATATATATATATATAAGCAAAGTGATTTTTCAGAATCATGCCCATGTGGAATTTTGCCCTACCATACTGAGACCTGCTGGTAGCTGAGGAGTGTTGTTTGGGGGTGTCAGTATGGTGCTAACCCACCAAATCTACAAGACCTCCAGAGCATCCACAGCATAAGCCATAAACTCAGCTAAAACAGGTCAAGTCCTCCATCCCCCTCCTTCCAGGGAGAAGCATGTTGCTTCCTGTGCCCCTGCCCAGAGGTCTGGGGTCCTCTGTCATGGAGAAAATGGAGATTTTCCAGCCCCGGCTGTGGGAGTGGTCATGCGTGTTTTCAGTTGCTTAATCCCATTGCTGCAGAGTGGAGAAGTATTTTACATCCTTCCCTTTCTGTGGGAGAGGGAGGTCTCCCAGCTCCTCCTGAGGCTTAAGGAAGAGGTGGCGGTGGGGGTGTTAGAGCAGATTTCTATGGACAAGTTGGGTGCTGTTGCCCCACTCTGTGTCCCCCCCACTTTGGCCAACTGAGGCGCAGAAACCTTAAAGCCACATCAGTGCGGCGCTACACGCAAACTGGTAGGTCACAGTTTAGCGGCAGAGAGCGTGAGCGACAGAAGCAAGCAGGCAATGGACAGGTGGCTGTGGGCATATGCTTTACATCTACAACATTCTGAAGCTGTATGTTGTCATTAAGGCAAAGATTTCCCATGCCTGCAGTGTAACTCTGTGGGAGTAAGTCAGAAGCATGCAGATACTGTGGTTATTAGAAGTTTGTTGGCTTATTTTTCATGACAAGCATTCAGAACTGCTTAAATGTCTCGTGGTGGTGGTGGCATTCATTGCAAGTGCAGTGGTTAAATAATATGTGAGCAGCTGTCAGGCTATGCAGTAACCTCCATCTAGCTGTTTGCTTTTACAAGTATCCATTCTCTCGCGTATAGGGGTAAAGAGATGCACAGTGTTTACCGAAGGTGCCGCTGAAGTCCTTTCTGAGGTATCACTGACGAGTGTACCTGGCTGGGAAGAGAAAGGGAGCATTTAGCACCAAGAGCATCCCAGTACTGCTTGGCAGGTATTGCATCCCAGTATTGCCCATCATCTGCCACGCTTGAAATTGGGCAGGACTCCCTGCTGTTGCACTCAGAGTGAAATTGCAGAGAGCAGTTAGCAGGACAGAAAATATTTGGCTGTCCTTTAGAGAACCGGAGTGGACCTGTTAGACCTGCTGGAGTGTGCCGAGTTCTCCAAGAGCTTCTCCCAGACTGCTTTTGCTCTCGAAGCCTGTGCAAGCTGGAAACTTGACAGCATTTTTCAGAATTTGGGGTTGACCTACAAACCAAGTACCAGATGGGCAGGCAATGCCTGTAACGCTGCGCACGATGGTTGAATGGCATGAATCAGCTGTGGCACGCAGCGGGAGTCTTGCACAGGCCCGGGAAGTTGCCGGTGTGTGTAACGAAAAGAGGAGAGTATAACATGAGGGAAGGAATAGGGAACTGGGGGAGCTAGCAAGGATTAGCATCCTGCTTCTCCCTTGAAGGAGTTTTATCTAAAGTGGCAAAGGGGGGAGAATAGCTGCCCCCAAACAAATAGAAAGGGCAGGGGGGAGGTTTACAAGCTCTCAAGAGAAGGGGCAAGACTGCAGAAGGTGTTTGACAGCCATTTCTGAGTGAGTCAGGCTTAACTGTCTGCCACAAGGAATTTGCAAAACCGGATAATTGTTCCTATTCTTAAAATACACAGACGATGACAGTGTTCTAGCTCATGCGTTTCAGCGTAAAATGTCTTGCTGTGGCTGGTATTTTCCCCTGCTTTTATCCCTTTTAAGTTGCAGTCTTGCTTATCTTCTGTCCCTCCGTGTAAGAGCCGGATCCGTTCTTGCTGTGCCTCGCTGTGCCGGCAGGCTGGTGCCAACATGGCTCCCCCTTGTCCTGGGTTGATGGCTCACATCTCTGTGCGTGGCTGCAGCGGGGAGGTTGCCTTCTGTAGCGCTGCAAAGAAAGGCAAATGCACGGCCCTATATAGCCCCCGGGAAGAGCAGTCGGCACTGGGGAGGGGTGTGGGACCCCCGTGGCACTCTTACGAGCACCCTTTAATGGGAAACCTGGTGCATTAAAACATGCATGTGAGCTTGCAGTTTAGCATAGCTCTGCTGCAGTAAGGCTTACTCAAGTGCAATTTCTTTTTGGCTCAGGCAACCAGAATTGAAAAGCTCTTATTTTTTGCCCCTAACAGCTGAATTTTCCCCTTTCCATTAAAGATGAAACCAGGAGTAATGTGTGTCTGCCTGCCTTTGGTTTTCAAAATAAAGGTAACTGTATGCCATGTAGATCAATATAAGTTGTGTGTGTGGTTTTTTTTCCTCTTGATAGCAAGTAGGTCAAAGAAGGAACTTGAGTTCAAATGCTTGGAGTCTGGTAAATCTTTGTAATTAGTAATATTCAAGCTTAGGGCAAGGTTTATTAAAGTTGAGTTCTACAAGGGCTCTCCTAAGTATCTGTAAATACGCATATACCCACAAAATCCATCTGTATATATGAGAAATGAGGCGAACTTGCAGAACTTGCAAATTATTATCCAGTCTAAATTTACTATGCAATTAAGGTTTTGTAATTATAGCTTTAGGAAAAATTAACTTCACGTGTTTATACTGAAGCAGAAGTGCCAGACTACAGACCAAACAATGACAAATGGCATGCCTGTATACAGGGGAGAAACAGCACACAGACACCTACAAGCAGTTGTAAATGACATACTATAATAGACACTATCCTAAGTTTGCTAAACCATAAGGCGGTGTTTGTCTTCCTGAAATAAAAACAAGTTACACACATGCACAAACAGGTTTCGAAGTAGTGGGACTCCTTCACTGGAGAGCTCAATGGAGAATCCTGTGGTGTCATGCAAGTATGGTGAGGCTGTTCTACGGAAAAACTGACGTCAGCCTAGCTCAGTGATATTCAGCTGTGACATCGAAATTGTCGGGGCTGGTTTTTACCCTGTGAACTCGTGACAGAATCTCTCAAGTTTCCCTGTTGTGAACAGAAAATCCTCATGAAAATACCATTGTTCTCTTCATTGATAGAGATTATTGCAGAGAGGGAGGTTTCTCAAGCAGTTGTTCTTCCTTGTGTTGGTTGCCTTGCAGCCAGCAGATTTCTAAGCAAGTCAGGATTCATTTTGGTTATCTGATCCATTTGTTTAAATAGAGGGTGAGTTAACTGAGTGTGTATGCTGAGGAGAAATTGAATTTGTGCACACTTGCTCTCTTTTTTCTATGTGCCAAGTATGATAAAAGGCAATGGTTGAAATTAAATTTGGAAAATAGCCATTTTAATACTGCTTGTGTTTTCAGCTGTAATATTGTAGCAACAAGTTAGAAAAATATAATTTCATCTCTAACAGAGGCATAAGCACAATGTTCTCCGCAGCTGGTGAGGAGGCTTAATCATGTCAGTAACGCTTCATTTAGGGCAGGGAAGAAGGAAAACTGCCCCTCGAGTGCAGTGATATGTGGTATCAAGAGCTATTCTATCCCCTTCTGGTTCCATCGAGTTGTTTGAAGGTTTTCTTTGCTTTGTTTACATATTCGGTCATCTTCTATCTACAAAATACAAGTTAAACAACTGGTTATCTTGATTTATTTTTTTAGAGCAACCCATATCTTGATAAGAAGCTGCCCCAGATTTTAAAAGCAGGAAGGAGTGCTGGGGCTGGTAGGGTGTGGACCTCTTATGGATGCCCTTCATGCGGGGGGGGGGGGGGGAGAGGGGTGGTGTTGCCATGGCAAGAGGTGCTCTGAGCACATAAAGGCCTCCCCACAGTGAGGCCATGCCCTAATGTGTCATTTGTGGGGTGAAGGGATGGCTTTCTGTGGTCATGCCCCAATGGGGCTTGCTGGTGCATGTAAACTATTTACATATGCATTTTATTTTGTGACCTATTCTCTCCTAAAGTTTAATTGGTAAAGTTGAAGTCTTTTAATAATAAAAGTAAAGATTTATAGAGTGGAGGAGGCATGAACAGGGACTAGTGTTTCTGTTGAGGATGTGTGCTCCTCGCATGGTTGTCATTGATCTGAGTGACCATCACATCATGCCTGGAGTTAATGCCTACACTTTATCTATGGCAGAAGAAAATGAAATAACCTCTTTGGGTTTTTTCCTTTTTTTTTTTTTAATCTCAAAGTACTGGCATCTCATTGGGATGACGAGTTAAGCAAAAGGCTTTCTGTTTGATGGAAATAAACTAATCTCAAAAAATCTCTACAGATGCTTAGCCAAACCTATTGACACTAGTGGAAGTTTCTATGATTTAATGGGGACTTTAGATCAAGACCAAAATAATTAATGTATTTCAGACAGTGGTGATAATCTTTTACTCTTGACCTTTTCTAGAAACTGGCTGTGGTGCTGTTTCAAAGCCAAGATTGACAAAAGTTCAAGGAATAAGTTCTCATCTAATTTCATGGTGGTAACTCAGTAACATTTTTTTTCTTTTTGAGATCATATTCCTAGTTCTCACAACTCAGAAACAAATTTTTATCTTTGTGACCCAAGTTTGGCTTAAGGTCCTCTTCCATACACTTCAGTTTTAGAAATACATGACAAGCAGGATTTTTAATGTACTCTGAATCAGCCTTGCGTTTCACTGAGGGATGTGCAGGGAAATTAGAGCTATATTGTGTGAGAAACTAAGATCTTCCTGTCATGCTTAGGTTTAAAAGGCTAGGTCTGTAGTAGACAGTTTGTAATGCTGTGTGGGATGTGATTGAATAGTTGTCTATTTTTACAGCATATCTGGAGAATCCTGAGTACAGACTGTTCAAATTGATACCAAAACTGTTGTTATACCTTACTTCCTTTCATTTGCTTATTGGCTATATTGACTCACTGCTGTTGATCTAAGCTATATTTTCTAGCCTCCTTATACAGCTGTTGCTGCCAGTGGTTCTAAAACTGTATTTCTAAAATAGTCAGGCCTGAGTGGAGACTGCTTTTAGTGGTGCCATGGCAGAGCAGGCAGGAGCCTTGTGTTGCTTTTTTGAAGTCTGGGGCAAAGCCCTGGGTAAATACTCTATCCATTGGTTTTGTATGGTTTCTGCATCACGTGGGTCAGGCTCCCAAATTCCTCATCTCAGAAAGACATGCAGTACAGTGTGGGAAGTGGAAGACCATCAATTACCTACTTTCTTCCTGAATATTTCCCTATATTGGGGTATTTGCTATGAATATATCATTACACTTTTAAAAGCTGTATAGCCACTGGCCTTTTGTCTCTTAGCTAGAAAGTATTGCGTATTCTGCAAGGAAAAATTATTTCTTAGAGTTAACTGAGGTAATTACTTCCACGCATTGAATACAACTCATAAGATGATCAACATATCTTTGTGCGGTATGTCCCAGAAATGTCCAGGAAAACAATCCGCTGTAGTACTTCTGAGGGATGCTAGAATGACCAGACTGGGACCTGTATTTTCATTTATCCACCAAACTGGTATAGGCAGTGGCATTGAAAGCTTTCCCTTGCATCTCTGCCTTGACTGTTGGATAGCTGATTAGTAGTATTGCATTGTTGGATCTTGTAAGGGGAGGTGAGGGAAAAGACACTTATGCTAATGATTTTCATAGCTGCTTTTAAGAAAAGTAGCCTGAGTCAGGTCATCAGAGAAATTTGGAGGGTCGAAAGCATACTGAGAGAAGAGGTGTTTTCCTAAGCTCATGTCTGCTGCTGTTTGTACCTGTCCTCAAACACATGAGGAGCTCATGGAACAGATAGTTCTCACTTTGAATTTAAAAAAAAAAAAAAATTGTGATTTTTCCTTGTGTGTTTTCGATGAGCAGGGTTTGTAGAATCCTGAAAAATGGTGAGGAAACTCTTGATGAGACATGGCCAACAAAATGCCTTTTTGTACTGCTTCTGACTTGCAACATTATTAGCCTTTCTTCATAGACGGGGTCTGCCAAGTTTATACAGACATCAAGGAGGCTTACAAAGCTCAATCTGAAAAATACAGTATTTTAAAATATGGTGGTGAAAGGTAGAATTCAGTACTATAAGGGTTTCACTTGATTCCTCAACTAGCAAAAATGTTATGAGGTAGGTAAATATCAGAATTGAGGGTGGGGGCAATACATTCAGAACAAAGATGTCTGTAATTAGTTTCATAAGTGGAGATAATAAATATGGTACAGTAGAGCGGAAGCAGCTGGAAAATGGCAACAGAGCATGCTCAGAAAAACTGAAGGCAAAAGGCTAGAGATGTAAGTACTGGCTGCTGCAGTTTTTGTTGTTGTCAAACACATTAATTCTCACTGGGTTGGAATGTTAGAATCAGTGGACCAATTTCTAATTTCATGCTCATTCATGCAAACCTCATGAACTTCAGAGGAATTGTACACACATAACAGCAATAAATTAATTAAAACCTGGAGTTTGAACTGGAAATATATTATAGAATGATTAATGGCTTATTTTTTAATTTTGAGTTAATAAATAACTACATATTTAATGAAATGGCTGTAATGTGCTTAGTGCACATTGTGCATCTGGGGTTTTTTTAACCTGGTTTCTTAATGAAGTGAGGCTGATACAATCACATTGTCTTTGTCATTCTCTCTTCTAATGGCTTTTGAACTTGGTGGCACATCTCAGTGGAATTTAATGGAGGTAGAAGTCTCAAAGCAGTTTAATCATTAGGACTTTCATGAATAGAAGTCCATAGAAAGCTGGGTAAAAGGAGAAGATTGTATTACTCCTTCTACTGAGAGGCACATAGTATCTTTTAGATACCAGTGAATCCATGTGAACGTGGAGCCTCAAGACGCAACTGTACCCAAGAAAGTTGTAGGACATCTGCCTCCTTGCCCTTTACTTGAGAGGTATATAAATAAGGGAGGAAGCCCAGAAGGATGCAAAGCACTTAAGAACTTTCTCATCAGAGAAGAGAAAGATCAATACTATGGGGAGCAGCCTCTGAAGTCAGACAACCCTGCAGCATAAGGCACTAAAAGGCAATGAAAGTGTGCCATTTGGTTTGAGCTGGGCTTTCCGCTAGCGCTGTCCTGCAGCGTGGCTGTGAAAAGCAGGCACTGGGGGAGGATGTGAAAGCAGGGAGAGTACTAAAGTTGCCTGCAGTTCTCAGTGTGGCTGCGCAGGAGGAAATAGGGGTTTTGTGGTGAAAGGTCAATGTTGTGAAGTGACAAGGTGCTTTAGGAAAAGAAGGGAGAAAAAGAGATATTTCTACCACCTGGTCTATGAATATGCACATGAAATGGGTATACTTTTAAAAAAGAAAAAAATAATAGTGCTGAGACCTGCTGTCTTAAGCTAGGGCAGATGTTTACTTCCTAGACACTTCACTACTGATCCTAATATTATGTGTCAGATGCAGAAGTGTTGCTTCTCCTTGTTTCAGCAAATACTGATTTCCCCATCCTCTCCCCAGCCTGACCATGGGATTCAACGAAACAGCAGCTGACCACCCTTCACCTGTTGGTCTGTCCCTGAATTGCCTGGCTGTCCTATGTGGGCAGGAATGCAGACAAGTAAAGAATTCCTGGGTTAAGGTTAACTTCTTAGAAGTCAAATACAATTAAGTGAGGGATTGGCAAAAGGGACACTGGGAGATTCTGTATCCAGCATTGAAACTGGAAGGATCAGGCAAGATGACTAACCCATTTTTTGGTTGATCCCTGTCCATTTTAAGAGGAAGTGCAAGTAAACCGGCTGTGCTTTATGGAGCAATTGGGCAAATGCTGTCCTCGATAGGTGCCAGAGGGGGACCATCTGTGCTTTGGCTGCTGTTCTCTTTACCCTGTAGCACTACTGGTAAGACTTGCAGTCCCCAGATGCACAGGGGTGCAGGCAGCCCAGGTGCAGGCGCACGAGGCCCCTGTGCCGTGTTGCCAGCCAGAACCATGCAGCTCTGAAGTCCTGCCAGAGCAAGACCGGTACCCAGCGTGTGGGACAGGGCATCGGCGCATGAGTGATAAATCCTGTTTTCCACGTGTGATGAAGCCAGAGAAGCAACATGCTGCAATGTCTCCAGCTTTCTGTCTGGTAAAAAGGGATGTGTCCTTTTTGGGTCCGTAATGTGGCAACGTCCTTAATGTAAGGGACAAATACCAGAGTGCTCCAGACTTTGCTCAAAGCAGAGAGGCCGTGGAAGTGGAACCAAGCCATTTTATCTGAGGATAATACTTGACATTTCCTTGTGCCATTTGTATTGTGTTTTGGGCCTTGTCCGAAAGGGGCCAAGCTGTGCATTGAAAGGCAGTAAGTACTGCTGTAATGACTATGATAGACACAGTCATCAGCAAAGCTGCTTGCATGTGGCTGTACAGAAGCCAAGTAGGGATTAAAAAAAATAATTGGGGGTGGGGGGGAGGTTGGGTTTTTTTTCTGGTTTGTTTGAACTGGTTTTTTGAAAGAAACCAGATGAAGAGAACAACTCTGATCTTGGAAACAAAGAACTTGGTAGTTAATGTTTGGTGGTACTTAATACAATGACTTGAAGAACATGCCAGTGGAAAAAATAAATGAGCCCGTTGTTGTATTAGGGAGTCGAAACATCGAATATCATGGGCTACCTCCCATACTGTACGTGTGAACACTGGTGCGGTGTTTTGGCTGTATGAGACAACTGTACCCTGTAACCCTTTGGGGAGGGGAGAGAAGGAGGGCTCCGCTGGTTTCTTTTTAAACACAAGTCTCTGCTTTGCAACAGCTGTTCTTAAAGTAATTTATTAGTGGAAGAAATGTTTCTTCCATTCTTACAGGAAAACATTGGGAGAATTTAGATTACTCATCTTAAGCTTCAATATCAGCTTATTCAACTTGCTTTGCTTTCAGTGGTTAGGCACAATAGTGGCTCTGTTGAAACAGACTTTTTCCCTCTGTAATGTGCTTCTGAAGTGGGTATGTTACTAATGATGCAAATAGATTTTAATTGTGCAAAAGCTGGACACTCTGTGCCTTGAAAGGCAGTACCTGATTTGTAGAAGAGACTGTAGAAAACAAGCATTCACAAGTAAAATTGCTATTGAGTTTTATAAATAGCACCATACTGTAAGCAGGTGGCAAATGAAAATGGTTTGGTTCCTCACAGCTGGCAGGTACTTTATTTTCAGGCATTGTGAACTTCTGCATCACCTTCGGATGCTTGACTTATCAAAAGTATTTGTTACCATCTACTGGTTAGTCTGGTCATTTGCAACACTTGTAAAAACTGAGCATAAATACTGGCAGCAAGCTTTGGCTGTGGCAGAAAATCAGGGTCATGCTTTTATTTTTTGGGTGAGATGTTGAGGCTGTGGTTTGACAGCCTGGTTGGCCCAGTTGTAGGGCTTCTAGTACCCAACGCATCAAAAAGGCCAGGGCCAGATAACGCAGGGTTTGGAGTAAACTCAATCTGGTGGCTTGGTAAATACATCTTATTGGGTTAACTTTGTACTGGCAGGATGCGTGTTGGATCAGACTTGTCTGTCTAAGCCACTACGACTTTCTGCTGGTTCAGACATCGCCCATCTTTCTGCAGCTGGTATAAATATGGCACGTGCTCAGAGTTAAGTGCTCTGGCTAATTCGGCAGAATCAAGATTCTGTGCCAAAGCCCTTTCCAGGTCAAGTTGGTACTGTTACACATCCTAAGGTTTTACTTTTATTTTACTTTTTTCCCCACACTAACTGGGGATAGTTGATCATGGAACTGTGGATTGACAATGTGAGAAGTTATTAAACTTGTTCCAGCATGGGGTTTGGATGTAGGAATACCTAATTTCCATTTCCATGCCTTAGTGTTTGCCAGACTGATGCCCTGTGTGACCAGCCCTGCTCTTTCCATCCTGAATTTCACTGCAGGATGAAGAGCCTGCTCCCCAGATGGACTGCTCTACTCTTCTAGTCAAAGTAAATGCTTAACGAAGTCTCTGTAGCCCCCAGCAGCCCTCACTCGGTGCTTGTTCGGGAGAAGTGTGTACAGAGCAGTGGCTTTGAAGGCAGGCCAGGAAGGCATCGGTTTGTTTACGCAGCTCCAGAGGCTCAGCATGCCATTTATTGGGTGTGGGGGGCTGCGGCTCCTCTTGTAGCTCAGGGACAGCAACCCCTGAAGGTACAGCAGTCACGGTGCAGCTTGTTTACCAATTGGGACTCAACTGCTTCACTGTGAGTGCAGGGGTCTGTGTTGCCCCTAGCATTAAGTCCAATTATACGATCTTCGTTTGAAGAGAGGTGTGAGATTCGTCTTCAGCAAACGATAATCTTCTTGGTGGGCTGTAAATTGCAAATAACGATTCCCTTCTATTTTTGGAAGTGATTTGCACCGTCAGTAGTTTGTGTGAAGACCTGAATGAGGCAGGCTTGGAGGGCAGTGTTTATTGGGTTGGGTTCCTGTTGCTGAAGTGGCATGGACGGTTTCAGGGCTCCCACTTTGCCCTTCCTTGGGGCTTGTAAATCCAGTCTCCATTTGATTCTTTTCTTTCTCTTTCAGGACAGTTATTCTGAGTGACGGCCCTTGCACACGCTTCTGAGTTGTTATCATGGGCTTCATTGCCTTTCTGAAGACCCAGTTCATAGTTCACCTCCTCATTGGGTTCGTCTTTGTTGTGAGTGGACTGATCATTAACTTGATTCAACTATGCACGCTAGTCCTCTGGCCCATAAACAAGCAGTTTTATCGCCGAGTAAACTGTCGCCTTGCCTATTCGCTTTGGAGCCGTGAGTATGCTTGAAGGGGGCATGAGGGCTAGGGGTGGGGAGGGATATGGGTTTTTTTCCTCTCCGTGTTAATTGAAGAAAAAATCATATATACACATGTATATGTATACACACACACAGACACATGAGAGAGAGAAGTGCTAAGTTAGAAGTAGACTTTTTCAGAGCAGTTCAAAGCAGCCATCTTTTCTGAAATACTGGGAAAACATACAGAAGTCAAGTGACTGATACATATTGTCACTCTTACTTGAAAGAAGTGGGAAGTAAAGCTCCTCTCCACCTCAAGCCTATCTTGACTGGTAGGAAATTCCTGATTCTGTCTCAATACCATCTTCATCCTGCATTGGAGCCTGTGCTAAATGATGGGGAAGAGGGAATTCACAGAGACTGCTTCAGGTATTGTGATACTGACCACTTCGGAGCTCAAGTTGACTGTGTGGTCTGCGGAGAGAGATGTCTGTCTTAAAGTATCTAATGTAGATGACTCTATAGCTGAACTGTGTGACAACTTCAGAGTCCTCTTACACCCTACAGCGTCCATCTGTGACACCAGTGTCTCCTCTTTTCTTCTGCCCGTGGGACAGCTCTACAGTGAGTGCAGCTGCTTTGCTCTCCTCTTTCAGACCTTTGCAAAACTTCCTCCCTGCGGGTGGTTTTTTTTTCTCCTCATACAGCTTAACAAGGGGATTAGATTTCTGAAATGAACATTTAGAAGGCTTCTTATTCCAAATGTCACCTCCTGTTTCAGCAGTGAATCATCTAATTTCTTTCCATTCTCCATCCTCTCCTGGTATGCACGGCCACTTACCTTAGTGCTCAGCATCCAACTCCCACTTTGGGTAAATGAGTCACCTAAGTGAGTACTTAAATTACAGTTGAGTGGTCCACTGACAGGCACCCACATTTCTTAAATCATCGATATGAAGTACTACCAACAAAAACTCTCCAAAGTGTCTAGTTCAGTTTCTTTTTAAGCTTGTTGTCCTTGTCCTTCCTGTGCTTTTTGTCCTACCTATTGAGAATGTTGTCCGAGAAGCACAGGAGAAAGGAAATTAAACAGAGAGTGGCAGGCAAACAGTCAGGAGAAAAGGTACTGTGATGGAAGAGCTTATAGGTAGAAACTTCAAAATTAGCTTGGTTGGAGGCGAGTGGGTGTATATGGGATTTTTTTTTTATTGGCTTGTAAGAATTTATTAATGTGCTTTTAATAATCTAGAATCTGATCTCATCCTGAAAACTCTTGTTGCGCTAATAGTCTGGCTTCTCTGAGGATATGAGCTGCTTGTGCCTGCAAGACTTGTAGGTTCAGACCCTTGCTTTCTACAAGTTAGCATTGTGCATGGAAAAATCACATTTTAAATGCTGTTATATCTTGTATACACTGGAAACAACCTACACGATTGTTCAAAAAGGTTTGGAGAAGCTCAGTAGATAATTGGGTTGTAGCTAGAATAATATACCTTGTGTATAGCCTATTATAAATTAAATGATTCAGAAATTAAACTATGAAAATTAACGTAAATATTATATGGGAATGCAGAGTGCTGATGGCCTGTAATAGAATGGCTGACAGAAGTTCAAATGTTGCCATTCATAATGAAATATATTTCATTATGTGGAAGCCTTTTGGCAATGAACCTGTTGTTGGTGTTCTGTTCCGGATGCTACGTTTTGCTCACTTACTCCAAGCTGTTTAGTTTTAAGATGAAGGGCGTTCATGCAAGAGCTGTCTATAACAAAAGCTGCTCTGCCTGTCTGGCAGAGGATTGGTGTGCAGGGGTAGATACACAGGTGATCATGTATCAGGGTATGTACTATAGCCCACTGAGAATCGGGCTGTATTCTTACTGTATCTCTTCTCAAACACATAAAGCACAGCTTCACAAGGGGAAGGAGATAGACTCTATGCAGTGTTCGTGGCAGACGTTTGGGGAAAAAACATCTGTCAGTCTCTGGCCTCAATGTAAACCCTTTGCAGCACATGTGATTCGTGACGGGTAGTCTGTACTTCAAGCTCTCCTACACCAGCTCCTTTCAGATGACTCACGCCTTTGGAGAGCGCAGTGCATTTGGTTTAGTCCGGTTGCAAAAATAATCTCTCAAATGTTAGTACTTCAAACTGAGAGGTGTGCTGTGCCTCTTGTTTGCTTTGTTTCTGGGTGGCTTGCGAGGCCGTAAACCTGCTGGCTTTGGCAGGTGGGAGCCCTGGCCGCAGGAGGGGGGTTGCTGTATTGAGGTGTTTCTTGTCCTCCACAGGAAGTATCCCAAGCAGCTCAAGTGTTACTGTCCCTTTGTTCAAGAGGATGGGCTTGCTGTAGCATTGGCGGGATCGGTGCCACGCAAAATAGCTGTAACCCACGCACCAAAAAAAAAAAAAAAAAAAAAGGAAATGAGCCCACTCACAGTTATAATGACATCGTTTATCAGTACACTTGTAAAGGACAATCTGTTTCCTTGTATTAATTCTCTGGCTCATCAACCCTCCTCTCTCAGTATGAACGCTGGCAAATCTCTCGGCAAAGCTTCCTCCACTATTTTAGAGTGAATGGTACAAGAAATGCTTTGCAGAATTATTTTCCTGCTTTTGAAGAAGAAACACACACATTTTATTTTATCTTTGATAAGAAAATGCAGGAACTGTAGCAGGTACTGGAGATGTTCCTCCTTAGTACATAGACAGAAATGGAAAGGGAAAATTGCTCAGAGTACCACGCTGTGTTTGGTACTGCTACTCCATTCTCCTGGCCACCTGCTTGGAAGAGTGTAGCTCTCAACTGAGGACACTCTTGCTCTCCTCTTTCCCCTTTTACCGAGCCAGGATAACCAGAGCAATAAAGGTAAGTGATCACATCATTCGCAAAAGAGACAAAGCTGAAAAGCAATGATAGAAAGCTCTAGTTGGTATAAACTATTATTCTGTCTTTCCTCTGCTGTATTTCCAGTTTACCAGGGTTACACTGTCTTAATCAGCAAGTGCATAACTTTGTCATGCCTCCAGATGAGTGAGTCTTGAAAATGATACAGGCGAATAACCTGGCAGATAAGTGGTCACATGGGGCTTACAGTGAAAAAACTAGTGCTAGAGAATCTATGTATCTTCAGCAGACCAGGATTGGTTTTCCCTATCATTTACCTAAATACTGTGTTTGCCTTCTCTCTGATGTGGTGCAAAATTGGACCCCCTCTTATTGAGCAGTATGGATAGATTACCCTGTTGTGATCCCACTGATCACAAGCCCTTGTGCAGGAAGGCGCTGCTCCATTTTGCATAACCGGGGTCTCTCGATGGAAAGCTGAAATACTGTGTGGCAGAACCTGGTGTAGGGAACCAAGAGGGCACCTTCCAGTTTTGACCCTGCAAATTCGTCGTCGTAATGTGGGAAGAGTTGGACTCTTTAACTGCCATATTTGTGCAACCAGATTTTGATTGCATCCATATCTCATTGAAATGAGAAAATGCCAATGACTACAGTTTGCATGGAAGCAAATCTTCCTACTGGGAGAATGAACTATTCTCATACTTTTTATAGTTGTCCCATGATACAAGCAATGCTTTCCATCTGCCTGGTTGTAGTGAAATTGGAGAAAACAGCTAACCATAGCAACTATATTCAGTGTGTGCTGAATTTAAGTGGAAGGGGTTTTTTTAAGAGGAAAAAAGGGGAGGTAGAAAATAAGAAAATTGGGTAACGAAGGAAATGTTCACGGTGAAGTAAGAGAGATGCTGGAATACTGAAAAGCTGGAGAAGACAAAGGAGAAAGGGCTCATTCTTTCTTTTGCAGTAAGAGAAAGACACAGTTTACCATTCCTGGCTTTGCCCAGCTATTTTGATAAATTAGTGATAAATTAGCTTGATTCTCTGCTGCTTCTGACTCTGTGTTGATGACCATAATATAGAATGATTAGAGTCCTGTGTTCTAATATTAAAAGCTATTGCAGAAGATCTATGGCACTGTATCCCTTTAGTTAAAAGCCTTTATTGGTCTGTTTACCTCTATAAAGCTTGCTTCATGTTGAGTAAAAGCATTAGGCTGCACCTATGCATAATTTGTCTTCCACCTGGGAGACAATGTATTCATTTAATGGAGCAATCAACGGCTCAGCTGTCTGGTTTCAGGCACAAAGTTTTGGGTTTTTTTCCAGTGATCATGACATTTCACATCCATAATATGATGCTAATACTTGTCACTGTTAAAAACTTGTTAAATTATCCATAATGCATATATCTAGTGCCCTAAATACTGCTTAAGGATGGTCATGTTGTTTGGTCTATACCTGTTTAAGCTCTCATTTCATCTCTACTGGGTTCTATTGAAAAGGTGACAGTGTTGTTCGGAGTCGGAAGAAACTAGGCACTGAATGGGGCTGGAAACGAAATGCTAAACGCTTTCTGTAAGCAGCACCCCTAACTCCTCTCTCCATCTTCATCATGTTTGTCAGAGCTGGTAATGCTGCTGGAATGGTGGTCAGGCACAGAGTGCACCTTGTTCTCAGACGAGGCCACGGTGAACACGTTTGGGAAAGAACACGTCATCATCATCTTGAATCACAACTTTGAAATCGACTTCTTGTGCGGCTGGACTATGACAGAGCGCTTCGGAGTGTTAGGGGTACGTGGGGCCATGAGCTTTCCCTTCATCTGGAGGACTAGAGGTCTATTTAAAACCCATGAACATACAGGTTTTTTGCATTTGAGTTTCCAGATATAACTCCATCAACTCTTTGTCATCTTAACTTTAATGTCTTTGATCTCATTGTACAAATTGGCAAATGACATTTTTTAATTGTTATTTTTTTGGTTTTCTCCAAGAGTTCCAAAGTTCTTGCTAAGAGAGAGCTACTGTATGTGCCCCTAATTGGCTGGACGTGGTACTTCCTTGAGATTGTTTTCTGCAAAAGGAAATGGGAAGAAGACAGAGATACGGTTATTGAAGGATTAAAACGTTTGGCTGATTATCCTGAATATATGTGGGTAAGTGTCAAGTTCCTCCTCTAGTATTGACTGCTTAGAAGTGAAATGGTGGTGGAGACACTCATGTGGTACTGTAGCCTTACATACTGGGAGAAGTTCTGCTCACTACATTCTTCAAGTGTCATCAAGGAAAACCTGTGCTCTGTTTCAGGAGGTCTTTTGGGATATGCTGGTAAAGTGTTGCTCTGTTTGCCTGTTGGTAAGGGAAGTGATTTGGGAAGCAGTTCAGAAGCTTGCATAGATGATTAGAAGCTTGATGATAATTTATAAATCAGGCTTGTGTAATACTTGTAAATTTTATCTAAACTTATTTTTACCTTTAAAAAAAATAACAGCCCATATTTGACTACTGAATCTATATAACCTTAAGCTACATTTTCTGAGGGAGGCTAAAAAGACACCTAACCAAAAAAGTTTTTTCTGGAGAAGTGAGTGATTTTGGGTGAGAGGGATGCACAGACCATGGATTTTGATAGGAAGTTCTTATTAGTATGTTCATTGATCTGTGAAATGACAGGTTTCCCAAAAAGTCTCTATGAGAACATATGGCAAGCTTACATCTGCTTTTGCAGTTATGCTTTTCCTTTTTATTTTGACATTATTTGAAGTCAAGGGCGAAACATCTATGTTATGTGCAATGTTAAGATTTTACTGCAACAACACAGTGGTATAATAAAACTATTAACTTTCTTTTAACTCTGAATGCAAACCTTTTGGTAAATTTACTGGTTTGCTTTTATAGCAGCACATGTAATATACAGTTATTTGGGTCATAAAACGTTTTAAGAGGCTTTTTGTGCATTTTAAGTGATTTTTCAATATTATCCAGTAGAGCTTGTTAAAATGAATAGTGAAATAGTACTAGTATATTGTGAATGCATCATTCGTGATTTTCTATCACTACAAAGATAAATAAAAATCTGGAGAATGTATTTTAAACTACTTCATTGCTTGAATATATGGATATGAACTATATATATTCTCCTGATTAGTGTTGGGGGGAAAAAAACAAAAAACCCTACCAATTAAAAAATCTCAAGACTGTACTTTAGTTGCAAATCTATACATTTTAATGATTCTGCAATTGGGAACCAAGGACTAGCCTCTAGGGAAAACAACTAGAAAATATAAATGCAAAATGTAGTTAGCATTGATCATTTAAATCAAGACTTCCTGCTTGGTAATTTAAATCATGATTAAAATTGACTTGAGTAAATCAATTTCCTAATTTTTGAGCATTCTAAATGCCACAATTAGGGCTGCCTGCGCAACCTTCCTTCATGAGGTCTTTCTCACACGTGCGCTGCAGCCCACTCTGTACCTGGCTCGCATACTTGGTCCAGAAGGATCACTGCACCGTTGAGTAGAAGAGGGTGATAATTTGCTATAGAGGAAAGAGCTTGCATTGCAGACTGGGGTTGAGATTGCGGTGTTACACTCTGTACCTTGTGCTGTCCTCACCACTTGGTGGTGATGGTTGGTCAGATTTTCATAATGAACGTGCCTTCAAGGGCCAAATGAAGATTGCAGGACCAGCTCCTGTTCTCTCGCTGCACTCTGGCAGGTCTAACTCTGGTGTCTATGGCTTTGCAATTTTAACATTCATTTGACTTACCTTTTGTGGTGCACAGTATGTAGATACACTACAGAGAAAAAGTCAACCACAGTACTGACAAATAGCAGATGTATAGTGATGCATTTGACAAGTCTTTCTTTTGAATTGCAACATTACAGTGTTGCATGATACTGCTGTGGGAGAGCAGTAGCAACCTGCCCTTCTCCCTCTCCATCGCTTGCCAAGGTTGCAGAGGTTTGTGCCTTCAAATGCAGCAGTGTTTTCCATTGCTGGCACAATGGGAATGATGTCCACCTTTCAAAAAGGCCAGGGATAACAGAAATTCACCCTAGGACCCTCAGAACGGCTTTGTCTGCTCTTGGCTTTGCATTGCTTCTGGTCTCTCTCTCTCTCAACCAGAGCAGAGGCAGTATAGAGGCTGGAGAAGGACAGATCGATGTTTTGTGCTGCTTGAAGTCAGTGTGGGAGGATTTCAGTCTTTAATAGTTACTCAGGATACCACAGTCAGAATGGTGCCTTACAAGATGAACGAGGTAAAGGTTTTAGGGAGAGGTACCAGTTTTTATGAACACAACTGACACAAATGGAAAAAAAAAAAATGGGAAAAGCTTTCAGACAAGTCTGTCTTCAGATGAGTAATTCTGGTTGTACAGTGCAAATTTGAAATGGGGTAGCTAGTGATTAATATGCTTTTTCCTTAGGTGGTCGTGTACTGATGTTTGGATTGCTTTTTCTGATTTGTAGATTAGTCCATCACCAGCCAGCCAAAGCCTTCAGGGACTTTTCTTTTTTTAAGTAAATGTTTCAGGTACAACCTTTTAGACTTTTTGTTGCCTTAAATTTGGTACCAGTGTTGTTAAACATAATTGTAAATGAGTTGTGAGGTGGTGCTTATGCCTGATACTTGATCAAATGAGACAACTGAAGTGTGTGCCATAGAATCATAGAATCGTTTAGGTTGGAAAAGACCTTTAAGATCATCCAGTCCAACCATTAACCTACACTACCAAGTCTACTCTAAACCCATCAAGGGTAGACTAGACTAAACCATGTCCCAAAGTGCCACATCTACCCGTTTTTTGAACACTTCCAGGGATGGTGACTCCACCACCTCTCTGGGCAGCCTGTTCCAATGCTTGACCACCCTTTCCATAAAGAAATTTTTCCTAATTTGCAACCTAAACGTCCCCTGGTGCAGCTTAAGCCCATTTCCTCTCATCCTATCGCTAACTACATGGGAGAAGAGACCAACACCCACCTCAGTACAACCTCCTTTCAGGTAGTTGTAGAGAGCGATAAGGTCTCCCCTCAGCCTCCTCTTCTCCAGACTAAACAACCCTAGTTCCCTCAGCCGCTCCTCATAAGGCCTGTGCTCCAGACCCTTCACCAGCTTCGTTGCCCTTCTCTGAACACGCTCCAGCACCTCAATGTCTTTCTTGTATTGAGGGGCCCAAAACTGGACACAGTATTCCAGGTGTGGCCTCACCAGCGCTGAGTACAGGGGAACAATCACTTCCCTGCTATGGATGTATATTTATATTACACGCATTTTCAGTATTCTGCTTGGTTTCTTGTCTTCACAAGATGTCCTTGTTTTTTGCTTTTTGTCTCATACTAGTTTCTCCTGTACTGTGAAGGAACTCGTTTTACAGAGACCAAGCATCGTATCAGCATGGAGGTAGCTGAATCCAAGGGGTTGCCTAAGCTGAAATACCACCTGTTGCCCAGAACCAAAGGTTTCACCACTGCTGTCCAGTGTCTCAGGGGAACAGGTATTGACAAGCTGCTACTGGTTTGCATTAATTGTAATGTTTTGTTCAGTACACTCTGTGTAGCACAGCGTAGCATATGCTATTGTTCGTTACGGCCATTACAATTAGTGAGTTGGCAGCAATAAGCATTCAGCATGTCAGCCGTTGCTTTGTGCAACACAACTCTGATACCAGTCTTAAAAAATAATAAACCTTTCATATATGTCATTGTTGCTTGGTTCATCAAGTTGTCTTGTGTTTTGATAACACACATGGTATGTAGGTGGGAATGTCAGGTGGCTGATACAGATAAATACAACATGTAAACACAAAGTAGTGAAGGACTCTGCTACCTGACATCATTAATGCAATGCTTGCACAAGGCCCTGTTGCTGTCTAATGCAAGGTTGCTGGCAACGTGAATTGCTGATATAACAGCCATATTTTCTGTTTTGTAACAGTTTCAGCAGTGTATGATGTAACACTAAATTTCAGAGGAAACAAGAACCCGTCTTTATTAGGAATTCTTTATGGAAAGAAATATGAAGCAGATATGTGTGTAAGGTGAGCATATAATGATGGAGGTGAGCCCTAAGATGCATGCTTTGGCATGTTGAAGTGTATTCGGATTTTACAGGGTAATGTCATTTGCTGTAGTCCCCTTTTCCTTGCCCTTCGAGGTTCTCTGCAGGTTACAAAGACCTCCCCATTTCCCCCCCGCTTTAGTTTGCTTTCACATGTGACATCATGTGATATCACCCAGCAAGTCAGAGAGTGCTGGGCAGACTTTTTAAGCCTGGGTATGAGCACATTGTCATTACGGGGTTTCCCCAGGTTTTGTGCAGTGAGGGCACTAGTCCACATTTTTCCTTTCTCTGCTGGGAACAGAAAACCAACTGTTCTGCCCCGCTTCCCAGTCCCTTGCGAGTACATGCATAGTATAAATAGCCTGTCCAACATGAGTAGTCTCTTGTAGTAAATGTAAATGGTGTAAAGCTCCTTACTGTGCCAGTTTCTCTGCTTCTCTCACATGGTTTGATTAGCAGATTAGAAGTTAAATAATGCTGAAATTCAGACATTGTATGAATGAGGTGGTACATTCCTTGCATTCCTCATTATTCTTTTGCCTGAAAGAGTAACTGTAACACCTAACTCCATGTGAGACACACACACATGCTTTTTCTTTCTTGCTTTCTCCTCGTTGCCTTCTGCTTTAAAGGCTTCCTTGTGATCATAAAAACTACCAACCCTTTCCTGCTGAATTTCTTCTTTTCCCTTTTATGTTTGGACCTGACAAATGATCTGGTTGTTCTTTCCACAGTTCTTTTGACAGTTCACTTCTGCTCCCCTGGGGACTTCACCCACACTTTGGAAAACATTGCTACATTCTGGTGATGAGGTTGATGTTTGGTTTTCAAAAGGGGGGGGGGGGGTGGGGGTGGGGGAAGCCTTGCTACTTCCCCCCACACCTTTCCCCTCTGGCCATGGGTCTGTGCATTGCAGATGCATGGCACTGGCTCTGTACATTGTCCTTCTACAGGACAGGTGTGTCTTGCCGGAACCTCCAAGGGTGAAAGACTTTGTAGGGAATCACACTGATTATCCATTGTGTTCAAGGTATAGCAGCAACAGTTTTGTGGAAGAAACGCTATCCCAGGGGAGGCAGAGTGCTGCAGCCCTAATGGGGAAGGAAGAAAATGCATTCCAGTTCTGTTCTCAGATACTGCAACTTCCACAACTTTTCAGTCTTTTGGTGGGAAAGAAGGCTGCAGAGGTTATGGGGAGAGAGATGGGAGCACTCATTTGCAAGGGGTTTCATTTTGACTATTTACACTTGCCGGACATATTCTTGACAAGGAAAGTGGACAGACAACTTACCAGCTAGCGAAACAGCTGGTCAGGCAGTTGCCACCTGTAATTCCATACTGATGGCAGATGCATGTAGCGTATCTAGCTAGATCTGGGGTACACATGCATCGATGTACGTCTGTATAATTATACATTGAAGAGCAGCTGCATTCAGTTAGATATCCTATGGCTTACTGATGGAGGTGCAAGTTGGTTTTATTTATTGGTGAGGTAGTAGGAGGAAAGAAGGGAAATGTAGTTTTCAATAGTCATTAGAAGAGGTTTGGGTTCATAAAATTCTGTTGAGGATAATGTTGCCAGGTAAAATCACTAATTGTACCCTATTAAAGAAACTAATGACTATGCTCAGATAATTTTGGTTTAAAATATGTTTGTGGACTGAATCAACGTTCTCAAGATGCTTTTCTATACTTGAAGCTTTTTCTCTGTTTTGGAGAGGAAGCTATGAGAGTAAGGAAACTATTTTTACAGTTTTTTTGCTGAAAATTGAATGTCTCCTTAATGTGCCAGCAGACTTGGCTTAGCTCAGAGAAAGGAAGCACATAAGCTCTTGTTCTTGGTATATGTGTATGCAGTTACCTGTGCACAGGTAAGAAGCTTAGCTCTCTGCAGAGGATCCAGTCTTTCTCCTGACTGGCTCCAGAGAAAATAATCAGCTAAATTACCAAATGTTATTGCTGTGAGTACCCTCTAGTGATGATAGCAATACAGGGACAACTTTACCAGAGAGCTTTCAGCAAATGACTTTTTACCGAGCTTTTATTGAGCATTGTTTATATTAGTTGAGCAGCTCCTCCTGTTAGAGCTAGTGAAAGTAAATCTGTAAAATCTGGTGTTCAATTTGTTTATGGGATGCAGAAATTATTAGAAATGCATTATATATTTTCCTGCTGCTGCAGACTTAAAGGCTTTAGTTCATACTGTGGAAGTATATTCCCTGGTTGAACTGCAGCAAATAAGTTGTGTCTAGGATCACTGTGTCTAGAGCCCTCCCAGAGGTCACCCTTCTGTTCTTACTGTGCCCTGCTGTGAGAGGGCCTTGATACAGTTCAAGTGTTGCCAAAATATGTTAGAGATGAGGGTAAGGTGTGTGCCTGCCCTCTACAAACTGAGCAACTTCTTCCTGAATTGATCTAGGACCAAGATTTGTTCCACTGAGAAAGGAGATGATACATTTGTGAGCGTGTTAGTGGGCTATCTTGGCAAATAAAAGAATGCAGAAAAATGGTTGGCTCCTCACCACTAGAAAGAGGCCCTTAAGGTGCCTGTTCTTGGTGAGGTCAGGTCAGTACCTGGAGCTGGGCAGAATTTTAGTATGCACCCAGAACTGCATACCTTGATCTGTAGGGCTGGAGAGGCAAGGAGAGAGAAGTGCAGTCACTGGAGAAGATCTTTTCCTTAGAATTGGTACAAAGTGAATTTTTAACCATCCCTCCCATTCCTTCCAAAATAAAGTTTTCACTAACATTAATTGTTAATTGTAAATGTAATGAACAATTATGCTGGGATTTGCCACTTTCTTGTCTTTTTCCAGCTCTGGGTGCCTCAGTCTGAGCTCACTGGGAATCAAATGGTGGTGAAGGAAGAACAGTGTGTGAATGGGAAATGCTTGTTTTACTAATGTGCTCTGAAATTGATAGGAGCTTGTGCAGTTTCTTTTGTCTTAGGAATCCAAGTTTTAGGTGGACAATCAAGTGTTATTTAAGTCCCAGTTATTCTCTGCATTTAACACCTCTGCCATCAGTGACGGTATAACCTGTAGCTTATGCCCTTCATTGAATGGAAGATCTTCCCTAGAGGTCAAAATACCTGGATTTTCCTTTAATTCTTTTTTTTTTTTTTTTTTTTTTTCCTTCTCCCCGCCTTTTTTAATCTCTCTACTAAACTAGGAGATTTCCTCTGGAAGATATCCCTCAAGATGAAAAGGAAGCTGCAAACTGGCTTCATAAGCTTTACCAGGAAAAGGTAAACAGCTTTCCTTTCTTTTCTCTCTTTTGGGACTTTCACTGGGGTAGTGTGTTAAGGCACTGAGTAATACGCGCTCTTCCACTGGATGGAGAGAAGAGATGGAAATATTATGTATAATTTGGCAGCCATCCCTCAAACTGCTGAAAGGAGCAGTACAGAAGGAGCCCCTTGGCCGCAGAGAGCTGACTAGTGAATAGGTCTCAAATTGCTGGGAAGCACAATGGGATTCGGAGATACAGCTGAGTTGCAGAAGACTAATGGCAATCCACTGTCTTTTTATATTCTTCAGCTCTCGCATCTCTGTCATACATTTCTAAAAGCTCAATTTTTCCTGTGGGTGTTTTTAGGCACTCAAGAGTGATAACTGTATGCGAGGGACAGGTGGTCCCAGCTCTTAGCTGCAATTGTCCTTGGCTTTCATGTTTCTTCCACTGTCACCTTCCTTCTGCCTCCTGGTAACACCCCTGCAGTGGTGTGTGACATGGTACAGACAGTCCCTGGGATCTGCTGCCGGGGACTGAAGTAGCACATGGCCGGCATGCCTTCAAACAGCTCAAAGCTTTTCTTCGTGTCCTCTCTTTTTTTACCTTAGATGGTTCATTTCTTGACCACAGATTTAACAGTTCTGTGGGGAGGAGGAAAGAACTGTAATTAATGTTGCCCAGCCCTAATTGGTGGATTGTTGAACTTGAAATGTGTATCTTGATTTTTGCGTTGCTTATCTTTGTGGGAAAATGGAGGAGCACAGAAATTTTAACTATCTTGGGCTTTCTTCTGCTATGATGACCTGTGCTGCAGCATTTCTAAGCTTACCCTTAGTCTGTAGGTAGGCAGCAGATTGTTTGTAAGGGTCTTGGAAGTCGCCTTCTGAGTTTCATTTTGTTCATTTTGAACTAATTTGTTTCAATACCTAAGCTCTAATTCACGTAAGGGGAGGGAAGTTATCTTACAAACAGCAGTAGCTATCACCTTCTCCTCCCACCTCCCATTAGCAAGTGTATCAAACTAGCTTGTGCGTCAGCGTAATACAGCATTCAAGAGCTTTAAAAATAAATAAATAAATAAAAATTTTGGGATCCTTGGATCCCACTTCCTGTTATCAGGGACATGCCATCATGTAATTCCCTTGCAAAGAGGCTCTTAGATGGAAGAATTCCTTCTGACATTGCCTGGCTGGAGGATCAGACGTTAAGGTGTATGTTACAGGGGTGGTCTTTCTCTGCTTGGCTCCTGCTTTGTTAAACAGTAAGTGCAGAGCTATGCAGATGCAGCGCAGAGGAGCATTCACTCTGCTTGGCACCATTTCTTGGGCAGAATGCTCTGCTTTCCTTGCAGATGGAGGGCTTGGAGTTCTTGCTGCTGTTGGCTGTACCTCTGTTCAACTTTGGTGTGAGATGTTGCTGGGGAGGGATTACTTATATATGTGGGTATTTTATATATTGATCTTATGGTAGTAGCAATATGTTGTAACTGGAATCCTTAAAGTGCTCTTCCCGCACAAAGGATATGTCCTCAAAAGACTGTTATTGGCAAGGAACACGTTGTGCTTCTCAGCCCTTTATAAGGGAAGCTAAAAGAAAAACAGCTTAAGTGGGGAAAAATAAGCAATAGCCAAACTTGAGCCACCCTTGGTAATGGCTTGAAACCTTACAGAACATTCTTACAAACTGAGGGAAGGCTGTGGGCATGCTGCTCCTTTGAGTGATGTGTTTCATGATTGCATCTCTCCGCAGGCTCAGCTCAGGATGCAAGTGCTCTGTTGAAGTCTTGGGGTTATGGCTAGCACAGTGCTGTCTCTGCTGGTTAGCTTGTGATTTGCCTTCCTCTTCTGGCTCTATATATAGCATTTTTCTGCTGTGCTTTGCTAAATCATGTTGACCTTTGTGGAAGTAAAAACAGGAGGAAAAATAATCCAGCAAAGAGGCAGGTAGTGTCTGAATTGGCCTCTGGCCTGACTCTGCCCTAAATTCCTAGGCAATTAAGGAAAGTGATGAAGGTATTTGGTAGTGGAGAGGCTGGTATGGTTTCAGTTTCTGATGGTGGCCAAGATTGCCTTCAGAGGGCTAATATGGTAGGCTCGGTGGTCAACAGAAATGCCCAAATAAATGACAGCAGATGGAAATGGATGCTGTGTACTCTTCATGGGTATTTACCACAGATGCTGTCCTTGATGTTGACCTAGAGTTGACTAGTCTTGGATTGCTTGGTGCAAACATTATGAACATGTTTTCTTCAATCTTCTCTTTCTCCCAGGATGCTTTGCAAGAGATGTATAATCAGGAAGGCATATTTCCTGGCCAGCAGTTTAAACCTCCTAGGAGACCATGGACTCTCCTAAACTTTCTTTTTTGGGCCACGGTTCTCCTCTCTCCTCTCTTCACATTTGGCTTTGGAGTTTTTGCAAGTGGATCACCTCTCCTTATCCTTGCATTCCTGGGACTTGTTGGAGCAGGTAATAAAAGCAGAGAAGATGCTAAGCCCAGAGTGACATGTAGCAGGATCCATTACCTCCAATAAGTACTGTGTATTATTAATATGAATGAGGCTTGCAGAAGAGTACTTGGAGCTCACTCTGTAGTCTTTATATTGTGTAGCATTTTTATTATTTCAAAAGCTTTAATCCGGGCAGGCTTGCCTTCATATCTTAAGCAGTGTCTATAGAAATCAATAGCAAGTGTGTCTTGTAGCCCATTATTATGGTGCCTGAAGGAGAAAATACTCTTACTGCACACCTTGTCTGTGAATTAAAAAAAAAAAAAAGCAAAACCAGCCAAACAAACAAATACGAAAACCCCAAAACCCCACACCTCCCCAAAGAAAAAACCCTAACACCACCCCACCCCACCCTGCCAAATGGGAGCTGGCAGGGGGGAGGATATGCTTTAGTGTTCATACTACCTGTCCTGTTAATCAGCATAGAAGCATTCATTATACTTTTAAGTCTGGATTGTCCTCCTCTTTTAGTGACACCTGACCTGTGATCCATGTGCAACCTCATACAGTGCACTGCTGGTCTGTAGTCACTGCTGTCTTCAGGATTGGGTTAACTCATGTGGTTCTGCTTGTGTGTTTACGTGTAACTTCCAAAATCCTTGAACTGGTTTTAATATGTGTCCCATTTCTCTGTTATATTTTAAAGCTTCCTTTGGAGTTCGTAGACTGATAGGAGTAACTGAAATAGAAAAAGGCTCCAGCTATGGCAACCAAGAATTCAAGAAAAAGGAATAACTGACAGCTGCAGTTCAGCACATATAACCAGACTATGGTATCTGATTAACTTCAGTTAAAAAACAACAACAGACACTTAGAAACTATCTTTTTCTTAATAACTGATGACTAATATTAAAGAATAAAACTTGAGCCAAGAATGAAGAAGTCGGAGGCATCAACTGAAGAGAACACATCAACTTTCCGCCTGTTTAAGGTTTACTGTAGTCAAACTATGGGAGAAAAATCTGGGGTGGGGTGGAAGAAGAAACTAATTTTTCTTGCTTTGTTGGGGGACTTGGGGGTGGGGGGAGAAAAGAGGGCATTGGCCATGGCCACGTGCATCTTCAGATGACTGAATACACTGGTTTCTGTCAAGAGCACTAAACTCACTTTTACAACAGGAGCCATTGAATGTTTCCTCTTGCTAAAGCCAATGTAATGTTTGATTTCCAACTTTTTTTATTAATGAGCCAGGCAAAAACAACCCTTCTTAAATTAATTGACAGATGTTCATTGGGTTAGAGTCATTTTGGAAAGGCTGTGTTGTCATGGCTACAGATGAAATCCTATTTGTATGTTACACTGATAGTTTTTATTTTCAGGCAATGTCTTAAAACTTCTGTAATGTGAGAGAACAGATAGTGGAGTTTGGAAGCAGTGCGTTATTGATCAGCACATACCATAGAACAGATCCACTAGTATTAAAACAGTATAAAATTCTCATATTTCCTGCTAACTGCTCAAGGCTGTTTAATTTCAAAACATTACTTCAGTCTTGAGTGTTGTTTGTCCTGTTTCACAGCATACATGTATGATAATCTTGAGTCTGTTTGGGCTTGTTTTGTTTTCTGAATTAATGGTGACCGTGGGATTTGGAGTTGTGCAAAGAAGGCAATTTATTGAATTGTCCTGACATTTTCTCCTTTTATTTCTGTTCGCATCTCTCATCACCAAAGTCCAGTTCAGCCAACCTCTCTCAGTAAACTGGGAGGCAGCAGCAGAAATCAGCACAACATTTTTCAAAATGTCTTCTTTTACAAAAACTTGAAAAGGAGAGGTCTGTAGCAATGAGATTTCACATACTAGCATCTCTTGAACTTTTAATGAGAGTTTCGACATTGATTCAAATGGGGCCAGGATCTTACCCTGTGTTCTGTAATGATAGGGTGTGCTGCACTTTCTACTTGGTTGTGCTTTAGATGTTGATGTGAAGTATATTGCAAGGTGAGCTGTGCTGTTAAGCATTAGAAGGAGTATGGGGTCTCTTCAGGGATTTTAAATATCTTTAGTTTTGCTTGTTGACCTTTGGGTTTTTTCACTGAAAATTAGAGATCAGAACCATGGCTGTACCTGTGTCTCTTTTTTTGTTTTTCCCTCTTTTTTACAAACGCACATTCTGAGATTTTTGTAGATTGCTGCTGTATGCATAGCTAGAGAATTACATGTAAACAGGTCGAAACTACCGTATGTTCAAGTCTGGAGGCCACAATATGCATTTGGCTATGCTCAGAAATTGGTGAAATGGGTTGCAGATCTACAGCTGAGGACAGAAGCTGACCCTCAGGGTCTGTATTTTTAACCCAGCTTCCATTAGAATATTTATCTCACTTTTGTAAAGAGCGGATCTTATCAAAGCACTGGTTGTTATTTTCATCTTTGCTTTAGTAACCAAGATAAGAGAGTAAATAATCTACCTTCTTTTTGTTTTTACTCTAGCTGTTGGAACGTAACCTCTTCTCCCACAGGTTTTGCTGTTTTCAAACACTGGAAGAGCAATTTTGTAACTTAGAAAAATATTTTACTTGAGGTCATTAATCACTGTTCTGTCATGCACTTGATTTTTATTTGTGGTCTTTTCAACAAGAGGATTTGAAGGATGACCTACGTTGTCTGTCTCCTGTTCGACTCATCCTCACTGAATCATTGTACCCATAGCCCCAGCATTAGTATGTCATCTTTGTCCCCTCAATAAATCTTCCCTAAGATAGGGGATGCAAAGCTGTTGTAATGTTAGTGGAATTCAGAATATGCTTTGGGAATTGAGGAGAACAGAGCCTAGCCATGACTGTTTTCCTTGCTGGATGTTTTTGTACTCTGTCTTTAAATAGGGTTAGACTTCCAAAAGCTGACAAATATAACTCTCTGACTTTTCCCTGTTTTTTAAGCAGAGGACTAAAAGCAGTGGGCTTTTTTTTTTCTTTTCTTTATTCTTTTCTTAAGTAATTCAGTAATGGATATAATTCTTGCTTCTTAGAAGGATGTTACAAATGCTGTATACTTGCTTCCTGAAGATGATACTGAGTATATATAAATTGTACTGGCTTAGCAGAGTGGGGCTTGCAAAGCAGGCTGACCATTGGCTATGTTTTATAATTATATTTTGAGCAGTGTACTAATGGACATGACAAGAATTTCACAAAATAAATCCCTTCTTAGTGCTGAGAAGAGGGGAAATACTTAAAGGAGAAGGGAATTAATAGCCTTTCTCTTTACGGGAGTCTTTTCTCCTCTTAATGCATGTAACTCCCTATTAGGAATTGTGGGATTAATGCATGTACATCAAGGGGAGAATAATCAGCATTTCATATTTTCTTATCATAACTTATTGGTCATGCTTTATTTCTGAAAATATAATAAATACATCAGTTACTTAAATTTTGCTCTTCGAAACAGACATATCAGTGACCATTTAGAAAATTGAAATATACAGCAATGCACAAAACGGTATAAAACCAACACAAATTTCTTCATTTGGAATTTTATCTCCTCAAATAGGGGTTTTTATACACGCGCGCGTGCACACGTACAGAGAGTATGTATAAATTAAAATGACTGGAAATAGCTGAAGTTAATGTCACTAATGAAGATTAGCAGGTGGCTTGGATTGGAAAAGTAAGCATAGATTTTATATCTTATTTTCTTCTGGTTTAATAGAACATAGCTTGTATATTTGACTACCAAGCCCTTTAAGAGCAATAATAAACAAAAATATATCATGTTTTTTGTCTTTTGCTTTTCAACCATGCTAGGTTTAATAAACTTAAAGCTATAGGAGTGTTTTTGCTCTCCACCTTTCAAAACTTTCATTTATTGCTTGATTGTTTAGACTAAATATCATGTTCTCCAGTATGGACTTGCAAGCTGATTGCCATGGAGTTTAGCATTGACTCCGAAGATGAATGGTTCTCAGACTAATATGGACAGATGCTGCGCTCTTGGCCTTGGCAGCGCTTGTCATTGTCGTGAAGAACAATGAAGTTGCTCTCAAAGTGGGATTTGCAGTTCCACGGTAGCATCATGTTGACCTACGTCTAAGAACCCGGTGGGAGAGCTCGGAGACTGCTGGCATTGTGGCATCTCTCAGTTAGGAAGGCACAAAAAGCTGATGCTGAAGAAGGACCAGATAACTGGTATCCAGAGGTCTTAGCTTGGTAGGGATTACAGTTCTCTGTTGCTCATTGTGGGCCGAACGTGCTCTTGCCATCGACTTCACGTCACTGAGCAAAATATCTGTCTCCAGCACAAAGAGTATGGGCAATGTTCCTTTGTTCTGCTTTAACTTATCTTGAAGGGCTCTACACTTAATTGCTGACCAATGAATACGACTACTACCTTTGTCCTAATTGCCTCGTATTCACAGAAAAAGTGAATGTGTCTGCTCACTTCCACGTGATACCACTTGTCTCCATCTGCTGATGTCTGTATATTTGCTTGCCTGTATTTTCTGCAGATGGTTCAGTTACGACCTCTTAGCTGGAACTTGGACCTTTCTAGTTGAACCAGTGCTACAGAAATCATCTCACATAGCTGGGGTTTTGTTATCCTGCATTTTGGCACTGGTTGATGTGCTCAGTAGGTCTGAAGTGATGCAGTTGTGTTTCAGTTGTGTTAAGCGATAATACAACTTTGCTGCTTCAGGGCAAAACTTTTATTAGGGAAGAGAAATGCTTCCCAGGCCACTTCCCCATCGCTGCTTGGTAACAGGTCCCTCTGGCATTGATGAAACCAAGAGAAGGGAGTTGGGACAAGGTCTTCATTAACAGCAAGTGGGGGTCACTGTACATCTGATAATTGCTAAAGGTACAGTTTCTGTCTGGGACTACCCCAAAATCTGGTTTTGCCTCATGTACATTTTGATTAAAGAAATGTGGGGTTGGAGGCTTTTAATAATGCTGAGTTCACACTGTGCAGAGTGTTTCAGATTGAAGACAGGTAACATTCACATGTTTTGGCATCTTAGAGAAGTCCGTATTAAGAAGTCTAAGGCCAAGGTTGGACAGACCTAGCCCAACTGTGTTTCATTCAGATGCTGGAGGGCAACGCAGATAAAAGTGAAAAATCCATTCCTAGATTTCCTTTGAAAATTGGGTACACTGGTGTAGCTCACAGTGTCTCCTGGATGCCTGTGCACTTATGTCACTTGATGTGAAGTTTCTGGTTCACAGCAGACGATTACTACACATTCTGGTTTTTGCCAGTGGAGAGAAGCCCGTCCCCCTAATAGTAACGCTGAATTTGTACTTTGACCCAGTTTGTCACAGCTACTTGTTTCCATATTTCTGAACTTTTTGATCTGTAATGGGCTGCTCCAGAGCTGAGTGAAGCCGGGATTTGAAGCGGGTAACGGTCATGCTGAGAGCTGCAAGGTGCATCGCTGGAAGGAGGAGCAACACCGCGAGGTGCATCGCTGAAGGGAGGAGGAACGCCGACAGACCTGGCCAGATTCTTGCCCTGAGAGAATGGCGTGATAGCCAGGAGCTTTGCAAACCAGGGATAAGCATGTATGTGGGCAGGCAAACTCTGACTCCAATACGAATGTGAAACCTCCCTGTGACAACTTACGAGGTAATCCTTGCCATGTTCACATGCTTGGGGTCAGAATTTGTCTTGAAGGACTTATCTCCTTGTTACAGATGGCAACTCTTACTCTGCCACGCTTCCCCCTGTTTATCTTGAAGACTAGTTTATCTGATTGTCTCGGCAATCTCTGCATTGAGATCCTTGCAGATTGTTGGGTTTTTGTTTTGGTGGGGGTTTTTTGTTTGTTTGGTTGGTTGGTTTTTTTAAACCTGCTATGGTTTTGAGGGAAAGCTTTCTGGAAGTCAGTGTTACAGGGTCTGTACCACATTTGATAGCCACCAGAAAATGTCATGAAAATATTTCACACTTTGGAATTGGGAAGACAGTGGATTGGCATCTGTAAGCCAAAGGTGTCATGTTTTTCCTATCCTCAGCCTCTTCTAGTTTATCAGAAGCTGCCTGTATTTCTTAATGTTATACCTGTAGTTACAAGACACTCTTCAGTTTTCAAAACTGGGAAGAAAGTTAATTTGTTCATTTTCACTTTTGAGAGTACTTGACTGCGGCTGATTGTCTACTTTTAAAAAGCTTTACATTAGCAGAAGCAGCATTTTATCTTTTCCAGAGGAAATGTATCTTAAAAATAGACCCTTTAGCAGAAACTAGACTATAATAGTACTTTTAAAATATAAATTGGAAGTATTCTGTAGTGGGGGGGCTACCACTACCAATCTGCAGTCACAAGTTTGGTTGTTTTTGTTTGGTTGTTTTGGCTGAGGTGTATATTTTCAAGAAAAACACACTGATTTACTAATCTCACTAAGATCTAATTTGCGAAGGGAGGAAGAGTGGGCAGCAGAGGCTAATTAGGAATAAATTTTTTTTTTTCTCCCCTCCAAGTCATGAACTGGTTCTGTGGACCTCCTTTATAAGGTGCATGCGCATCTGTGCAGCGAGCCAAGCTGTGCCCCTTCGTCTTTTGCTTCAGCTTTGTCCGAGCTGTACCTTGTGACGACTGACTGCTGCTTGCCTCAGCGCCAGGCAGCCACTGTCTGCTGGCGTGTTGCTCGCTCCTAAAGATCACCAGCAAGTACTGTAGCTTTAATGAAAACCTTCTCTCTGAGAAAACTCACCATCCTTAACCTGACTGATTTGTTACAAACTTGTCATTTGGAGGGAAGTGTAAGTACCAGATGATCATTATTAGCCAAATCTAATGAGTAATAAAACTGTATACAGGGTACGCATTTACTGTGCATGTATATATATTTTTGTACATTTTTACAGTTATTTCCTACGCTTGATTTTATGACGTTCAGAAGAGATGCGTCTGAATCTGGTTAAAAA